>NC_046371.1:13525657-14125657 GCF_011125445.2 Fundulus heteroclitus | reverse complement strand
TCATTGAAATAATTGAATTAGAAGTAAAACGTAGGCCAAAAACGACTCCACTAATGTACTAATAAAAAGTTAAGTTAATGAAGTATTTGTACTTAGTTACTTGACACCTCTGCTGCTGTTACTATCGTGTTTTATGAACATTTTTCATCCTTGATACAATTTTGAACTGACTGAATAGAAATGTGTTTGTTCAGCACAAGCATTTATAATTATGCATAATTTTAGTTTTAAAGTCAACAACTTTTCTTTAGTTACTTGTGAGCTTAGAAAAAAATAGTAAATTCAAGCAATGTGCAAATGTAAATCAGAGCATGCTGAGCGCCTGACCCAAGGTGACCTGTTGTACTGTTGCTGGAAATGTCACTGTAACAGTGTGTGGAAAACAGATTGTAAGGTGAAAAAAAGATACTTTATGTGGCAAGAAAGACAGGTCAGGCTTGTTGGCCAACTGCTGTGAAAACCTTGGTCAAAAGGTCGCCGGTGCTGACTCTACTTGACAAGCAAACAGCTTTCTCGAGTTAAAACTCAAGTGAAGATGAGGAGAGGTTGAGAGGTTGGACTGTTATCACAGTATTGAAATCAGTTGATCTTTCTCTGTTATTTTTTAGTAAAGTCTTGAAGTCATTTTAGGGGGATTTAGGAATTTTTTTGGGTAATACTTTCGTAATACATTTCTAGTTATACCTAACATCTAGAAGGCAATACCATGTGTTGACTCATCAAAAAAGCTCTGTTTTCAAAGAAAAAGATCTGGACAACCGTTCTATGTTGCAATGTTAGATTTATTGTTTACAAGGTGAATCACTAATATATCAAAACAAATTCTTGTTTTTGCTGTCGATGAGATTTGGTTAATTTGTCAAAGTTCTCTAAAGAGATTCAACAAAACAACATTGGGTCAGTTCAATTCAATTTATTAATACTTTGTAAATCCCAAAGGGAAATTATTAGGTTGTGTATTAATGTGATCTAGAATCAAGAAAGACTTGAGTCACAAATTCAATGACTTTGGACTCAACTTGAAGTCATAAAAGACTTTGGACTTGACTTGAACTTTCACATTTGAGACTTCACTTCGACTTTTAACCCTTTGACCTGAAAAAAGTATTAAATCATGCATATTCATTTCTGAAATTAATAGATTTTTTATTTTGCTTTTGTCAATATTTGCTGTAAATATTGACTGTTCTAGACTCAGTTTATGCAGAACAAGTCCAAAGACAGACATGTGTAAACGATCCGTAATTATGTTTAACTAGGACTGTAGCAGGACAGGCTAATAGTGGCTAATGGGAGCTTATCCTGTAAGCTCGGTCTTTTTACTCGGTCAAATCTTAAAACACAGAGATGAAGGAGTATGTGTGGATGAGGGGTCAGTCCAAAAACAAAGACAAAACCCCTAATCATGACGTGTCCATGTTTTTTTTTCATGCTCTAGAAATCTCTCACTAAGCTTTCTGTATTTTATGTAGGATAAGTTCGATTTAATTATTTGTACTAGTTTATTTTTTTCTCAACTTCGTAAGAGAACAACCAGCATTTTAGGCAGAAACAGCAATGTTTGAGCTGTTGCTTATCACTCAATCCCTATTATTTTTTTCCATCCATTGTGGGAGATATAATAAGTCAAATACTTTGGGAATTCTGGCCCTCTGCATCTGCTGGCAGTTTCTTTGCTCTCTCTGAAAAAGGCATCAGTTTTGTCATTAAAGGTACAACATTCACCCTATCAGAAACTGTCATTTTAGTGGGGTGTGTGTGTGTGTGTGTGTGTGTGTGTGTGTGTGTGTGTGTGTGTGTGTAACACCACCCCCGACCCACTCTGAGTCCGGGAAGGAGCCGACTGCTGACAGTCAGCTTTTCCCGTTTTTATGCTTGATAAATAATCTTTTATATTTAGTTTTATTTTTTACTTTTGAGACACTTAAAGAGCACAATAAATATTATTCATAATTGTTGTAACGTTATTCATCCATCCATTTTCTCCATCCGCTTATCCACGCAAGGTCATGGTGCTGGTTCTTATCTCCAGCAGTCAATGGTCAGAGGAGGGAAAAACCCTGGACAGATCCATTTGTTATTTAAAAAAAAATAGTTATTAATATTACCTCCAATGACTGGATGGAGGTTTCAGTCAACAGGGCTCGAGAAGCTCCACTCAGCTGTCATTTGGATGATTTTGGCATTTGGCATGGTCACCATCACTAATACACAAACCGGTAGAATAAGGATAAACAGGGATATATCTGAATTGGATGGATGGATGGATGGATATCTGATTTGTCTGCTGAAATATTTTCTTAATAAAGTCAGACATAAGATAAAAATGTTTTTCTTTACTTTTGTAGAATTTCTGTTGACAAAACAACTTTTCTTTCTTCAATTTTAAATAATAATTAATGTCTCTAAGAAAAAGTTAATTAGCAGAAGTTCTACATTTATTAAAATGGATTTTTGCATCTCGGGTGTCTGGATTGATTATGTGAAGGATTTGAGCTCCCAAACAGCCAGTAGTACATGCAATTTACTCATTTAAATGGGGCAGACCAAATCTTTTTTGCACTTTTTATCCACTGTGGATGAAATTTCTGAAGATCAGGTGCAACACCTTCACTTCACACGCTCACACGTTTTTTTTTTTCTGTTCACACGATATACCTGTCTTTATTTAGAATCTTAGAAGACCAGGCCACTAGAGTGGTAAGCAGGCTTATCTTTTTACTTTACTCATGCTCTCAGGTTCTGATTGTAATCTGAGCTGTGTCTTCCTTTTTCAGTAAACCAGTCCATGCCTTTCACGGGTCCTCTGCTCTGCTTCCTCGCTCCATTGACTTTTGTAGAAGTCCTTTCAAGACCCCTTCCAGTGATCAGCTTGCTGTTCCTCTGGTTTTCTAGCCATTCCCACCACACTGCAACTTACCTTGACTTGCCTGCTAGCCCACCCTCCAACACCATCCTGTCCACCACATACCTTTCCTGGCAGGAAGAGAACAAAGAGACAGTATCATCCGACAAGGGTTCTCCACCGCCTGTCAAACTTATCCTGAGTAGCTATGCTCACCCCCTCTTGGATGTCAACCTCTGTCACAAACAGTGAGGATCCATCGCTACCAGACAATCCAAAACAATAACGCTTACCTCTCCTCCTGAGTGTGTAACCAGAATCCCACTGGGAGCCCAGAGGATTCATTCCCTTGTTCAAGGTATTACATAAGCATGTTAAACTGTCGTACTGTGTCCGTAATTGTGACTGCCCTAGAGTCAAACCTAAAACAAACATGGAAATGCTACATGCCACTGACACAAATCGTGTTTAAACACAGGATCCAATGACAATGAAACCAAAGCTTGGATGTTAACTGTGTTCTTTTTCTGTCTTGACTGCTGTCTTCTGCGTGTCAGTGATTTACAAGCATGTAATGCAAATTCAAATCCAATTATGGGCAGACAGAAGCATGATAATAAGATGATGCAATGTGATACTAACTAGTTACACAGGCAATCCAGTTCAGAGCCAGAATAAACATTATATATATATATATATATATATATATACAGTGGTCTGCAAAAGTTTGGGCAACCTTGTTAATTTCAATGATTTTCCTTCATAAATCATTGGTTCTTAGGATAAAAAAAATCAGTTAAATATATCATATAGGAGACAAACACAGTGATATTTGAGAAGTGAAACAAAGTTTATTCCATTTACAGGAAGTGTGTAATAATTGTTTAAACAAAATTAGGCATGTGCATAAATTTGGGCACCACAATAAAAAAAAATAACTCAATATTTAGTAGATCCCCCTTTTGCAGAAATAACAGCTTCTAAACGCTTCCTATAGCTTCCTATGAGAGTCTGGATTCTGGTTGGAGGTATTTTGGACCATTCCTCTTTACAAAACACCTCTAATTCATTCAGGTTTGATGGTTTCCGAGCATGGACAGCTCTCTTTAAGTCACACCACAGATTTTCAATAATATTCAGGTCTGGGGACTGAGATGGCCATTCCAGAACGTTGTACTTGTTCCTCTGCATGAATGCCTTAGTAGATTTTGAGCAGTGTTTAGGGTCATTGTCCTGTTGAAAGATCCAGCCCCGGCGCAGCTTCAGCCTTGTCACTGATTCCTGGACATTGGTCTCCAGAATCTGCTGATATTTGGTGGAATCCACGCGTCCCTCAACTGTAACAAGATTCCCAGTCCCTGCACTGGCCACACAGGCCCACAGCAGGATGGAACCACCACCAAATTTTACTGTAGGCAGCAGGTGTTTTTCTAGGAATGCTGTGTTGTTTTTCCTCCATGCATGACGCCCCTTGTTATGTCCAAATAACTCAATTTTAGTCTCATCAGTCCACAGCACCTTATTCCAAAAGGAAGCCGGCTTGTCCAAATGTGCTTTAGCATACCTCAAGCGGCTTTGTTTGTGATGTGGGCGGAGAAAAGGCTTCCTCCGCATCACTCTTGCGTACAGCAGCTCCTTGTGTAAAGTGCGCGCAATAGTTGTACGATGCACAATGACTCCATCTGCAGCAAGATCATGTTGTATGTCTTTGGTGCTGGCCTGTGGGTTGACTTTGACTGTTCTAACTATTCTTCGCTTCTGTTTATCCGTGATTTTCCTTGGTCTGCCACTTCGAGCCTTAACTTGAACTGTGCCTGTGGTCTTCCATTTCCTGACTATGTTCCTAACTGTGGAAACAGACAACTGATATCTCTTAGACAGCTTTCGGTATCCTTCCCCTAATTCATGATGGTGAACAATCTTTGTTTTCAGTTCATGTGACAGTTCTTTTGAGACTCCCATGTCGCTACTCTTCAGAGAAGATTCACAGAGGAGGGAAACTTACAATTGCCCCCCCTTAAATACTCTCTCATAAGTGGGTTCACCTGTGTATGTAGGTCAAGGGTCACTGAGCTTCCCAATCCAATTTTGAGTTCCAATAATTGGTTCTAAAGATTTTGAAATCAGTAAAATGGCAACAGTGCCCAAATTTATGCACATGCCTAATTTTGTTCAAACAATTATTGCACACTTCCTGTAAATGGTATAAACTTTGTTTCACTTCTCAAATATCACTGTGTTTGTCTCCTATATGATATATTTAACTGATTTTTTTTATCCTAAGAACCAATGATTTATGAAGGAAAATCATTGAAATTAACAAGGTTGCCCAAACTTTTGCAGACCACTGTATATATAATTATTATTATCTTTAGTTGTTATTTTCTCTAATTCTGATGATCACAGCTTGTTGTATGTGGAATACAATGTCTCTATTGTCAGTCTAATGTCACAAAGACAAGATACATTTTAATGGTGTGCAGTAAATGTAGTTAACAGCCAACTCAAAATGTAATTTCTCAGATAAATATGTCAGACCAGCATGAAGCTGGTTAAATTAATCAAGCCACATGATGCAGAGCTAAGAATATGTGTTACCTTTTATTCCACACACTTGCATAACAGAGCGACAGAGATACAAGTCCTGCAGGTTTGAATATGTAATAATTGTTGTTTAATGAATTTTACTTATTTTATGTTTAGGAATTAATAACAGAGATATTGCTATAAATTTTCTCATTTAACTTTGCCACCCAACAATTACAAAAGGAAATTCTTCTGTTTTCAGTTGTTAAACTGGTGACTTTTGCTGAATGAGCTCTGGTATAGGGCATTCCTCAAATGACATCAAATTGCTAATTTAGAACAGTGCAGCATGCATGCATCCAGGCCTTCTTGTAATCGTACAAACAGAGCGGTAACGCTTGAATAGTTATGACCCAAACAGTGAGCAGATCTGTCCTCAATATCATATGATAAACATATTATGGCCACAACAAAACACCGCTGCGTGGGTATCGTGACTGTCGATATGATGATCGTGACCATATGAAGGGAGTTTTTTTCCATTGGTTCTCCAAAACCCTGGAGAATTGCCAAAAAATTTTCGTGTTGGATACAAGCTTGTAATAATAATAATGATAATCATCATAATAATAATACATTTTATTTCAAGCACCTTTCAAAACATTCAAGGACACTGTACAGGTAAAAGCAACATCGTCATAATTAAAAGAAATAACACAAAGTACACACAGAAAAGTAACAGAAAATCATAATGAAAAGGCAATCTTGAACATGTTGGTTGAACAAGGGTAAAGACTCGGTGTTGCAGATGTCAGGGGGGAGTGAATTCCAGAGTGTGGGTGCAGACCGAGAAAAAGCTCTGCTCGTCATGGTGCTAAGACGGGCTCAATTTCTGACCAAAGACATCCATGTGGTCTCTACATTTCCTCGGTGGTAAGGAGCCAAAACTTGAATCTCCACACCTGATACCACCGACTGCAGCATCTATGCAGGTAGTCTACGTTTATTTGGCTTTTTCTCAGTGGAATAAAAACACCATCATACAATCCATGATGGGTTGTTTTATGAGATTCAGTGTTGTCTGCTTATTAAAAGTCATTTGTAACATCCGAGAGTCAGCAGTTGCGGTTTCTTGGGTTTGTTTTTGAACATGAAGTTGCTTTTTTTGGGCTTCGCTTTTTTCCGAGTGAAAGCTCTTTTCTGGTTTTTGTGCCGCGCAACAAGAACTATTAGTGGGGCTAAATGTTTTCCTGTGTTTCTTCACTAAGTTACTTAAGCTCAGTCAAAATTTAGTGGGTGACATCATGCACATCATTATTCAGATATTGTCACAGATTTGCATCAGCCCCATTTTAATAGATCAGTTTGCTACGGCAATCAATTAAAGCTTGGGATGAATATATATGGATGTTCTCCTGCTGAAAGGTGAAGTTCTGCCTCAGTGTCAGGTTTTTGGTGGTCTTTACTTGAATTTAGTTTCATCCATTTTCCCCATCAAGTTCCTCACTTCTCTGCCAAAGACGGAAAAACTTACATTTTGGTCTCACATGATCAGGTCCCTTTCTACCACACATTTGCTGTGATTCCTAAATAACTTGTGGGATAATTTAAATTGACATCTTATGGCCTTCTTTCAACAATGCTGCTCTTCCAAATAAACCATAATAAAGTCCATAAATAGCGTTTGTCCCTTGAGATTTTCAGAGCTTGAAGTATTTTTTTCTTAACCTAATCTTCTCCACAATTTTATCTCTGACCTGCCTAGTATGATCTTTGATCTCCATGATGGCATGTGGGCTTAGCCGCTCTTGATTTCGTCACATCTGTGTGTCCTGCCTTAAACCATAATATTGCCATGTGACTGCTCCGAACCGTTTTGGTTCGTCTTGAACGGTTGAGGCGGAAGCGGGAAAAGACAAATTCTCATGTGTTAGTAAACGCACAAATACCACAAGATTTTACCTTATAGGCAAGGTTAAAACTAGGCAGAGTGAAATCAAGCTCATATACTATATTTACTTTGAAGAAAAGCTTCAATAAGCAAAATTACATCAAGCATTCATCCGTTTTAGCACCATCTACACAACATGGATAGATCCACTTACATAAGAGTGGTCTGTCCCTCATTATGACAACTTCACAGCAGACACGTTCGCACAAACGCTCTCGGACACTCATTCGCTATCAAAGTAAAAAGCATAACCTGACTGATCTTGTTACAGAGTATGCATCTGTTCTTGTATATGAGCAGGTGCCATGTATAGTAACCCTGTGTGCTCTGCACGTTGACCTTGGAGTCTCCCTGTGCTGGCACTCAGGATGTGGCTCCAAAAATAACTAGTGCCAAGCATTGATTACCGCTAGCACACAATGCTGCACAGAGCAGTGTAGAAAAAGGACAGGGACAGAGATATTGGCTGCACAGTTAACAGTTATTTCCCTGTCTCTGTCTGAGTGTCTTTCTCTCTCAGGGCGTGTGCTTATTTGCACTTTCCATTACTCGCAGGCATAGCAAATACAATATTGGCCGGCCAGTCTGTTGCACACTATTAGGATGTTTCAGAAGCTTAGTCACTTGTTTTTCGTTTTGGGTGCAAGGGCTGGACCTCTAAATTTGAGCAAAATATGTTAATTTGGAGTCCTAAGCCTGGTTTTGTACTGCCAATTTCCCTTTTTTATTAGAATAACTAATTTAGAAAAGAAAGAGGGTATCTCTACATTTTAAAATGTATTATTTTTTAATCTGAACTAGCTGAATCTTAGTTTAAGCTGTCGGTTAAAGAAAAGGATTCCATTGAATAGCATTTTAGCTTATTTATTATTATATTATCACTAATCTGGAATCCTCATTTTTATTTAGGCCCCTACTGGCAGCCTCACTAACGCCCACTGCAATGTTTACAGACGTGTCCTCCCTAATTTTAGGAATGCAGGCATGGCGGTAATGGAGAGTGACACTATCTAGCCAGCACTCTTATATGCTGTGGGGCATTTTAAAGCTGTGGCTCTAGCCACCCACATATAAGTCCTGTGACCAACATGTCAGGTTGCTTACAGATGTTCCGAAGAAAGCCAAGGATCACCAACATATGCAAGCATTGTCTTTGATTCTTCTTAAATGAATAAAAAACTATGAGGCTTTAAAGTGGCTTTGGGAATTCATGGAACTTGCACAATCAGAATGAATGCTATTTAATTAAGCTGACCTACCACCATTGCAAGGCTAAAGTAACAATATTGACTATACATTCAGTTGGATTAGAAAGAAATTTAATAAATACACATTAGGAAATAATTGCTTTTAGCAAGATCAGCATTAGCACAGTTATTGGTACCCTTAAAAATATCTATAACTGATTGTAATGGAAGCCTTTTCAGTTTGTACTTCACTCTCTTAATTTGACCAGCATTTTCTGGAATATCCAGTTGGCACACAACCATTAAAAATTGATAATAGTTGTGTGAGGGGCCGAGCCGCACAAACAGAGAAGCACAGGGAGGTCGTTGAGTAAAAAAATAATAACAAATTTATTTACCAAAAACAAAAAAACTTAACACAGGAACTGACCTTCCAAACTGATACACAAGGGGAACATATATACTGGCTGATCAGGCCATTTTGACACAAGAGGGAGCATGAAATGCATCTACCTAAACAAAAAAAACAAACTAATTGGTACAATGCCAAATCAGCAAGCTATGAGGAAAAAGGGCCTAAATAATTAAACTTTCCAAATGAATTACAAAAAACAAAACCAAATAGAAAACCAAATCGAAAACCCTAAACCCTTCCTACACCTCTTCTAAAACCAAATGGAAGAGTCCAACAAAGGCCTCAGTACCATTGAGGAGATCCTTTGCAGCTGGGGACTCCTTTCCTTTACTGGCCTGGGCACACCAACATGGCAGCCTCCCAGGAACTGGCAACTCAAATGAAAAGTATATCAATTTAAACCAAACAAGCAAGAAATGACGAAATGAGTCAACTAAATGTGTGCACCCACATAGTTAACCCATGCCAAATCACCAGCGAGATCTAGTTTAAAGTGTATGTCTTTGTTTTTAAACTACTTTTAATTATAATTATTTTTATTTTGTTGTGTTTTTGGGTTGTACAGCACTTTGTATCAACTGTGGTTGTTTTAAAGTGCTTTATAAATAAAGCTGGTATGGTATGGTATGGTACAGTGAAATGTAAAAGATTTATTTACATGAAAATAATTACCAGACCATTCATTGTGTGACTGCACATGCAGCCATCACAGTTGTGTGTGCCAAACTCCATTGGGACTTTAAATGTGACTGTGTGCTTTGATCAGATGGAACTAAGATTGAACTTTTAGGTAACACACCATCAAGGTGGGTCTACTGCAGCGATTCTCAAAGTGTAAATGTTGTGAGAACCTTCTTGACATTCACTTATTCATTAATTTGACTTTTTTGCAAGCAGAAATAACTAATTGTCTAAAGTCTTGGATTTGTCTAGTTGCACTATGAATACACGAGGGTTTCCATGGTGATGCAACGAGGCGTTAAACAGCAACATAACTGAGAAGCTCATTGGATGGGGATTTTCATTATCCTGGTGGTGCTCCGGGGAGATTAGCTTCATTGTTAGCCTGATCTCCGACATCATGTAGGTCCAGGGCAGTGGTCTGTGAGTGAGCTGACTTTTCAGCTGCACCCTCATTCAGGGATTGCCACGCAGACTTGGCAAAATTTTTAATCCTGATGCAATCAGGATTTGAACCCAGGTTCCCCTACATCAAAGTATTAACCTGTTACACAACAGAGAGACAGTGAGCACAGATGAACCATGTTAAAAACGACAGAAATGGGACCTTTCTGAGTATTGATGCCGGGGTGTCTCTTTTTGACAAAGTATAAATTTTGCGAACACACAGAGAGGATAAAGAGAAGCAGACATGATGATAGACAACTGCTGTCTTGCTGAATAGCTAGAAATAAGAATAGACATGACATTTCTTTTAGGGAATCCAATAAATTCTGCTTTGTAGATGAGCAATGTTTTTACCAGATTAACTGCGTTCATGTTTGTGGTTTTGAAATAAAGCACATATTGTGTTACTTATAGTTTTTTGCATTCATCTGTATGTTTTTTCCTTGTTTGCTTCTTCAATATAAAAAAGTATTTAGATAATTAGTTGTTAGACATATTGAAGACAGGAAATGCACATTAATATGTTGAGTTAATGTTCGTTTTTTATGGATAAAAAATATGAACCAAAAGGATAAAGGTGAAACAATAACGATCATACTCAGCCTACTGCTGGTTATGGTCAAGGACCTGCAATTCGGTGGGACGTTTTTTTATTTTTCTTCTTTTCTTTAAAAGGCTTTTGGAACCTTGTTAGAGTGAATGGCTGTTTTAACAAATAATACGAATTATATTTTAGACTATCTCATTAAACTAAACATTAGCTGTTATTGGGTATTTAAGCAGGATATGATGCAAAACATATGACCAAATAAATACAGAAGGGCTTTATTAGAAACAAAATCAATCTTCCACGGCCACCTCAGCTCCCAGACGAAAATCCTACAAAAGCCTGTGAGGAGAGATAAAGAGTGAGAGCATAAGAGCGAACCAAGGACTGGATAATCTGAAGATTTTGTGTAAAGAGAAAATAGTCAGATATGTCTCAGTATGTTCCAATCCTGTGAAATCGTTTGGGAGAAGAGTAAGAGCTGTCCTGCTGGCAAAAGGGGTTGTACGAAGTACTAACAGCAAGGCTGCCAACACTAAAGTGGACAACTGCTAACGGGTGTTATAGAGACAGAGCGACCCCGAGGTGCTAATCTTAGCTGCAGTTCTCTAACAAGGATGTTTAGAATTTTATTAACTTCCCTTTTTGCCCCTAAATGCACAAAGGAGCAATATCACAGCTCGTTATTACCAGCAGCTCTTAGACTGTATAAACATCATTGCTCCCAACAAACTAATGCACTGTTTGAATGACTGTTCTTGTTCTCACAGGTTATCATATTCTTTTAAAGGGCCTAATCTTGCACAAATATAAAAAAAGCACAAATTGTAAAGTTTGGCATCACCTTAACACAACTGTAACTTTTCAGGATCTATTCATTCACAACTCTAGAGTTTTTCTAACCCTATACTTTTGTTTATTATTATTATTATTATTATTATTATTATTATTAGTATTATTATTATTGCTTGTCTTTAGTGTGTGTATCTGTGTTTCCGTTTGCCTTTCACTTTGCTGCTAAGGGACAAATTAAACATTGGTATGTTTTATTCTATTCATCTCCCCCACTCTGCACGGGGCAACAATAGGATAAACTCCTTAACCAGCTGAGCGGCCAGGTTGGGTTCAGTGTGTCATAATGCATGGGTCTTTGCGTTTTTTGTTCTCACTTGTTTTTGCGCTTGGATTATGTTGGGTTGTTTGTTATTGCCAATGAGAATTTTCAGTTAATTTTGTTTTATGTAATATGTAGCAATAGTTTTTGGTCTGCAAAGATCCTTTTGTGTCCTGTTTAGTTCCTGTTTAAATTTCTGTCTATTGTCACCTTCCTGCTTAGGTTTTTCCTCCAGCTGATCTGCATTCTTCTGAGTAGTCACACCTGGTTCTCATGCCAGTCATCCTGTTCTCTGTGGGTTGGTCCTTGAACCCTGTAAGTTTCATTTTCTGTAAATAAATCCTTTGGTTTTTGTATTATTCTGACTCCATTTAGCCTGCTTTTAGGTCCTCTACAACTATAAACATGATATTTGTGCCAATTGTGATTTTGGTCAAAGCAATTATTTCTTAATCGGAGGTTTTGACTCTCACTTAGGATATTTAGTTAATTTAAAGGTCAGTGTGAGACTAAATTACTACAATAAATTATACATATGTCTTAAGGACTTTTTACACATCTTTATTAGGAGTGGCAGCTAATTTCCCTACATCTTGGTTGAGATGACACCTTTCAAAGGTCAAGTCAATATGTGGATGACTCAATAAATGACTCACCAGGTACTCAGTTAAATAATTTATTTAGACGTTTAAATGCCTAGCATATTTTTAACTGACTTCTTCTGCTTCCTATTGTCCACAGTCACATGTTCTTGGACAAAGGCTTTAAACTAATTAAAAAAAGAATATTTAAACATTGTAACCAAGGTGACAGACATTTAAACCAATACATGTTAGAGGCTCTATGTTAATGAAAGCCTCTGTAGATGGCTGGCATTGCTTTGAAAAGAGCCGTGAGCTTTCACTGCTTCTTTTTTGTTTAATGCAGAAAACATGTAGAGTCATCATATGCCCTGATTTCTTTCTTCTGTATCACTCCGTTCACTCTTCATTTGTGTTGTTATGATTGTATTACTGCTCAGTTTTTTCATGTTTTGTTTTTATTATCTGGTGTTGCAATTTATTTCTCTGCAGATAAAGATGAGGATTAGCTGGGGCAGACTAAGACAAATTGCCCAGACAAGTCCTATGCTCAGTGGGGCTAACCTTAGGGGCCTTCAGCATCTTTATGAAACAAGAGTATTCTCAATATTTCCGGACTCTCGACATCTTTTAAATGCTGAGCTAAGCAGCACTAATAGGAAATAACCGAAAGGCTAATCGAGACTATTCCCAGTGGACTGTGTAACATCTGGTTCTGATCAGAAAAAGACTTAGGTCTACATTTCTTCTTCCTTCTTGCCCACTATTTAATCCCCAATGAATACAGAGCATGTGCTGATAAAGAGAGAAAATAACTCCATAGGCATCCATTTTAGTGTGCTGTATCTTTTCAGTGTAGCTGCTCAATCTTAAGTTGAATCTTTAAGTTAAAACTTTTTAGAAAGACATTGGTGTCTTCACTGTCCTGAGACAGCCAATGACATATGCAGGAGCTTCATTGTAAACAGAAAGTTGACAGTGCAGCAGATGGAGCTGTTTATCCCAACTCAAATTGACAGAAATAATCAGAAAAAGCACAGGAACGACTGTTTACTGCAGCAGATTAGCCAAACACTGAATGTTTCTGGTGAGTGTTGTGCATTTATCTTTATACAAATTGTGAGATCATTTTGGGGGATTGTGATGAAGTGATGTAAACACAATGATTTCTTATATTCCATCTGTGCCTTTTCTGTCAGCAATGTGTTCAAGTTCAGAATGTCAGCTACTTTGAATGCCATCTTGTAGCCTGTAATGGAAAATGGTATTGCTTGCTAAAGACTCGTGACTGTGTTGAACTTATTGGTGTCTGTTGTGCCTTTATTTTATCATGCTTATGGACTCTATATGAAACAGGTTCCTCTGCTTTGCCACTCTATAGGTCATCTGCCAGAGCTGGTTTCTGAAGCTGCAAGAGATAGATAAAGAGCAGTCAGCTCGCAAAGCAACTTGCTGAGAAGGTAGTTTGTCTGTCACGTAAATATGTTTGCACTTCTTCTGTCCTTGGGTATAGATGATATGACCTAACAGCAGGTCAGAGCTTACACTCTGGCATGAACAATCTTTGTTGTAGTCTTTGCTCTTGACTTTTACCAGATACTTTAATAGACCTAAGTGATTTTCGCCATTGGAAAATCAGATTTTTCAACCACAAGCCCAATCTGCTCCGCATCTTCATGTTTTACTTTCCATATTTGTGACTGTATGCGTCAGTGGGTCAACATTTTGCACAGAAGCGGGGAGTGAAGACGAAACTGGTCTGTGCTCTGAAGTTTCCTAAATGAAGATAAAACTTAGAGCTTTATGAGTATACATCTTTCCGTTAGCCATGGTGAGTACAAGGACAATTCTTAAGTACAGTACCATGGACTTTTGATCGCATTAAAAGTATTTTTATAGGTTATAGGATACCTATCCTTAGGATACCACACTGAACAGGTCTCTTCCCCTTTGTCTGCCACGGAAGGAGGAAAGCAGCCTGGTCTGCGCGCACTGGTTCCCCTGAGACAAAACGTTGAGTGCATGTAAAATGAAAGAATCCTTGCTAAATTCTGGGATCTGAACTAAATACAGCGCACCCGTCTGTGTCTAGAAGGCTGAAGTGTTCTTTATCGTTTTTTTTTTTTCTTCAGATGTGGTTCATGGTTTGAAAATAGAACAAGAGTTCACGGTCCACCAACTTAGGTTCACATGAAAAGTCAGTCTTAGATAATGTGTGTTTTCTGTGCACAAGGAAAATGAAAGGTGATAATTAGCGCTAAATTATTAGACGAATTACAGAACTGTGGCAGAAAAGTTTGATTAACTTAAAATTTTGACAACGTCTAGCCAAGATTTTTTTTATTTCATATCTAGTAGTTGCAGCTATTCCTCACAAACTTTATAAATGTTTCATATTCACTTATCAGCCGCAACAGACAGATCCAGTCTGTGGGAATTCAGACTGTCTGACCAACTAAATGCTGCACTAGCAGGGTTTCGTACTGAAGCCACCCCGGTGAGACCAGCCTGTCAGCGGGTCTGAATACAGAATTAAATATGGCTCATAACCTTGATGAACTGACTGCACAGATGAGGTTCAGAGGTGTTCTTTCCTGCCTAAAAACCAGGGCTTTGAACCGATTTTTTTCTCCAATCGGTTCGTTCCGAACAGAAACGGAATTATAACATTTCCGGTTATGAGTTCCACCAATAAATTGACATTCCCGAACCGGTTAGAACAAAAAAATACTGTTCCCGGAATGGTTAATTTCGTTCCTTTCGTTTGACAAATATAGCTATTGATATTGTGTTTGGAATGAGCGTTTTACTTACCCCGGGGAACACCACACTTGCTAGGATATTAGGACAATCCAACATAATAAATATCACCGATATGAGGTCAAAGTGTTACCGACGTCCTTCTGAGCAGAATAGATCAATCTTAACACACTACACATGGTAAGAGTATCTCATAAGATTGTTGGAAAGATCGGGTAAAAAAAATCGCCATAATTATGTCGCCTTGTGAACCAGGCATTAATAAAAATATATTTTGATCAGGGATCATAATTGGTTTTACTCACCTTGTAAAACAGGTATCAGAACCACAAACAATAGAAACATAGAGTAACGTCTGCAGACCAAGAATTAATATTATATTAAGTTTAGGGCTGGGCAACGATTAAAATATTTAATCGCGATTAATCAGGGCGATTAATCGCGATTAATCGCGATTAATCGCATTGTATTTACAAACTCCAAGAATGAATTCAAAAGTAGTGTAAAGAGCACTTTTATTTTAATGTTCTGCTGCCATATGAACAAAAGTGTTGTAACATTTGTAGCACTTATTTTATACTGGATATTTTCAACCCATCTATTGAATTTAGTGCACTAGTTGATCTTTTCTTCATAAGAGAACAGCAAGCACTGCAGCCAAAATATGGCCTTTTTTGACCTGCTGTATATTAGCCAGTCCCTAAGCTTGATGTATCATGAAACTGTTGACCTTTTGGGTTTTGTGGTTTTTATTTTATTATTACAATTAAATAATAATAATAATAATAATAATAACAATAATGTTATGTTCAGTGTTTTTTCGCTAATCCACCTCTTATATATTTCAATCCTTATGTAATTTTGTCTGTGTTGTGTGCACCTGCCTGTTGCTTTAATCCTATAAATTTCCCCGTCATGGGATAAAAAAAGGATTAGCTAATGTTATCTTATCTTAAATAACACTTTTTAATATATGTACTGGGTTCTTTCAAGGTCTTAATTACATGTTATGTGTGGGCTCCAGTAACATCCATCCATCCATCCATCCATCCACTGATCTACCTGGATGTTCCCTGGAGGACTGAAACGCCTCAGTCAGAGACGTCTGTGGGTCTGTCGGGGCAATGACAGAAGTTTCGTCTCCTCTCTCCGTTTCTGGGGCTCGACGTTTTCATGTTTTTTCACGTGCTTAGATAATTTTGTTGTGTTTCCATTGAAATGAACCGGCTTTTTACAAAACATACAGCTTGATTTCATTTACGGTATTGTTCATGTTTTTTCGCTGCTGCGGTCTCTCTCAGCTGTTTGTGTATTAAGTTTGTGTGAGAGCTGAGTGGGCGGGCCAGGCTGAGCCTGCGTGCTGATTGGCTGGCGCCGCTGAGCCATGTACGAGAGGGGAGGGGGAGCGGGAGAGTGCTGCCGTGACAGCGCGCTGCAGTCAGCGCGCCTGCTGACTGACACTGACTGAAAGCATGTGAGCAACATGCGTTAATGCGCGATAAAATAAATATCGCCGTTAATAGTCTAATGAATTAACACGAAATTAACGCGTTAACTTGCCCAGCCCTAATTAAGTTATATGTGAGAAATGAAAATGTTTATGAATACGTAATTTCTGATAACGTTTAATTGCAAAAATAAGTAATAAACTAACTTGTATTCCATGTTTTAAGTACATTGATATTAAATTGCTTGTATACAGGCACAAAATTGAGGCAGTAGGAATGGACAAAAAGGTAATGTGTGTGTACAAATTAAGGGCCATGGCCATGGTGACTCAAAGCCCCTCTAGTCACAACAGGAGTGACTTTCTGTCACTACCTGATGAAATATTCAGTGGTATCTTACTTAAAAATAATTTTACAGATACAATTATTTCAAAGTGAAACATTGAAACAACGACACATACTGAACATTTGACTGGATGGCTATGATCATTCTAGCTGTTATATGTCATTGTATTCATCTGAACTCTAGCCTTAAACGATCCTGTTCTCCAAATAAGAGCCACTGTTCTGTTTTTTTTTTACAGCTCTTTCATTTTTTCTTGTAAGGGTTTACTTTGCATAATATTACTCCCATGTTTTCAGTTGTACTTATTTTTTTTTTGTGCAGCCAGGGTTTTATGACAGAGAAAAGATCATGATGAAAACTTCTCAAAATTCATTATGGGATTATGCATTCTCCTATTTGGGGAAAAAGTAATTTCCTGATTACAATAATTCACATGGTTCTGTCCAAATTGATAACACATGTCTACATATTATTCAGTCATAGATTATTAAGCAAATATTTTCTCCTGGGCCGCTGTCAAACAAAAGAGATAGATAATCCCTGTGGACTCTGGATAGAGCATGAAACAACATCATCTTTCCATGGAGGATTTCAGAAGCAATCAACAGCAGGTCACAGAAAAGTCAAATTTAAGTTGTCAAAACAATAGATTCTGAACATAAGATGCTATTCTATGTTGGGGAGAGTGTGGGTTCAAATGCCAAAGCAAACATCTATGACAATGTATATATGAAAGCTTATTGCTTTGTTGAATATACTGATTTTGCTTTCAAATATCAAATTAAGAAACACTGAGAGTGTCACAATCCCCAGCTCTTTGTGTTTTGATTTCCTTTTGTTTATGTAATTTGACTGGTTATGTTTTTTTCACTTCGTGCATTCTTTAGTTACCTTATGCTATTTATCCTTAGATCTTGCTTTATATCTTATTTTTTTTTTAGGATTATTTAGAGGATACTGTTCTTAGTTAATTCAATGTACATTATGTTATATTCTCTGTTAGATCCCTTCTGTGTTTCCTTTCAGCTGTTCCTCATCCCCCTGATTAGCTCTTCTTCTGCCTGGTTTTCCTTCAGTGTAAATTCTCTTTGCTCTCCACAGGTTTCTCTGCCTTCTACACATATTTGTGCTCCCTGCCTTTCCAATTCCTCTGTGCTTTACATGTTCCAGTGTTTCCTGCCTTATCCTTGGCTAAGAACATTTGTGTAAGTTCTCTTTCTTTTCTTTATTTACTTTTTTATTTAACTTCATTGCCAATACCTCATTCAGCACTTGGGCTTTCCCTTTACCGCAATCACAACAGAGAGCAGCTATGATTTTATTAAAATCTAATCCTCCACAGAGGCAGAATGTTGAGACAGATGCTTTGAAATTTTGCATAGCCCTTAAGCAAGGGTACACAATGAAAGAAAAACGGTTTTATTTTAATTGTGTAACACTTTCCCCCCAAAGCATTTATCTGGTCCACTACTTATGCTCAACTTAACTACACTCCTGAGGTAAAATGCACCAAATGAGCAACATCTCCTACTCTATTGCAACATTAATATTTTTTATTATAAAAATCATGGTAATTCTCAATTATCATCAGCTAA
This sequence comes from Fundulus heteroclitus, assembly GCF_011125445.2. NCBI lineage: Eukaryota > Metazoa > Chordata > Actinopteri > Cyprinodontiformes > Fundulidae > Fundulus > Fundulus heteroclitus. Next base: position 14,107,214 of record NC_046371.1, on the reverse strand, counting down.
GAAGGAGAAAAGTAGAACAAAGAATTGAATCAGGGACATACTGTTTATTCAGCTTCACCATTCTTCTTTAAAGCAGAAAGTCCATTCATTTAGTTTTAGAGGCTTAAACATAAGACCTTTGCTTTTTTTTGGCAGTTCTATTTGCACTATGAAGTTAATAATCAAAGTGCACAATAATACAAGGCCTGCATTGTGTTATTATAAGTTTGGTTTGGCTATTAATAACTATTAATACGTGTAGATTATAATTAATAGGAAATTATTAACAAAGTTATGTTATGAATTTGGATGGACCCAAAAGACAACCCGAAAACAGGTCAGTGACGCTTTGATATTTTATTTAAAAGAAAGGGTTGCACGGTCCTTGCTTCGTGCGGCTCACGCTCAGCGGCTGGCAGCTCCTGGAGGCGAGACGACAGGTTAGTGATCAGCTGAGCCAGATAGAACTGTGGACTAGAAGCTAGATCACTAACCTGGTGGAGAGTGGGCTTGTCGGGGTTTCTTCAAGCTCCAGAGAGCGGCAGAGTCCGTGCAGGATAATCCAAGGCCGTTTGTCCTAGTCCAGTCCGGGTCCGATAGCGTGAGGTCGATAGAAAAGGCAGAGGTTTCCGAGGGTAATCCGAAAGGAGGTTCCAGGTCCAGGTCCGAGTCAAAATCCAAAAGAGCAGGCAGTTTAGGGGACAGGCAATCTCAGGTACTCACAGGCTGATTTGGTCAGAACACGGGTGGGCAATCCGAATCCAGAGGCTGACAGGCAGAACTCAGGGCAGGCAGACAGAATCCGAGAAGGGCAGAGCTGGCTCAAAAACAGGGCAAAAACAGGTCGGGCTTCAGACGGACAGACAGGTTAATCAGAATGCTGGAAGTTCTCACCGGGATGGCTCGAGACGTTCTGGCACTGGAGGCTGAAAGGCACGAGACCTTTATACAGGTGAGGTGGAGCCGGAACAGGTGTCAGCAATTAACAGCCCCAGTGCCAGGAACGTTACAAGTTATAAATGTTCATTAAACTTACAACCATCTGATTATCAGGAATAAATAGCCTAACAGCTCTGTTTAACACTTATAGCTTTATCAATACCTGTCTGGTAAGATGTGTATTGTAGAACAGGAGGGAAATATAGAAAGGTAGGAAATTTGCACGTTCTCAGACAGCAATTGTTAACACTTATACCGGAATAAACACAAAAGCTTATCTAAGATTTTATTAACAAAATACTTCAACTTTCAGTTAAAATACTTTAGTCCAGAGTTTATTTTGCTGAGCTAGCAATATTGAACGAAACCACAAAGTAAAAATGAAAAGAAGGAAAACCAATAAACTGTAAATAAATAGTAAAAAGGAGAAATAAGAATTAAACTGAATCTAATAACCAATATAATGATGCAGTGATATGACAGTTCAGTGTGAATATGTTTAAGAACAAAGGTCTCTTATGAGGAATTGGAAGGAGGCCAAATTAGCTCTGAAAGCTAACAAATAACAGTTGCTAGGTTTTCAAGCAACCACTTTAAAATGCAAAGCAGAAGGGGAAAAAAGGCTTTAATTATGTAATTTGTTGAATTAGAAATCAGTACCCTTAGGGCCATTGATTCTTAATGTTGTGGTAACCAGCCATTATGATGATGGATTGAATGGAGTTACAAGCAACCAAAATTATGGCGAAAAATTGATACAGACTCACAATTTGGCTGACAGATTCCTTGTATTATTGGAGACATTTTTTTTAAGTTGTCCTCCTTGATCTGCTTGCCTTTCTTCTTGCTGTCCTCCTGGAGCCAGCCATACACACCATGCTGCAACTTGCCCCAAGCTCACCTGCTTGCCCTCCAATGCCATCCAGTCCACCGCACTCTCATTCCTGGAAGGACGTAAACAAAGAGACAGTATCATAAACCCATTGTTCTCCATCACCAGTCCAACTCATTCTCTGTGGATCTGCTCACCTACTCCTGAACCTTTCCCACCGTCACCACAGTAAGGGTTCACCTAACTTCTTCTTTTCATCTCACAATCATGCCTATAAGACAATAACCCATTACCTCTCTTACTCAGTGTTCCTTCTGAATCTTGTCCAGGGCCCAGGAGAATTACCCTCCAAATGTTTGTGTTTAATAAATCTGTAAAACAATCTCACTGTGCCCATACTTGTTACCTGCTCTGGAGTCAAATCTTAAACACCATGACAACACGTACATTGTAATATTAATATAAATAAAATAGATATGCCTTTATTGTCCCATAATAGGGAAATTAGGCGTGACAGTGGCAAATACATGTAAATCGAAGACACCAGACTTGCACACTAGAACAAATAATATGAATAAAAATCTAATTAAAAGTATTAATAGGTGTATGAGAACTGGCAGCATGCTACGGCTGATCGCAGTGCAAACAAAATGAGCTGTGTAGTAAACACAGCAGAGCTAATGATGGCTACCATCTTAGCATTAGCCAATATTTAGCATTAGTATCTGGGATGATGGAGGTAAAAATTTGACGCTCTTGTAAGGTATTTGAAGACAGATTGTATGCAGGTTAGTGAGAAGAGATATAATATAATAGAATAGAATAGAATAGAAATAATCTTTATTTCCCCTCAATGGGGAAATTAAATTGTATCAGCAGCGAAGAGAAAGGCAAATAGAAGCATACGCCCGAAGGTAAAAAATGCAACTATATTCATGCTACTTTCAGAACTAGTTTTATTGTATTTTCATTATTGTATTTTCGTTATTGTATGGGGGAAGGTAGAGTTAGTCATGTGACTCTCTGCCAGTCATTTATTAGTCTTTATGATAAAGTGACAAAGAACCACTGCTCCATCCACAAAATGAAACCTAAGATCTGTTTTCAGCCATCCTTCAATGAGCAACATTCTCAGTCCGGCCATTCCTATGAAAATTATCAGGCTCTGCTGGGTGGAACAAATCAAAGAGACACACTTGAAAGCCTCTGGTAAACTAGAATGAGCAGATAATTGAGGTGTCACAACACAGCCTCTGAATGGACCACTCACATCCTCTTGCCCTGGGGCAAGACCTGAAAAACACCAAAACCTTGTGAATGAGAAGACATAGTGTTTCATCTTTTTTAGAAGGAATTTATACTTTTTGTATACCAATTTATTAACTGACTCACAACTAGAATACCTTTCATAATAGCCTATTTATAATTATTTACAAATACTTGAATATAGACAATGGATGAGAGGTAAAATAGTTGACTATATGCAATATGTCCGTTCATCTTTTCCTGGAACTCATTTCAGAGTTGTATTTAAAAAAAAAAAAATTGCATACAGTACTTTTTGTGCAATTACACAATTGCTGTCTTTGGATTTTTACCCAAAAGAACATCTAATGAAAACATTGTTATAATCATCTAATTCTCTTAAAAAAATTATAGTCTGACTTTTAAACTTTTACAAGGAAATATGCATATTAATGTAAGAAATGCTAATATTGCTCACAAAAACAACTATTCTATATCGTAAATGTAGTTTTTTTTCTGAATCAGTAATTGCCAACCTCTGAGAATATGCAAAGTAAACGTGTGTATGTTTAGACCTGTTAGAGATTGCTATTTCATTCAACAAATATTTGTGACCTTTCGGTAGCAAGCAGCTGCAGAAACTATTAAGCCGCTCAAGATGATTAGCAAACAACCGATTAATATATTGGACAGAAAGCCTGTTAGAACACGTCATTACCAAGGCCTCAGAAACTATAATTTGATTAATTCTTAAAATGTTGTTTTCAAAATGTGTTTCTTTCTTTATTAGAGCAGAAGTGGCTGCTGAAGGGAGCTCGGAGCTCAGACTTGGGAAACCCCTGAAAACTTGCTTCGCTGCAAGGCCTGCAGCTTGCGGGTGTGACTCTCTTTCTCTCTATCTCTCTTGGTCAAAGGCAGTTTCAAAGCAGACAGCAGTTCAGAGGAGCTGTACCTGATTTTATCATTCCATGTGTGACCCAGATATTTATACCAATGCTCAACCTATTCCTTAAAAATATCAATCTTGCACATACAATTACACAAACATTAATTGTATTTTTTTGCTTTTAATTATGTTTTATCAATGATGTAGTTTTTTTTTATCGTTTACCATTTTTTGCAGATTTCTTAATAATGTCAATGATGTGGGCCGGGAGGGACGGGGGCTAAAGACACTCACCCCAAGGAGGCGTTTCCTTCTTCCAGGCATTTCTAGGGCAGTCAAAACACAAACTGTGCAAAGATAAACCGAGCAGAGAAGAGCAAAGCTGGGCGAGCTAAACCAAGTAGGGTTGGTGAAACTACAGTTTAAGAGACTTAGGACTCGGTACAATCTGAGGAAGAATTTTCAAAGATCTCTCTCTCTCTGTATTCTCCAAACCTTGTGAAATCTAATATTAGAAGAAGTGCTCTCCTACTGACAAAATGATGTTGCACAAAGTGCACAACTGTCCTGCAAGGGTTATGTTTGAAAACTTATTTCCTTGGTTTTCTCCCCTAGTGTATATGTGTACTCAAATTAAATGTTGAATTTGTCATCTTCTATAAGGCTATTCCATTATTGTGAGAGAATACAGAGGTGCAATCTTCCGACAAAACAAGAGTTTGATTTACTTTTTGTGTCCCGATGCCTGCGCTATGCCGTTTGTTTTCCCACCCATTCCCAGGCAGGATGCAGCATACAACCAATTACCAATCCAGCACTGGAAAATAAAGGAAAAATTTAAATGTAAGGCTACACTCACTCTGTAATGAAGAGCTTCATTACTGTTTCTAGGACACTTAAAATGCAGTTTTAGAATATTGTGTATGAATAAATTGCACTGTGATTTAAAGTATTTTATTTTCAGTTGTGATTAGTTTGGGCAGTTCTCAGCTGGTACTGACGATGACCTGTCAAAAAACCAATTGATGATATTTATTATTGTTTAGAATTGTGATTGTTTGTGTAAATGACTTACCTCCAGTCTCTTCCTCTGCAGGGTGTTCAGGCTAAAAGATTCCCCGGGGGCCTGAACACCTTTTAAAGGTTACGGAAGAGTCCATTATGGATTGTGGGGGGAGTAAACTGTATTTTGGTTGTTATAGTATTTTAAGAATTTAGATAGAAATGTTCTGAGATATTTATAGATGATGATGTTTGTTAAATAAAGTATAATGTATAAGCTACATTATTTGTTAGTGTTTGTATGTTAGAGTGTGAGTGTGTTTCCCTTGTTTGTTGGTAGATCTGGTCAATGGGAGGGGTTAGTGATCTATAAAAGGCTGCTTGTAAGAAGCTAGTGGGATTGTGGCTGCTCCTATGACCTGTTTGCCAATGTTGGACAATAAAGACCCAGTAGGTGCACCTTTTCTCTGCCTCAAGTCTCCTGCTTAAGGCAGCCTCTAAGGGCAATTCTAACACACTCCAATGGTCAATTTACAATCACTAATTATCCTTACATCCATGTTTTTTGTTTCCCAATAGCATATTTTTTCACACTCAAGGTCTTAACCCCTTAGTTAAAATATAGATGAACAAACATTATCACGGATGGATGGATGGTTGGATGTAACATTCAGCTAACAGAGCAGACTTTTCCAGACTGTAAAGAATGTTCCACATGTAAATGCCCACTCCATTAAGATTTAAACCAGGGAACATCTTGCTGTGCAGCAAAAGTACAAGCCTCTCACAACCGTTGCCCCTGGAATCAGATCGTGTGAAATACAAATACATTTTTTGCCCCCTCAGAGGATAAATTACTTTTACTATCTAAAGCAAAATGGTTGTATTGTTTTGGCAATGACTGGAGTGAGAGAGTGTGAAGTTTTCATTCTGTGTTGATTGTATGCGCCTGCCTTTGGAGAAGCAAAACAAAAACAGCCCATTCATCACCCCTTGTACACTGTTCAGCTAATGAATCCATTTTTTGGCGGTACATCAGGAGAGAAAAATGGTGTCCCTGTAAAGACAGAAAAAACTCTCAAAGTTCACACTAGATGTCCACACATCCCACAGCAATGTCTAACTCAATTCTTAGATTTTTGTATTCTTCAATTTCACCAAGTTTTTCATTCCGCATGTTCAAAGAGTTAGCTTTAATTTTTACCCAGAAGTTAATGCTGTTATTTAGAGATAAGCATGAGAGTATACTTTATTTTTAGTCTGTTCTCATCCATCTCCTTGTCATGCCTTTAATAAATTATCTACTTTCTCAAACCCTTTTCTCTCATACATAAGCAGCACCAAAAATACTATACTGAGGCTCAGATTCTGAAAGTCACACTGAAGGACCCCCCACGGTTTGATGAAAAGTTTGGGGGGCAAAAACCATGCATTTCAAATAATGAATTCTGGGGAGAAGTTATGTGTATCTCTGTCAAAATGAATAAGAAAAACCATGAATCAAGACCAAAGGATTTTTTTCATTCACTTACTGCAACTCACTTTAGACCTCTCCAGCTATTCGTCTTTGTTGTTGAAGTGCAAACTATATCACAAATTCTTAAATAGGCATTGCAAGTCGGCATAGTTATCTGAACCTAAAGATATGCCACCCATATTACATTTTATGAGGATATTATGATGCAAAGCATCCCCATAGAGCCACAGACATAATCTACAGTCTTAAAAAAAGTAAGTATAACCTTTGAGCTTTTTCACATTTTGTTTCATTACAAAGAGAGTGTATGTGACAGACCAACACCAAGTAACACTTAATTAGTTAGTTAGAAGGAAAATGAAGCAGGGCTTTCAAAACCTTTTTTACAACTACAAATTGGAAAAGTGTGTGTTCATATGTGTTAGGCTGTTACTCTGATGCCTAACAGTCTATTCAACTGTTAAACTGGCTCAGTCAAAGTTCAGACATAAGTCCAACTGATCATCTGAGGCATACATAGATAGAGTAAAAGTTATAAATGTAGCCAAAGTGTAGGCAGGCTGAATATATGCCACACTTTCCAGAACCTTATTTGTAAAATATGTTGAAAACTTTTTGCCATGTTTACCCTCCAGTCATTTCTTATGTTATTCTATCACATTAACGTAACAATACAGCAGATTTGAGCTCCTGTGGGTAGGATAGTAATGTTGCAATTAAAAAGCTGAAGATTCTATTGCCGCTTCCTTCTATTACATGTCAAAGCACCCCTTGCAAAGGCACTTCACCCTAAATTGACTTATGTGGGTCTATCAACATCTATCAGTGTATGAATTTGAGTGTGAATGGGTGGTTGTTGTTATAGTGTGACAAAATCTTTTTTTTTTGATAACGTCAAACGGGTGACATAACTACTTCCACAACTGGCCCACATTTACCAAGCTAAGTCATCACTGGCCCACATGTTGAATGCTCCATGTGAACCATACCACCACAGTCAGACTTGGCCCTCATCTGGTTGATATCTCATTTGCCATGCCAAATGTTTGCCGGATGTTCCAGCTTGATGCCAGATCTGGGCCAGGTCCGTCTGCTCTGTCGGTACTTGTTAACTTTGACAGCCCCAGTTGCAAGGGTTATTCAACGTTCACATTACCAAGCCATTTTCCATTTATCAACTGATGACTTTGATTGGTGCAGTGCGTGATGAACATGAGATCACCAGTGCTGTGTGCTGCAAGAAGCATGTGCAGATCTCGCAGTACCAGTCAGTCATAAATGCGGAAGTGAGACCAAGACAACTCGTTCTGTGAAAATTAAAACAGGTAAAACTTTTTCTATTTTGCATCCAGACATTTGAATTCGGACTCGTCAGCTGTCACCATAAGTGCTGTTCAAATAGTGCAATCCGTAAGGAAGGAGGTAGGAAAAGGAGCCTGTAAGCTTCCTCCTGCAGCTAATTTAGCAGGCATCCCGCGCTGTCCTGCGGAGGCTGTGTAACTGCTGTCATTGATTATAACCAGACATATTTACCGCAGAGTTCACTCTAGAGCAGAGCAGAACCAAGCACAGTGTAAATGGGCTTTTACTGTTCTATCTGGTAAAACATGAAAAGCTAAAATAAGTGTGACTCATTGGTGGCACAGGGGTAGAACAAGTAACTTATCGTTGGCCTAAGTGCTTAACGTGGTCATCCCAGGTTCAAGTGCTGGCCCCTATCTCTCAACCCAATTTCCTATCAAATAAAGGCCAAAAAGTGCCAGAAAGGCGGAAAAAAGTACCAAGGAGATCCCATTTATGGGCATGTGGGAAAAATCACACTTAACAGAAATAAAGGCTTTAAAATATCATCAGTCCATTAGTGAATTGAGTTACTGAAATTAATGAACTTTTTGATCATATTCTAATTCACTGAATATGAGTGTACATATTTATAAAAACATTGTTTTTGTTACCGGTTACTTATAATGTTTTCATCAAGAGCAAAAGTGGGACTGAAGTCAAATTCCGTATTTTTGTGCACGCACTTGGTGAGTGAAGGTGAATCTGATTCTTACTTTATGCTCTACTGCTCAATCACCTGTTTTCCATCATCAAGCCACAGCTCCTTCCCTCCAGCATACCACATCTCACCTGCCTTCCCACCTTCTCAATCATTTAGCTTTGCAATTCTAATAAGAGGTAAAATCAGAATAGTCATTGTCTACATAATTCCCCAGAACTGCTCTAAACTCATGCTACATATCCTCTGATGACTTTCTGGTTGGCTATTTAATAACAGCATTCTCCATGACAAACATCCTTCAGCTTTACAATAAACCTTACCTTAACCTTATTTAACACACCTCAGTGTGTCCATGGGTCACAGACCAAAACCAGCTTCCGCAAAAATGATGATTGTAGAAATCTAGAAGTTTGAAATTGATCAAAAGCTTTGAGCAAGAGTTTCTTGATCAAAATTATGTTTGTCAAAGTAATTTCTCTTGGAAAACAGCTTGAAGATGCACTGCTCGTTCCGCTTTTCATAACGCTGTTTCCTTGAAGACTCATCCTCCAGTTGGATAAAATTTCCTGAGGCTTATATATTAAGAAAACCCTTTATGTTACCAGTGTACTCTGTAAAAGTGGGCTATGTTGGTAGTGCTTATAGAAGTATGCAAATCCACTCAAGCATAATATTTCCATTTTTTCCTTGACCTACTTTTTGCTTCCAAGCGTCGTCTTCAATTGAATACCAAACCAGTCTAATGAGAGAGCCTATAGAAGAGGCAAAAGGTGACATATCTAAAATTAATCTAATGCATGCTTGCTTGAAATAGTGTCAAAAGGAATGGCAATGACCTTGTGGGATTTGTTCTGTTTGGACCACACGGTTTTCTAGGATCTGTTGTGTACAATGCAGGCCAGCAAAATTCTGATGTATACTCTTCAAAAAACATTCAGTTTCCTACATTTGATCAGGTGATATTAGTCAGAAAGGTGGCGTTGGAGGAAAAACATCTCATAAAAATTGCAGGAGATTAGTTCTTCTGTTCAGAAGAATGAAGAGAAAGGAGCAAAATGAAGAAGAGGCTGATCGTGCTTTACCAGCAGAGGAGGAAATTAACATAATAAATTATCTTAGGTTTTGGAAAATTAGAAAAGTAGTTCTTGCATTGAAGAATAAAATATGGTCTTTGGATATTTAAGGTAACCATGTTCAAAGGTCAGCCATTTCCAGGAAGAATTTCAATGACAATGTAAAAAACACATGAAAAATTTAATAGTTGGAACAGCATTGCTTTGCAACAAGGAGGTCCTGGGTTTGAATCCTAGCATTTGATCAGCCTTCATGGAGTTTGTATGTTCTCACCGGGACCTGCGACTTCTTCCCACCATCCAAAAACCGGACTGTTAGGGTAATTGGTCTCTGTAAATTGCCTATGGTTATAAGTGTGTGTGTGTGCATGACTGTTAGGTCTGTGTGTTTATGTGTTGCCATATGATGGACTAGCGACCTCTCCAGGGTTCACACGCCCTCTTGCCCCATGACTGGTGGAGATAGGCACCAGCACCCCCACCCATCAATTTGATCGTGCAAAGATAGGCAGCAATAGATGGATGGATGAAATTGCATTTTCTTCTCATCTTTTATATCCATCATAAAGTAATAAGAACCCCCAGGAGTACCTTTAATTTGTTGGTCTCTGTGCTACTTGAGGAAGTTGAGGAAAGGAAGATGATGATTGTAAGGAAACTGGGGCAAATATATGTTGGCTTAATCTATCTATCTATCTATCTATCTATCTATCTATCTATCTATCTATCTATCTATCTATCTATCTATCTATCTATCTATCTATCTATCTATCTATCTCTCTCGCTCTCTCTCTCTCTCTCTCTATATATATATATATATATATATATATATATATATATATATATATATATATATATATATATATATATACATATATATATATATATATATCCCTTTACAAGCCCACAGAGAGGAAATGTGTCTCTGCATTTAACCCATCCCTTAGGGAGCAGTGTGCTGCTACACTGAGTGTCGTACAGAGACCAATCTGTGGTCAAGGGTCTTGCTCGGGGACCCAGAGTGACAGACTGAGTGTCAAACCACCAAACTTTGGAGCCTCTCCAGGTCGCAAACACCCAGCTCTGGAACCATTGGGCCACCATATCAGGTATTCCCCCATTGGGGAATATCCTGTGTAACATGTGGGGATATTCACCACTATAAAAACGAGGAGAACAAGCTTTCACAACTACTGAAAAAAAAAAAATCCAGGCAAGTATCTTTTCTTCCAAAAATAAATCTCATAGAGTTTGTCTCAATAATTTGTGGATAATAATAACAATTAATACATGAAACAACTGTTTTTGTTTATATACCTTTAGCATTGAGTTAAAATGTGTCATTAAATGAAACTAAAAAAAATGAGGAAGTTCTCTCTAATGGAAACAGAAACAGAAATAAGAATGCACTTTCAGAGGAAATCTCTATTAGATTAGATCTTTATAGTCATTGTCACATGAACAACAAAAATAAAAATCAGTCAGTGCTAATAAAAATAAATAAATATCTAAAAAGATTTACACACAATATAAGAAATAAAACAAATAACTGATAAATAACTAATGGATAAAAATAGCCGACGCATGCACATTCTTTCACACAATCCATCATGTCAATTTATGTTTTTTTTTTGAGTGCACTAAGTTTTGTTGCAGCTGTGATTGATGAGTTGAATACATATACTGTACATTTAATGCAGAACAATCCAACATGTTAGATGTTCACACCTTGATAAGCATCTTAACACTATTACAAAGCCGGCCTTCTTTCATCTAAAAAACATTTCCTGGATTGAAGGATTAAAAGAAATTTTACCGCAGTGTCAAATATTCTCTTTTATTCTATTCTAATGTCTCAGGAGAATCTTGAAAAACTAATCTATTGAATGACTGAGCACCTAAATACATCACAGACTTGTTGTCAGTGTATCAACCCTCCAGACCACTCACATATTCTGGCTCATATCTACTATGTATTACCAAAATCAGAACATAACTGGAGAAGCATAATTTAGTTTTTATGCTCCACATATCTGGAACAAACTCACATAAGACTATAAAAGTGCCCTGAGTCCCTTTAAATCAAGGTAAAAAAAAAAAATATTTATTTAGAGTTGCCTTTAAATGTTGCTACTGCTGCTACTTTTCCACTGTAATGGACTTTCCTCTGTAATGTTTTTTTGTGTTCTGTTTATGTACAGTACTTTGAATTGTCTTGTCCTGAAATGTTCTATACAAATAAACTTGCCTTTGCTTCCCTTATGAAGGCAATAAACCCATAACGTGTGTATCCTTATTGTACAGTTCACTGGATAAGAACATCTCAAATCCTGTTGATTTCATTAAAATGGCATGGGAGAAAGTACTTCATACAAATGTATTAAAGGAACAATGGGATGCCCTGTTGAGGTTAGTTCATTTGTTCCCACTCTGTGCCCAATATGGCCTGTGCAAAATATTCTGTAAAGCACATTAGACAAATGCAGAATTATCACAAATCTACTCAACAGTGGTGTAACAGATGTGGCTGTCGCCGGCTAATCATACCCGCGTGTTTTGGGCTTCCCTTAAATTACGTGGATTCTGGGAAAATATTTTTAAAACACTTAGGAAATGACCAGACAATCCTTCATAATCCCACTGTCAGCTATTTTTGGCATCCCTCCTGATCCAAACCTTAACATTTAACAATCACAGGCTTTCACTACCCATTTGGCTTGTTGACTTATTTTATTTAGATGGAAACTAAGCATCCCTCCCTCCCACGACCACTGGGTGAAGAAAGTTATTCATAACCTGAAGCTGGAAAAACTCCAATTTGTATTTAAAGGTTCTATTTGTAAATTCAAGGAAACTTGGATGGCTATTTTATCTTTAGTAGACACCATCACTTTGCTTCCTGCCACAGAGGCAAATTAGACTGTTCAAAGTTGTTTTTTAAATTATTTCATTAATCTTTTCCCCTATATGTATGTTTGGGTAGGTAAGTGTACATTTGTGTGCCTTGTGGAGTTTTAGGGACTTGTTCCCTGTTTAGTGCTTGTCTCGTGCTTAGACCTAGACAAGAGTCAGTTTAGGCAGGGGGGATTTGTGAAAGACACTAGACACAACTATATAATTATTGCTTTTTTGTTGTCTTTATAATGGTGGAAATGACTTGTTAGGTTGTCTAAAATTAAGTGAAGTAAAATTGGAATATAAAGGTAAATGAATGTTGTGCTTATCAGCTTAATCTGTGTGGGACAGAAAGCAGAGTGCCTTAAAAAGTAACTTTAAGGTGATTGAATTAAACTCAGAGAAAAGAATAAAAATAAAAAAATCTAATTTGACCATACTCACAACAAATGGTATCTACTTTAGAAAATGTTCACTTTCAATGTATGAACAAAGATTTTAAACCAAGAACACTGTGGGGATGACTTTTGCACAAAGACATATGCATCAAACTCATCAGTTCCCTCATTTAAATGTTCAGCTATGTTATTACTTTTAAAGGATGGTGTTTAGCTTCTTTTTTTTCCACAACCCAATGACAAACTGCTGTAGTCATCTGTCATGACTGTATTTTCTCCCGAGACCGAATAGGTAAAAATGAATCCATACAGATAAAACGTAAAATATGCTATTGGCAGGACTGAAATTAAAATATACTTTCTCCTTATAAATAATTTAGATTAAATCTGTTGGTTTAGTGACAGTGGAAATGTAATTAAAAAACCTCATTAGCATCATGGAACTTTTGGTTTGTTGAACACTTTCAACTTGTTACCTGTCAGTGTTACCAACGCCAGACATAGGGGAAATCTGGACCAGTATCAACCGGCACACGTACTTGGGAGCACTGTGTAGCCAGTACACTGAAAACACTCTGGATCACAGAGAAGAGACTGGTTTTAGTGGTTTTAAACCAAAGTTCTGACAGCTCATTAGTCACAAAGTATATCAAAACCTTCACAAATAAAACAAAAATAATATCCTGTTTAAACAAATGGTATGAGATATCACAAAAAGGGTTTTGTTTACAGCAAAAAATTAGTACCAGTTAATCTTAAATTAAAGTAACTAAACAGACCAGATTATTACATTTCCTCAAAACACTGTTGTAGTTATTAAATGTATGACAACAATATTTTTTTTTTACAGCTACCTGACTAAGTTGGCACTTAAAGGTGGTTGAACAAGAAATAAACACCACAATGACACTCTCGGTAACACAGAAATTATTACAGGCCAGTTAATAATATAACAGTATTCAAACATAAATACAAATCACAGTATTGGTCAGTATCAATGTCTGACCAATGGTTCACAACAGTTACCAGTGGTTACCAGCATATATAATGTCAAATCAATGTTTACCACCAAATTGTACGAATCACACATCATAAATCAATTATAACACTATATCAAAACTGCTTAAAATGTTATGGCGAGTCTGATGAGGATCACACCAAAATTCTTTTGAATATAGCTTAAAGGCTATACACGCAGAGCAGGTCTCCTTTGTTTCTCTGCCACGGAGAGCAAGCCTGCTCTGTGCGTACTCACGCACGCACACATATAAATACACACACACAGTGGCGAAACAGTTTATAATTAACTCAAAACAGCAAAAACATCCAGGCAAGATTTCTACATTTGATATCTGTTATGTGCAGATATTCCCCAGTAACTTAGTATTCGCTTCATACTGACTTTTCAGCCACAGCAGACAGATCCAGTCTGTGAGAAATCACAGACGGTCTGGCCAACAACACGCAGCAGCCATAGGGGTTTAAAACTGCAGTGAGACCAGCCTGTCAGCGGGTCTGTGCCGCTCCCGACAAGTCCGAGCAGAATTAAAATTGGCTCATAATCCTAATGAACTGACTGCACAGATGAAGTTTGGAGGTGTACTTTCTTGTCTAAAAACATCTTAAAACTACTTTTTGTTATAAATTAAGGTTATAAAATTGATAGGTTTGTAAACTCCTCATGTCCTTACTGCTTCTTACTCCAACTCCTCCCCTCAACAAGCCCTGAGAGAGCAGAGGGACAGAGAAATGGGTCGCTTGAGGGACCAAAGACCCAGGAAAGTAAAGCCCCAGGAAAGTGAAATTAGTCAGGTAAATGTGAATGGCAATGATACCCGGGATTTCAAAAGCCGAAGGCTTGTGGAAAACAGGCTGTGAAAAAGATATAATATACAGACTCCCTAAGGAAATCCCTTTGTCATATAGGAGACATATATGTATTTGTCATTCATGACGCTAACAGCTGTATTGTATGTCCCACACAATAATTCACAGATGTACTCAGGCAATCTGACATATGGTCTCTGGAGCTGTGCGATGTTCCTTAAACAGCTGTTCAGTTTTTTAACAGTCTGCCAAAAGTGATGGTAATAGCCAAGAATTACTTGTGTAAATTTCTGTCAAAGTAATCAGTTTCTCTGTGAAGAGCATCAAATATATGATCCATTAAACCGCTTGAATCTTTCCAACTTCTGCCGAAACTGTCTTAATTCCAAGCCACAGGGGTTTAATAGGCTTAAAGCATCAGAATTAGCATAAACATGAGCAGGATTTACAGTAACATCTAGTAAGTAATGACAGTTTGTGTAACTAATCTTCCAGAAACATTTTCTTATTTTGTTAACATGAAAACACAGCAAAATAAAAGACTTTCCTGGTATAACCCATTTCCGCCTCATTTAAATATACATGGCTTTTATGTGTAAAAAGCCAATGTTTCTGGATGCTTTTGATATAAAACCAAAAATCTGATTAGCTATGATGTCTGTCTCCTCCTTAGGGGGCAACTATTTATACTTTTTTTTTTCCTGTGACATTGTTGCTTACATAGCCCTGTAGGGTGGGAGCTCTGGTCAGGTTCACTAAATGTGTTTATTGTTTACAGAAAACTTTAAAGTTGATAAGATGAATTATTAGAAAATGCAAATGTATCAAAGCAGTACTGCACATACAAGCAGCTGCATTTTTTATTTTGTTTTGGTTCTGTCTTGTGCACATCTAATCAACAGTTCAATATTACCTTTGGTTTAGATAATAACGATTAGAAATAACGATCACCTAATTCTTTAGGCTTTATCAGCTGGTAAAGACAGGCTAAAATTACGGCAAAGAATTTGAGCGCTAACATTAACTGAGTTATACAACTGAGTTTGTGGTGGCACATCAAGGTCTTTCGCTTCATTGTGATGAACCACACAAAGGACATGAAAATTCAGCCAGAAAAAGAGCAGAGTTTACAAGATTTATTGTAAATCTCAAACCAGCGGGAGTCATGAAACTTCTGCAGGGGCACACTGGAAACTCTGTAAGAGGAGAGAAACATGTTGTTATAGGATCAACAAATCTGAAAAGACTCAAAACGAAAGCCACTAGCCTTTTCAGGATCAGTTTGAGGGGTTCGATCCAGACAGAAGCTTCCTCCAGGAATTCATCTTATATGAGAATCCAAAAGGATATGTCCATCTCTGTCTCCAGACAGTTGGTCTTTAGCCTGCAGGCTGTGGAGTTAGACTCTCACTTCTCCTGAACGTTACCTGGGAACAGTAGGCGAGGGTGATAGCATCACAATAGGTAACATGGGAGCAGAATTTTGGGCTGGCCTGATTCGGTACATGCATATCACAGAATCTGTCAGTAATAAATCCAGAGTCCAGAGGGTAAAACAGAAAACAGGCAAGGGTGATACTCGAAGAGACAGGGATCAGAATAACTTATCCAAGTCCTTGGCACAACCTGGAGATCAGGGCACAGAATGTCCAGAGATCAGAAATTTGGCAGAGGTCAGACAAAGCCAAGGCAAGGCGGCAGAGTTCATGGCATGGAAAAGTGTTTTGTTATGAGGAGCTTAATTAAGTGCACGGAAGAAATTTTGAGCTTCTACAGGAAGGAGCTTTCAATAATAAGACAGACTTTAAGGCTGGAGAGTGCTTAAAAAGGGCAGATCCCAGGTGAGAAAAATTGTGTTTATTGCAGAAGAGAACGTGGGTGTGGCATTTGAAACTACTAATGATTTATATGAGCGACTAGAGTGGTGGGGTTATTGAAATCAAACCCAAAAGTTTCTAAATGAAACACACCTGCTCTTTCCATTAAGCCAGATACCCACTTTGCTTGTGCCAAGTGCATAAAAACAAAAAAACTGGCAACTGGTTTTGAACTCATAACATCAGACCGGAGGTCATACATGGAAGTTGATCTCATGGGTCCAGATATTAATGTTAATTAATCACAAGCTTTTGAAGTCATAAATTAGTTTATGCACATGAGAAAATGCAAAATGAAGGACTGAATGAAAGGTGGAGAGACAGGTAAAAGCTTCAGGTCTTTGATAAAGTCATTAGCTGCAAAGGAAAATCTGAAATAAACTGCTTACTGTAGCTCATGATCTGCATACCTGAAAGAAGAGAGGATATTTAAAAAATGGTTGACTTTAATGAGAAAGAAAACTACTTTCCCTAAAAATTGTTCGAAGTGTTTTTAATGGCACAATGTAATAATATGAAATAATAAAGCCGGATTTCAAATAAGTGGATTAACACATTTTTGCAACTAAAGAACATATAAATAAATCTAAAGCTGTATGTGGCACCTGAAGTTGTAATTTTGTATCTTTTTTTATACTGTAAGCCAGATTCTAAAAACAACATTTATTACAATTTATTTTGTTTAACTGAAGAGAAATAGCAGAGTAACTGGCAACAGAGAGCATTTTTAAACAAACAAGAGAATGCCTGACAGGTGTTAACTAAAAAAAAGTCTTTGCCTATCTCGGCATGATGCGAAGGTCAAGCTAATGAACAGACTGTAAATGCTACATCAGATACAAAGAAGAAACTGCTTAGTAAAGACTAGACCTGAGAGACATTGTTCTACATACTTTTAGATTAAATTACACCAATTCGCAACACATGTCATCTCAAGGCACTAAACAATATCAAATTCAATCAGATCATATAGACATATTGGTCAAAAAGTTTATTATCTAAGGAAACCCAGCAGATTGCATCGAGTCTTTGGTGGGTAGACAATGCAGAATGTTGACCGTGTCCACTGTGGCTCCACGCTCTTTAGGAGGAGTGAACACTGCCAGTCAGACTGGTGCTTCTGCACCCGATCACAGTGGTAATGTGGTCGGTGCAGCACAGGGCTTGGGCCAGTTGGGAAGCTGTCCCTATTAGAAGATTCATGTGGCTGCCTTAGCACTCATGGAAGGAATTTGCTACCATGACGGAAATACCTGGAGTTGCCCACACCCCCTTTGCTTGAACTCATTGTTCACCTCAAGTTAACACGCATACGCATACACCGAGAATGATGAGGTGGAGACAGGACCTTCTTCTATTCAGGTGTTCTGTGCCTGGGGGCTCTGGCGGGGTTATAGGACAGATAACTACTGATGTTGTAGTGTTTGTGTGGGTTCTTGGGCCATGTCGCAATGTGATGGTTTCATGCTGGCAGCCTATGGCTCTCAGGATTATTATGAAAAGACTGTGGGCTGCGGGGAGTGCTGGGGAGGGATCTTGACATGCCCCAATAATGTCTGACAGTCTGGCCTAGCTGGTGATCAAATTATGTATGCTACAGGGGGTGAAATGCATAGGAAGGAGATGGTGGAGTATTATTTACCCAAGGCAGAGTATGTTCCTACGCCATTGCAGATACACAATAGCATGACAGGGATAATAGAACCAGAGAAATTTCTTCAGATAAAACAACACAGTGTGTAACTTATCATTGCACAGTACTAGACAGAAAAACTAATTAGCAATCACTTTCAGACTTAGACATTATGGGTAATTGTCTTTAGAGAAGGAAGCACCGCTTCTACTTTGCCAACTTCACTCTATATTTTCCATGGGCTTACAGTGACTGAAAACTCCAAAAGCCACATCTACCTACCTTCCCTCACGAGCCACCACTGCCAGGGTCAATAAAAACTCCTGCGACAGGGTGTTAGTGTGAAGTAAAGTAATTTGGTGGAAACATTGCTGCTGTATAATCTCTCCATTGGGAATTAAATCAAGCACAGCAAAGGCGCTTCAAGCCTAAATCAGCCCCCTACACTTCCCCTCAGACTCCCGACAGCCTCATCAATCAGACTTAATCACTTCCACTTAAATAACACTCTGTTATCTGGTGGGTAGCTCAATAAAGCCACGAGTAAAATAATTTACCAAGATGATGTGATACATAGTTTCTTGTTTTGTTGATTCGGTGGTTCCCAGCTACAAATTTGATTGCATATCTTTAGTGTGAGCTTGTGCAGAAAATCTATCAATGGTCTATTTGTATACACAGGCATTGGAGTGAGACCTGCTTCATCAACTACTTTTGTGCTTTAATGACAGAAAAAACAAGGTTTTCAATGTAGACACAAAGCATTTCAAGTACGTTATTACCTCCTAAGAATATTTGCCAATATTTGAATATACGTTCCATTATTTCACTCTGTATTTATTTATTTCATATTGTTGTGCAGCAGACTCATCATGAAATCCTTTAAACTGTCACCTTCACCCATCAAGCTCAGTGGGCGGGATTAGTGAGACCCTGATGACTGATTGGCTGCTTCACACGGAGCATGAAAAGACAACTTCTTCCTGGTTGAATACTAAATCTGACATCAATATTTTTGCTGTACATTAAATGTACATTTAATGGTACATGTATTTATTTCATTTTGCATTTATTTTATTTTACATTTCATTATGTCATGGCACATTTATTTATTCCATGGCACATTTAATTATTTAAATGGACATTTAATTGTGCATTTATTTATTTTACTATCTCATTTTACATTTCATTATTTCATGGTACATTTATTTATTTAATGGTCCATTTGCATTTATATATTTCATGATATATTTATTTATTTAATGTTGTAACCCTTTAACCCTCCATACGCAGAAGCCACAATACCACCATCACCACACTAATTGCCCTTAATTTGGAAACCACATAGGGTTCTTTTTAAATTATACTGTTGTAATATTAAACTTTTTTCCCTCTTAAAGTTAATGTTTTAAACAAATATGACACTAACCCAATATTACTTTTTGTTGTATTTTCTGTAATAGCAAACGTTTGGCTCCTGGTATTAACAAAACTTCAAATTACAATGTACAACACAGTGAGTGGTTTTGAAGTTGAAGGTGAACATATACAATCATTGTGTTTTATATAGACTGGTGCCTCTGTACCATTTATGTAAACAAAATAAATAGCTTAATGGCTTTTGGTTTAAACAGGTAGCCAGCTTTAAATCAGGAGATGAATTACATGCAGTCTTTGACAGAAAGGTGAAAATGATTTGCTCATTAATGAGTGAATAATGAGAAAATAATGCAGAAACATCTCTCACTGTAACCACACCTGCAGTGCAGGGGTGGGTGCTGACAGGCTCCATGTAATGATTGATTTTTAGTACCATAACCATTTTGTAGAGATTTTTTTGCAAATAATATGTGATTACATTGCATTTAGATAAACCAATATGTGCCCAAAACAGAAGAAACCCACGTGTCTGTATGTTTATATAAAGATGATTAATTTGATAATTTGAATTTCAAGTTTGTGATTCATCAAACTCAGGAGGTTATTTGTTTTTCATCATAATTCAATTAATCTCTAATTTTTCATTTTTGTTTTTAATGTTTCCTGTCCAGCAGTGTAGCACCCAGAAATGTTGTCTGATTAATTAAATTCAGTTTCAATACAGTTTATCTGTTGAGCACAGATTAATTTAAATTATCTCAAGGCGCTTCACAAGAAAACTAAAACTTATTTACACACAAAAATGTGGTCAGTTCAAATTGATCATACAGACATATTCAAAGTTAGTTACATAGATTACAATTCAATGCAGTCAAGTTCAGAAACAGAATCAGATTTCTTGGCCCATATTATGGGGACAACCACAGTGTACATACATTATATGTATAAAATAAAATTAAAACTAATGAAACAATTAAACCTAATTTGGTTTAAATTTAATAAAGTATGTCGGAGCTGTGGTTATTTCAAGATACTTTTTTATTTTGCCAGTCTTCCTAAATTATAACCCAGAGTATATATTTTTTTTTACAAATCAAAAACTATGTTTTGAAGTAGCTGCTTTAAGCAGGAAAATTCCACTATAAGCTTGAGTCATTTGTTTTAGTCACTGGCAAATTTCCTTGTGGGCTTTCAGGTGATTTTCTTATCTTGTTAACATTCCGCACAAGCGCCTCAGAGGGGCGATTTTTCCATTGTGAATAAAGGACATCATGCCCTTGTCAAAAAATATTTATGAGGTCCAAAATCATGCCTTAACTAAATTGTCTTCAGTCAGTACCCCATTTCCATAAAAGCGAGACAAAAACAGGTGAAACCAATTAAGAGGTGATGAGGAACAGTTGAGACTAATGAAAACAGATGAGCTGAGGGGAGGAATGTAAAGAACAAGAAGTGAAGGGAAACACATGGAAGGAATCCAACAGAAATAATACAAAATGTACAAGATATACAATGTATAAGATTGGAGTAAGAACTCAAAGAGCAGCCACTAGAAAATATAAACAAGAAAAAATATGAAAATAATAAAACCCAAAACATTTAACAAAAATAAGCAAAAGGAAATGACAAAAGAAAGCACAACCAAGGAAAAATAAAAGCAAAGATACATACACAAAAGAAAATCAGCTGAGGAGCTCTACCGACCTTAACAGTTGTATGGATAAAAAAAAACGAAAGACAAAAATTTATCAAAATTAAACTGTCAGTGAAATGTAATGAAAATGCAGTTTTGGGTGAGAAATGAATCATGTACTAAAATGAAACACTGGTGTATCACATCAGGTGCAGAGGTAGAACATCAGTCAGTATTACGAAAGACATTTCCATTTCAAACCTCAGACATTGCCTGTTAGCGAGTGACCATCGTGTTGGTCACAGCTGTCTCAGCACTTCAGAAATAAGATCTGGTAAAAAGATTTAGAGGTCTAAAAATAATTTCGATTCAGCCTTTCTACTGTACGGTAAACAGTCTACAAGTGAAAAATATTAAAAACAACTTCTAGGTCTGACCGTCCAAGCAAGCTCAATCTGACAGCAGCCCACAAGAGGGTATTATTGCAGGAGCTGACCAGCTCACTATTATAGAATCCAACATTAATCCTAAGGTGTGTTAGAGGTTGCTTGAGGAAAATGTGAGACCATCTTTAAAAAAATTTTATAGCTGAAACCGAACTGGTTCCTGCACCGTGGCCTACTGTGATACAAAACATACTGGCAAGCCCATTTGAACTGACTGAGAAAAAAAAAAGGAAAAGCCCAGGGCTGAGTAAAAGCTAAGATCTTGATCTCATTGAGATACTGGGGTGTAAAGATTATGCATTAAAGTGATCTGCAGAAATGTAAACTTTAAGCACACAGACACTGGCCTAACTGGTCTCATAAAAAAACAATCTTAGCAGCTTCACTTTGTTAATTTGAAATCTGAGTGTTTCTGATCACTTATTCAAACTGATCATTAATAAGAAGGTTTTAAATCAAGATTATTATATTTTTTTGTTATGCTTATCTATTGATGTGGTTATAACTCTTGGCAGAACTGGGGCATCCAGCTCAACTGTCACAACATATCTACCATACAAATTCAGGGCAAATGTCTCCCACATTTACAAAATAGTACGACACTGTAAACCTGCACATATAGGCCACTGCCTGTGCTGGGAACTAAAGTCTCTGAGATAATAAATCATCAAGACTTTTCTCCACACACAACAATGACCCCTTGGATGTTTTTTGTCTTGAAGAAAATTACAATATTTTAATTATGTTAAGCTGCAGCCTCCACAGGAAATGAGAAATCTGTTTTTTATTTCTCACAACAATGTTGAAAGAAGCAAATTTTTTACATTATTTTTTGAATTTGTAAACCTTAAGAAATGATTTACTAAAATATCCAGTAATATGAAATTGTTAACAAGCAAAATTATCAGCGTCCATTGAAGACCTGCTGCCTTGTACAAGCCTGATGTCATACAGTTTACTTTTTAATAGCTTCTTGCATCTACAGGCTCACTTAAAAAAAAAGTTTAAATATTGGGGAAAAGCTCAATAATTTTTACTACTCATTTAAGAAAGTGAAACTCGTCTGTTATATACATGCATTACACAAACAGTAAAATACGTCAAGCCTTTGGTCCTCGTAAGTTTGATGAGTATGGCTTAAAGATAATGAAAACCAGAAAAAAATCACTAAATTTCAAAGCACTTAAAGCTTCCTTCTGCTGACAAGCTTTATGGGGATGCTGATTTCCTTTTCTAGCAGGACTTGGCCCCTGCTCATATTGCCAAAGGTACCAAACACAGGTTCAATGATCATGATGTTACTGTGCTTGATTAGGCAGCAAACTGGCCTGCTCTGAACCCCATAGTAAAACTATGGGGTATTGTCACGATGATGATGAGAAACACCAGACCCAACAATGCAGATGACACAAAGGCAGCTATCAAAGCAATCTGGGCTTTCTTTACACCTCTGCTGTACCGCGGGCTGATCGCCTACATGCCACGCTGCATTGACAAAGTCATTCTTACACATGAAGGTCCAATCAAGTATTGAGTATATAGAAATGAACATGCTTTTCAGAAGCCTGAGATTTATATTTAAAGTGTTTTTTCTTACTGATCCAGTGTAATATTTTCAGCTTTTCAATATCTGTAAGAAGCAATCATCAAAAGTACATAAAGGCTTGAAATAATTCACTCTGTGTAATTAATATATATAATATAAAAAAAGTTGAACCTTTTCACGACTGTAATTTTTTTGAAAGGTTCCTGTATTTTGCTTTCTCTGACTTAATTTTAAACACCTTGCTGATACTAGAAATAGATTAGTTTGATTTTTTTCCCCCCAGGTAAAAGCATCCACATCAAAGATTGTGGTAGAAGCACTTAGGTTTGATCTGACCAGTTGTTCACTGGTCAGGGTCAGGTGAGCTTAAAATCTGCAATTCAGTTTGTGAGTGGATTTCTCAGTGCGTCTCTACTGATAAGTCATCCTTTTTCTGTGTTTTTTCACCACAAACTAACACTGAGGGGGTTAGCAAGTGTTTATTTGTGAGTTTCATTCTACTCAGGTAGTTTCAGAAGCAGGAGGAAAAATACATTTACAGCTAATAAATGTAGTCTTTGTAGAGATTATTTGTTTAGTTGTTTGTTTTGTAGTGTTGAGTTGTCATTCCTTCTCCTTTTCCTCCTCGCACCACCTTCCCTTTTGTGCTGCTGATCTATTTTCTAGTATATTACACATTAAGTTTTTAATTTTACAATCAACAGAAAATGTAAAAGGATTCAAGCTTCTGTTTTGAAATTCAGCCGTCTTTAACAAATATTATGCAAAATATACACAGAGAATAAACTTGTGAACTGAGTCATAAATCTAAGGAAGTAGTAAAAACAAGCTTCCCCTGAAATCATCATAACAGCCTTATGCAGTGTGCAAAAAGTACAGAAACTAAACCCCAGGAGAGTTGGGTATAAATTACATCAAAAACACGCAAGCAAGAGGAAGACAGGTGCTCAGAACCAGATGAATAGCAGCACTTGCTCAAAGTAACACTGTAAGCACTTAGAATGCAAAAGATAGATTCATACAGTACACGTGCACACATAAAAATATATAATCATAACATGGTTTCACTGTGATCCATCATTGTAGGCTAAAGCTAAGCTGCACTAAGTATAAAGTAGGCAGAAGGGGCACGGTTTAAAGAATGCCGTGTCATATCATAAGATGCTGAACAAACTGAATATAACGTAAAATGTTTTCACAAACGTCGTAGTTGTCAGGAATATTTCAATAGGTGTGAAAATATCAAACACATAGCACAAGAAGTGCAGTCAGATGTTTAGTCTTATACTACCAGCAGGTTGGGCGCAGTCATGCAAAAATAGACAATTCATAAATGAATGAATAAACAGTTTTCACACAACTCTCCAACATTTGCATGCTTTATATTCAGGTCAGATACATAAATGGCAAATTTCACATGCAGATGTCTGTACATCAGAATATTATATTTTGAAAGTATCAGAATCTTAAAATCTTTAAAATCAACATATATGAGCAGAGGAGGATCACAGACAAGTTTTTAATTGTTATTTAGGGCTTGGTAGTCTTCTTTCTTTATCTGAGAAAAAAAGTTTTTACTTTTTTTGACCACAATCAAATTTAGCCTATATGCAAAGATGTTGCAGGTTAGGCTTGGTAAGCTCAATTGATCAACCTAACCATGTTTCCACAACATTTAGTCTTTATATTGATAATTTTTCACTTTTCACTTTTCAACCACAAGTTCACATTGTTGAAACAAAAGTTATCTGTCTTAACAATTCTAACTTCAGATAACACAGATAACAAGTTATTCTAGTAATGCCTATTAAACCAAAAATGCAAGGGAACAATTTCAGATTAAAATATACATATTTTCCTTTCAGTACAACAAATGCAAGTAAAATTACCCCCACTTGATGAGCTCAGCAGAGCTTAGGATTTCTATTACTTATTAGTTTATTCAAGTGTCTAGAGTACACAAATCCAAAAATGTGTAATAATTCCCCAGTTATGGTTGAAATTCAGCAACAATTGCATTTTAACTAGTTGTGAAAACAATATTTACAAGAGTAGCTCTGATGAGAATCTTGTTGCTGATTTCATAACACTGTTTTTATTGACCTGCCAATACCAATTTTAGACTATTCAAATTTCTCTACAATGTAAGAAGACATAAAAACGTTTTTTCCAAACTTACTGCTGTGAGTACTCACAGCAGTGTTGTGAACTTGACTACTTTTGTTGCTGTAGCTTCTTTGCTTTGCTTTCCAAACAACTGGTGCAGTTAGGGACTCTCCCTCATCATAAACCACTCACAAGTGGCCCAGCCCTATCATAGCAGTCTCTCCCAGCTGGAGTCAGTCATTCCATCTGTGCCAAGAATGCAAATGCATCCTACATGCACTACACCATCGCTCAACGACTGCCTGACATACAGTTTGGTATGTAAATGTCAACCTTTCTTTGAATTAAATAAATCATTCCATGAAAATAAAAATTACATAACATGTTGTTTCTTTTTGATTATTTTAGATTGTTTATGTGGATTTCATACGAAAACAGACAAATAAGATTTAAACATATAGGTGGGCAAAAATGGATGCATAAATGTATATATACATTACTTAAACTTTTTGTTTTTGTTTTGAAACTTTAAAGTAACTCCAGTACAGTGTTTATTTTGGATCACTTTTACCATCCCCAAGCCTAGATAGAGAGGAAGGGAAGGGATTGTGACAAAAAAACAACAACAATTTAACATTATAATAAAAAACAAGGCCTGATGGAGGAAAGTTGATTTTTAACATTTTTAGAGGGGTTTTAGTGATTTTTTTGTCTCCCATTATGTTTTTGTCTTTCCAACAGTGTCCATCACAGTTGCATGCACATTACCATTAATGCATTTTGTATGACATCATTTAGCAACAGCCACTGGCTACTTTCCTTACTGAGGATGATAAATACGAACACAAAGTCACTGTGTTTCCTTGGCAGGAGCTGCCATTGAAAACATGTTACACTTCTTTCAAACTGTATACAAATATTATTTTCTTACTTAGTAGTTGTTTAGTTACCATTTGAAAGTTGGTATTTTCATTGTCTTTAGCGTGGTTAGTATTAAAAAAAATAAACTATTTGACTGACCTTTAACGTTGTTAATCCTGAGTATTTCTTGCTCAATAATTGCATCCAAAATGCAGAGTGTTCTCACAACCTGATTGTGATTAGGTAAGTTGTTCACTTTTTCTCACCTTCGTAAAAGTGTGAAATTTTAAACGGAATCTGTCACACGGAAGTGTCCCCATTAAGAATGTTAGTTTACCATATAGTTATAGTGTTTATATATTTTCTAAAATAGTATGAGGCCCAATTTAGCCTGAGCAAAGGTTTATACAAAATCTTTATAGTTTAGAAAAACATCACAAATGCAGCCTCCAAGGGCGCACAGTGCCCTGTGCTCTATTTTTTACCTGTCCAAAACCCGGATAAATACAAATACTATATGTCAGTGTTTAGTGCCATTCATCCTGCCCCACTACAATCAAGATCATCTAATGTACCCTCGAGCCACCTCCCTCGGTTGCTTAATCAATCTCATTGCTTTCATCTGACCATCTGTCTATATATACCAGATATCAGCAGGTCAGTCACCAGATCATTGGAAGCCTTGTAGTGAGTGCCTGTTGTTGACCAAGTTCACATAGATTTTCCTTCCTTGCTTTGCCCTTGTTGGACATCTACTTCTGCCTTCTTGTGATCGGCAGGATTAGAGGCTGCTTGCAGCAGGATAACAGATAATTGCAGATCACTGGAGGCTTGAATCATATCAGAAAGACAGCCACTGATTGAAACCAGGCTGGCAATGAAAGGCAGACAGATCCATAAGACTAGGCAAATCTTGTGGTTGTGGTATCAGTCCAGGTCGTGTCCAGAAAACAAAAGGCAGCAGTAGATGTCAGAAGGGCTAAGAAAGACAGAAAAATCCTTGAAAACATGAACTTGGTCAAAGAACCCTGAACATCTACTCACAACAAGGTTTTCAATAATCTGGTGACTGTCTGTTGAAGCCCTGTATATATAGACAGATGATCAGATTAATGAGATTAGCTTGATGGGGCTGCCAAGGCAGGTGACACACAGTTGCATCAGATGCTCTTGATTGTAGCGGTGCAGGATGAATAGAAGCAAGCATACCGACAGGCCAGAATGTCCATTGGCATGTTCAACCACTTAAACCAACAGGATTGAACTGAACTGCAGGACAGAAGCGTGACACATCAGCCACTAGATGTGCAGAGCTGGTGGAGACATACCCTAAAAGACTTGCAGCTGTAAAGGGGGGCCGAATACTTTTGCACAATGACCTTTTCAGTTTTTTTTATTTGTCAAAACAAAAGAAATCATGCAGAATTTTCTTTCTACTTCACAATTGTATACCATTTTGTGTTGGTCGTTGGCATAAAATTCCAATAAAATATGTTCATGTTTGTGGTTGTTATGTGACGATATGTAGAAAGGTTCAAGGGATATCAATACTTTTGCAAGCCACTGAATTTTGATGCAACAGAACTACAATATTAGTCTTATCAGAGTCCATCTCTATACAACACCAAATGAGTTAGCATTTATTTTCCTTCTCAAACTGCAAAAAGTACATTCAGTAAATGGTATCAACCACATATTATGGTCATGGCAGCTGGCATGTACATTAGAGTCAATATAGGGACTCACATCAATTAATCCAGAAGGAGACAGACCTCATATTTTATTAAAGTTGAAAGCACTTCAGACATGAATATAAAATCTTGAGATCCTAACAAGGTACTTAGTGAGAAGCTGTGAAGCAGTCCTGTCTCGCACGGTAATGCGTGTAATCCTGGTGGCATTTGGTGCCACCTCATGAGAGCCACACAGAGAAGGACGTAATATTCCAGTTTATGACTTTTGAAAAGAGTCAACAGAGGGTTGAACATGCAGTATGTAATATTAGGCTGTTGAAGGGAAGATGGAGATTTGTGACATGAAAACAACCTGCTCTGCTTTGAACCTCGCTAAAACCTCATCTGTGCAGATTGGGTACAGGCACGATGGGCATATGTGTAAAAATAAAATGGGAACAATAAAATGTTATTTGCCTTGCTGCAAATAAACACTGATGCTCAGTCAGCTTTTCGTGGTCAACTGCTTAGCTGGCAGCAGATTTAGGCCCTCTGGCAAATTTAAAACCAATATTCATGATTCTTCTAGAAGTTGAGTGGTCTTTATCTGCCCCTGAGGGTAATGTTTTGGCTTTTTACCACTAAATAGCCCACTTTAGCTCCTCGGTTTGCTTCCTTCCTTGTGTGTCTTCCTACTGGGAGGTTTTAAGCAGATAGCACTGAAGCTTTTTATAGATGTATCATATAAAACAGCAGCTTGCTGTGGTCACAAACTAAAGGCAGAGTCCAGAAAACAAATTGGGGCCAAAACATGAAAACCTTGAGTTGAAGCTGAACAGAGCTGAGAAAAGGTGGTGAGCGGTTTTTGCATTAGCTGATGACCTCCAATCCTTCCAAAACTGTTTGATTCTATTGAAGAGTTTCACTCAGCTGTTTCCACATTTCTGTTTCTTAGGTTCCTGTTGTGGGACATATTTTCCTTACTTTTATCAATCATAAGAGATTGTTCCATCAATAATGGGAACTGCCCTTGGCTTAAAGTAGAAATTTATTCATGTTTGCAAGAGTGCTTTATGTTAGAATGCAATCTTTTCTCTCCAGAAAACATAATGACTTTCATTTGGACAGGAATGCTGTGTTTTAGTTTTATAGGTTCAACAGAACATCAGCCTTTCTGGAATATAAATGGGATGTCGGGCAAACAAAGAGGCAGCAGTATTCTTTTTAAAGAATATTAACTTTACCCTTGCAGTCATGTGATGTATACCATTGTTGTTCAGTGTTTTACTTCTGGTGGACGCATGCACATTTAACTTTCAATAACATGTAAAGGACACATTTTGTTTTCTTGTGGAGTGTAATTTTTCATGACAACATTGTGGTGATCTTTGTTAGTGTGTTATTCAAAATATATACATATGCTATTAATATCATTGGCAAATTTAAGTTTAATTTAAACTTAAAATTTTACCAACATGTTACTTCTTATTAGAACTATGATTAATATTTTAGAGTTGTCCAGCTAGAGTCCTGACTGGATGGATGGGAACATGTGAGTGTCCACATGTTAATCTCTTAATTTCTGTTATGGCTCTTGAGAATAAAAAAAAACATGTATGCACACTCCTCTGAATGAGAATAATGATCATATGAAACTGAAATATTTACTTGTGTGTCACACAGTTAGAGCTGGACAGTTACACACACAGCTTATTATATATAATTTAAAAATGTGATCTACAAAACCCTATGTCCTTAATAAATGTAGCTAAAGCAAACAGTAAAATGCAAGATTCATCTGTGATGTCTATTGTTCTGATGACTCTTGGTAGTCTTTAGTTACAAATGAAGCATAGTTCCCCTACCTCTGTAATATGCTGTAACAAATGTTTCTTGATGCTTGGGGGAGAAAGTTTTATTTTTTTCGTTACTTAGTTTTACTTTCTGAAACCTTAGCTTGACAAATCGTCTGTCTTTGTTCATTAAGTACAGGGTGGTGGGAGTTTGTGCCGTGCTGACTAAAGTACAATCCATAACAAAGAGAACACCAACTGAAACTGATACCAACAGAAGGTTTGTGCAGAGCCAACACTATCGAATTGAAAAGAAGGAGATCCGGCCCATATGAAGATTTGTGCAATGTATCATTTCTGCTTTCCCAGGGATTTTATATCAAGCTTTGGTCATACATATTTTTCTTCCCATATCACTACTGTCAGGCAAGGCGAAATTCTTTATCTCTCTTTTTGTTGATTATCTTATTATTGTTAAAATCAACTGTGTTGATTGCCCTTCATGTCTGTCTGTGGGTTTATTCATATATATTATTCATATGAATTAATATACAGAAAAAAATATTTTTTTGGGTTTTTTATTACCCTGAAAAGTTCTACCTTGGTATGATTTCCTATGGATCTGTTATCTTTTTTGTATTTAATTACTTTATTTTCGTTTGTCTGTGTGTGTGGCTATCTTAAAGTGCTCATACTACAGATATTTTGCTGAAGTTTGAAGTTGCGTAACTAATTTGGCTTTCAATTAGTAAAAATCAAGTATTGCTTTTATAAATACATATTCTAGCAAAGCCCAATAACATCACATCAAAAATGAAAGCATTCTCATAACTTACAATTAGTAGATTATTGTAATGCACGGGAATCGGACCCAAGATTCAACCACAACAGGTCAGTGATGTTTTACAAGCTAGTTATTATGCACTTAACAACGAGGCCGTTTGTGAACATTTTACACATTGGGGCTTTAAGAATGTATATTAGCAACATTAGCATTAAACATTAATAGAAGCATTAATTTAATTAACAAGGGAAAATATGAATAGCACCTCATTTTAAATACTTTACTATTATGTCTGCATGATAATGCATAATTGCAAAAAAGACCTTGGATTTGCATTCACACTAAAGTCAAAGAGCAGAGTGTGAATAAGCATAACACTGATAGCATAATTTCATGAATAAAACATTGAATCATATGAAGGAAAGTAGAAAAGTGTAGGAAAGTTTGCAACTGATTTCATTGAAATAACTTT
Source organism: Fundulus heteroclitus (assembly GCF_011125445.2). Classification (NCBI taxonomy): domain Eukaryota; kingdom Metazoa; phylum Chordata; class Actinopteri; order Cyprinodontiformes; family Fundulidae; genus Fundulus; species Fundulus heteroclitus. The sequence goes on along the minus strand of NC_046371.1, from coordinate 14,076,452 downwards.
TTTTTGCCAATGTCCTTCTTGCACCAAGACTTTGTGCAAGATTGTACATTTTTTTAATGAAAAGTGATTATTAATTTCTTTATCTATTTTGACACTGAAGAGAATGCCAGAGCTTGACTAAAGTGCTCTAGTGCCAAATCAGTAAATGGGAATATTTCTACTTGAAAAGGGCTTGAATTGGATATGACTCCACTAATGCACTTCAGCTGATGGTTTCATTTGTGTCATAATCATGTTTTGGCTTTCAGAGGATGGATCATGTTGCATGCTGCACGGAAGAAAGATATATTTCCAAACCATCATTTGTGATTAAAACATGCTGTTTATGCAAGTCCACCCAGACAATTTCTAATCCTAAAATTGGAGCATTGAGTTATATGAAACAACCAAAGAATGAGAAAAATAAAAGTGCTTACATGTGCATCTATGCCTGAAATGTGAAAAAAATTATACATTAAATAATTGGCAGCGTTGTTCAAGGTATACCTTTAACAAGAACAGGTTCTGACTTCAGGCTGTAGACAACAGTGTTTATGTACAGGTGAATGGCTTGACTCGTTCATTTCAGTTATATTCACCGTGGTCCGCCCACGCAGGAATTTGCTTAGGCGAGGCGGTGGTCGGGGCCCATTAGGCAAAACTTGCAATGCTACCACCTAACACACATGCGCACTAATAAAGCATTCACCCCAGTTCTAAGTATTCCTGAAGACGGGTCTCCATCAGTCATGATGTGGGATCAAGTCCCTCACTGTCCCCAAAGCACTCACTGTGGTCAAAACATTCCAGTGTGCTTTTACTGACAATAAAACACTGTGAAATAACTGTCACGTTTTCAGTAAGGAGCAGAACCCAACACACAGCCAAAACAACGATTGAGTTGAATATTTATTCTTTGCAAATAGACAAAAGAGGGTGTGGAAGTAATCCAGTTTAAAAAGGGAGACTCTGTTGGATCAGGTGTAGCAGTCCAGCTCCAACGGGGCAGGGACCAATTGAGAGATGGGGTCTTGAGGCCTTGGGGAGGTTTGCAGATTGTAGGTCCGAGCGTCCAAAATCCAACAGGTTTGAGGTCCATAAACAGTCCAGGGTCATACACAGAAGATCACTCAGGCAAGACGTTTCCAGAATCCGTAGGCTTAATCAGGGTCAGAGTTAGGCAAAAGTTCAGCAACATACAGGGAAAAAAGGCTCTACTCACTCAGAGAACAGGTTTAGGCAAAAGCAGTGGTCAGGGACAGGCAGGGTCGAAGCACAGGGAAAACTTGATTCATGAGACAAGGCTTGAACGCTGTGGAAAGGCAGACGATCTCGCTCAGAGCAGGTGAGAAACAGGTGTTTAAATAGGGAACAGCCCAGGTGAGAATCATCATCAATTAGCAGTGGAGGGAGAGAGTATTCGTTGCTGGAAGAACTTTAAACTGAAATGCTTGCTAACTCGATATGCTTGCGTTGCTTGCGTTTATTTGATGTTGACACGCGTTTTTTTGTTGTTGCTTTCTCGTGTGCATATAGTGAATGGCAGGGGAAAAACAGGCAAAAACACATGGATACTTTGAAACGCGAAGCAGACCCCCCCCCCCCCCCGCTCCGCTCCGCACAAAACTTGTTCCGGCTGCCAACTCACCGCCTCGCCTAAGCAAATTCCTGCGGGAAACACCGCCTTCCGCATGTCGGCTTTGTTTTTTTCCGGCCAGCACCTTTCTTCCTCTTTGAATCCGAAGTTTGGCTGACAGCGAGGTTATTGCCGCATTATCGCCACCCACTGTTCTGATTCAAACCCCTACACCGCAGCAACAGACCTTCACAAAATAAAAGCATGTGAGCAACATGCGTTAATGCGCGTTAAAGAAAATATCGCCGTTAATAGTCTAATGAGTTAACGCGCAATTAACGCGTTAACTTGCCCAGCCCTAATATATATATATATATATATATATATATATATATATATATATATATATATATATATATATATATATATATATATATATATATATATATATATATATATATATATATATATATATATATATATATATATATATACATATTGATCGATCGGTGTTTGATGACCAAAAGCAGTCCTACCAGCCCTACTGGTTCCACACCCCTGATTTTATGAGATAAGTCTCTTAAAGCAAAGTTGACAGTGTCTGCACTTGGTAAAGACATTTAAACTCTGTAAATTAATGTTCTTTGTGATTAAAACAACATCCATCAGAATTCTTAATAAAGAATTAATTGCCACTTCTTTAAGATTTCGTTGCCAGAAAGCAAAATTAACTTGTACTTATGATTGATAAGTGGCCCAACAACAGTCCCTTCTAAATTGCAGCCACATTTAAATCACACAGAGGTTGCTTTGACAAAACCTGTATTCTGTTGGGGGTTGATTGACAAAACCCCCAGTAGCATGAATTAAAGCGGACATGTGCAAAGATCACAGCATTATGTCAGCCATGGTTAGAAGGAAAAGTTAGAGATGGCTGAGGTTTTTTTTTCTTTACTTTGGTTTCCTTTCTTTCATTTGCGTCATGCCTGCTAATCTACACCTGGGGTCCCTGCCAAAAGCAGGCTCCAACAGGGTACCAGAGAACCAGTTGTAGAGAAACAATTTGACATTGTCTTTGAATTGTGATGTTAAGGCTTTATTTTTAAGTACTTATAGTTTGCATCAGTCATACACATATTAGTCACACATTTTCAAGGCCTGCCACAAAAACAGATCTGTGTGCTTAATAGCATGTTGAACCCAAGCTTAGAGAAAGCAGACCTTATGAGGCAATTTATTACCGTTGCTTTTTTGCGTTTGAAAGCTATGAATCCAAAAAGGCTTTAGTTTTAGAGATCTTAATGTTGACTGTTTTTTACCAGTTTAAAGATATACATACTGTGGCACTTCAGTAGAGCTTCTGTGATTAGACAGGGCTTTTGAATTAAATCTAGATGCATCGTTTTATGAATGTTTGCACCTGTAAAATAAATATGATCCATTCAGTTGAAAGTTGAAAGTTACCCATTGTAGGACTCTTATTTTTCTGCCATTCATGGTGGGTGTTATTATTATTTATTTTTTTACAATGGTGCCACTATTGTATGGGAAGATAACTGCAGTGACTGTGTTAAATGAAACACTGAATGTTAGCTGATGAGTTATTTTCATTTCACCAATCAAATGCAGTTTTATTTACCCTTATTATGTGGCCCAACAATTATTCCTTTGCCATATTGTGTGGTTTGCAGGTAAAATATGGTGCTACTTTTTATCTTATGTACCGTTTTGCCAAAGCTTCTTCCACGATGTCTGTGTCTTTAATTTTAAAACTTCCATTTTTATTCTCACAACAGCTAAACTATATCTTGTCAGTAAAATTTGTTTAACAATAAGACTAGTTTTTGCATCCTGAAAATTAAAATTTTCTCATTTATGTACAGTTAATAATTTTTGATTAACCTTAATAGATGCAACTCAACCAGTGTTGGAAACGGGTCTACTTTTGACTTTTAAAAAAGGCTCAATGGTATACTACTTTAAATGCTCAATTGTTCATAATTACTGTTTACTTTTTAAGCTGATAATAAAAGCAGTCTGATCTTAGCATAGGAAGTAGGTTTCATATTTCTAATGTGACTAAGCCAGTCTTTGAATGGCAGTTGCAAACATTTTTCTTCCTGATTTACTGATTTTGTCGTGTTTGATTGGTGAATTCAATTGAATTAAATTTGGGTTTGCTGCTGATAACTCTTCAATGTATCAGATTGCTGGTAGTGTGCTGAGATACATATTTTATAGGGTAAAAAAGCAGAGACACCAAACTCTAATCAGTTAGCAGCAGTTGTTCACTCCCGCATAGAATGCCACTTAATGGCTCCAGGACTAGTTAAACAAGACGTAAGTTCATTAGGTTGAAAACAACCTCAACAAGCTCAGAGTTCTACAAAAAATTGGTTGCTATTAGCATGTTAACTTAAATTTGTTTGTGAACAACATTGCTAAGAATAGAAAATTACAAATACAAGGGGAGCTTATTATAATTTTTCATCAAAGGTCTGTGTGTGTGTATATATATATATATATATATATATATATATATATATAGCTGCCCTGTGATAGACTGGCGACTGTCCAGGGTGTACCCTGACTCTCGCCGATTGACAGCTGAAGATAGGCACCAGCACCCCTCACGACCCCACAGGGGATAAATGGATAGATGGATGTATATATATATAGCTATTTTTTTTCTTTTTAAATTGAATAATGTTTAACATGCTGCTTGTGTGCTTAGCGCTGAGAGCAGGTGGTAAGTGACAGTGTGGGGATTACTGTGGGGACGAACAAATCGAACTGAAATAGGAGGGAGAATCACAAAAGATAGATTGAATTTCTAATCATTTGCACCTGGCCCAAAAATTGTTTTGGAAATGACAGTTCCTGTAGGGAATTACTAAAACGAATAAGTGCTAAATTGGTACCCCAAAAGATGTGAGTACAGTGCTTTATTCCTACTTTCCCCAGGCTATTTACAAAATGGGTATTTTCCATGTAAAAAGAGGAAATTAAGGGGATTGAATAATGCTGTTATTTATCACTTTAAATCACTTTGATATAAAAAGGCAATGCAACAATTAGAGAGCTTAAAAATAATAAATCATTTATATATCTTTGTTTATTTATACTGTGGTAAAGATTATATTAAAGATGCACCAATCAGTCAGCAAGAGATTGCAACTGAATTATTTATTTTTTGGATTGTTTCTGATTGGGATTGGTTGCTCAAGTACTGAAAGGTCTTTTTCTCCCATACATTAAATGCATCAACACTAAGAACTCCTATTTTTAGCTTATAAGTGCCTCAGTTAAAAGCATGCAATTTGTTACACTATTCTGAGCTAAATAAGAATAGGATAAAGGTCAGGAGCATATTCTTTTATCCATAACGGGGAAATGACAGTCTAATTCCTTCATTTTCTGTTGGATTCAAAACTCTTACCTGCAGCACATTTTCCTCTTTTATTTTCCATGTTCCTTTGAATAAATAGTTGGAACAAATAGTTGAAATTGAAGAAAATCAGTAAGATTGGTGGGTTAGATCTTCACAAAGACCTGCAATCAGCAACATCCAGGAACATGATTGGTACATCAATTTCATTTTGCTTTTGATAAAATTTGCAATAAGCAAAGCAAGATGCCAGCAACAATGTACCTGGTGCCGGCTGTAGTGTATACCCACTGTATCAAATTATAATCAAATAAAGAAAGAAATTGCCTAAGAAGGTGACAACGCATTTTGAAATCAACATCAGGCAGTAATAGTTTGAAGAATCAATCAATCTACATGTGACCATAACAGATTAAAGGGTCATTCATTACTTTAGGTCCTCAGCAGGAGTACAAAAATAAATAAATAAAGGCAAAACATTATTCAGGCAAAACATTCTTCAGAACTTCATGAAAGTCACTGGTTTTACCTGAATCAAATGCATTTGTGTGGAATGTTGTATATATATAATATGGAGCGTGTAACGGAAATTTTCCCCTCTGGGATTATTAAAGTATATCTGATTGTGATTCTGATTTAAGTGCTACATATTTCAGTATGAGCACCATCTCCAGCATTGTAATGCTATTTAGTCACTTATCCTCAACAATAGCACAAGAGTCAGTATCCTGCAACAACACTGATCCAATCACATGGCCCCTCAGAGCTGAGAAGAAGCACTTGAGTAATGACTGAAGTAGCTGTCAGAAAGCCTCTGAGAGTTTTTTTGGCAGAGGCAAATATTAAGTTCAAGGGCACATTCCACTAAATGGAGACTCAACAGAATTTAATTAAACACAAAGATGAAATAACATGAATAAAATAGGACACAAGTCTCATTGGTGGTGAGTGTTGGACAAGTCTATTTTTAAGCACAACAAATCTTTAGCATTTTTGGAAATGGAAGTCATGTGTGTCTGAGGGATCTTAGACGGGCGGTATAAGCCCCTGGAAACACTATAGGTTAACAATAAGGGATTAGCATTCAGAATATTTCTGTCTAGCATTCATGCTGTGAGCTGTAATTAGTTGTTTTTTATACGCATATTAGACATGATGCCGCTGTGTGACAGAGCAGTTCAGATTAAGCAGGGCTTCACAACTTAACAACAGACCTAATGTAATACAAAATTATAACAATAATAATATGGTTTTTTTTTAAAGAGCCTTTCAAGGATACCCAAGGACATTGTACAGAACAAGCATAATAAGAAAGATAAAACAACAACAAAAAGTTACTGTGAACCGGCAAACACAGAGCGTATGAACTTTTTAACAGATGGGTTTTGAGTTTAGGCTTGAACTGGTCAAGGGTCTCCGTATTGAGGATGTCTGAAGGTAGAGCATTCAAGAGTTTGGGAGCAGGGCTTTCTCCCACTCTGCTCCCCGTAAGATGTAAACTTCTATTCACCAAAAGTAACTTTCTAACAGTAAGCTGCAGTGTTTTCCCTAGAAAGTGTAGATCTTTACCTTAAGCTGATGTTTCCAAAAGGCTACCAACGTTTCCAAATCCAGTATCAAAAAAAAAGTCTAAAAGCTCAAAAGGATAGAACAGCAACTTTACTGTACTCCATTAATCTGCTGAAAATCTCTCTCTGTCTCTGTCTCTCTCTCTCTCTCGCTCTCTCTCTTCCTCTCTTTCTCTCTCGCTCTGTCTGAATGAACCACAGCAACGTCTGCACATGTGAAAGACAACACAGTTTTCAAACAGCTTCTTACTTCTCCGTTCTTCCTTAGGCATAATTTTAAACACCTTACTGAAAGTAAAAATAACCAACTTTGAGTCTTCATCACTCAGTAACAGCTGATCCTTTGAAAAGTGTGGTTGTCAGCAGAACTGGCAAACATTTGGTGGATTTACCGCTGGGGAAAAAATTTGGATCACGCCAATTCCAGCCACCGGATCTTCAGTGCATCTCTAATTTGAACCCCTGCAGTCTCATTAACCGAGAAGAGCATACTTTATTTTAGACATGATTTGTTTTTTAGTGTTATGTGAGAAATTATGTCATTAAACATTTAAATATCAACCTTTTCCAGTTTTATTTTTATCTAGTGCGATATCTAAGATGCCTTTTAAGTTCTCGAGTCAAATATCCCTCCGATATCTCATCTCTAGTTCAAGGTTGTAAATGATGGGTTATATCTGATGTTCTTCTTCCGAGAGCTTTTCTGTGTTGTAGGTGTGAATCTTGAGGCTCTTAGGCTAGTTGGGACAAAATATGCTATTCCCTTGGCAAATGATTTGCCTACTTCAGGATATCCCCTCCAGAAAGGCATGCTGGCACATCCTCTGATGAAATGTGGCCTGAACACTTTCTAAAGCGATGCTTGCTCATAACACCTCAACACTGCTTGTTGTTTCAGTTCACAGGGGAGGGAATAGTGGGCTTGACTAGGGGCTCTGCTGCTAACTCTGACAATTATGCACACAAAAAAAGAGCTTTACACACTGCAGAACACAACTAGTCGCTTAATTAATGCACTAAGGACCCCGATGCCGTAACAGTTAGATGGACGAATGGATATTTGGGCCAAAGCAGTTTATTCACTGTGTGGTCTAGCACCTGCTACCTTAGTCTGGTGCACGTGTGTGTCTTGTTGCAGTTGGTGTATGAGTTGTACTGCAAGCTCTATCCGGTGGCTTTACCCTATCTATGAGGCTTGGAGCAGCCCCCCTCGGGAGACTGGTTCTAATTTGGGGCCAAATGCAACAGAACAAACAGCTGAGTTTCATTGCATCATTTCAGATCCTGCAGTAACTTCCCCGGAACACACAGAGCACATCAGTGAGAGGGGCATGACAACATTGTGGGGTCATAAGGTGGACGATAACAGCCAACCTATTACTGTAGATATAATAGCTCTCACAGCAGACATATTGACTTCTCATAGCGTGGAAACAACATTTAAAGACGACACTGGGAAGGGAAAAGTTTATTTTCTTTTTTTTTTTTGCTCCGATAAACTTTTACGAGTAATAAGCAAACACAACAATATGACCCTATTCTATGAAGTTATTATAAATAAGCAAAATTCCATCCCAATCTCAGTATTGCATGAATGGCTTATATAACTTTAAATGGACCAAGGCACACTCTGTCATTTACTTCTCTGTGTATGTCTAAGTTATCTGGCATAATGGAAATAAATGTAGATGTTAATTAGAGTTTGTGGAATTGACCAATGGCATTATCAGAGCTCCCTCTTCACTGAAAAGTCTGAAAGGATCTTTTCATGCTTTGAGCTTCCATTCAGATTTTTTTCTAACCCCAGTTTTCTCCACACTGCAGTTGATTATATTTAATACACTTGAACTTGTTGCTCTTGTATAATGTATTTTTTCATTGGCTGTAGTAAAGGTAGCTGCTTTTACATCCCTTCTTTTTTTGGTCTTTGTAAATATTCTTTGTTTTTTTACAGAAATCTTTGCTTGTTCATTCAAATCCTGAAATACTGGTATAACCGTGTGCTTGACATTTAAAGGAAAATATAATTCTCTCTATTTAGACATCATTTTTTTACAATTTCAGAGAAGGAGAGAGGAAAGCTGTCTCCTGCCTCTGATGAGCTGCGAATGGGCAAAGGAGCTGAATGAATGATGGTGCTGTTACATAAGCACATTACTGCATGCATGCATGCATGCATGCCCAGCTCCCTCACATACACACATAAAAGCAACACTGAGTTGCATTCTGCTGCCTGCAGTCTATCATTAACCTTGACAGTGTTTCCACTGTGACCCCGGTGCTGTCTGTCATTCCCTTCTAGGCTGAATTAGGTTAAATATCAATTGAAAGGCCTGATGTGTGTCAAAAAGTAAATAAATTAGATACTTTACATTTTTTTGGCTTCCAGTTAATAGGTTCTTTCTCACTACACATTTTAGTATAGATCTAATAGTTTTCGTTTACTTTGATGTATTTTCTCAGCAAGCTCAGACTAGACTCACATGAAGATGGGTGAGAATTTAGACACCATTCTAAACCTCTTGTTCCATCTAACTTGTTTTCATGTTCTAATATGTTTTATTCTGTTATTACAGCTGTATGATCTGTTATATCCAGTTATGGTGTTTGTTCAAGTCAAACATTTGCTGACTGGGGTTGCATTTCGTGGATTCAAGGGATTCTCTCGCTTTGTGACATTTTGCTAAAAATTTCTGTCACTTCCAGAAATGTAGAATATTGAAAAAATAACAAAGAAGAACTCTAAAGGCCAAGCATTTTAACTTTGTCGCCATGGTTTTTGCTTATAAGGCAATCACCTCCCCTGAGGATTGTGCCGAATTGTCATTCTGCACTTAAGTGATAAGATTCGAAAAAAAAAAAAAAAAAACAAGAATAAAGTATTTGCTCCCGTTCAGATTTCTTCTGTTTTGCTTCATCCACACTAAAATGTTTGAGATGATGAAATATATTTTGATGTTCTTGGGCTGTACAGTGGGGCAGTTGGTAGCACTGTTGCCTTGCGGCAAGAAGGTCCTCGGTTTGAACCCTGGCCCAGGAGTCTGCATTTCCAAAAAGGTGACTGGTAAATTGACTGGTCTCTCTCATTTGTAGGTGTGAGTGTGTGCATGGTTGTTTGTCCTGTGATGGACTGGCGACCTGTCCAGTGTATACCTTGCCACTCGCCTAATCACCACTGGAGAAAGGAATCAGGTCCACACGGGTAAGCAGGTATGGATACTGGATAGATGTAGCCCTCTCCAAATCAGCAAATGACACGTAACATTTTGAGATCTCTTCACCTATTTCTGCTAAATTATAAACCTAAATTATTAGTTAACGCCAGAGGGGCGTATTTCACAGAGCTGCATGTATGGATGTTCTTTGTAGTTTTTCTGTTTCTCCTACACCTTGTCATGACCGAGAAAGGTCTTCAGAGCCTTTGTTTGCTGTGGGGTCAGTAGACAGATTAACTCCCAAAGCAGCTAGCTTCTAGTGACGCACGATGGAGTCCATCTTCACTTTTCAGATAAAAGTTTATCACTCTGACTTTCAGTGAGGCTCCAACGATCATAAGAACTGCACAGTGAATAATAAGTTTATGGCTCTTATCCATAGAAGTGATCTATCCAACTTTCTGCAGCAGCCAAATGAGTCCATAAGGACATAATGTAGCCTGCACAGTATCAGTTTTTTTTATTCACACATCTACTTTCCATCTTAAGAGGTCTGGGCTCACGCCAGCAAGGTGAAGAACTGTTTCTACCAAAGGCAGCTATACTGATAAAGGCACTGCACTGACCCCTCTGTCTCACCTCAACCTTGAACCAAATACATGCATGCAAACATTTGAATACACCAACCAATGCAAATACTAAAAAAGTTGTAGAAACAAGTATGTTTTTGTGATGTATGCTGGATTAACATCCCCTCTGCCACCAGAGCTGTAGCTATAACTTGCTCTTTGTTTTATGTTTAAGTGAATTTGTGCATTTATATTTCCTTATTTCTACAGTACATTTTACAATGTAGATCTCACTGTCTAACATAGGGAGAACCTCTACATTTTATTTACTATTCTGCGGTTAAACAAAGAAAAACTGTGAAGTTTTATATGTGTGTTTGCACAATTTCCAGTTGTCTTATATTCATATATTTCCAAGTGTTTTCTTTTAATTGGGAGGTCTGTACAATAAAATTTAACCTGATGTGTACTAACCTTTATATGTCTTAAATGATGATTAAGTAGCTATTCTATTCTTTCCGGGCCTTTATATGTGGAATTTCCAAGCCCTTAGTTCCAATGTGGTATGGGTTCAATTCAAAAAGTGAAGTATGATTTGGTTGTTGTTGTTTTTTTGCATATTTGTAAAACAGTGTGTATTACTCCTTGCTGTACAAAAAGTGCTCTTAAACAAAGTTTTACTTAAAATCATGAATTTGTCTTGGTCTTGCTCATCAATGAATAATTGCTATTGAGCTGGACTCAGACTTACTTTAAAAAAAAATCGATTTAAACAGTTGCTTAAACAATACTTACTGCTACTGAAAGCCAGAGCTGAATAGACAATTAAGATAGAACTGCCTCAAATTAAAACACAATGATGATGTTTAGTAGTGGTCTGTCACATTGGACTGCATCAGAACAGTTATGTCAACAGTAAACAATGAGGCAATTTATGGTTTAGTTTTTAATTAGTTGTTGATTTATTAATTGGATATAAATTGGTAGGTATAGACATGGGTTGGTTGTCACACTTTTAACGCTTGCATTGGTTGTTCATCACAGAAACATCTCATGGTAACCGTTCCTAAAGTAAATGAAAGCTCAAGATGTTGACCAAAACCAAGACACTGATAATTTCTGACAACCACCTCTACAGCAAGGTTAGTCAGCACATGGTTGGTCAATACTATAAGTATCAATTTTGGTTTATAAAAATACTATATTATTGTTCATTTATTATTTTTAATATAGAACAGATTACTGGATCAATGTTTGCTTCTGTGCTTGTTTGTCTGTCTTGTTGTGTCTCTGCTCTGTCTTCTGTAACCCCCAGTCGGTCGAGGCAGATGACCGTTCATACTGAGCCCGGTTCTGCTGGAGGTTTCTCCTTCCCGCTAATGGGTGGTTTTTCTTTCCACTGTCGCTTCATGCTTGGTCAGTATGAGGGATTGCAGCAAAGCCATGGACAATGCAGACGACTCTCCCTGTAGCTCTACGCTTCTTCAGGAGTGAATGCTGCTTGTCGGGACTTTGATGCAATCAACTGGTTCCCTTATATAGGACATTTTTAACCAATCTGTATAATATGTTCGATTTTGACTTGTAAAGTGCCTCGAGATTACATGTTTCATGAATTGCCGCTATATATTGAATTGAATTGAATTAGAACGCTACATCAACAGGTTTAGAAATGAATACCAGCCAGTGCGTTTAGCATTCACATAACATATGTCATGAATTATACTGTTGTAGAAGTAAAAATAGGTGAAATAAGGAAGTTCACAGGGCAAAATAACTTGGCCTCTATTAAAGCTAGGAAAAACAACTTTTTAATAAGTGTCCAATTGCTGATATTGTGTAAGTTGTTCATACAAAAACAAAGTTAAATACATACATAAAACATACTCTGACCCATTAAAATTGCAAATTGCTTCTTATGCTGTAAGATTTAGAAACAAATTGTGACAAACTCAATCTAACCTGGGCTACTAAATATAAAGTTAACCAATCACTGCCATACTTTCAGGACTTTCAAATGTCTAGACCTCAAAATCCAACACGGCACGTGAACATTTAAAATTTGGTGATAGCCGCTGTAACATATACAGCTTATTTGAACATTTGGCGGTATGTATGTAAGTGAATCTTTCACTCATGGACTAATTAGCAATTTCTTTCACTGTTGTTTAGTGTTTAAATGTATAAAATGCAGAGACATCTTTTCCTTGCTGTTTTTTTTTTTTTTTTTTGGGGTACTTAGGCTAATACGATAACTAACAAATTCTTATGTTTTTGACTGGTATGACAACTTGTACAGATAAAGTTGGGTTTGATGCGATGACCAAATCCAAGTTCTGACCTAAAGAGTAAAATTCCACACAATGTAAGACACCTCCAGTGCTTATTTTGGATTCTCTGTCATCTGCATAAGTCTTTTCTGAACGGGAATTTTGAAATAGTATCCACTGCTCTTCCCTTTTTCACTGAATCATATTGAACTACTGTACTAATCTTTAATTTGGCCCAATTAGCTCCACATTACAGCTAGTTTGCTCCATATTTACCTTGTGAACAGCAGATATCAACATTTCCTTTGAATACCGCTAAGGGTGCAAAAGAACCATCAGTGGTATTTGTACCACAATTTGAGAACCATGGCCATAAAACATTCATATTTACTTGATTTTAATACAGAGGAGCAGCAAGTCAGTCTGTTCAGAGTAGCTTTCCACCTTTCTCACAATTCTATAAGACAGTTTGACTCAGAGGTCACAAATGTTGTCAAGGCTTTCAAAGGAAGTCATATTGATTCATATTCAGTTCTGCCTTCAGGTTTAATGCTGATGACACAACTTCCAACCTAGCTAGATGATATAAGCATATTATTGATCACTGTTTCCTCTCTGTGTGGGCACAAAACTAAAAGGTTGGAGTGTTCTGCAGCTAATTATTTCAAACATTACAAATCTTTAAAATGCACTAATGATTTACAGCGCTGTTCAGAAGTTTAATATATAAGCTCACCATGAGCATGGATGTCACACTTTTTGAGCCTCAAAGCGTTCATTTAAATCATTATAGAGTGAAATTATAACACAACAAATAACTTCAGTGCATTTCAAAGCAAGAATTGTGAGCACAGGTTTTGATGTATAGTGTTTCTTTCTTAAATTCACACATGATCTAAACTATATACAGGCTTAAATGTAAAAAATAAAATAAAAAAAACACAGATTTATTGGGTACTCTGTCAGAATTATTTGCCCAGTCCTCTTGGTAGAATTGGTACAGTTAATTTAAATCATTTGCTTTGAGCAAGAATCTAGCTTTAGAAAACATAATTTTTTTCATTGTATAGGGGTTGTGGAATTTTCAAAATTAGCCTGCTTTGTCATTTCCAAAATTAAGTTTGAGGAATGTTTAGGATCACTGTCTAGGTAGAACACCAATGTATATACATGCCGATTTTAGCCTGGGAGATTTGCTAGCTTTTCCTTACTCTTGTGAGGGACTGTTGTTATCACATGTTTAACCAGCAGGACAATGATACAAAACACAGATCATGGTGTCCTGGAGTTAAAGTGGCTTTGAAGAACTCTGTGAGCTTGACCCTAATGAACATTTTTTCTATTAAACTTAAAAGTCAGGTTCGTGTAAGGAATCCAAACCTTAATGCATTAATACATTACCTATTATGCCCAGACCAGTTGTCTATTATCCATCCAGAATTATGCTAGAACCTTGAGGTATATCTTACAAAGAGACATTTATTCATACGGAACATTTGTGGAAGTTTATGTATAAATCTGAGCCTATATAGTTTCGATGAAGATCCAAAATGTATGAAACCTTATGCACACAATTCCTGTTTTTGAAATTCTTTGCAGATAGTTGCTGTGTGATCATTCCACCTTGAAAAATGAAAGAAAAAAGAAAATCTTAAAAGTTCCAAAATGAATGGCATTTAAGCTAATGGTGACTAAACTTTGATTTGTCTGTCACCCTCATTTAGGTTTGTCAATCAGGCATGGAAGGAGGGAGGGAGATGAGGAAGAGGTCGAGTCAGCTGTGAAGCGGCCATCAGGTTATGTAAATGCAGGCTAAAGGCAGCGAGGACACCACGCTCTGGGATCTGGAAAAAAAAATATGCGTCACCATTCAAAATCAATCTCTATTGATCTCCTGCAGTGAAATTACCATCCAATACCCACTGAGAGTCAGAGGTACACTTTCTAAAATAAAATAAAAAATAAAGTAAAAACAGAGAAAAACATCACATCGAACACAAATGAAAAAAGAACATACATACATGTTTATTTAACAAGAAGGGCACATTTGTTTTTTTGTCTTTGTACAAACTGTAAACTAAATATTTCTCAGGGCTATAATCTTTGACATCACTTTCATGGATCAACACCAAAAACATGTAAGTAAGTTCATAAGAATTCTCAGTGAATCTTGCATCTTACTGTAGATTTTAATCCCACACTTGAGAAAACATACAGCATGTAAGTCTGCTACACATATTAAGGATTCTGAAAAATTGAAAGCACTTGTGTTCATCACGACTACATTTTAAACATCATTGTACAATACTCTATCCCTGCAAAACCCAACCCTTATTACTGCCATTAACTGTTTCAATAGATTTTTTTTTCTACATAAAACCCGCTGACTGAGGTTGAGGTAGGGACTCTGTCATTAAGTCAGACAGTTAAATGAGGTGAAACATCATCGCTAAAATGGCTCTGTTCTTGCAGCGCCTGGCCGCTCGTTTTAGGAGGACACAGAGGGATTCTGCACTGTCAGATTTGCTAAAGTTGTCATTCATCATTGCTAGAACACTGATGGAGAGACTATGTACTGTCCCCACAGCCATAGCGCCCTCAAAGGAACATGTAGGGCCTCCCGGAGGAAATGCTCCACATCAAGCAAAACATTTCGCTTCCAGGAGTTTTGAACTGACATCGGCATTCTCCAAAATCGAAACCGGGTTAATCTGTGGAGAGATGATTCACAGAGCTGACAAGGTGAAGACTCGTGGAGGGGGGCAGGGGGTTGGAGGAGACAGAAAGCAAAGATCATTTCCGCTGTCCGTCATAGGTTCACCAACGGCATGTATAAAAAGATGTCGCAAGAAATGGCAAATTAATCTCAATGTCATCAAGAGTCCCAAGTACCCACCCCAACTTTCAGCATAGAAAACACTGGTTATGTCACAGCATATGCTAAAGTACATCCACATTCAGCCAGACATGAGAACTTTGGCAAAAAAAACAAACAAACAAGCAAAAAAAAAGTACAAGTAACAGTAAAATAACCAGTTAAAATTTTGATTTGGCGCCTTAACTTAGATTACAGAGAAAAAGAAAAACAGTCGGACCCAGCTGCTGAATTATAAATCCAATCTTTGTTAACATTGGGAGCGCTCATCAAGTCGACAGAAGCAGCCGAGAGCAAAGAGAAAGAGACAGAGAAGGAAGGAGGTGCTGGGAAAAAAAAGGAAGGGGGGGGTTGAGAAAAAAAATCCCCCACGCCCCACCCTGCAAGGCAGTTTTCTTTCATGTCAAATCCTGAACAGATTACACACATGTCATGTTTTATCACGTGCTGAAGCCTGGATGTGATTGGAAATAATTGCAGGGAAAAGCATTTAACTGAACTGGTTCTGAGTGAGCATGATATGGATGATCATCTTTAAAAGAGACGGGTTACAGAATGTAAGGGTGGGGGTTCACAGTTTGTTTTAATCAGGGCGCTCTCAAGATCAAAATGGGTGCTAATCCAAATTGAGTCTGAAAACATCAAATCCCAACCTGATGGAAGAGAGCACATGGGAGGCTACAGGACAGCACGCAGGACAACGAGGTGCTTTTGTGACACAAGCCAAGCAACGTATTGAGCTAAAAGCTTTCCCCCCTCGCTTTGCTGCCATCTAGATATCATTGGATTTTCCAACGCAGGAAAATCAAATGCTTTATTCAAGACCAATTGCCTTGTATTGGATCGGTTCTTCCTTTCTCTGATGTGCAACGGTTCTACGGCTTCCTGGGCACAAACAACATACAGTGAACGATCAGTATACAACGTCAGAGTGAACGCTGGCTGCTGAGGATTCTTACCCAGCAACATCAAAAAGAACTGAAAATATAATAAAGCGTACTCCAACTGTCTCCTCTGTATTCTTTTGCTGTATAATTATGGTCAAAATCACTATTTTTCTTTTCATAACAACCTTTGTAGTGTAATTTATGGAAGAGGAGGTAATCTTTTTCTTTTTACAAGAAACAAAACAAAAATAAAACTAACATGGACTCACTTGGTTCTATATGGTTGTTGTTGTAGCTGCTGGTTTTTGTTTGTAAAGTTTAAATTCAGGATCCTTTTTGGCACAGTGTTGATCAAGGCATTTTAAAATGATCATCATCAAAGCCCCTGACTAAAGTCAACTTCTGATTCCTCTCAATTGTGTACTGTCTTTAGCTTTGTGTCAGCTTCACATGCAGGTGTATTTTCCGTAGGCGATCTTTCACAAATACATCTGTTTTTGGGTTACGACTAACAAAAGTGTCTAAGGGCATGCAAATTATTTTGCTGGTTTATTAAATTGTGGTTTACCCTAACATGCTAAGGCCGTGTCTGCGTTAACCCAGAATTTAACTTTTATTGGTAAGGAAAATTGAGACTTAAAAACATCTTTTTAAAGTGGAGGTGGTTTTTAAAACCGTTAAGTTTAAGTTTAACTTTAAGTCTGTGGCAAATAAATGTGGTCTTGTAGTTCAACTATTAATAGAACCAATGACACATAGGCCCACATCACACAGGTCTTGCACAGGCTTGGCTTCTGTGCAAGAAACCCCAACAGTTGAACAGTTTTAACAAGTTTTCCAAATCTGTCATTGTTTCTCCTCATTCTGTCTCCATTAAACTATTTGTAAGCTAAAGAAATTACAATGTTAAAAAGTTAACGTTTGCTCTAAGGGAAAATAGTAAATGTTTGATTAAAAGAAAAAAAAACAAGAAATAACACTTTTAATATAATCTATAGTCTAATCCTGCTTCAGACATGCTCAAGCTCTTGGTCTTTTGAATTCTGATAAAGGTAATGTTGATTGTATTGTCGAATACTAACAGTTCCCAGTGTTTTTAAAAGAAATCCCTTCTAAAAGGATAAAAATACCAATTTAGTAAATAAATATCCAGAGTAGTGTGGCTCAGATTTTTTTATCGTTACAATGACATTTACATTGAAAGCAAAACTGTATTGGTTGTTGCAGCTCCCTGTCTGCATACGTCATGTAAACTGTGCTGACCTGTTCTCAGGACATTACTGTTTCTAAACCGTGTTGGAGCCGCATATTAAGGCTGTTAGGATAAAATATCAGCTACAATCATCCTGAACTTCATTAGTGATTGAGTAAAGTGGGACACAATAGCAATACTGCTGCAGATAATGTAATACAAAATATGTGCGGCATCTCATCTTACTGCACTTTAAAACTAGTTTTGAAGAATTTACATGGCACTGGCTTTAATGAAGTGTTAGATTGGGGGTAACAACAAATGCCTGTTTTTAAAGAACTAGGATTGGCATAAGGGACAAAAGCAAATCTCTAGATTGGACTGATTTAGCCATGAAATAAACAATTCAGGTTTGAGAAACAGTACATCTGATCACTATCATGGAACTCCAGGTCAAAATGCCAACCGTTTCTAAGGCAGCTGTATTCTAACCAGCAGCAGCCGGATAATTCTATAATAAAACTTAATGTTCTCCTCCTGTGAAAGATCCCTGTTTATTCCTAATTAGGAAGTGTTTTGTTTTCAAAGCGCGGCTGTGGAAAGACACAAAACACGTCCGACAGCTCAGGGCTAATCCTCATCACGGTGTGCCGTCTGCGACTCCACCTCTGCAAAACGATGCGACTCTGTCACACTGCGTGCTCCACATCACCACTACAGCACAGTATGGCTCCCAGCATGAGCAATTTACAAATCTGATATCTGCAAGTTTGCAAAAGGTCACCAAGTGTCATATGTGTTTCAGCTGAGCGCAACTGCATCCCTGACTTCTCTGTATGACTGCGATGGGGATTTTAATACAAGCATTTAGTCTTTTTTTTTAATTGTAAACCGAATGTATTTAGCAAGTAAAAAAAATAAATAAATCATTAGCACCACTACGAGTGGTTAGAAGAAGTAGCTAAAATGGAGGACAG
Source organism: Fundulus heteroclitus (assembly GCF_011125445.2). Lineage (NCBI taxonomy): Eukaryota > Metazoa > Chordata > Actinopteri > Cyprinodontiformes > Fundulidae > Fundulus > Fundulus heteroclitus. Next base: position 14,058,016 of record NC_046371.1, on the reverse strand, counting down.
CCAAAGGAGATTGTGAAGAACGTGCAGACAGAAAGACACACTAAAAGAGCCATAACGCAGGTGCAAAATGGAAGCCTGTTCACAAAGAGCGAGAAAGAGGGGCATCGCGAAGGAGAATGAGATCAGCAGACTGAGTAAACGAGAACAGGAAAATTAATATGAGAAGAGATTGAATGAATCTGCTTAATAAGCATCAGGGGGACATACAGCAAATAATAAATGAGTGGCGGAGAAAAATAAATGCCTGATGGTTTTAGGTGTGACTGTTGGCTCCAATGTGTGATCAGAATACAGGAGATGGAAAGCTAACCATACCAGTAATTTCTAAACTTCTTTGTCTCTCTCTCTCTCTTTCTCTTTCACTCCATACGCGTCATCTGGACCTTTTTACATCAAAATCTTAATCCCAAAATCCGACATTAATAAAGCTTATTCAGGCTTGACTCAGAGAAATGTTACTTTGGTGTTTATAGGAATTTCAAAACTTAAATAAATAGCCACTGTAACACAGATGTTCCTCCTGCAACAAAATACTGAAGAGTTGAGCAAAGAAACTTAAAAGCAACTAAATTTACTGCACCTGTTTATCCACATTGCTCTTTCTTTCATGTAACACCTACAAAGCACCTACCTACATGATATTTCTCTAATACTACATTTTCTTCCGCTGAATATAATGTGTTTAAGTCCTTCCAGAGTAGCGTCAACGCTGAACTGTACAGTACACGCTTTCAGATGGATACATCCTAAGAGATATTTCAAAGATGTATGCATATGCGCTGTTTTTCTACTTTAATATACATGTTGACAACATTTATAATCAAATACAAGGATTTCATCCACAAATGCTGAGAGTATTTTGCAGATAGTTATATCCAGGATAAAGTGCCTTTACTTTTGAACATTCTGTAGGTTTTTTTTTCTTTGTGGATTTTTGTTGACAGTCTGGAGTCCTGTCACTTGTTTTCCTGTCAGGCATATTCTTGGAGATCCTTGTCCCTAACGCGTGTTTTATTGTCCTCCTGTGTGAGCTTTTGTCTCACTGAGTTTTGATCCCTCTTAGCAAAGGTTCCCTCAACATGACACAGCTTTGTGTTGCCCGTTTTGTGTGATGGGATTGATCTTTTCCAGCGTGACCTCGGTGTCGCTGTCTAAATTCTCAGAGATAGCAGGGGAGGGTTTCTCCAAGACGTTGTTTACCATTCCCGCCTCGGTCTCCCCTCCACATCCATCTTTCTTCTGTAGTTCGTCCTCCTGACACTGGATGGTGTGGGGAATCACATAGCTCGCAGAGTTGTTCCCTTCCTTTGGGATGTGGCTCTTGGGCTGATACTGAGAGTTAGGGTTGGGTGCAGCGGCAGCCATGTTGTTGTTAATGCTGACTATCTCGATTGCGTTGCTCCCTGGGCACAGCCGGTGGCAGCCCAGAAGGATGGAGAAGGCCTTGCGGAAGTCTGCATTGAAGGCATAGATGATGGGGTTGAGGGAGGAGTTTGCCCAGCCAAACCACACAAACACGTCGAAAGTGGTGGAGCTGATGCAGAAGAAGTCCGTAGACCCATCTGGCGGGTTCGGTTCGCAGAAGGGAACCATGCAGTTAAGGATGAAAAAGGGTAACCAGCAGCACACGAACACACCCATGATGACCGAGAGCGTCTTTAAGACTTTGGTTTCTCGTTTGAACGACATTTTGAACGAGCTCTCGCTCTCAATGTTTGAGCTGTTCCCCATACTGCTGTGTCGGTTTTTGGCACTCTCCGCTGCACGTTCCAGGGCAGATATTCTCCGTATCTGTTTCTGGGCAATGCGGTAGATCCGGGTGTAAGTGACCAGCATGATCGCTACAGGGATATAGAAGCTGATGAGGGATGAGGAGATGGCATATGTCCTATTAAGGCTAGAGTCACAGTTATCAGGGGGCAGGTCGCTGGGGTACGTCCCATTTAGCTCTGCATAGCTGGTGGTCTCAGCCTTGTGCCAGTCCAGCTGAACAGGGATGAAGGAGATGAGTACAGAGAGGGTCCATGCGACGCTGATCATGAGGCACGCCACTTTAGGGGTCATTTTGCGTTCGTAACGGAACGGGCTGGAGATGGCCCAGTAGCGATCAACGCTGATGACACACAGGTTCAAAATGGAGGCAGTGGAACACATGATGTCAAATGCTACCCAGACACTGCAGAATGCCCCAAACGGCCAAAACCCCATGATCTCTGTGGCCGCCTTCCACGGCATCACCAAAATGGCCACCAGGAGGTCTGAGATGGCCAGTGAGATCACAAAGAAGTTGGTGACCTTTGACCTCAGGTGTCGGAACTTGGTGACAGCGACACACACCAGGGTGTTGCCAAGTAGGGTGGTGAAGATTAGCAGGGAGAGAAAGCATCCCGTCAGGACACGCTTGGACGAGTCTCTCTCCGGCGTGAGCTGCTTGCCGTCTCGTACCGTTGACAAATTCTGATCCATTGTTTTCAATCAAAGAGCTAATACAGTAAGAGAGGGAGGGTGGGCAAATGGGGATGTCAGCAATCACCCCATCACATCCCCAGCCTGCAGCAGCTGTGCTTCTGCGTGTGTTTTTTTTTTTTTTTTGTTTCGTTTTTTTTACACAGATGTTGGAGATGCCAACTGTCTGGGCACCAGCTCTCTTTTGGACCGGGTCATCCACTGGCTGCTCGTCACAAAAAACATTTTTGTGCAAGTGCAGCTATAAATTTTTTAAACCTTTCCCTGCAGAAATTTCCGTTTCAAAAATCCCCGGTCCAATGATCCCCACGGCAGCAGCAGCATTAGCAGCAGCAGCAGCAGCACAGACGGTCCACATTCTAGCTTGTAGAGAGGGAGGAATTTTCCAGCTGTTGTTTGTATCCACACTCCCGGTCAGCAGCAGTTTTCATGCAATAATCTGAAACAAAAATAGAAAATATATCCTTCAAATAAAGTTATTCTTTTTCCATTTTGTAATTATGGCGTACAGCAAAAGTTCCACAGCATACTGCCACTGAGCTTTCGAGTCAACAGAGGTATTTCCAATCATTAGCCTTATATACCACCACATCAATGACTTCTATTGATGTTTTTGGCACCGCATTTATCTGATTTGTTTAATGATCTTCGAGGCGTGTCCTTGTGATCATATTGGACATTGCATTGATGTGGATCCACCCCTAATAATAGGTGCTTCATGAATTATTTTTAAGTTATATATATATTTCATTCACAAAAGAAAAGTTTCGAGGTGGTGAACACTTACACCGTTAAAAATTCGAACAAGTCATTATATAGGAGCATACATTACTTTTTCTCAATGTATGCTCATACATTGAGAAATAGTAATGCCTGATGATAAAATGTATGACATGTTTAGTCTGATCTGCAGCGTAATCCCCGTGCCTTTCCCCTTACTTATGGGTTAATGCGCATGGCCATTCCTATTAACGCAGGACAGCTGCTGACCCCCTTTCAAAAAAGCGTTCTGACGACCACCCACCTGAATCATCTCTGGTAGTCTGATCCTTTGTTTGCGTTCCTTGAAATTCTGGGGCAGTTTTAGGTGTTCATCCAGGGGTATTCGTTTTCTTCTTCTTTTTTTGTTTTTGTTTTTTCCTTTTCCAAAACAGCGTGCGCCTTGCTATGTGGCAATGGACAGCTCTGGAAACGTTCTTGGATGGGCTTAAAAATGTAGTTGAATCCAAAAATGTAAACAAAGTAATAAAATGAATTCTGAAATCATGAAGCTAAGAATCGCAACTGACAATGATCCGGTTTGAATCTCGATGCGCCCACCCTGCGCTCTCCTCTGTGGGAAGCTCTCCAAGACGCCACGGTCCTCATGCGTTTCATCGGTCCTTAACCCGCTTTACTTTCTGTTTCACCGGGGTCCATCCTTTTCCTTTTCCACGCGACATTCAGTGATGCTGCAGCACCGCGACGCAACTGCGGCCGGCGGAGAGTGACGGGAATGACTCTGATCTCTCCAAGAGCGTTATTCATGCGCGCTCTCCTCTCTCTCCGCTCAGCTGGTGCTGCCCGCTGCTTTGTTCCACGGTCCATGCCACAACTGCTCCATCCAAGGAGATTGTAAGGATATAGCTCCGCAGCCCGAATCTAAACCCCTTAACGTCTGAATTTAAGCTGTATGTGGAGCCCAGATGGTTTTTATTATAAGGGGTGGTTGAATCTTTTTTTTTTTTTTTTTTTCTCAAGTTGAATTTAACTTCAATGCCGGATACACATGTGGTCCACCATTTTTCCACATACTTTATGGGCAAAATTGTGAGAACTTTTTTAATGATTCACCTTTATTTTATAAGGTGCGAAATCAAAAAGGGATCGCCATATGTCCTGGGCTGAACTTGTTGCCAGAAGGCACAGGAGGTCCAACGAGGCCATCTACTGGATGCAACATAGTGGGCGGAGATGTTTGACAGCTGAAGAGATGATGCATTAGTGTCACCTAAATAAATAGGACAACAGTAACTCTGAATTAGTTGAGTCATGACAGCAAAGACTGGGCGAGTGGAAATCAGGGACGGTCAAAGGATTTCCAGACAGAGTTTAATTTCCTTTTGAGGTTTGGGAGTGGGATTGGCTGAAAAATCTCACAAAACACTTGTGGGTCACATCATCAACTTCTTTATTATTTATTTATTACACACCTATGCTACTTTTGCATTCATAAACTTGTCCTACACAAATACATGTGTTCTTGTGGCCCTCTATCAGCGACTCTGTGTAACCGCCCACAGAGCCAGCCGTGCCTGCCCTGGACAGGAAGCTGGGTTTTGTTTTTTGTTTTTTTGTTTTTTAACTCAGAGTGGCCAAGATTCTATTATTCCTTTCTGGATTTGTCAGTCATGCAATTCAACCAGTCAATCAACAACCAAAGGCAACATGCTAGCCAATTACAGCTGGTGAAACTGAGCTAAATGAAAAAAAAAAAAAAACTTGGGTTACTTGCAGGCAGAAGGAAATACTGCTTTGCTCTGATCCTCGCGCTCCTTAGCTGCTGTAGTTACCTTATCAGTGTTCACCCTGACATCAGTGCTCATGTTTATCACAGTGCGTATGCTTTTGCCTGATGCACTACATGCCAGGATGGCAGATCTGACTAATAGTTTCCAGCCCAAACACAATGTAAAACCCATCAAACTAAAAATAAAAAAATAAATAAAAACAGATCGCGTGGACTTGTGTTAAAAGCATAGAGCTATTAAACACATAATAAATAACATGCCATTAGCACACAACTGCACTGAAGCAAAGAAAAAACATCTTACATTCAGGGTCCCACAAAATGTCCATTTAGGCAGCCAAATAACACACACACTAGATCACTTTAACAATCATGTTATAGCAGCCAGAATGTTTTTTTAGCAATAGCCTCCCAACATGAGTTGTAAATCTAACTTAATATAAAATCCCTTTCTCTCACGGAGTATAGATCAATTTAACATTTCTCTTTCACAGACAGCCATGGAAGATTTCTAAGTTGATCTGTAGAACTCAGCCCCATTTGAGGCCTTTATAACATTGACCAATTCAATTTCATAGTGACTCTTGATTAACCAGCGGTTATTATTCATTGATGATGTCAGGTTCAACAGATTCTTCACATTTAAAAAAATAAATAAACTATCGAAATGAGTTCAAGGAGATGACACCTTATTAAAATGTAGATGTATTAAAATGTAGTTTTATTCTTCTGCCACACAACTATTTGGTATATTTTGTTATCAACTCTTTCTAAAACCCCACCAAATGTGAAAAGCTTCCCAAATTTTTATAAACTGCCCATAAGCTGTTCTTTTCCAGTTCAGTGTGTTCAAAAGAAGCCCAATTCATTGGAAACCCGCCAAATCCGTGAAAACTGACTAAACTATTTCTCTTTTTTCTTCCTTTTTTTAGATTTTGGGATTTTACTGAGATTTTTTTTCTCAGCACTGTAGCAGTTGTCACATAACCCACTGTTCAGCCTGAAGAATATAAAAAGTTTTTGTCTAAAAAAGTGTGCTCCCCTGGAGAAACGGAATACCCTCCTCCTTCCCCTTTAATTTGTTTCTGCACCTAGGTCTGCCCTCTACCCAGCCAACCCCCCCCCAAAAAAAAACAAAAAAACAGAAATGAAGCAATTGCTACAACTAACATTATGTACTCATATAGTCATATGACCCACATATTCTGTTACAGGCACAGAGCTTATATGTTTATCTGTTTTTGTCTCCTTGCTAAAACCGCCAAAACAGCTCCAGCTGCTAATAAGTCTGTGGTTTACTTAAAAATAGAAAGTACTGGACCGGCGCTTCTCTGCTTCTGTCTGCTCTGTCTTCTCAAACCCCTAGTTCAGGGGTGTCAAACATACGGCCCGCGGGCCGGATCCGGCCCGCCGAACAATTTAGTCCGGCCCTGTGGCTAAATGCATTATCATTATTAAAAAAAAATATATATATATATATATATATATATATATATATATATTTTTTTTTTTTTTTTTTTTTTTTTTTTTTCAGTGTCCTGTCTGGCAATGTGGCAATAAGATGCCACAAAGAGCTCATCAGATTTGACTTTCACAAGTGGACAAGATAAAAGGAAGAGAATGATAAAACAATTATTGAAAAAAACATGTACTTCGTTTAATTGAAAATATGCAGTTCCTATATTGTCCACGAGGGACGCTGTGTTTTAATTAGCAGATTAAGCTTCAGGTGTGGAAAAATTTAAATCATTTCTTAATTTTTATCTGTTTGATGTATTTTGTCATGCAGAACAGTGTTTTTAAGTTCCAAAAAATGTGAATAAATGTTTTTCAACATTGTATAATCACTGTGATCAGTTCCTATGCATTATGCACTTAAGTAAATGTTTAACTGAGTAAAAGTATTGTTGAAATTGCACATACTTTTCTTAAAAACGCTGAGGTTATTCATAATATATTGTGTAAAAGTGAAATTAATTTAATATAAAAATCAACAACAAGTCCACATTTATTAGTTCTATTTAATCTTGCAATGAGTTTACTCGTTTGGCCCTCTTGAGATCAGATTAAACTGTATGCGGCCCCTCAACCAAAATGAGTTTGACACCCCTGCCCTAGTTGGTCGCAGCAAACTGGGGATTTTGAGCCTAGGCAGATGACTTCAACCGAGTCGGGTTCAGCTGGAGGTTACTTCTGGTTGAAAGGGAGTCTTTACTTTCCACTGTCCCCAGATACACACTCAATATGAGCGATTGCTACAAAGTTAATGACTTGACGTAATTGGCGTGACTTTTTTTAACTGGCTACCTTTTTTTTCTTACTACTTTGTGCGATAACCTGAATTTGACATTGTGTTATATCTAGGATAACATTAATACTTTAATCTGAATCTGAATCTGCCTATATGATTGAACTCTATTAAAAGTTCAGTATTTTTCTTGTAAAGTGCCTTGAGACGACACCGCTTTGTCAAGCAGCGCTATAGTTTTTTTTATCTGCTCATTTACTCAGGCTGGCTCTGGTTGTAATAAAGTCGGCAGATGTACTTTCGTTGTTTGATAAAAGGCTGATCTTTATAACATTACAAACAGGTTTTAGTCAAGATAGAGTACACAAAATACTGTCAGTCACTGAAATGTCCTCTGAAAAGATGGAACCATGACTTTTTTACAGGCATGCAATACAGACAGAAATGGTGGATGAATATTACCTATTTAATTAGATAAAAATCTTCAATGGACTCTGTTCCTATGTGTGTGTGTGTGTTTGGGAATGTGTGTTTGGGGATGTGTACACATGTATTTGTGTCTGTGAGTGTGTGTGTCCATGTGAGTAATACATGTAGACAAGCCAAGTGTAAGAGGCCTGGCAGACATAACGCCCACGTTTCCCTGTAGCACTGAGCCGGGGTGTGCGTGCAGCTGACAAAGTTCAAACCAAGACCACGTCACGTAGAAACACACTGCGGCTCGCTCATTCACTCACATGCACTCGAGAGCGCGCACAACCAGCCATGCAGGGTAATTTATGATTGCTCCAAAAGGCAAACAAAACAGAAACAGAATGGAATAGAATAGAATTAAATTGACTAGAATAGAAACAGAATACAATGCACTACACACAGTTTGATACAATCAATTATTTCTAAGGGGAGAAATTACATTTTTCAGAGCACAGTTACATTCTAATGCATGTTTATTTTTGTTAATTTGTGGAGTCAAGAGTTAATATGGCAAGAAATGAAAACAGAAGTTTTTTAAGACTGTTATGACCCTTTCTTTTTAAAATAATATTTTGGGTTGTGTGCCTTTAAGAGCTTTTTTCGTAAAGACCCTGTTTGAATAGATTGGTCTAATAATACGTTGCATAACTGCTGCTCAAACTATCTTTGAAGCACTTCGCATTAGTTAGTTGGCAGGAATTGGATGTTTTTTTTTTTTTACATAAAAAAACTGTCAGGGCAATGCTTTTTAATGGGAGGTATTGCCTCATTTTGGCAGACCAGATAGGGAAAACAGAGTATAATTCAGAAAAGCAGCCATTAGGCCCACTGTTTCTCTGGAGGAGCCACAACTTTAAGAAATTGTCAATGAGGCGACACTAACTCAAACTGACCTTTTGTGAAAGGAAACCAAATGTTTTAAGGAAAATCATTTCAAATGTCCCACATACCATGTAAGGGGCCTAGCAAATATGTGGAAGAAGGTGGTCAGATCAAATTCGTTCTCAGAGAAACTTTCTTGCCCAAATTCAAAAAACTATTTATGTTAGAAAACTAATACTGGACATAACCTTGAACACGATGATGAAACATTTTGATGCCATCATTCTACTAAGGGACTGTTGTTGTTCAGCAGGGACAGAGTCAGTTATGTACAGGACGGTCCAAGAGGTAAAATTGTTGGAGGCTGCAGAAGATTTGAGACTGAAGCTTGTATGCATCAATATGTGAAATAGTTCAAGGGGTGCGAATACTATTGCAAGTCAGTGGAAGTTTTTAAGTGCAACGTCTGTTTTTAAAGGTCAGAAGTAAAAGTCTTTCTTTAAAATGGTTGCTGGTTTATATATAGATTTATGTAACTCTCCCTACAACAGGTTCATAAAATTACTTTTTATGTCACTCGGTTTAATTGTTCCAATCAAGATGGATTGCAAAAAAAGTATATATGACCTTTCTTTGAAAACAATTATTCCTAAGTGTCATATTTTTTTTGGGACTCAGACAACATCCGACCTAAAACAATGGCAAGACAGGGTACCGATTAAGGATGAACCTTTGGTTGCATAATAGATTTAAAAACTGACAACAGACTGAAGGCAATCTGTTTCATGTTCACGTGATGAGAAAAGAACCTGCCGGAATGGAGGCAAAACAATTGTACAATATCAGAGCCACAAGGATGATGTTTCTATATTAGTATCTATCCTCCAAAACCTTTGGCTTATAAAAAATATTACAAAGCAGCTTTTCTACATGACACAAAAATTACCTGGTGATTGCATAGATAAGGTGTCTCCATTCATTTGAGTTTCTCACCTGGAGCAGTACATTTATAGATGGTAAGAAAACCTCTTGAAGTTACTTCAGGAAGCCTGTGTATAAGCTTTTACACCAGCAGTATCAGAAATAGGCTACAGTAAAATAAGTTCTCTGATTTTATGCACAATATAGAAAACCTTCTGTTTCTTTATCAGATCACATTAGATGTTTATATAAAACATTGTCTGAGTGCAATTGCAGATGTCACATTAAATATCAGACTAGATAGATAAATGCATGCATACACCTCTGTCCTCTATTAGAGAACTGATATATATATATATATATATATATATATATATATATATATATATATATATATATATACACAAATATAGCTCTTTGTTATCCAGTGGCTTATGGGCGTGTTTTTAAAAGCATAATACTGCAAAGTACGCTCCACAACATCTTTTGTGCAGAGAAGAACTTTCGCAACATGGAAAGAGTACCAAGTAGAAGGCGCACCTTGGCCATCCTTCCTCTAGTTGACAAAGTGTCGCAAGAGGAAAAACAGAGTGCTCAGCAAAAATGCGTGCATTCCATCAATCAGCAGTGTCAATGAAGACTTGACTTCTACCACCTTGTGGCCGAACTGAGACTCGCCTATTATTTTGGAATACTTTTGGAAGTGAACTTTGACACAGGATGTTTGTTTTCCCTTTAATTCCCTGCTAAACAAGAACGTATACGCATCTGAAATTAGAACTTCAATCTAATTTGGGCGTTGCGAAGCACAAATGCGTGCTTTATACGCGCATATTTTCTTCCAGTGTAAATTTATTGACTGATAATGAAAAGCTAATCCAAGCGTAGGACTCTTTGCAGTGCTGAGAACACATCTGTTGTGTTTCCTCCTTAAGACTGTAAGACTGCTGCTCTGCTGTGCTTAAAGTCCGTTCCATAAACCTGTTCCTTATAAACTCACCGCAGACAGCTGGACAGAGCCAGATTATTGAAAGCTTTTGGTTAGTAAATCTCCTGCGTTTTTCATCTCAGATGCTTTGTCTTGTCCTCGATCATGTCTTTGGATTTTCCCTAGCCATTATTGGACATCTACCCAAGTTTCTGATTTCTTGACCTCAACAAGTATTGTTGCCATGACTACGAACCTTGCCTTGCCCCTTGGATCTGTCCGTCTTTCTCAGTCCAGACACAATGCATGGCCTAAGCCTTTCATCCGGACTCGGACCAAGCCTCAGCCATCCTGCAGAGACTTTCCTTTTTGCACCAGGTTTTTGTTTTTTTAATGAACCTTTAAATAAATACAACACCTTGTCGGGTTCAGATTTCCCTGCCTTGTCAGGTACGTAACAAGTTGTAGCATACAACTTGCAGTTATTCTGAAAAACTATTGAACCAACCAAAGATTTTAATTGTATATTTTAGAGTAAACTATGAGCAGGAAAGAAAGTAGTGATGGACCAAGTAATGTTTTCCTGATAAGATTATATATATATATATATATATATATATATATATATATATATATATATATAAATATATATATATATAAATATATATATATATATATAAATAGCAATACTTTTTATCTAAACATTGTGAACATCTGGCTGAAAAGTGAAAGGTGAAAAAATTCAATTAAAGAGGTCTATTTATGTCTGAATTAGATTTAAATGTTATTGGGGCTTTATTTAATGTGCTAATCAAGCCTGATTCTCTATGTCTCTGACAAGGCTTAGTTTGAACAAGTCATGTGGACAAAAGAATTACATTTGTCGACCTATTTTTTGAAGGGTAGATATGGGTAAGGACTGGCAGACCTTAAGCCGACAGGTGTTTGTAACTTGAAGTGTGAAGGTCGTGTATTATTGTCATGTTCTTTTTATCCTAAAAAAGACTGCGTGTTGTGGGAAAGATCTTAACTTAATGAAGCATAAGTATTGAATGTACTACTGCATGATCGTGACACATTAAATGAAGGTTGGTTATGAAAAACGTCAAGACATATAACTGATTAAACAATTAGCAGAAAAGCTTTAGTTGGCATTTCACCAATCAAACCTTTGTTGTAATTGCTGGAAAGCTTTGTGCCTTTTAGGCCACTTATCTTTGCAATGTTTGGACAACCTCCTTGCCATTCTATCCTTTCATGTGTATTCAGTGTCTTGAGAAAATTATTAACACCCCTTGAATCTTTCCATGTCAAAATCACAAAGATAGTTTTTGTTTTAATGGCTCTTTAATAGGTTAGTTGTGAACATCATTTTTCAAGTGTTGCCACTGAGTTCCAATTGGATTTAGGTCTGGGCTTTGACTGAGACATAACACATGATTATTTTGATTTAAACCATTCCACTCTAGCTCTCACTAAGTAAGGTGACTGTCCTGGTGAAAGCTAAACCTCTACCCAGTCTTTAAACTCTTGCCACCTGTTAACTCTTGCAGCCTGTTAGAAGTTTCTTTCAAAGTGACCCTGTGCTTAGCTCCATTTATCTTCCTATGAACTACAACCCTTTGATAACTCCATGCTAAAAAAAAAGCAGCCCAACAACATGATGCTGAGCAGTGACACCCTAATGTGTCACTGCTCACATGGTGTGTCTTGGGTAATGTTTAATGCTAATTTTCCACCACACATAGTTTTTTGGATCTGAGACTAAATGTCTAATTATGGTCTCCACTGGTCACGTACATTTTTTCCAACTGCTTAATGTGCCTCCCATATGCATTGTAAAAAACTGCAACCTGGACTTCTTATGGCTTAATTTCAGCTGCGTTTTTCTTCTTGGTACTCTTTTATAAAGGTCATATCTGAAGAGTGCACATCTAATAGCTGTTATGTCGACAGATTGACAGGTGGCCTGTATTTACTAATTTCTGAAGCCAGACTGTTCAACAGGAATTTATTTAGGGATATGAGAGCAATGAGAGTTGAATATGGCCTGATTTTTGCCCACTTTAATAAACCAGTCCAGCTGGTGAATGGGTAGACACTCATCCTCCAACACCCCTAGGTGAGGTTAGTTTCGAGGAGTATCAACATCACCAAGGTGTCTGAAAAAAATGGGCTTGTTGAAAATATCCTTAATTCCTGTGCGGACCAGATATAGGGGGTTTACTTATATATTCAACCACTCACAATGCTATGCCCTCCTGCTTCAAAGGCATCACAGTCGTTTCTCTGCCCAAGAAAACTGCAGTCACCAGCCTCAACGACTACTATACAGTTGCCCATATAAACGTGCAGTAATGAAGTGCTTTGCAAGAACTGTATTATCACACATCAAACCGATCACACCTGCTGACCTGGATGGACTCCAGTTTGCTTATCGAGTGAACAAGTCTGCATATGATGCCATCTTCATGGCACTTCACTCAGCTCTGTCCCGCCTACAGCACCCAAATACATACATCTCACTCACTTCAGCTCGGCCTTTAACATTGTTTTACCTCACAAAGTGGTGTATAAAGTCACCAAACCAGGACTGCCCAGCACACTCTGTGCATTGCTTATGGATTTTGTTCAATAACAGACCACAAAATGGGAAACTAGACAGCATCGACCATAATCTTGAATACCGGTGTGCCACTGGGCAGAGAGCTGAGTCCAGCCCTCTTTACCCTCTTCACGCTGGATCGTATCCACTTACACTGTTCAAACACTAATACTTAATCTCGCCAATGACAGTATTGTACTGGGACTAATTTTAGACAATAATGGGTCCTTCCACATGCAGCAGGTCCAACATCTGGCCACATGGTGTATAGACAATAACCTGGTTTTAGAAATCATTAAAACTGAACTGAATCTTTTTGAAGGGTTAGGAAGAACACACATGGTCTGTTGAAGATCAAGGAGAAATGGTCGACTCCATTAATTCCTGAGTTTTCAGATCCATTAAGGATTTCTCATGGTCAATTATTTTTTTTAGAATTAATCTCAACTAAAACTTCTTCCTGAGACGACTAAAAGCAGAACAGTTGGCCACCTCAGCTGCTCAGCACTGATATAACTCATCCGATACATTCACTGTTTGTTCCCCTGACACCTGGGAGGACATATCACAGGTTTTAAACACATACCACACAGCCGAAGACTTCTTTCCCAGAGCTCTATAATTAAACCCTTAAACACACACACCCAAACATATCTGAACGTACAGTTGTTTTCTAATTAGTACAATATGATAGTACCTGGTTTAAAAATGCAATAATGCCTTGCTCCCAGTTATCATAATTTACAGTTTTTATTGTTTATTTTATCTAGGTAGTGTTCTGCATCTTGTGAGGAAGCTGGAAATATTTTCATTGTGAGATGACAAAACTGCAATGACAATGGCTTCTCTGGTCAGGTCTTCCTCGCAAAAGAGGTTTCATCTCAAGGGACTTCCTGGTTAAACAAAGGTTGAATGGAACAAATATTGTTATAATTACCATTTAGATATTCATGAGTGTTGACTTAGTTTTGCAGTATCCTAACACAAATGTCATCATCCAGATTCTCCTTGACTATAAATAAAATAAAAAAAATCAGTATGGTTTTAAACTTGCTTATTCTTGCCAAATCCTGGTGTACACTTCAAGGCCAGTATAGGTAAAGACGGATTAGGAAAGCAATAATGTCTTCAAAAACACTGAAACCGGAGAATATGCTTTGTGCAGTATGCTTGGAGCTTAGCCATTTGCATGACTCATTATCTCCATCCTTATTAACTCTTTTTAACAAATGAAATTGGAGGCAGATGCCCTGAATGTTAACCTCTGTGAGTCTTTTATTCCCACATATAGAGGAAATGCTTCGAATGAGGGAGATAAAGAGATAGTGAAAAGTGGCAGGAATCTGTACTACAGAGGTTTTAAAAGCAATGCAATCAAAAGAAATAGCTGTCCATGTATAAGGATTGGCTTTAAAAGATGTAAGACTAAAAGTAATTAATACGGTCTTAGTTCATGCAATCTGAATTCATACTGAAGAACCAGGAATACACTGTGGCTCTATTTTTTTCATGTCCATTCAGGAAATATATTTATTTTCTTGCTAAATCAAACTTGCAACATCTTTACTTTTATGTGTGCCATCATGTCTTGTCCTATTTATCTCATGTAGTGTAAATAAATCCCCCTTCAGCATTGAGAGAATTCAAGCAAAGCAGTAATTAGTAGCCTGATGGCTCAGTAAGGTCTGCGAGAAGCCCACTTGGTCTCTTGTCACATTATGAGCTGTCATCTGTTTATGTTGCAAACGTGCGCAAACACTATAGGTTGGTGATGTCGCTTTAGATTTGCAGAGTTTTGGTAATTATGTTGATATTACTGAATGTGGTAAGAGCTGTTGTACGAAACACAGGGAAAATCTCAAAGGTGGGATGACACCCCCCCCACACACACACACATTTTAATCTCGCTGAGCAAGGGGACAGCAGCAACCTGAGACCTGCATGTCAAACTGACAAGGACAATCCACTTGAGCTCAATGACGGATCAAGAAAGTGTGTGTGGCCCAGGGAGGAAGTCTGCAAGCTGTGTCCCTATTTTTTTTTCTTTGTTTCGTATCAAAATATGATGGAGTTTTTATGCATGACTCATCTCCCTCATTTTAGCTTTATGTAAGTCCTCACATAAAGTGCTTCCACCACATGTTATATCAGGGCTTATCAATCCCGTAGTTAATTTTTTAGCAAGAATTTGTACACACTGTGCAGAGACGCTGCTTTGTTAACAATTGCATAAGACATTTGTAATAATACTACTAATTTTATTTTCTTCTAGGGTTTAAATGTATATATCGTATTTGAAAAGGTATGTGTACAGACAGTGATGTCAAACGGGAGACCAAAAGATTAGGTAACTACGCTAACACAACCGTCTTTTTCCCCTGATGTTTCTTTAACAGTAGCTAGGATACCGCTACTCATACGGTTATACTGAAAATTCTATGAATTATAATTATATTAATATAAATGCTATACGAGATTTGATTTCTTTTTCAAATTCAATTTGTCTTGCTGTGTTTATCGTTTTTGCACAGTAGACGTTGCACAGCGGTAGCTTTTCACAAGACACCTCTGAAATGCTTTGTAACCCCCTTTTTAAAGGCTTTGCAGCTCAGCTTCAAACTGCATGGCTTTAAATCCAGCTGACATCCAGCTGTAAAACTGATCACAAGGGGTTTGACCTCCCTGACTTTCAAGCTGAGCTGCTCATGTTTAGGTACTGATTTGCTGCTGCGTCGCAGCGCTAATGAAGAAAACAGGCATGAAGCGGTGTGAGAGAAAGAGTTAAACAGACAACGATGATGACTTGGGAAGTGTTGTGACTCTGTAATCTGTTCGAGCATTTGCTTCTGCAGGAAGATTATTGTGTTGTATATTTTTTTTAAAGAGGATTTCTTTTTGTTGGTCTCTGGTTGTAGTGCAAGCTGCTGTAAGATTAGAGGAAATCTATCGCTTCACTAAAGATGGCGAGGAAAAAAGCAGCACAATGTGTAATCACCAGTTAGCACTGAAAGGAGGGGAAAAAACTGGGTTGTACTCTTGTGATGTTGGTTTGAAGATTATTTACTACAATTGCAATTTATTTCAGGTTCATTACAATTACAAACCGTATACAGTACCTTGCTATTTAAGCCCTCTAAAGCAAGGGTGTCAAACTCATTTTGGTTGAGGGGCCGCATACAGCTTAATCTGATCTCAAGAGGGCCACACGAGTAAACTGATTGCAAGATTAAATAGAACTAATAAATGTGGACTTGTTGATTTTTATATTAAATTAATTTCACTTTTACACAATATATTATGAATAACCTCAGCGTTTTTAAGAAAAGTATGTGCATTTTCAACAATACTTTTACTCAGTTAAACATTTACTTAAGTGCATTATGCATAAGAACTTATTACAGTGATTGTACAATGTTGAAAAACATTTATTCACATTTTTTGGAACTTAAAAACACTGTTCTGCATGACAAAATACATCAAACAGATACAAATTAAGAAATGATTAAAATTTTTCCACACCTGAAGCTTAATCTGCTAATTAAAACACAGCGCCCCTCATGGACAATATAGGAACTGCATATTTTCATTTAAACAAAATACATGTTTTTTTTCAATAATGATTTTATCACTCTCTTCTATTTATCTTGTCCACTTGTGAAAGTCAAATCCGATGAGCTCTTTGTGGCATCTTATTGCCACATTGCCAGACAGGACACTGGGAAAAAAATAAATAAATAAATAAATTATAATGATAATGCATTTAGCCACAGGGCCGGACTAAATTGTTCGGCGGGCCGGATCCGGCCCGCGGGCCATATGTTTGACACCCCTGCTCTAAAGCCTCTTCACATTTTGTTACAAACTGCAAAGTATTTTATATCATAGACACGAAGTAGATGGAAATTGATGCAGTATTTTGACATTATACTTTTCTTTTGTATTACATTTTGCGTTACATTTTTTTCATTCGTCATTTATATTCAGCCCTCAGACTCAATACTACTACATTTTTCTCTTAGTGCAGCTGCTAGTGTTTGGCAGGTATGTTCCTAGCCGTTTTGTACGCCTACAAATGAAACGGAATACCTTTTAAAAAAAAGATAAATCGTGTTTGCGAAATAGGTCTGTGTCAGATAAATTAGCTAAAGAGTTGCCAGTGATTGTCAAGTCTTACTACAGATTTCTGATTGACTTTATGTCCTGACTTTGACTGGGCAAGTCTAACTCATGAGTACGCTTTGATCTAAACTTTTTCTTTTCAGCTCTGACTGTATGTTTAGGGTCACTGTCCTGCTGGAAGGTGTTATTGTTTTCACTGTGCCCCGTCTATGGTGAAACACCCTCAGTGGACCCAGCTCGTTTTACCCAGTCAGGCGACCCCCACTTACTTATTACCTTGAATGTAGGACACATAAAACAGACAAGTATGCTTTTAGTTATATTTTATCTACGTAAAGACAGAGAAACAGTTACAGTCACACCAGCGCTGATGGGCTCCTGATAGGCAGGAAGCCCCGATTACTCATCACACAAACATTATATAGGTATCTGGGTACACACCCATACAAGGGCTGTACACATCCAAACTGTGACATCAGCAGAGAAACTGTGTCACCTCCAGGGTGGTATCTGATAGATATGTGCCAATCTTTTGGGTCAGTGCCATCTAAGTGTGCCATGCAGTTCTGGGATAAACAGCTCGTTCCACTTGACCTCGTTGATATCCTAACAAAGGTTAACCTCTGCTGCATTTCTAAAATCTTTTGCATCCTCCCTAGTTTTCTTCCACGATTAGCTCCATCCATCTTTCCATTAACTCAGACCGCCTTTTCTGTTTCAGATGATCAAAAGCTTACCCCACAGCATGAGGCTGCCACCACCATATTTCACAACGAGGATGACGTGATCAGTGCAATGTGCACTGTTTTTTTCTCTGCCACACAGGTTTTGCATTACACAAAGAATGTAATCTGAATGTTTCATTTAACCAGAACACCTTCTTTTACATGTTTTACTACAAGGCTTGTGGCAAATTGCAAACAGAACTTCCTATGGCTCTCTTTCAAGAATGGCTGTCTTGACAAATGCTTATATTTATAGTTTTTTCTCTTTTGTCTTATGTTGTTTACTAGTAGCCTTGCAACCTATTTTCACTCAAATGTACATTTAAGTGTGTGCAATTAAATGAAAATAAAGTCTGTCTTAGTATAATGTTCTTTCTACTCTTTCCTCCCACTTAACAATTATGTGCTACTTTGTTCTGGTCTGTCACTTAAAGTCCCAACAAAAGGCATCGATGTTTGCTGCAGTACAAAAACAAGATGCAGACAATTGTGATTGGTTTGAGTACTATTTGAGGGCACTGTAGTTACATAAAATACAAGGTGACATAACTTCAGTGTAAGATTTTATTAGCTTTTCTTGTCACATTGACCACTCAAAGTGCTTTACACTAGAGCCACATTCACCCAATCCCAATCACAAATGTGCACATATTTATTCACCCATATGCAGACTAGTAGGCCTTATGCCTTCCCAAGGGACACATTGAAATGTAATAGGAGAAACTCTGAATCAATCCCATACATTTCTAATTGCAAGACAACTATTGTACCTTCCGAAACGCAGCCACCTAGTCAGTAGTTAAAATTACTTCATCAGAGTTTGAACACACAGACAAGCACTACAGGCTAAGTGCAGAGAGGTGTAAGTTAATCTTTTGTAACCAAGAGTGCTTCTCTTAGCGCTTTATTTTATTTATTTATTTTTGATCACAGACCTAAGCATCCTCGGCACAGCAGCATTACTATTATTTTTTTCTGGCATGCTTTCTTGCTCTTTAGAGATATGCATTAGCCACTCACTGTAGGAGAGGTTATGCTGTTTGCTGTTTTGGAAGTCTACCTTGAGCTTGAAAATACTTTTCAGTTGAGATAAAGTCAGGTGGAGGGTTAAAGCACATCACGTTTTCCCCTTCATTCCTCTTTAGAAACTTTTGTTGGTCACATTTGGTGGGATTTTCGTGGACCATTACTCTGTTGATGCCAAATAGCTGAGTAGAAATCTTCCCGTCAGACAATGTATTTGTTAGTTCACTGTCTTTCAATCTTCACCAGCATATTTGGCACTTGTGCAACCTCCACCTACGTCTCCCTGTAAGGAATGTTAACTCCTGGACAGGTTAATCCCAAATCTGATGAAGATCTAATCTGCAAAATGTGTTATTATCCTGACTGATAAAATAACCCATTATATGAAAGTTGTTTTCTGGATGTCCTTCAGCTTGGTTTTATAAACTTCTGTGTACTTTGACATAAAAAAGTCCTTCAGGAATTTTTAGGATGTTCTCTAAGTAGGTTCACATATGTGTCTCACTTTTCAATAATTACTGTTAATGTTACCACCACAGCCTGTAGTTTCATACAGTATCTAACATTACTGAGCCAAGTGTAAAATTATCTGCTTATTTTTGTTCAAACACAAATTATGTTGTATGTTTTTTTTTCCAGTATGATGAATATTTGTCTAATTAGCAATAATGCGGCGTATTTCTGTAGCTTCTGATTATTGCCGCAGCTGTGTTTCAAAGTGTCTCCCACTTACGGATCGCCCATTGTGTAAATTTGTCAATCTGATCCATTCAATCACTGTTTTTCTTTGTAAAATTGACATGACTACCGTTGACACTTGAAGTAAGTGTGCTTGCTATTGATTCTCCATTCTATTCATTGCATTTTGTTTCTTGTCTGCTCTGAATTGACTCGCAGGGGCTTCAACCTGGCTCCACTCCCAAGATCAAAAAACATCCCTCAGACAAACATCAATACATCTGTTTTTATCCACTGCTGTGAAAGCCAGACTTTCATCAGTGCTCTTGTCACTTCTCTAGCTATCACAGAATATCCCGGAGTCTTTAATAAAGCTTCAGAGGAGCTGTCAGCACCTGTATGTAGACTAAGATTGATATGAACCACAGATACAGGTTAAAGCCACCAAAAAAAAAAAATGGCTGTAATCTTAAATGTGTCTTTGTTGAGGGAATATTAAATTTGATCTTTGATTTTGATGATTGCCAACCCTTTTAACCAGTCTTAGTCTTTAAATAATACTGGGTCTTTATATAAAGTTATTATCCTAGCAAACTGCTACAAGTCATATTTTTCTGTGTAATGTAGACCATTCATTGGTCCCCTACGTGCTGACAAGGAATAAATGTTTAACAAATGACCAAATCCAAATAATTAAATCCATTTAATAGAATCAACAGCAGTTGGAGCAGGAGAACCAGACAGTACAATCGCTTTTCTTGTTCATAATAATTGCTCTCCTTCCAGCAGGCTGTCTTCAGTGATCTCACAAGGACTTACAGCAGTTCATTCTCTATCATATAAGCTGGAGCCGAGTCAAGCACAGAGCTCTCAGCTGAAATTGGTTGGGTCGAGCAATCAATAAACCGAGAGAATCTGAAACAATCCTGAAGCAGCTGCTCTGTTCATCCTTATCTTTATGTCCCCCAAAACAGCATTATTTTCTACATATGAAATAATAAGAAAACAGATTAAAAAACATCCACAACAGACAAAATGACAGTGTTATGTTGTGAGTGGGGTAATGTAGTTTACAAAAGGGATGTAGCGAATGGCCCAAGATCAGGAATCGCACCAAGGACTGATGCATAGGGGACTGTATTCACAGCAAATTTTGTGCCAGCTCTACCATGGGAGCCATCCCTAGTAATTTTTTTTAAAGACAAAACAAACATTATTTTCATGTAGGGCAGATGTGTGTTGATCTTCATAGGTCAGGACATGTTTCAATGAAGAATGAATGAAGTGCAGGTCAAAGAATCAGAGTATCATGAAAAACTTCAGTCTTTTTGTCACTCACTCCAGAAAGTGAAACTCATATATTATATGGATTCATTACATATAGAGTGAAATATTCCAAATCTCTATTTTTTATTTTTTTTTTTTGTAATTTTGCTTATTATCGCTTACTAGAAATCCAAAATTCAGAATATCAGAAATTTTGAATGTAACATAGGATCAAAAAGGATGT
Organism: Fundulus heteroclitus; assembly: GCF_011125445.2. NCBI lineage: Eukaryota > Metazoa > Chordata > Actinopteri > Cyprinodontiformes > Fundulidae > Fundulus > Fundulus heteroclitus. The sequence continues at coordinate 14,036,985 of NC_046371.1, read as the reverse complement.
TTTGAAAAGAAATGTGAGGCTTCTAAAGTATATAAATTTCTATGCACTCAGTACTTGGTGGGACCTCCTTTTGTATGAATTACTGCATCAATGCAGAATTGCATGGGGACTGTCAGACTGTCCTTGGCAACGAGGTAAAGGGAGTAAAAGGCCAGAACATGACCGGGACATGACATTCCCAATAAGATGTCATCTATTAAGATAAAATTATCTGTTTTGCAACATTTGTGGAACTGTTCCCAGAAATGAGACCATATCTGCCAAAAAAGGCTGAAAGCACGTGGACACTATTAGGTTGCAACACACACCAATGGATACACACAGATTCTTATTGTAACGCACACACATCTGTGGGCTATAAAAAAAGGCATGTCCAGTGTATGTAATCAGAACTTTTTGCTCACACCCGTTGAAATAAAAAGAGTTCTCCGTTGGCAAGCAGAGAAACCTCATCTCCCCGAGTCTTCTTTCTTTTTTAAGGTTCAATAGTTAAATAATCTCGCACAATTGCTGACTTCATACTAAACTTCAGGCTGATTGTGTTCCTCTTCACTCTTTCTCCAGACTCTGGGAACTTTACTAACAAATGAAATGAAACATTTACTTTCATCTAAAGAGACTTTGGGACACTGACCAACAGTTCAGTTCTTTTTCTCCTTAACACAGGTAAGACGCTACTGACGTCACTCCTGGTTGATGTGTAACCGGTCTGTATAATATCCAAGGTTTACTTTTGACATACATTTTGAACATGTTCATGATCTTTCTTGTGCTCGTTTACATAAAAAGATTGTAGCTGTACTTGTATGTGTACGCCCACTGGTATGGTGGTGGATCTGTGATTCAGCCGGCATGTGTCTCTTCCGAAAGGCCAACCTTAGAATTATATGAGAACATTAACTTGCTGAAATACCAAAAGTTTAAAATAAATCTCATGTGTCCAAGAAAACAGAAACTGGGTTGCCAAGTGTTTTCCTTTCCAGCAGGATAATGATCAAAAACTCACCACCCAGTCTACACAAAACAGTTTCCCAGAAACACAATCAGCCTACTTCCATGACCATCTTTGTTCCTTGACCTAAATCCTCTTGAAAACATTTGAGGTGAACTGAAGATGATAGAGCAACACAGAGGAACCAGGACTTTGGGTGATCTAGAGAAAGTGTGCAAGCAGGGATGATTGAAGAATCCTCTTTTTGTAGCCTCCGACCTTGTGAAATGTCACATAGGAAGCTAAGGGTAAGGGTAAGCTAAGTTTCTTTTTCTTTTTTTTTTTTTTTTTTTTTTACAAAGTTTCAATAACCATAGTGCTAAAAATAATTTCTCAGATGATTTTGTTTAACTGTCGAGAGAAGTCCCCCCCCCCCACCCCCATTACTCTGCAAGACGAACATGGGATGGATATATGGTTTCATGTAAAACTTTATTAATGTGCAATTTTTCTCCACTGAGGAACTGTGCCCAAATTAAAGTTAGCCTTCTACTTTGTGTGCTGCACAGTGGTGCAGTTGCTTTCCCTGGTGCCTTGCAGTAAAGAAGGTCCTGGGTTTGAATCTGTGCCTGGGGTCTTTCTAAATGGAGTTTACATGTTCTCCCTGTGCAGGTGTGGTTTCTCTCTTGGTACTCCATCTTCCGCCCGCAGTACAAAAACATGACTGTTTGGTTGATTGGTCTCTCCAAATTGCTCATAGGCATAAGTGTGCATTATGCCTGGTTGTTTGTCCTGTGTGTTTCTGTGTTGCACCGTGATGGACTGTCCACCAGTCCAGGGTGTACCCCACCTTTTGCCCAATGACCGCTGGAAATAGACACATGCACCCCTGCAAAGATAAGCAGTTTTAGACAATGTATGGATTTTACTTTGGTACTTTTGGCCAGATAAGACAAAAGGTTTTTACACATATTTACCAGCTGTTCCAACAACAGTGCAAAGGTGATATAGGTATAAAGCTAAACAGGATTAATGGAAAAAAATTCAAATCAAAACAGCTTGTGATAACACAAATGCGCAGGTCCCAAATACGCATAGTACCTATGTTTCACAGGCAATCAAAAAATGATTACAATTGGTTCAAAGGTCCAATGCAAGCCCTTCGAAGTCTTCTCGGGATCAAAGAGCTCCACCATTATTTTTCTGCTTGTTGGGTTTGACATAAAAAAATACAAATCGCCGGTGTGTAACATTATCAAGCATCTTAACCTTTCAGAAACGTTTCAGAAGCATAAAAAGCACACATGTTGATATTTTTGTTACTAGAGATCATAATTCTTTTTAATCATATCTAGTTGGATTTATGAAAAGATGCACAAGGGTTTAAACAATACTATACAAAAGCAGCTAATAAAAAGAAGTCTTGAGGTAACAGATAAAAATATATTGGATGAAAACAGCTCGTTATTATCAGAACCATAGAGTGCTAGAGGGGATTCCTTTTCCTACGTGCTGACTTTATTTTTTCTTCTGCCTGATTCCCACATTTGTGCCTTCCTTCCTTTTCCCATCCTTTTTGACATGAGCTGGCCTGGTTCTTCAGGTTTAATCAATCCTGTTTCACTCCTCACACCACAATGCCTCAGTAGAAGGAGGCTAATCTCAGCCCAATTACAGGACAACTTAAAATACAAACTGTGTTGTACTTTTGTTTGTGACATCCCAAGCTCTTTTCATTTCAGTCTGGCACCAGCTATTTGTAGTGTCGCCACCCTCCCCCCCAACAACTCCCCCGCACGCACATGCACACACACACACACACACACACACACACACACACACACACACACCATCCCCGTATCGCGTCATAATTTCTGGTTGTATATATATATATATATATATATATATATATATATATATATATATATATATATATATATATATATATTTCAATTCAATACAATTTGTATATTTCTCTTGCATTCTGCACAAGTGGTAAAAACATAGTTGCAACACCAGTCATTAAAATAAAAGAGACTCTATCTGTCCATGATACTTCATTTACCTAACTAGTGTATTTATTTAAAAATATATATATTTATTTAGCCAACAAATTAATTCCAGGCTGTCCAAATCATAAATGGATTCATTCATTTTTTGTTCATATGTCTGGATATTTAGTTCACAGAAACCAGTGGTGTTCAGTCGATATGGGGGTTACTTACTGCCAAGGATGTCATCCCAGCAAGGAGAGGCAAAAACTCTCCAAAATAAGGCGCTTGTCAGATATCTCTCAAAGGGTTATCTATCAGTCACATTCATGTGCACAGGGTAAGCACTGAGCAGATGATGTGTATTTGGAAGAAATCTGAACTGCAATTTAACATCTGTTTTTCGACAGCTACGATTCTTAGACTGAACAAACCTGAAACCGATTATTTCTGTAAAGAACAGCAAATCTTTATACAAACCATCTGTGTTACATGACATTTTCGATTTATGTGTGAAAACAAATAAAACTGTTTAGATGTAATCCAAATCGCATCTTGTTCTTGTGACTCCCATATTGAATGATGCCTTATCGATAGGGTTCACTCTGAGTCATATTCAATTCAAGCAACCCCCTAAAAGAACATATTATGGATCAAGGTTTCACAAATATCAATATTAGTAGTACACTATTTTTTGGACGAATGCTAATTGTGTGGTATTGTTTTATGGTCTTGGTAAAATAACCACTCTAAGCCAGGATAGTTTGACAGGAGGAAAGAACATCCCTTTTGTGCCTGCATTCATTTTCCACTTGTTCTCATGAGTTATTAAAGAAGAAAAAAAATTTTTTTCAATAAATAAAGTAATACCCCCAGAAATGGTTAAGGTCTGAAAGATAAGTACCTCTTTGAAATAGGATTGCTTTAAAACAATATCTCCGTTGTAGAACTGTAGTGACGTAAACTATTTTTGATAAGCAGACAAGACACCAGATGTCGTTTTTTAAACTCCTGAAACAAGTCAGATTTCAGAAATGTTTTAGGCATTCAACTGTGGAAGTGAAATCTCTCCTCTGATTTATTCCATTTTGAGCATCGCTAAACTTGGTTCATCTGTCATAAATCCTACCTGTCTCTCAAAATAGACAGTGAGTTGCAGCAGGAAATTACAGGACTGGCAGAAACAATTCAAACGTACCTCAAACAGCCTCAGTTTGGACATTTTGAACCACCCATTTAAATATGAACACAGCATGGTAAACAGTATTAATATGAGCATCCATACCTTGTGTTTTTCAGTGCAGCTTTACCACAATGTTAGCTATTAACTCAGTGAACCAAGGTTGTGGCTTTACAATAAAAATTACCTCAAACATGAGTTCTGAATGCTAAGGAAGTTTGATTATTTTGTTAGGAATTGATGCAAAAAGGCTGTATATAAACCTTTTAGTAAATGTTTAAACTGTAAACTTCAAAACACTGTACAAGTATAAACCATTTACCATTTTTCTTACTAAATGTTGAAATTGGAAAGATAAGAATTTTCTATGGCAGTTAGAGATATGTGTTGATCTGAAGTCAGAAATACAAACTTCAAACAGAAGCAACATTTGAATTTTTGTTTTACAAAAACCATCCGTCCATCCATCCTTCCATCCATCCTTTCCCAGGATCGGGTCCAGCTCTGTCTGGGGATCCTACGACAGTCCTGGGCCAGTCCGAGTAATTTTGGGTCAATGCCAAGATTTACTCCCATTGGGATGTTCCCGGCAAACCTCAAAAGAGAGATACCGTAAGGAGACATCCTGGTCAGTTGCCACATCATGGAACTTTTTGGGTTCTCTCTAAGGCAGAGCCCAGCTTCCCTATGGGGAAGCTCCTTACAGCAGCTTGTGTCTGGTATCTCATCCTTGATACATATCTCCTGACCATAGATGAGATTTGGATCATAGAACGGTGAATTAAGAGCTTTTCTTTTTTAAACCAATGCTTTAATTAAGTGCAACAGACTAGAGCAGTGCTAGCATTACAGCAGATGCGGCCCCAATCTGCCTATTGTCTCTTTGAATAGACAAATTAGTGTCTCATCTACTATCTGGTTGTGATCCATGGCCTCAGACTCAGAGGTGCTAACTATCATCACAGCCACTTCACACTTTGCCCCAAACTGCTCCAGTGAACACTAAAGGTCATGGCTCCAAGATGTCAACAAAACCAGATCATCCACAAATGGTGTGTGAGTTGTGGCCTTGTGGTTAGAGAGCTGGGCGTTTACATCTTGGAGAGGCTCCAAAGGTCACCAGTTTGAAACTCAGTCTATCACTCGGAGCAAGACTGTTGACCATGATTGCTCGCCGTGCACCACACTAAGGGATGAAATAAATGCAGAGATAAATTTCCCCTCTGTGGTACTAAGAAGGGAAATCTTTATTTATTTATTTAAAAATCAAAGACGAGACAATGAGGTTCCCAACTAAGGCACCATCTTCTACATGACTAAACTCTGAGATATTGTACATTAAAGCCTGAACCCTAGAGAACTCCAAACCAGAATGGAAATACACGGACCTTGTTTTGGGAATGCAAACAAAGCTCTCGCTTTAACTATTGAAGAAACAGATAGCCCTTAAACCCATTTTAATTACCCTGTACTCCCACAGCAAAGCCTAAATTTTTGCTTCTGCAACCCTGGAAGCCAAGGTCCTTTTGGGCACTCAACACCTGTAACCATAGACAACTGAACAGTGGGACATTTTTTTAAACCAAAGTAAATCTGATCACGCCCTGCAGTCTGACAAATTTGTCAAGTCTTTTTAAATTCTATCTCTGCTTTATTTAAACTGAAGAACTAAAGTTTGGTCTCATTATTTTTTGCCTTGTAGTTGGCTCAGTCTAATTCACAATGTATGCAACAATCTGACTTAGAAACAAAAGTAATAAAACTCTTTAAAGTTTTCTTAGAACTGTAAAAAAAAAAAAATCAGTGTGCAATTATGTTAATGTGGCAAAAAAAATGTATTTTAAAGGTTAGATGCACATATTTACCATATATGCAAGTAAGTGTGGAGGGTGCTACTAAAACCAGCTACTGAAAGTGATCAAATCTGGGGTAAGTAATTGAAATGAATAAATCGCATTAGACTGCATAATCATTTCACTTTCACCATTAGGTAGTAAATTACCATTGCTATTTAGTGAACATTAGAAGGGCTGGTTTTGTTCTTGTTCCTTTTCTATGCTTCTCATACTCCATATTGAGAATGTACACACATGGTTAAGGTAATCCTTTTCAACATTGTCCTAAGAACTAAATGTTAAGCCAATTTTGTTTGATAATGTGCAGGTGTAACTCAAATTATTTCAAGACCATTTCAGGTTTTTTGATTGCATTGTTTTAATGCTGACAGTAATTTACAGGGAGCAACAAAAGACAGGCAACGAATTAATCAGCATACAGACAAGGACACAACACCGACTTCATTACCTCCATTCACAACCACAACCTGCGTGGCTGTTGTTTCTCTGCAAGTATTTCATGTTTATAGTATCTTACCTTCCTGTAATTGCTTTGCTGACTTTTGGATCAATAAATTCTTGTTGTTGTTTTTTTTGTGATTAGAAAGTTACATCAAGGGCATAAAGTAAACATGCTGACTAGGAGCTGAGTAAGAGGGACGGTCTAATTGCTATGCGGAGCAGCACCGATGCTCTGATGAAAGCCAGTCATTGCTGAATTATGGATTAGAGTTTATTTGAAGGAAAATTACATCTCTGAAGTACACAGACGAAATTAAAGCATTCAGACATGTTAAGTAGTTAAAAATTTGTTACAAGTCTTGAATAATTTAAGGACAGAAAATCATTTTTGTGCCCTCTTCATGAACATTGCATGGGCATTTGTTCCCCTTTTTATCTCATCAATATGTTCAGTACATTTTCCTTTGTTTCGACATTTCACAAATGTTCATCCCTTCTCATCAATACAACACCCTTTTTCATTATATAATATACTGCTCGATGCTATGTGATTCTTAGTATGGATAATTGTTAAGTGAGTTGCTTTTTGTCAATAGAAACACTAACGTTTGGTCACAAATCAAACTAAGGTTGAATGTTCCCTCGTTCATGTACATGTTCTTTCAGAATATGGTAGAAACATGAGATTTTATTTAATTTTATTTATTTATTTTACAATCTGTCAGACTATTCCCCTTTCTGCCGCTCATGAATCAGACAAAAGAAACAGACAATGGGATAAGGGAGGATCTGAAGCGCTTTAGTTTTTTCCTAAAATACAAACCATCAAGAAAAACACATATTCTGTATCTTAGGTTGCCTATTTGTCCACAGAATAGTACTAAATTCATACTGCCTAAAGTTATGCTGCAGTAACCGCAAGCATGTAACTTTGGATATTTGTCAAAATATGCCCGAGGCATTAACAAACTAAGCGGCTGCTTGGGGCCCCCTGGCCTTTTCTTTTTTTTTTTAACAATTAATTAACTTTAATAAGTTATATAAATGAATGAATGAATGAATGATGATGAAATAATTTATTTAATATGTTTTTTGACAGTCTGGATTCAGAAGTTTTAATAAAAGAGTGATAATCTTCTAGCATTGGTGATTCTGTGTGGTGAGAGGAGGGCCCCCAAATCATATTCTGCTTAGGGCCCCCAAGAGGCTCAGACCGGCACTGTTTAAAGTCATCAAGATTTCCATGTCATCAAGACATAACTGTAGTCTATGCAAATGATTGGATTCATCAGGATTTACATATGTCTGAGTATCATCGCCATAACTGTGAAAATTATACCCATGCTGTGTGATACTTTAACCAACTAGAAGCATATATATACTAAAGAGAAATGGCCCAAGCTCTGAACCCTGTGGTACTCCACAAGTGACCCTGGAGTTTGAAGAAGCTTTATCATTTATATGAACAAACTAGAATCTGAGGGAGGAATAAAATTCAAACCAGCCAATTTAGACTAAAATAGTGTCTGTATAAATAGCAGTTTTTTAAAAGATGAAAACACTTGTCATTGAACAATAAATCTGTCAGTGGGCGAGAGGCGGAGTACACCCTCGACACGTCGCCACTCTATCGCATTGGAGGTAGGACTCAAAAGAGCTGGGCCTCCAGCACAGGAATTAGAGGTCAGAACATGTGCAAAGCTTACCGGTCATTATCCACTTGATTGATGGGAGAATACTTGTACATCAAAAACTACACTACGTGTTTTCCCAGTTACCAACATCTCCCCACACCGCTGCTTTCTCCAAACATATAAACTGAATGGCAGCTGAAAACTGGGCGCAGAAACGTCTGTCCCACTGACATCTCACTGTGTCTAGCTTTTGCTTTTATATGGCCTTAAAATGAGCTGTTTCCCAACAGAACAGTTGTTTTCTCTCAATGTCATGTTTGTGCAGTTAGCTGTAGGTTGTCACCCATCCCATAAAAATGGAATTGGTTAATGTTGCATTCGTTTTGAAGCCATACAATTTGTTACCTATTTTGATAATTGTCAGATAAACATGTCTGTCACACACATATCAACATTAAGTCTAATGTGCTCTGTGCACAGAGCCTATATGAATGAAATTAAACACAGGAAATAAGCTGAGCAAAATTATCGTAGCAGGATTTGAGCAGGACCCCTTGGTCACACCTATGCTGGTTTCATGGTTGCCTAGAGACAAGCCCTACACTCCGGTCTTGCGCTCCTTTCTATTACACCACGAAGCAAAAATCCTCGCAAAAATACAGATGAGTGTGTGAAGAGGTAAATGCCTGACTGAAGAGCATCATTGGGGACAAACTTGATACTTTATCAGTCTATGAGCGCATTGGGTTCAGCTGAGAAGCTATGTGGGGTTAGCAGTTGTAAAGTGATTGGCTGTGACCTAGATCGAGTCATGGCATCTCTGGATTTTGTTTGCTTTTTGATTGAACTGCTTATAGCTTTAACAGTGTTTGTAGTGGTTCATATAATCATTTGCCACGATTCAGACATATCTGTGGATACATCTGTGTTTTACTATGGGGACTTACAAGCTCTTAATTGAAAGTTAACGTGGGGGTCAAGATGATGTGGTTGCTATCCATGGTGCTGAACTGCTTTGAATTCGTTTGTTATTTTATCAGTGACCTGTAATGAATTGAATAAGGAGAACCCAAATGTTAGCCGGACACAGAGCTGAAGCTTTAAAAAAGGGGTTTATTGACAAAAAGGTCCAGGGAACAAAAGACTTGGCTCCAGGCAACACAACAAGGCAAACTCAAAAAGCAGACGAGCCGAAAGTTAAACGGGCAAACGGACAGGCAGGCTAAACAAAAACAGAAGGGAAAGAACTCTTACCGGGGAACTTGGACATGGGGATAACACAAGACGTCCTGACAACAAACCAAAAACTAAAGCGGGCTTAAATAGATGAACGGAACAAAAGAGCAGGGCGGGACTAATTAACCAACACAGGTGGAAATAATAAACGGAGCACACAGACTAATAAACCTAAGGTAAAAAGCAAGACAAAGACTGAACAAACACTAGCTGAAATAAAGACCCATACCGGCTAAGGATAAAACCAATACAAAACAACACAGAAATAAATCCTAAAACAGAAAAGTCGACTAACCACAACAGAACATTACATGACCATGTATCCTAATGTTCTTGTTCTTTTGGTTTATACTTCATATCCACTTGATGGACTTCAAACGACATAGTTGCTCTCTCTGATGCCAAAGCTTGCAAGCCCCGCATGTGTATGTTGTAAAATGATGTTATAAAGGGCCCAGTCATTTGCTGCGCCCCCGGCCTGGCTCTGATGTGTTCTGCTAGTGGTTGTGATTCTGGTTTATTTTATGTGCCTACACATCTAATACATTTAAGCAGGTACTAAACACATTTTCCATTAAGCCCACATTTCTGTAACAAATAATGTGTTTTTCATTTGTCTAATCTAATATTCTAATCTTGATTTCTATTAGCTGTAAACAGCAATTTTTCACAATTAACAGAAATAAAGGCTTGAAAACGTCAGTTTGTGTGTAATTAATCAAATGTTTTTCACGTAGTGTATCAAGTCACTGAGATGAAAGAACCTTTCAATAGTATTGCATTTATTGAATATGGCTGTATATGGAATTAGAACTAGACAACATGGGAACAGCTATTTCCATTAAGGTGGATAATGACAATACAAATTCCATGTGGATAATGTTGAAAAATTGTAACACTGCATATCACCCTGAACACATTGTCACTACAGTAAAACCTTTTCTTTCAGCCTTTCCGTTCCAATGCTATTGTAAAAAATGTTAGATTCATGAAAAAACTACTTTGATACATTTAAGTAATTCTGTTAAATCTGCAGGTTAAATTTGTTTTATGTTTCAGTATAAAATGTAGGGTTTCAAATTAAATAAAGTTGAAAAATAGGTTCTTGCCCTCACTGGAACACATATATTATAGACATTCAAACTTTTTACAGTGAAACACACTAAAACTAGCAGAGATGGCTATTGGAACAGTGGGAAGTTGGAAGCTCTTTTTTTCCATGGTTTTATATATTGCTGCAACACATGTTTATTGCTTTGAATAAATATTACTTTAAAAACTTTAAAGATACATGCTACATTCAGTTTTGTGTAAACACGATATCAGTGTACCAAAATTATTTTTATTTCTATGTTCAATATTAGAAGAAAGAAAAACATTAAAGTTTTGTCAAAATAAGGTCAGCTGTGTCATTTTCAACTTTATGAAAAAAAATAAATTAGGTTGCCCAGTTAAAAAGCATGTAGTACCTGTAGTTTCAAACTTAAGGACTTCAAAAATGAAAAGTTTAAAGAAAACATAAAAAAATATATTTATGTTAAAACCAGGCTGTCTAGTAATTAACAGCCACTGAAGCCCTATGTGGCCCTGAAGCAGCTGGTTGTAGATCACTTCATTAGAGAGACATGCTGCTTTGATTTATTTTCGCGATGCCAATAGATGAAAATAAATATTCTGGCCACTTAACATCATTTCATTAAATATGATGTACCACAATTTACAACTCCTAAAAGCAAATAACTGAACTGCTGTTCCTGAAAGAAGTCATAGCTGCCTGGGAATATAACTATTTATTCTGATGCCATTGTTGCCCTTGTACAATGCTCCTTAACCCCAAGTCATCCTGGGTGTTTATTTTCGCCAACTCTATTTTCTCGTTTCGTTCAAAGCTGTTTATTTCATATCACGGTATGATTCTGGATCCTAAATCTTTCGTGTGCTGACTGATGCAGCTTCAGGATGTTGTTGACCCTGTGTATTTGTAATACAATGCAAAAGAACACTAAATTTGAGAGCCACTGTGTCCAGCGTCTCACTTTCACCCAAGCCAAGGCAGATGTTTGTTTCGAATGCATTTTTTAAAATGTCTCTGATTGCTATTTAGCTCATTTTAAAGCCAGAAAGAATTGTTGATTTCATTCTTTTAATTTATCATGCACATCTACGTACAGTGGACAGCCTCAATCCTCTCTATTTCTTACCCTGTGATAACTCCTGTCATCAGTCATGGCCTTTCCTGTTTTTTATTTATTTATTTATTTATCTATTTACAGAAACTGGGTGAATGAATGTGTAGCCATGCATGAACACAAAGAATTGTGTCCATATTGAAGGACACACTAAAAGCAGCTATGAAAAGGTCCTGCTATGCCAGAGGAGTATTTCAGTTCATATTAGCTAATGGGTCTAAAGTGAGGTCTTAGAAGTGTATACAGCTGCAACACAAAGCTGCAATGAAATGTTGTGTGTTAAGACCTCTTATTCAAAGTAAATCCTGGGATAATAATAAAGGATATAAACTGAAATCTAAATGGGTTTTGTCTGCCGTGGGTTATTTTTTTAATGTGTAAAATCAAAATGCATAAATAAATCAATTGGTTCCGCTTCCATTTTTATTTCTTCCCCGCAACTTGAAACCTATCGAGAACTTTTCTTTCCTTCAGCTGAAACTCGTTTTGAAAAATCCAAGCTGTGTGGGAGATACTCAAGACAGGAGGACTTAAAACATCAAAGAGAAGAAAAGAATGTTAGAAGACATTTGAAGCTATGCTGAAAAGGCCTGAAAAAAAAACAGCCTTATGTCCGAAGCCAAGCAGCCAGAAAATCCTCACTTTGTAGTTATGTACAACTGCACAAAAGCTATTCTTAAAAAACGCAGCAGATGCTTCTTGAAATTAAGTAATTTCTATCTTTAACAGCTAGAAATATGTAAAGAACAGTTAAGTTTTTCTGATCAGAACTTTTTAATAAACACACCATGGCCATGAATATAACTTGCAAGATTTGGGGTATTAATGATGAAAATTAGTCGTTTTTTCACAAAGTTTAATAATAATATAACATGCAACTTCAAGGATTATCAAACTAATAGAATTGGATTCACAATTTTGAATTAATTTTGGATTTTCTCAGATCCACACAGGCTCTGTTATATACACACTCTTCCTTGGTTAAATGTCCCTCGGGAACATGATGACCGCTCACTTTTTGCAGCCTGCAGCAAGCTTTTGGCCTAATCCTGCCTTAATATAGCAACTCCTTTGGCAGAATTGCAGGAGTTCCTTTACAATACTTGGTATCCTGGTACAGACCTGCGTTTAAAACACAGTCCACAAAAGGGCTGAGGTCAGATGAATTTCGGGGAGGTGATTCTTTCCAAAACCACCATTATCCAGTTGTGTAATTCAAGTGGATGATGATGGTTAAACTTCTCACTGGAACTGCATATCTTTAGGTACCGTATATATACAAATCTGTTGTTTCATTTAGATATGTGTGAATAGGTTGGCTCTAAATATGAATTGATGAAACATATGTATTTTGACTGGTCTGATTCATTTCAAATACATCAATGAGAACTATTCTATAAACAATTTCATAAGAATAGTCTACCATTTTTGGAGCATGAGAATGCTCTGATGTACCATCAAATCAATTAGTGCTCCTTCTTTTTAAATTGTCTCTTTTCTTCAAATGCTTTGCAGTGAGTGAACCCCTCCAAAGCTGCAGCCTGTCTGTGTTACAGTGTTTGTGAAAGGACCACAAAAAAATGTCAGAAAGAAGACGGTTTAGTAGAGAGTAATCCTGTCATTTGGGCTTTTCTGTCTGCGACTGCCAACTGCTGCAGAGTTGAAGTCCAAAACTTCTGATTTATTCATTGCAAAGAAAGACAAAGCTGCTGCTGTATTATATCACTGCATCCAAACCTGTCCTCCGTAATTTTCCTTCTTCTTTGCCACGTCTTTGTGCTCCTCTGTCCTCGCTAAAATTCCTGAGCAAATCACTCAGTTTATATATATATATATATATATATATATATATATATATATATATATATATTAGTGTGTGTGTGTGTGTGTGTGTGTGTGTGTGTGTGTGTGTGTGTGTGATTATTAAAAATACAAAGATAACCAATTGAAGGTGGCAGTGGGCATTTGCCATTAGACTTTCACACGAAAATGTAATTTAAGGCACACATACAAATATACCTCTGGTGGTCCAACACAAGACACAAGGTCGTGGCATTTTCATATCAGGACAGGATGAAAATAGAAAGAGGGCCATGAGCTGGACAGACTGAGGCACAATGAGTCAGTGGGCTGATAACGTAGACAGACTGAATCAGTGGGCTGAAAGCAGGAGGCAGTTTTCTTAGCGTGCCTGTTTGTATGTTGCTGTCTTTCAGGGGGAAGACTACAGGGAGGACATCAGAGAGATGATGTTTCTGGGTTTTTAAGGGGGTCGCTGCAGGTGGGGAACACCAGGCCTGCAGGTCCCTGTGGATGTATGATGTTCTCTAGTTCCCCACCTCCCCCACATCTTGCCCCAAGACACAGACTAAAAATAACCTCTCCTTCTTTTATTCCTTGTAGATTCATCCTAACAAACACACACATTCTCTGCTGTCTTGCTGTCTGAATTATTACCTCTACAACTTAGGGTTACCTTTAAGACATCAGGGGTTCTTGCAGGAATCCTAACCCAATATTCTTTGAGAAAACTAAGGATCCCTTTGCTCTGGTTTCAGAAACCAATAAAGGCTGGACACATCCAAAAATTGTGATTTGAAGAGTCCAATCAGTTTAGTGTTGAGCATCCAATCATTGCTTTTTTATTGTCATCTTCGTGTTTGCATACACACCTTGGGTGACCTTCAAAACATTGAAAAAGCTTATTTGTTTATCCCCTAGACAGAAAACACCCAAGTGTTCATTTTAATCAACAATGGTGCCTATTTTAAAAGAAAATTTTATTTTGTCTTTCTCTGACGTAAGACATTGATATGCAAGCTTATTTTGTTTACGGTTTTGCTTGCATAAGTGGATCAGCATGCATTTGTAATCTATAATTACTGCTTCAAAACTTTATGCGGCTATCAAGCTGCATTGAAACAGTATTTAATGTTTAGAACCGACATATGTTTTCAGCTAGTTAATTAAAAAGTCTCTTCTGGACACTTATTGCACACCACGGCGGTCACTAACCACAGTTCTAAGGGGCCAGTTTTCTGCAACCTTTAGAAGTGTCCCTGCTCCAGCAAAACTGATCCAAGTAGTTTAATTACTTCCTTACCATATCAGGTTCTGCATAGTCCTGCAAATGATCCATATATTTAATTAATTGTTGAAGCAGAGAAACATGAAAGCCCCCAGGGAACACAGCTGGTAACCACCAGTGAAGTACCAATGGTATGCATATGCAAATAAGAGAACTGAAAAAATAAAAATAAATAAAATGCACTAATTCAGTTACATAGTTTAAAAATCACGTAGATGTTAAATGTCTGTGGTCTCAAGAGGAGGTTTACAAAAGGCAAAGGACTAAAACATAAAGGAACAATACACTAAACTGTGTGAATAACTCACTCAGCCTTTCTCTTACCAAAAAGGCATAATGTCAAGGTGTGCAGTTTGTATAACTGAGCAGACAATCTTGCTAAAACAACAACAACAACAAAAAATCTACGGGTAATATTAATTACTTGCGGGACCGATATTAGTTTACCAATGTACCTTGGTACCATGCCAATGTACAGAACAAACTGAGCAGCTCTGTCCTTATTTGTCCTTATTTTGTCTTAGTCCAGTTTCATTCAGAAATATTTGCTCCTGGAGACCAATTCAATTATTCTCTGAGTGTAGTAAAGACAAACAGAAGGAGCAGTAGTGGATACACGCTTGTTTTAGGTGCCATGTAAAATTCATTTATTCCCCTTTGTCATGTTTTGTCACAATACCGCAGCAAACTGCATTTTATTGGGAATTTATGTGGCAGATCAGCGCAAAGTAGTGTCACAAATAGGCAAGGCAAGACAAGTTTACCTGTATGGCACATTTTGGCTACAAGACGATTCAAAGTGCTTTACAGGAGGAAGGAAAACAGGAGAAATTAAAACACATAGAAAAGTTCCTTGCAGTGGCATAATAAAGAAAGCTAAGAAAAGTTGAACTCCAGACTGAAATTAACAATGCTTCAGTTGATAACTTAAAAATAACAGTAAAAGGCAATTTTCTGCTTTTTGTTCTGTTTTCTGCCACACAGGACACAGGCGGCACCATTTTAAATCAGCTGCAGCTGTCTGATTGACTTTTTAGGCAGACCTGTGAAAACATTGCAGTAATCAATTCAGCTAAAGATAAACACATGGAGTTTTTCAATATCCTGTTAGGACATTAGTCCTTTAATCCTGAAAATATTCTTTATGGTTCATGGTGACAGTCACTCACTACACCCAAATTTTAGGCTTGATCAGTGTTGTCTAGTTGTAGTAACTGAACCAGTGTCCTGACTTTGATTGCGCCTCCTTCGGTCCAAAGACAATTACTTGGGTTTGTTTTAATAGACTGAAGAAAATTATGAAACATCCATGCAATGATTTGTTCTATACATCTACACAACACTTGAACGGGATCTTCTTCGACTGGATAACACCAACTTGTAAATCTCTATGTTCCATCAACATGTTGGATGTTGTGCAGAAAAGCTTTCCACCATTTTTTGGTGGAATACTTTAGAAAATGACAAATATGAGCATTTAGCGTCGCACATGTTTTCATCTTGCAGATTCAGCTTCCAAGACATTTTGAAAACAGGAAGTTAAATCTGAAGGAGGCTCAGGCGATTGCTCAAAATTTAACACTGATTCATCAGAAAGGTAGGAAAACACACAAAAAAACACTAAGGTGATTGGTCAGATTTAAGGAGGATTGGAAAATTGCAAGTCCATGCAAAATTGCAATTTAATTACAACTTCCTGGACGGACTGCTTATTATGTCTCTTTGGCTAAATGATTGGAAATACCAGTTTTGAAAGATAACTAACAAGTGTTCAGATAGGGTGACATAAGTTACAAAGACCCAAATGGTGAGACCCTCAGTGATAATTAAGTTTGAAACATTTTGTCATTTGTGTGCTGGCTTTTTAACATGCTGAGTCAATCCAAATTTTTTTGGTGAATCCCATACTGTAGTTCTACAGAACCAATCTCCCTCTATTGTAAGTAGGTCCTTATATTCCATATGGTATTTATATCAGCACAATAGGCACAAAAGCAGTTATCAAGATGGGCCAGAAAGAATAGGTAGTACTTTCGTCATTGCTCTTCAATGAAGCTGGCCTTCAGAGTTGGTTTTATTTTAGATTTCATTTGTATATTTCCATATTTTGGTGTTGCTCTCTATCAGGCACCAACTGTCAGCTCAGCCTGTTCACTTGGCTTACTCCAGATTTATCACAACATTGTCAACTGCAGAGCAATTTTTAGTCACTGTGTGCAAGCAGTGACATCTGTGTTATAACAACGGATAAACACACCATGATACAGAATGTTTTTGGGTGACTGAGAGTGTTTGTTTGGAACTAAAGCGGATGAGATCTGCGGAGTGTACCCAACTAGATGGAAAGTAATCGAACCAATGCCAGAATCAATGAAAGGTTATTTTAGTGTTTGGAGAATGGGATTTATTGCTGTCAGAACATATCTAAGAAAAAAATGACATTTTAGCGCTTAAAAGGCTGGCTGAGGCAAATAGAACAGCCATATTATTGGACCTAAATAGCTGACAAAGAGCGTCAGGGGAAGTATTTATAGAATAGTCATTCACAAGGATCCTGAGCAACTAGGAGAGAGGGGGAGATCCAGTATGACAATTTGAAAGCAGTATCGTCACTTGGTCAAACATTGCCATCTTGTGGTCAGAGTTCTAAAGATGATAAATGCAATGTTCATATATAAACATAAACATATTTGCCTGTGGTAAGACTTAGATTTTATACACACACACACACACACACACGCACACACACACACACACACTCTTAAATCATTGCAGCTTAGTAGGCCTATATTTAATTTTCACACAGCCCATAAAAAAGTAACTTTAAGGCACTATATAAGATAAATAGGTTCAGTCCATGTTCAGTTTACTTTATAATTCACTTTATAAAAGGGAATTCTATCGAATCATACTGAAAGATTAGTTAAAATGTGTTTTACCTTAACCCAAAAATAATAATTAAATCAGTCTAATACGAGAGAATCATGTGGACAGGTCCAATTTAATTACATGCATCCTAGTCAATGGATTTTATAATGCCAGTTAATAAAAAAAGAAGCTGTCTAAGGGCTTCCAGGATTGTATCATCAATTTTCAGCAATCCTTCCCCCTCCCACCGTCTTTTGGCTTCAGCCCTGCCATTATTCCTCATGGCATTGATTTTGTCATCTGCACATGCATGATGCGATTCTCCGATTCCACTGCATCCTAATACCATTGCAACACCACAAACTCTTTGTTAGGGTCAGGAAGCCAGTTTAAGATTATTTGAGTTTCGTGACACGTTATCTTATCCTGCATGAAGGAGTCATCAGAAGCTGAGGAACAGTGCTGAAACAAATCGACACGATCTGTGTTGTTTAAATAATGCTCATTAGGTACTAAGGGACCCAAAGAGTAGAGACTTAAGGAAAGGGGCCGTTTAATAGTGTGCCAAGTAAATACCCCACACATCACTGCACCATCGAAAGAAAGAAAGAAAGAAAGAAAGAAAGAAAGAAAGAAAGAAAGAAAGAAAGAAAGAAAGAAAGAAAGAAAGAAAGAAAGAAAGAAAGAAAGAAAGAAAGAAAGAAATTCTGTTATCACAACATTCAAGTTGATTTACTATTGATGTGCTATATAAGCAAGACCTGACTCAACAGTAGCCTACCATTAAAAAAAGGTTGATAAGCTTTCATTGAACTTTTAACTTGCCATTTCCGTGATAATAAAATATATTTAATGTAAATATATGGTAGTTTCACTTTCTAAATGTTTACTTTTGCATCATATAAAATTGAATTGTGCCTTTATTAGCCTATAATAATAAGATAATTGTTTTGGAACGGTCCCTCTACATTTTATGTTGACAATTGGAGACCGGAAGTGAGCGGCTCCTCTTACGTCACTTTCCCTGGCCGCGCGAAAACTGTAGTTTCACGTCTGATCAGGGGTGCAGAAACTGTCCAAGGTATGGACGCTGAATTTGCCTCTGTGTGGGATCGAGGATCGCTGCTTTCAGTCACTGTAATGTCAGAGTTGCTCCGTGACGGTCGACTGTTTCGGAATGGGTTTTATTAGCTGTTAAGCCGCCATGTGGCGCTTGTGCAAAACTTCGTTGTTAGCTAACGCCATAACAGTAAACACCACTAGCTCAGTGGACATTCATTAAGCCAACACAGACGCTTTAAACAGAGTCGTCTCCTCCGAACTCTGTTGAAAACAAATTCAACTTATACCGTAGCGTCCTCGCGATTTCATTAAAGATAATTAACGTGTGCGCTAACCTTCCGGGCTCTTTCTGCGTTGTGTGTTATCGCTTTAAATCATTTACCTAAAAACAAATCTAGTTGATAACGTGTCAGCTCTGCCCTGTTTGGAAAGAAGCTTAATAAACAAGTGCAAAACACTTTATGTCTGAACAGTGCAAGGCTGCAAGCTAACTTGCTGTATAAAATGTTATGGGAGTCGGTAGATAATCCGACTTAGTTCAAATAAAAGTAATTTATTTGCACACATGTAGTGTTAGAAGGCAGGGTATAGATGTGTTTTTGGCTAGAAATTGAATAGAGTAGGAAAAGATGTTTGAAAGAGTATATACTGGCTTTTGTTTAACTTTTATGAAGAATACTGTACTGTTTATGTTTTTAGATTTATTTTGTGTGTACTAAATATAGGAATTTTATAATAATATTACTCTATATTATTAGTTGCACCAATAGATGACACAGAGATAAGGACGGTTAAGTTTTCTTTTGATTAGCTCCGATTGTAAATTAGCCAATTAACTTTTTAAAAATTTGATTTGAGTTTCATAAAAATCTGATAAACATTACAGGCGTATGCTTTGATGCAGAAATGAATATAATCTTGTAATTTTTCTAGTCTCACCGGAAAAAGATCTTCACATTTATCATATCTTTATCATTTATCATATCTTTGTTTTCTATGTTACAGTCCTTAGGGATAAAACAAACAAAAATAGTCTGAATTTTGTTAACATCAGCCTTTTCTTTCCTTCTTTAAAGGATTTGTCTTGTACCTAAAGTGCCTTTTTTTTCTTCTCGCTTTTATAAAGCAAAAATGTCGAAGATAGAGAAGATGAGCATCCTCGGGGTGAGGAGCTTTGGGATTGAGGATAAAGACAAACAAGTCATCACCTTTTTTGCTCCTTTGACTGTTCTGGTGGGACCAAACGGCGCAGGGAAAACGGTAGGACAACACCAAGACAAGCCTAACTATGATTCAGATCTATTGTTTATTTTTAAACCACCATAAAAACCGAATCTTGCGAAAGGAAGCGTAACATTTGTTACTTTTTATATTAGTTTAAAATGTCATTGTACAAGTGTTTTTTTTTTTATGTTTTCAGACTATCATTGAATGTCTTAAGTATGCAACATCAGGGGAACTTCCCCCTGGATCTAAAGGAGGAGCTTTTGTTCACGATCCAAAGGTTTGTTGCTTAATATCTCATAAGTTTCAAAAACTGTTTGAGAGAAGTTGGAGATTCATTCTGTTCTGATTTTGTCAGATGATATTTGTAGTTATCGACATTTTTTTTTTTTACTTATTTGTCTAAAGTGATCATATGTCATTGCAGGACGCCCATGAGACTGAGGTGCGAGCTCAGATCCGACTCTTATTCACTGATGTGAATGGAGAGAAACTTGCCGTCCAACGCTCCATGTCCTGCACCCAGAAGGCAAAGAACTATTCCTTCAAAAGCTTGGAGCAGGTCATCACTAGAATCAAGTAAGGCACTTTAACCCACTGCACTGTCTTACCACAGTGTTGGAAAACATTGATCCTGAACACAATGTTTCCTGTTTGAATTCTTCCAGAGATGGAGAAAAAGTGAGCCTGTCTTCTAAGTGTGGCGAGCTGGACAGGGAGATGATTTCCGCTCTGGGAGTATCCAAGCCCGTGCTGAATCACGTCATCTTTTGTCACCAAGAAGAGTCCAACTGGCCACTTAGTGAAGGCAAAGCGCTCAAAGAAAAATTTGACTCCATCTTTGCTGCAACTAAGTGAGTCCATTGGATTGCCGAGCATCTAATTTCCATAAAAACGTTCCACAAAACAATTACAATAACACAAGTAACGCCGCTTATAGGTGATTTTTTAAATTTTTTTTCATAATCAATGCTTTTTCCCTTTGTCTCGCTTTTAGATATATTAAAGCTCTGGAGACGATGCATAAGCTGCGCCGCGACCAAAGTCAGACAGTCAAAGAATGCCAAGTGGAGCTGCGCTACCTGAAGCAAAACAAGGAGAAGGCTCAGCAGATCAGAGATAATGTGGCCACCAAGGAGGCTCAGCTGATGGCCTCCAAAGACAACGTCCAGCAGATAGAGAGCCAGATTGATCCCCTTGAGGTGTGTGAGTTAGGTGCTTGATTTACGTCTAAGATGACGGCAATAGTTAAACTGAAACTATGGTATGCGTAGTGACCAACTTTAATAAGGGTTAGAGGTCAAGCCGTGTTGAAGATTGGTCAGCATTCTCCCCTTTTACTCATGTTCGTAATTATTGTCAGAATCGACTGATGGAGATTGACCAGAAACTGGGCAAGGTGATGAAGTTAGACAATGACATAAAGGCATTGGACAGCAGGAAGAAGCAAATGGAGGAGGACAACAAGGAGCTGGAGGAAACCATGGAGCAGGTAAAGCAACAGTAGGAACTTGTAGTAAGGAATGTCAGTTTTACCTCATTAGCAGGACTATATCATGCAAAATCAACTTTTTTGAGCTTTTCACTACATTATGATACAGTCCCTTCATCAAAATCATGCCCAAAGTGCTATTTTGCTTGATTCATGCATGTCTTAGTAATCTTCGTGAATTCGGCTCTCTGAGCAGCAGCTCTCCCTGTCTTGGAAACTGAGTGGTTCATTACTGGTCTACATAGAATGGTCATTTGCAGCCCCCACCTAGCTTGACCACGCTGCCCCTGCCCAGTAAACAACCCGCCCAGCGAGCGGTGGTGTGAGGCAGAGCGTGCTCATTTTTGGTCAAAGTTAAGACAAAGTGGCTCTTTTAGCTCCTGATCTGCACCGCCACAGCAACTGCTCTTTTTTGATACCAAGCTGCAGCGGCTCTAGGGCGACCCCACATGGGGACGGGGCGGTGTTGCAGTGGAAGTAAGCGTATTTCTTCCGAGTTGGAAAAATAGCACCAGAAAACAACTATTTCACAATAAATGACCACTCCGTAGTGCCAAAGGCAATATTTCATCATATATATATATATATAGTTGACTTTGGAAGGCAAAAAAAAGCATGATATAGAACTTTAAAAGCTAATTTAATTTCTTTCTGCTGTTGCATAGATATCACTAGTTTTGGTGCCAACACATCAACTGAATTGCTCTTGTTAAACTACTAAAAGAAAAACTGAAAAGGAAATGTAGAAAAAAAGTAAGAGGTTTTGCTATAAAATTGTTTTACACAAAATCCCAAAGTTTGCCCCACTTGTGGCAGATCTAGGGTGAACTGGTGTGGTGGATCTGGTGGACTGAGACAGGCGGGGTACTCAACCAGCTTAACTTTGCATAAAAATGTGTCAGTCGCTCGGCTAAACAGCACAAAACGTAGCGGTTATTTGTGAAATTGTTGACTTAATATCTACCATTATGGAATTAAATACCACTTTTTTTATTTACAACTTATTTTAAACTGCCAAAGTCAGCTAAAACCGACATTGTGTGTCTGACTAGCTCGTTTAGCTGTTCACAACATTACTTTCCCACAATCCTCGGGTGATATGCCATCTTTCTTCTTCAGGTAAGGGAATTATTAGAAATAATACCTCCACAGAACTTCTCTTCAAAAAGGCTGAACTAACCTTTCGAGAGTGAACAAAAATGTCAATATTCTTTAAATTATGTGTTTTTGCAAAGCAGTAGTGTGGTCATTAGGATTTCACCTACTCTTTATAAATGCGGGGCTATAGTGACGTTTTCTTGCTGCAGGTGTTTCAGGGTTCAAACGAGGAACTGCAAGACGTTTACCAGAACCACCAGCGGACAGTGAGGGAGAAGGAGCGCAGGTTGACGGACTGCCAAAGAGAGCTGGAGAGAGCTGGACGCGAGTGCCAGAGACTCAACAGAGTGAAGGCCGATCTCTTAGTTGAGCAAGGTATTGAGAAGGGAAATATAACCAATCCTTTAATTCCTTGATTTTGAAATGATTAGTTGACGTATTGATGGCTCAAATGTAGATTTGCTCTGGCTATTAAGTCTTCTGTGAAGACAGGAGAGTTAAATATTCAAATCAATTTAATAGCATGTTCAACATGTTTGCAACGTTGTCTTAGAGTAAAAGCACTTCCACAAGTTAGCAGCAGTTTTCTAGAGCCAGAGCTTTGCTTGGTGAAAATACAGAGGAACTAGTGTAAAGAATTTAGCTGCACCATGTGAGCACTAAGACCAGTTTGGTGGAAGAGGCCCCAGTGATTTACGAGTCAGTTGGCTTCTGAAGGCTATCGGTTGCTGTAGAGTTAATTTAGTGGTGTCACATAAAAGGGAGCAGATTACCAAAACAACCCAAAGTTCTCAATGTTTTTGTAAAATGTATTAGAAAAGATGTTTATGTTTCATCCACTTCACAAATAGGTGTACTCTGTGTTGCTCCATCTCATAAAATCCACGTATGGTGCATTAAAGTTTTATCGTAACGTAGCAAAATGTGGATAAGTCCATTGGTTGTGAACGCTTCTGCGAGGCACCGTAGATAACAAACCTTATCTCATTCTTAATTTCTCCTTCAACATAATTGCCCTGGTACGCAATCCTACACAAATTTCATATTGAAAGGCATTGAGAGTTTTGCTCCTTGGAGCAGATCTGTATAAAAGCTTTGCAGTAATTAATTAAACATCCTTATTTTCTACTCAGGTCGTCTTCAGCTGGAAGCCGATCGGCACACTCAGAACATCAAGAGTCGCGATACTTTGGTGAGAGGAAGCTTGGAGAAACACGCACTTATACTGATCCGCTGTCGATGCATAGATAATGAATGCTTTATAAGATATAGAGTTAAAAATATATAAGGAACTTTTAATAATTGTTTATATATATATATATATATATATATATATATATATATATATATATATATATATATATATATATATATATATATATTGCGGCTAAACAAAAATTCCTAGAAATAAAACCCAACCAATATGGTTTTCCTCTCATCCCCTCCGTCTCACAGGTTCGCTCTCTGTCATCTTATCTGGAGATGGATGGTTACGACCGACCGCCCTTCACCTCTTTGCAGCTTGAAAGCTTTCATCGTCACGTCACACAGAGACTGGAGCAAGAGAAAGAGACGCTCAGTCAGATTACAGTATGAAAAACTTTTAGTCGAAGCCAAAACGATCCAAATTAACTTTCTGGACAGATAACCTCCCGTTGTGTTTTTTTTTTTTTTTTTTTTAGATGCAACAGCACAAGATTATCCAACTTTACCTAAATTCTAATTTGATTAGATAAAGGACGTTTTTCTTTTTAACAAATATGCGTGTCAGACAATTTGTTGTTTGTTCTTCTTTTTACTTTGTCGTAGGCAGATCTGCAGGAAAAGGAGCAACAGAAGCAGCAGTCCATCGATGAGATGCGGGACAAGAAGACCGGCCTTGAGAGAACCGTGGAGTTGAAGAGGGATATGCAGGGAAAAAAGCAGCAGGAACTGAGGAACATCAGGGCAGACCTGCAGAAGCTCGAAGGGTCGTCTAGTCGGCTGCAAGAGCTGGAAAATGAGTTGGCCAAAGCTGTAAGATTCCCTTTCACTCTTAAACTCATTCCATGTATTTCCATGTTTTTAACTGAATGACAGCTGACCGGTTTGGATGGAAATAAATGAATAGCTTCTTTAAAATGCCAAGATGACTTTCCATCTATGTGATCTGTGCTCTGTTTCTCGATAAAAGTGCTGGAACTTCATCACTCCACCGTTTCCTTATTCAATAACTCTAGGAAGTCAGTTACTGTTTAGGATTCCGATCACACAAGCAAAGGCGGATAGAAAGCCAGTAGTCTTGATATCATTCATCAAGAGTTTAGCACTGACTCCATGATGACAAACGCCGGCTTTGGAAGCACACGCAAAATCTGAATTAAACTTCCCGTTTGAGCCAAAAATCTGATTAGTGAGGGAACTCTTTGACGAGCCCCATGCTGCTCTCTGGATCAGAATGTGCCACTTCAGCCTTCGCTCCAATAATGATGTTTTTTATTTTTCGGTAATAGTTAGGTGACAGCACAGCAGCTTTCCCCTTGTCAAATATGGACATTATCTGCTCATCTGGAAAAAATAATCAACGGCTCTAAAGTTGTCTAAATTGCTGTCATATTATTGCACATTTAACAAGTAATTGTCGTTGGTCGCTGGTATTTTTTATACCTTTCCCCAGTTTGTCATTTGGGTACATTTTTGTGTACAGAATCAGTACTTATATTCAAATGTAATAGTGATTTTTTTTTCACATTAATTAAAGTATTTGCATGACATTATGCCCCTACTTATTGTTTTTTTTTACTGCATATTGCTAATTTTTTTGCATTTTACCTTCACGCACGTAACAGCCTAATTCTCTGTGTTGGTGCCCCCCCCCCACAATAGGAGCGTGAGCTGCAACGCGCCGTTCAGAGCGCCAACGTCGAAGAGCTGAGGACTGAGATCGAGGAACTGCAGAGAGAGAAGGCCGAGCTCGACCGTATGCAGAGACAGCTCGACAACGAGATGCAGACCCTGAACACGCACACAACTGCACGCACGCAGATGGACATGCTGAGGAGAGATAAAGTACAATGTTGTCTCAGTTCTTTCATTTCTTTCATTTCTCTCTGTCAATTTATTGCTTGACAAACCATTAAAATCAAACCCTTTTTTATCCTTTCTTTTCTCTATGTTCTTCCTGATCTTTCTTTTTTTTTTTGGTCATTTTGGTTTTTCCTCTCATCTTTTCTCGGTCCGTTGGCACTCTTCTCATCTTTCCTCCTCACTTTTCCAGACAGAGAAGGAGGAGCAGGTACGCAAAATCAAGTCCCGTCACGGGGAGGATCTGGTGTCCCTCCTGGGTCATTTTCCCAACAAGAGAGAGCTGGAGGATTGGATCTATTCCAAGTCCAAGGAGATCAACAGTACCAGAGAAAGACTTGCCAAGCTGAAGTGAGCTAAGGGTTTTTATCAAAAATGTACTTTTTTAAGTTGAGCAGTTTTTTAAACATGCATGGTTACTGTTGTTCCAACGGATCTCAGTAAGGACCTGGCATCAAACGAGCAGAACAAAAGCCACGTTGCTGCCGAGTTGCGCAAGAAGGAGCAACAATTAACCAGCGATGAAGAGAGGTTCTTTAGCGTGTGTGGCAGTCAGGATCTGGAGCAAGATCTGGGCAAACTGCAGGAAGATCTGGAGAAGATATCCAAACAAAGAGGTATTGGGACCGGATCAGAAATCTCCATAGCGCTCTGCAATTATTGCAAAAAATGGAAACAAATCTAAATTTGTTTCTCCTGCTACTTCTTTTTTTTCCCCCCGTAGAATTCTTTTTGGTTTGTTTGCATTAGTTCCTTACATATTTAGTGTGGTTATCTTGGTAAATATGTAATCCATTTTTTATATTCCCTCTGCCCCGATAAAGCCATGCTAGCAGGGGCCACGGCAGTGTACACCCAGTTCATCAGCCAGCTGACAGAGGAGCAGGAGCCCTGCTGCCCTGTGTGCCAGCGCACCTTTCCTTCAGAATCCGACCTGCAGGAAGTTATCAGTGACATGCAGTCCAAGCTACGCCTGGTGCCCGACAAACTGAAGAACACAGAGCAGGACCTGAAGAGGAAGGAGAGGAAGAAGGATGAAATGATGGCCCTGAGACCCGTGAGGTATGGTGATCCGGACACATTTTTTTTTTTTTTTTGTCAAAGCGAATAATAATTTTAGCTGCAGACGCAGAGATGCACTCATAGCCGTTTTGTCCTGCTTTTTTGTTCCCATCTGAGAGAAAATCTCCCGGTCTAAATAGCTAACACGCTAGCTAGTTATTATCGGCTTGGTGACAAATTGTACGCATGCGCAGTGACGTAACCCCGGTCTAACAATGTTGTAATGGTAAATATACACAGAAGAGGCTATATTTACTAACAAATTCAGCAAAAATATATCTTAAAAGGCAAAAATATCAAATACCACGCCAGCAGGACATGATAATCTTTCAGAAAAGCGTTGCATTCAACCGGATTGAGTCGTCTAAATTAAAAAAATGTTGAGTAACGGGAAAAAGTATAGAGATGTAGGAGAAAAATCTAGATCTTCACCAAATGTATTTATTTTTGTTTTTTGAGCACATTGATATTTGTTCAAAAACTTGTCAGCTTGTCTTTGATTTGCTGAAATATTGCCTGTTATTGGCATAAAAAGAGTTGAATCTGTTTCCAGAATCCTTGCATGCTAAGCTGAGACAGATCCGTGTGGCGAACAGCAAACTGTTCCAAATTAAACACATGCAATCATGTCAAAATAAAAAAACAACTGAATAACAGCAAAAGAAAATCTGATCTGCCTATTTATTCTAAAACATTGTGGATTATGGACCATATATATATTTTAGTTTCATTAGAGTTGCATGTGAGAAAGACCAAGCTGGTATGTGAGGTACAGCTGTCAACTTGATGTTTTTAATAGTTTCACAAAGGATGATGGTAAAAAATAACATTAATTAAACTAAACTAAAGCATCATTTAAATCAGGTTTACACACCTGCAGCTTAAGTTTGAAACTTTTAGTCCGTCTTCAAAGTTTTCTGTGATTTTTATTTATTTAATTTAATAATTTTTTTACTTACAAATGAAGGTATTGTAATTCAAAATAGTGTTAATGCTAATCCAAAGGCATAAAATGCGTTTTCTGAGCCCAAAGAGATTTTCTTTCCCAGCTAGTAAAGATCCGGCCACTAGATGGAGCTAAATTCTCATAGGACATAAGTTTGACCTCCTAGGATGAACAGATTCTGATAGTTGTGCTGTGAATTCTTTTGCTATTGATTAAATTAAAAAGCTTACACTCACTGGACACTTGATGAGGCTTACCTTCCCAAAAAAAAAAAATTTTGGATGCCTTTTGCTGTGAGAAAGGCCTTAACTTTGTCATTGATCCATTCAACAAGGTGTTTGAAACATCCTTCAGAGGTTTCGATCCATATTGAAATGATGGCACCGCAGAATCGCTGCAGATTTGTCAGCTGCCCGTCCGTGATGTTAATTTATGGGATCAGGAAGGGGAGACCACAAAAATGTAGCAAAGGTTTTTGCATCGTTCAGGAAACCATGTTGAGATAATTTGAGGTATAATGAGATGGAGGTGGTCAGCAACATCAGCGAGGCAGCCAGCAGTGTTTAGCTGGTGCAAAGGAGACATTTTAATTCAAACAACTGCAGCTTACTGGGTATGATTTTATTTTTTTGCAGACAGTCCATCGTTCAGTTTCAGGAAAAAGAGCTGCCTGAGCTGAGAAACCGGCTGCAGACTGTGAACAGAGACATCGAGAGGCTCAAGGCAGATGTAGAAGAACAGGAGACTCTGCTTGGTACCTTAATGTCTGAGGAGGAAACGGCCAAGGCCTGCCTGCAGGACATATCTCTAATGGACAGATACCTGGTATCGCTGTTCTGTCTGCATCTTCTCATCACCTGCACCTTTCTCTGACCTATACACGGTTTCTGACAGAAACACCCAGCTCATGTCATCAACAATCAGCCTTAACATTCTAGCCTGTTGCCTACTTTAAACAGGTCCAAGAGCAAATCCGGTCATTCTGAAAATCAACAAAGAACATTTTAAAGTGTCTGTAACCAAAGCCACCATTAGCCACACAGTCGCCACAGAGCCGCTCCATTACCGAAAGTTAAACATTTCAATTGAATCCTGGCCTGTGGGTGTTTTTGATTAGAGACGGAGAACTTTATGGCCACAGTGTATTTGCTAGTTTGTCTTACTATCATGAGTTGGGTTCCCTGTTTTACTGCAACTGCTATTTGTTAACGCAAAGCAGGTTTTGCAGAATAGACTTTGCATTAGATCAAAGCACAGATTTTTATTAGAATGCTGGTGAACGTTTTTTTTTTTTTTTTAAATCCACAGAAAAACAGTTGTTATCTTCTGTACACAGCTTTTTTTTTATGTTTTAACCGCTGATGAAACACTGAACATCTTTCACAGCACAGAAAGATGAGAATAAGTGAATTACAGGAACATCTCAAAAAGTTAGAATATTGTGAAAAAGTTATATTTTTTCTTTCTTTGATTTCACAAACTGAAGCTCGTATAATATTTAGATTCATTACGCATAAAGTGAAATGTGTTTATGTCTTGTAATTTTGATGATTTCAGGTTACAGGTGATGAAAACCCAACATTAATTGCCTCAGAAAATTACAATATTCCATAAGATATATGAAAAAAGGATGTTTTGAACCAAGATGTCAGGCTTCTGAAAGGTATGTTGATTTCTATGCACTCAAAACTTGGTCGCGGCTCTTTTTGGATGAATCACGGTAGCAATGCAGTGTAGCATGGAGGAGATCAGCCTGTGGTTCTGCGGCGGTGCAATAGAAGCCCAGGTCTAAAATGTCTTGGTAGATGCCAATTGTTGATTGTGGAGCTCAGAAAACACAATAGACTAACAGCAGCATAACACGGGACCCCACATCCTCACTGATTGTGAAAACTTCCCACTTTACTTGAGCGTGGATTCTGTGCCTTTCCGCTCTTTCCCCAGAATGTGGACCAAATGAAATGCAAGCATTACTTTCTCTTGAAAAGAGCACTTTGAACCACTGAGCAGTCCAGTTCTTTTTCTGCTTTGCCCTCTTAAGACACCATTGGCCTTGTCTCTTGTTCAGGGGTGGTTTGATACAAGGGATGCAACATTTTCATCCCATGTGTAGGATTTGTCCTGAATGGATTTTGCCTGCCAATCCTCTCGGAGCTGCGGTTATCCAAGCTGGTGCACCTTTGCTTACGGCACTTTTTCCTTCCACTCAACTTTCTATGGATACTTTCCTGAGCAGGTCAGCAGTCTTCCCCTTGATTGTGTCACCCTACTGACCCGGACTGCGAAACCATTTAGCGGCTCAGGAAACCTTTGCAGGTGTTTTGAACAAATTAGTCGATTACAGTGTGATGCCATAAGTTTACCCTTTTACTGTCATTTTCTGAAACACTGAATTTTTGTGTTTCATTTTCTGTGAGCAATAATCATCAAAAATACAAGAAATCATTGCAATTAGTCTATATAATATGAGTTTCACATTCTGAAATGAGAAACATTGAACTTTTCACAATATCCTAATTCTTTTAGATGTGACTGTATTCTCATCATTCTCTTGAGGTAACCTCAGAACATGCTACAGCAGGGAAGGGTTATTAAACTTGATATACAAGTCTTAGCCCGTATATTGGCCTAAAGGTCTATATTTATCATTATGTGCACATTACTTTTAACCTACAAAACATTTACACCTCTGTGAGATAGAAATATGAAAAAGTTTTTTCGAGCCACATTCTATCAATATCCCTGAATTGAGACTATAAACCATACCAACAAACCAGCTAAACATTATTAGAATTGGCATTAGACCAATGTTAGCATAACATTTAGGCTGTAGGTTGTTCTAATTCCCTGCCTTCGGGTCATTTGTGCCACTATATGTTTTGTTTGATTCCAGATGGACCTCAAAGAGCTGGAGCGAAAAATCGCTCAGCAGTCGGCTAAACTCCAGGGAGTAGACCTGACCAGAACCATCCAGCAAGTTAGTCAGGAGAAACAAGAAACCCAGCTCAAGCTTGACACCAGTAAGTTTCCCTCATCCAATCCGCTCCCACGGTTCTTTATGCTCTGGATGTTTTAGTCTTGCTTTTGATGCTTACTTAACCACGTCGACTACTATTTGCGCCTAATCAGCTGAACCCCAAACGGCCCTGTAAGCAATGTTCCCCCCTAATTCTTCATGTGTGCGAGCATTCATTGGGCCTCGTGCATACAGAGGCCCCACCAGTATTACACCTGTTCAAAACCTGAGATTACAGGTTACATGGCTTACTAAAAGAGTCAAATTACAGCAATACTTTCCTTTATATTACTTAGTTTAGATACAACTGATTTAGCCCGATTCCACAAAAAAGACGCAAATCTTGTGATTTTTTTTTTTATGAGCTGTATATGTTTTAAGGCAAGTTTATTTGTATAGCACATTTCAGTACAGAGACAATGCAAAGTGCTTTACATGATTAAAATAAGGGGGGGGGAAGAAGAATAAAAGCAAGTAGGAATAAAATGTAGAAACAAAATAGAACATGGAAAAATAGAAACTAAAAGCAAACATTAAAAAAAATTGGACTGCAAAGTAGGGGTCCTGCTAAGGAAGAAATGAGAGACATGTACATCTTTTAGAGTTCAAATTTTATTGCATTTAAATAATTTATAATATGTGCAGTGAGATTTAGCTCAAGCATGCGGTACTGTGCAGCCTCACTTCTGCCAGTCTGCTCCAGGGCAGCTGTGGCTACAGTGTAGCTCACCACCGTCAGGCTGTGAATGTGAATAGGGGAATGTGAATGGGAGTGTAAAGAGCTTTGGGGTTGTCAGACTTGATAAAGCGCTGTACAAGAACAAGCCATTTATATATACTGTCGTAGTCCTCAGGCATGCGCTCATAAAAGAAGAAACGTATAAACAGAGCTGATTTTCAAAAACGGAGGTAAAACAAGAAGGCTGGTCAGAAAGCAGCAGAAGCCGTACGCTGCAAAGGACTCCATGTGCAGCTGATAACTGCAGCGGAGCAACAACGCCCCAGAAACAAACAGCAGGTGTAGCGCTCAAAAACCAACCGAATTGGTTGATAAACGGCACTTGCGATCTCAGATAAGCGGAGCCCAAAAGCACGGCCACACAAACAGCTGACATGCAGCAGCAGTAACAAAGATGCACACCGCCACCTGCCCAACTATCAATCAGTGGTGCGCTCTGATCAACACCTGGCGCGCACAGAGCGGGGGGGCCGTGGGGCACCGTCCCAGCAGAATTGCAAAATAGTACAAAGTAACTCTGTTTATTAGTATTTTGTTTGCAGTTCAGCTTGGATTTTATTTTCTGCGCCGCATAATTTGCTGTCTTTGAGGCAACAGTGCCTGCACTGCAAAAACAACTAAAAATAAGTAATATTTTCCTCAAATGAGTGTATCTGTCCTTGATCTGAGCGGGTAAATAAGATGATTTGCCAATGGAATAAGATTTTTGCACTTAAAATAGGAACAACTCATCTCCATCGTCTTATTTCAAATGCAGGATGTCTAATTATCTTATTTTAGGGGTCAAAATACTAATTTCATTGGCAGATGATCTTATTTACCTGCTCAAATCTAGGACAAAAGCACAAATTTTAAGAACATTTTACTTATTTTTTAAATCCGTTTTTGCAGTGTGTAAGCAAAATAACAGCGCGCACAATTTTTTTTAAGTCCTATTGATATTATTATGTGATACACTGTAAGACACCAAATATACTTACAATCTGAGAAAAGCGTTCAGTCAGAAGTGTTGGTTCTAATTCTAACAGATTTTATGTTTTTTTAGTGATTTTTATTTTTTATTTTTATTGTTGTGTGTAAAGATGGGACAAGTTAGTTTTCCCTTTTAGGAGTCATTAAAGTTTCAATCAATCAATTAAAAGAAAAAGCAAAAACTATTAAAAAGGTAGTTACATTTTGTGAGCTCCATTTCGAGGCCTCAAATGTTTAAATATGTCGACATTGTCCAAGGTCCTAAATTGCATTTAATTAGTACATTCATTGCTTTCTCCACAAGTCTTTGTTCAGCATAAATATCTTCAAACAATTAATTCATTCTGTTTGTTGAATTCTGGCTGAAGAATTAAGGTTTTTCTTTCCTGCAACCCAGGAAGGAATTCTGCCTCCAAATAGTTTTTTTTTGTTGGTCTGTTTAGGCAGTTAAAATCAAAACGCTTCTGTCACGTGATCCAGTACCAGCTTCTTCCTCACGGTGAATCGGATATCGGTCATTACATGGCGCGGCACAGAGCGATCCTTCCCTAAACCCCTCTGGTTTTAAAACCTTAAAGCATCCATAAAAATTACTCTAGGATTGAAGTCCAGTGATCTGTGCCGTCTGAGCACACGTGAGCAGCCTCCTCCTTTGCAAAGAAATGGGTTTGATGTGTGTCAAATGATGCGTCGTGGATAGCCCAATGAAAGTGCACCTTTAAAGGCCGTTGGTGTTAGGTAAGCCAGGTGGAACAGCATTAAGCTGAAAGACAACCACTTAAGTTGTCAAAGTGATATGTACTAACTAAGGGTCTTCAATAGGTTAAATATGAATTATTAAGTGAGATATTGAATAAATGTACAGTACAGTTATGTCTGTGATTAGTTATATCCCTGGCAGATGTAGGCTTAATGTAATCTTTTAGTTTTACCTGCAGCTTTGTTCTGACAAGAAGCCATGGTTACATTTTGGGGTAGCCTGGTCAGCGTCCTAATTTGAATCTGATGGAGAATCTGTGGAGGGAGATAAAGATTAGGGTGACGGCAAGGAGGCCTTCCATCTTTAAAGGCTTAATGCCCAATCACGAAAGATTAAAGCCCACTAGAAGCATGCAAAATTTGGTCAGCAATCATAAGATTAATTAAAGAGATTTGATAGCCGTGATGCCGATAAAGATTTTTCTTATTTTTTCTTTTTCTTTTTGGGCGAGTGTGTTTCTCCAGCTAGGAGAAATCATGCCTATGTCGTCTTGTTGTTAGTCTTTGGCTCTGTCTCTTGCCAGCTTGCAGCAAAATGGAGCTGAAACGTAAGCTGATCCAAGACCAGCAGGACCAGATCCAGATGCTGAAAAGTGGCGTAAACGAAACCAAGGCAGAGAAGCTGCAGCTGAGCAGCGACATGCAGAAGCAGCAGCAGCTGGAGGAGCAATGTGTTGAATTCACTGCAGAGATCCAGGCTCTAACTAGAGAAATCAGGGTAATTTTAACAGTTTTTATGTTTTTTTTTTTTATTCTCTTGTAGCTTTCACACATTTGATAACACATCATTCTGTACATACAGACCCATTCATACAATGACAATATTTTTGGAAAGGTTATTTATTTCAGTAACTCCACTCACTAAGTGAAAAACCTTATATAAACTAATTTCACACTAGCCGATTTTTTTTTATACGCCTTTATTTTTATTAAATAAAGATTTTACAATTACATCTAATGAAAACAAAACCTTTTAGATTAGAATATTATGTCAGACTAATAAAAAAGCATATTATTAATTCAGAATCTGGGGCTTAATGAAAAGTATTGAAACCTGCTCAAAGGTTGTTGCTTTCGAAAGGTGCTTTTAATCGGACCAACGAGCCTCATCGCAATGCATGCTGTAATTTTTTTTGAATATGACTAAATAAAATAAGCTTGAAATATTTTGATTTGTTTTGAATACACATTGTTTACCATCATTGTGACATTGCTGCATTGTTTTTATTGCAATACTTATATTTGCACAGAAATATTTGACCTTCCATTATTATTTGACGTCCATTTATTTTTTCTTACATTCTGCAAAAACAGGAAGCGAAGGAACAACTGTCGCCTCTGTCTGTTGCTTTGGAGAAGCTTCAGCAAGAGAAACAGGAGCTGATTGTGCGCAAGAGACAGAAAGAAGAAGAAGGCCAGGAGAAGGTTGCTGCTTAGTCATGCTTTTATCTCTGTACCATGAACTTCAAATTCACCTCCAAACAATTGTTTTTTAGCTCTTAAGATGTGACTAAACAAGAAAGATACTAATCTGCTCTCTCTTTGATCTTTTTCTCCGTTTTAGTCAATGTTCTTTCCCTTTCACGCACGTTTTGGTTACGTTGTTTGAAAAAAAAAAAAAAAAAAAGGAAACGTCCCTTATCTCGATTATACTTTAATTCAATGCACAGGTATTCTGTGCTGTGAAGGCATTTATGTTTTCACCATTGTTCTCATTGTAAATATGTGCTCACTGTTTTTGACAGATCGGTGCCATAAAAGAGAAGGTTAAATCTGTCTCCTTATTTGAACGAGACATCAAAAAATACATAGAGGAAGGAAAAGATGAATATAAGGAGGTAATGTGAGATACTTTTTCTAACATTTTTTTTTTTACATTTTTCTCTGAGTCCCTTAACAGTTTTCACTTAAAAATCATTATAATTTATCTATTTTTTTATTATTATTTTAAAAGCATCAAACAACTTTTTGTTCTCGCTACAGCAAAAAGAATCTGAGCTTCAAGAAACCAACACTCAGCTACATGAGGCCGAGAAGCAGAAAGAAAAAATTAACAAGGAGATGGGGAACATCCGTCAGGACATAGACACCCAGAAGGTACAGACTCATCACAGGCTCAGGCTCATTGTTATTATTGTTATTAATGTAACGTAATATATTACGTGCAGTAATGGCAGCAGCAGAGAAACTGACCGATGACCAATGGACAATTTAAAGTTCGATCAGCCCTGACTGGCCGTCCCGAGATTTTCTAAACTGGTCAGAAACTCAAAAATCCCGCCCTTTTCCCATCCTTGAACCCATCCTACGGAACGCCACCAGCTTGTGCTGACAACCACACCCATCTTTGTGGCTTTTACTGAGGAAAGAATACTAATTGTTGTCATTGCAACATTGCCAAACGCATTTGCTTGTCTGCCTTCTCACATATGAACTTGCGTGGCTCCATCGTGTTAATCCACAGGTTTCGATATGTTTGCCCACCCTTTACTGCTACAACAGCTTCAGCTGTGTGTATCTGGGAATTTTTCCCAATACTTTCAGAAGCACATCTGTGAGGTGAGACACTAATGTTGGACGAGGAGGCTTGGCTCCCAGACTCCACCTTATTTCCTCCTGTATCTGGTGGAGGTGAGGAATCTGTGTGACCCAGCCGAGTTCCTTCCTCACCGAAATCACTCATCCACGTCTTTATGGACCCTGCTATCACGCTCTGGTGCACGGCCGTGCTGCAACAGGAGGCAACCATTCCCCAAGGTGTCGTGGGTATGCTGAAGCATTAAGGATTCCTTTATCTGGAGCTGAAAAAACAGCCCTGTGTCATAATCCCCTCTGCATCACACTTTGAACTTGATACAGTGGAGTCAGGAAAGTACAATTCTCCTGGGAACTGCCAAGCCCAGACTCATTCAGTAGGTTACCTGCCAGTGAAGCATGTTTCATCACCTCACAATGCATGTCTCAACTGTATAGCTCTCTGCAGGTCGTTCATCCGACTCCAGTGGAGCGGTCCTTCACACCACAGCATCAGACCTTTTGAATTGCACTCGGTGATGTTGGCTTGGGTGCATCTTCTTGGCTATGGACACCCATTCCGTGAAGCTTTCTGTGCACTTGTTCCTGGGCTGATGTGAAGGCTTTATAATAAAGTTGGAGATCTGTACATATTGAACCTGCAGAAAGTTGGGGAAACCTGCGCACAATGCCCCTCAGCGAATGCTAAACCAACTCTGTGATTTTATATGGGTTACACCCTTGTGTCCTAAGCCCTTAGGACACATGCCCCTTATTCACACGGAATAAGCATCGTGTGTGGCCCCCATCTACATCAGCTTTTTTTGTGGAGATTAGATGAAATTTACAGACGTCTCTACTGCGTTTGTGCACGTGAGCGGCTGTGCAAAAGAAGCAGTGCTGCCAAGTCCGCTTACATGCGACTTTGGGCTCTCTTTTTTCTAAAGTCGATTGTAAATTTCATGAGTCGTGGGTTTAGGGCTTGTTTTTGAACATGCAGTCCCTTATTTGGGATTGTACTTTTTTTTCCAACACAACCCCTTCTCCTGTCAATTGTACCGTGCAACCTCCCGGTACTAATGCTACATACAGACAGCATGTGCTGGTTAAAATATCTTTGCACTTACATTCTCCCGGAAATTGACAGGGAAAGTCGTAGAGGGTAGAAATGCAACATTAAAAGCATGCATTTATAGATTATAGAACCAGGCTCTGTATTACAGTGTGGTGGGTTGCTTTGCTAGGCTTCTTTTGCCCTCGTTTTCCAACGCTTCAATGCGGCCTCCATTCTTCACCAAAACGCAAACAGAAATGCTCCCAGGAAACAAAAACTGCCTGTTCACGCATCGGATCCCGCCAATTCCTGTCCAAATCTTAGAGATGCCTTTTTCGCATTTGATTAGTTTCATCACAGAGTCTCGGAGTTCAGCAAAACATAGTAGGTCATTTGCGGGGGAATCTTTACTTTTTAAATTACTGACATGGTCGAGTCACACGGAATTAACAACACAATCGGCGCAAATATTACAAATATTACTAGATAAAACTAATCCCACCAGAATAGGGCTTTAGTTGTTGTTGTTTCCAGTCACTTCCGCTTTGCTGTAGCGGCAACAACAGCTGGATGTATTGTCGCAGCAAAGTGTTGCGTAGTGCAGCTCGAAGTAGGCTGTTCATCTTGCCAATAACAGCTAGCGCTAGCTTATGTTGTCCAGGAGGTTCATAACTTTTCTGATGCACATTCAAGAGCTTTACTGACCTTTCTATGTTGCTCTCAAACATCTGCGTCGTGATGTTCCACATCTTACTGACCGTTATGCTCATTGACGATTTTCAGCGTGACGGCCCATCACGCTGAAATGCGCAGAATCCTGGTGCTAGCCGCTTATGTAACATTTTAAAAGCAGTAAAAAAAAAAAAACTTTGTTTTACAATGTCTGTGCTTTCACAAGCAGTATGGTGCCATCTTTTTTCTAAGATCAATAATCACTGACCGCTCAATGCCATTGAAACGACATTTTTAATCCTTTCCTTCAATTGTTTCATAATATAGTTCAAAAAGCAAAACAAGACCTCTGGCCGCACAATTTAGATCGTGGCATCTTTAATGGTGTTATTTGTTATCTGCTGTTTTTTAACGTATTTGTATATATTTCAGGTCCAAGAGCGCTGGTTGCAAGACAATCTGACGTTACGGAAGCGTGTTGAGGAGCTGAAGGAGGTTGTAGCTAAACGAGAAATCCTTATGAAAGACATGGGCAACATGCAAGTGTTGCAGCTGCGCCAGTAAGAGCCATTCACTATTTGCATTAGTCTGCTGAAAAAACAGATACAAGTGACATTGCTCCAAATACTGAAGGTCACAGAGTTATGGAAGCACAGATGAGAAAGAGAGGAAGATAGAAAATATCAGTATATCGCCACTGGTATCACCATCGCAGTAGTTACCAATATTATCACCATCACAGTATTTTCTATTATTTCTATTACCATGTAGCCCCAGTTAAATATAGAGCAGGATTTATAGTCTCTGCATCATAATTGAGTGGACATTTTTAAAGTTAAACTTTAGTGCTTTAACCCACTATTGTCTGTGTTTTGAATTTCTTTTATTTAGAGAACGTCGTGATGCAGAACGCAAATTAGAAGAGCTGAAGAAGAACCGGAGCATCGCGCTGGGTCGGCAGAAAGGCTTTGAAGAAGAGATTCTGCAGTACAGGTAAGACAGACATAAATGTCAGCAGAGTACGGAGCTAAATCAAGGTGTTTCTTCATCGTTTCCCTTCACAAGGCTGAACTGCTTCTCTGCAACCCATATGAAAGCTCCTGAGTAAATGTGGGCAGGTCATGAGATGTGAAACAGACTCATTGGCCGCTTTGTCCTTCACTCCCTGTAGATGAACACTGCATCTGTTTTTTTTTTTCTGGCACAGCATAGGTTATGGACATATTGATTAACGCATGCTATAACTACAAGACAATAGCCATTAACAAGTGTATTATCTGGGTAAATGCTTTATGTAACAAGAGAGAGACTAAACTCTCCAAATCATTTTCAGATCTTAGTCTTGTTTAAAACTTGCTTCTGTTTCTCTTTGAATTGATTTCTTTCAGAAAAGAGTTGAGAGAAGAGCAGTATGACAAAGCTGATGAGCGCTACAAAAACAAGATGATCACAATGAGGACCACAGAGTTGGTCATTCAAGACCTTAATCTCTACTACAAAGCTCTTGATCAGTAAGTTCTATCTTTAAAATTATGAATGCAAATATATTTCTCAAACCGTCGTCGATCAAGACAGAAATCAGTCGATGAGACAAATGTTTTGTTAGGTGGTAACATCGTTTTGTTGTTTTAATTTAGCAAACGGTCGGCCTATGGTTGCTAATAGTATTTGCAAAAGTGGTTGATTCACCACATGCCACTGAGGAACCATAATTTGTTTTGTTTTTTCAATGTCAAATAGCGATCAACCCACAAGCCTCAGTGGCAGATGGGTAGTTTGTAATGGAGAACAACATTTGGCGTCCACAGCTGAACTGTCAGGGGTTAGTTTGATGGGGCCCGCTCAGGCGGGACTCATCTTTCCTTCACTATGCGGCTATTGCACTAGACTTGTGATATTGTAACTCTCAAACTGAAAGCAATACGTTGTTTCGTGTACTCATGAATGCCCGTAGCGACAAACAAAACCTGTTACGAGCTGGATTATAAACT
Source organism: Fundulus heteroclitus (assembly GCF_011125445.2). NCBI lineage: Eukaryota > Metazoa > Chordata > Actinopteri > Cyprinodontiformes > Fundulidae > Fundulus > Fundulus heteroclitus. The sequence continues at coordinate 13,997,907 of NC_046371.1, read as the reverse complement.
CTTGTGATCAAAAGCGGTGCAGAGGAGCTAGCGTTAGGCTGTTGTTTCTGCTAACTCTTCCCTGGATTGATCCAGAGCTAAAGCAGGATTATGTCCTTTTATCAGGGGGAAAAAAAGCCATCTTCACATTCTGTGCCCTCTTTGACTCTTGTTGATGCTGTTTTGGGATTACGCCTGCAGCAGACTTTTTAATTTAAATTTTAGAAAAGAACATGTCATGACCAGCTGTCTAAAGGTTAAAACAATACCTCCCCCCAAAAAAAAAAAAAAAACACGTAAATCACTTTAGTTTTACAGTTATGTGCAAACAAATTCTAATATCAGAGAAAAAAAGACAGCAGTAGGTACAAAATAATGTTTTCAATGGCTGATTTATAAATAAGCTGTAACTAACCCCAGAAGGAGAGTTCATCTTCCTTAGCCACTACCAGGCCTTATTACTGACAGACCTGTAGAATCAAGAAACCCCCCAAATAAAAACCTGTGTGACAGCGTTAATTAGGCTGGAACAGCTGAGAAACAAACTCACCGAGATTGTTGGTCAGGTTTTAAAAAATAAATTTCTTAGGCTTTGGGACTTCAGTGCCAGAACGAGAGCCAGTATCCACAGAAAATGTGAAACTGCTGAATCCGTAACAGTAGCCGACAAAGCGCCTTGACGTCGTATCCAGGAGGTCACAAAAAAAAAAAAAAAAAAACACTAACGAGAATCTAAAGCACTGTAGGCTTGACTGGCTTCAGTTAAGGTCAGTGTTCAGTAGTAGAAAAGAGACCTGACCAATACTGACAGAGCAGCTGACATGCCTCCAAAAAGAAAAGAGTTTCCTTATAAAATGCCTTTTATATCTGAGCCGTGAAAATTAAGAGGTTTTATGAAACCCAGATGAGGCATAGATGAGTAATAAGGTGACACCTTTTGGTGTGATAAACATTTAGGTGTCTCTATGTTTTTGTAATTTGCCTCTCCCCGCCAGTCATTTGTTCATGGTGGACAGGTTCACCAGTCCATCACAGGGCAACACAGAGACCTAGGACAAACAGCTATTCAGGCGCACACCCTCACTCCTAAGGGCAATTTAGAGAAACCAATTACCCCAAAGGAAAATTAGATAAATTTAGAAAAATACTTCTGTTGAACCTGTCAACTAAATTGTTAAACCTGTTTGTGAGACATGTTTGTTTGGATTACTGAAACAATTTTTCCCCCCCAGCAGTGTCATGATGTGGGCAATTATCAAAACCTATACTGACTGTGGAAACGTCAATGTGTCATGAGAAAAACTGAAACCACTTGCAGTTTTTCAACATAGATGCCATGCCAAAGGATGTGGTTGATTATATTAGTATCAAAGGTCATATAACAGAATGCTTTACTGACATTCACATACAAAAGCGGTAAACGCATTGGGTTTTGCTTGAGTTTAGTTAAAAGTCATGTAATATCTTAAAATTCCATGAAGCAAAAACCCACCTTTTTAAATGGTAAAGAAGGGCTGCTTACAAAACTTACAGACTTTACCATACTGTCTAAATGTAATAATCTTGTTCTTTCTTAATAAACAGAGTACCTTAGCCCTAGTGCTTTGCAGATGTTGAGACAAAGAATATGCAACCTCAGTTTAACCCAGCCTTTCTATTCCAGTGCCTTTCCTGTAATGAAACCTATGCTAGCTTTCTGTGTTAACAGACCCTTGATGGGTTTAAACCACAGTGGTTCTGAAGTCAGTCACTCAGAAGTCACATTGTTTGATGGAAAGTGATGTCAGTATCATGTTTTCCGCTACATGTAATTGATCGTGGCGTACCTCTACGAAAAATAAAAGCCAGCACACCTTCAGAATGAAGTCTTTTATGTTAAAGTAATGTAAGATGTATATATATATATATATATATATATATATATATATATATATATATATATATATATATACATATAGCCTATATCATATATAGCCTATATTTGTGAACTTATACTTACCATAATAATTTTATCACTTTATTTGGATATATAGTTATATATATATTAGGGCTGGGCAACGATTAAAATATTTAATCGCGATTAATCGCCCTGATTAATCGCGATTAATCGCATTGTATTTACAAACTCCAAGAATGAATTCAAAAGTAGTGTAAAGAGCACTTTTATTTTAATGTTCTGCTGCCATATGAACAAAAGTGTTGTAACATTTGTAGCACTTATTTTATACTGGATATTTTCAACCCATCTATTGAATTTAGTGCACTAGTTGATCTTTTCTTCATAAGAGAACAGCAAGCACTGCAGCCAAAATATGGCCTTTTTTGACCTGCTGTATAATAGCCAGTCCCTAAGCTTGATGTATCATGAAACTGTTGACCTTTTGGGTTTTGTGTTTTTTATTTTATTATTACAATTAAATAATAATAATAATAATAATAATAATAATGTTATGTTCAGTGTTTTTTCGCTAATCCACCTCTTATATATTTCAATCCTTATGTAATTTTGTCTGTGTTGTGTGCACCTGCCTGTTGCTTTAATCCTATAAATTTCCCCGTCGTGGGATAAAAAAGGATTAGCTAATGTTATCTTATCTTAAATAACACTTTTTAATATATGTACTGGGTTCTTTCAAGGTCTTAATTACATGTTATGTGTGGGTTCCAGTAACATCCATCCATCCATCCATTCATCCATTCATCCATCCATCCATCCATCCACTGATCTACCTGGATGTTCCCTGGAGGACTGAAACGCCTCAGTCAGAGACGTCTGTGGGTCTGTCGGGGCAGTGAGAGAAGTTTCGTCTCCTCTCTCCGTTTCTGGGGCTCGATGTTTTCATGTTTTTTCACGTGCTTAGATAAATTTGTTGTGTTTCCACTGAAATGAACCGGCTTTTTACAAAACATACAGCTTGATTTCATTTACGGTATTAAAATAAAGCCAAACGGTGCTACTTCCCCTGTTCTTGTTCTTCCGCTGCTGCGGTCTCTCTCAGCTGTTTGTTTGTCAAGTTTGTGTGAGAGCTGAGTGGGCGGGCCAGGCTGAGCCTGCGTGCTGATTGGCTGGCGCCGCTGAGCCATGTACGAGAGGGGAGGGGGAGCGGGAGAGTGCTGCCGTGACAGCGCGCTGCAGTCAGCGCGCCTGCTGACTGACACTGACTGAAAGCATGTGAGCAACAGGCGTTAATGCGCGATAAAATAAATATCGCCGTTAATAGTCTAATGAATTAACGCGAAATTAACGCGTTAACTTGCCCAGCCCTAATATATATATATATATATATATATATATATATATATATATATATATATATAACTATAGATCCAAATAAAGTGATATGTATATATTTATATATATGTATATATGTGTATATATATGTATATATATATATATATATATATATATATATATATATTAGGGCTGGGCAAGTTAACGCGTTAATTTCGCGTTAATTCATTAGACTATTAACGGCGATATTTATTTTATCGCGCATTAACGCATGTTGCTCACATGCTTTCAGTCAGTGTCAGTCAGCGCGCGCTGTGTCTGTGTCACGGCAGCACTCTGGTGCTACCCCTCCCCTCATGTACATGGCTCAGCGGCGCCAGCCAATCAGCACGCAGGCTCAGCCTGGCCCGCCCACTCAGCTCTCACACAAACTCAACACACAAACAGCTGAGAGAGACCGCAGCAGCAGAAAAACATGAACAGGGGAAGTAGCACCGTTTGGCTTTATTTTAATACCGTAAATGAAATCAAGCTGTATGTTTTGTAAAAAGCCGGTTAATTTCAGTGGAAACACAACAAATTTATCTAAGCACGTGAAAAAACATGAGCAAGAAAACATCGAGCCACAGAAACGGAGAGAGGAGACGAAACTTCTGTCATTGCCCCGACAGACCCACAGACGTCTCTGACTGAGGCGTTTAAGTCCTCCAGGGAACATCCAGGTAGCCTCGTGAGACAATCCTGATCTCGCGAGCTTTCAAGGTTTCACTCGCAGATCAGTCTGGCTACTTTCCGTTAAAGAAAATTTGGAGCCGTTCACCAAACGAACGTCCAATCAGCGTTGGCTTTGAGGCGGGTTGAGGTGTGACGCAACGGGAAGCGCGACAGTTCAGTCTAAACAACATGGCGGCTTCAGCCGATGAAACTAGCATTAGCGTGGCTATCAAGCAAGTTTTATCGGAATTACAGAGTATTTCTCTGCTGAGCTAACAAGCCTTTACCTGCAGCAGCAAGAGTAGCTTGGCTTGTGGTTGTGTTTTCGTCGTCGTGACGACGAATCTGATTGGTTTATTTGGCCCGTCTGTCACCAACATAGGCCAATCAGCTAACCAGTATTTTCGCCCCTTCCCAAAATTACTTCAATGGAAGGTTTCCAGATGGATATACGGAGCAAATCCATCTGGCGGAGTCAGGTAAATATCCAGGTAGATCAGTGGTCATCTTCAGCAGCAGTTCATGTTAACTTTCAAAGTAGATATTATCTATCATATGTTACTAGAGCCCACACAGAAAATGTGATTAAGACCTTGAAAGAACCCAGGACATATATTAAAAAGTGTTATTTAAGATAAGATAACATTAGCTAATCCTTTTTTTATCCCACGACGGGGAAATTTATAGGATTAAAGCAACAGGCAGGTGCACACAACACAGACAAAATTACATAAGGATTGAAGTATATAAGAGGTGGATTAGCGAAAAAACACTGAACATAACATTATTGTTATTATTATTATTATTATTATTATTATTATTATTATTATTATTATTTATCTATTAATTTAAATGTCATGAAAAGTTAAAGTTTACTTTGTTTTGAAAGTGCCTGCTTCTTCCTGTCTGGCTGCAAAGCTGGCTAGCTGGCGGCTGCTCTGTTCTCAGGAGGGAAGAAAAGCTAGAGAGGACAGTCCACTGTTGCCTATTTGTTGTCTTTTTTGCAGTTTCAATTACTTTTTTTGTTTTAATGGCGACTTTACCAAAAACACTATTTGTTCTGGAATCACTGTGTTGAGGCAGCAGCAAGAGCAGCCATAAGAGTTCCTTCAGCGCTGTCTCACAGGCACACCACAGCTGCTGCTGCCTCGTCATGTATATACAGTTTTTAAAGTAGTCTTTTTTTTGTCTCTGAAACTGTTACACTAATATAATTCCCTACATTTGATTCACACAAAGCTTCAATCACTTATTCACCTCATTCACTTTGTGTACCTCTGATAGCTGTCTTTTTGCTTTTATGTAGTGTGGATTCAGGCAATGTATTAAAATTCATAAATCATTTTGTAAAAGTGATTTTTAGTTTCAAACATTGCTTTTAATAACATTTTTGTCACTTCTCCTACAGCCTGAGTCACAAAAGTTAGAACAACTATGAAAATGAGATGATGATGTCATCCCTTTTAATAAAAATATCACCACCTCCACGGTTTTAGAAAAACCCTAAAGGAAACCCTGAGTATGAAAAATCCTTACTTTGCTATTAGTATTAAAATAGTCACAATTTAATGTTTCTACAGTGGGAATGCATTTAGTCAGCCACTGATTGTACAAGTTCTCCTATTTAGAAAGATGAGAGAGGCCTGTAATTTTCCTCATAAAAAGCTTTATTCCATGGTGGATATGACAAGTCACCTAAACAAGTCACCTAAACACGCTAAATGTAAATCTCCAGGGAAAGTGAAGCACTGCCCTGTAGTTGGATGTTCTGCCATTTTAATGTCAGTGTTTGCTTCCCCTCCATGAGAGACTTCAAAGAAGAGAGCAATCAGATAAATGTTGATTATTCACGCCGCACAATTATGGTGATGCAAGCTGCATTTGGAGAAAGATCCAGCGAGTTCAGAGAGGGTGAAAACACACACTCGCTGTCCTTCCCTGTCAGACTGCTGAACGTTGACTCATCCCTGCTGAACACTTTCATTCATGAGCATATGTCAGCCTGATCTTTAAATTGAACTGGCCAGTGTAATGGATACAGATTTATGGGCGTCCAAGTTCAAAAGCCTGTCAGGAAATCTCGAAGAAGCCGCTCGTCAGAAGGTCCACTTGCGCTAAAAAGTACAAAAGGAACGAGTTTGACAACCTCCCCAAAGCTGACAAGCGTGTTTTTTATATGCCAACATGGATTATGATTCCCGACAAGTATACAAATATGAAAAAGTATGCATTTGGAGTCCTGTCCATCTTTGGCTCAACATGCCTTTTCCAGGCAAGGCAAGCATGAATTTCAGAAAGTCCAAATATGGCGCCTGCCTCACAAATGAGAACCTGTGATCCAGAGCGAAGATCAAACGCGCATCTTACAGCCAGATCATAGGCAAAATCACCGTTGAGCTTCAGTAACAGGAGTCACATTAAACAGATGAGAACAATAGCTTTAAAAAGGCTAATGATTGAAAAAAAAAAGCACTTATTTCAGACCCGAAACTGTTGTAGTTGTTTTTTTTTATATTATGTCCAGGTACTTTGTTTGATTGCTGGTCGAGAAACAAATCTGAAGGGCGTGAGAGCCCACCAAATTCTTGTTTACTTTCATTTTTTTACCTGCTAAGCTGCTATTATGTTGTTGTTTTTTTACATAAGTTTGTGAAGCATACAAAAAGCCCTGCATAGTTCTGTGTTTAATTTATTTCAAATTGGGCCTGCATATGGACACCTCACTTCTGTTTATTGTATTCTTCACTGGTCTGAAGTCCGCTTGGAGAATACGGGAGACCTTTCAATGGCAGAGTGAAGTTAACAGCTAGCAGTAGTGTGGTTGCAGTAGTGGGGCCAATTTTAGCTACCTGAAGGAAAACCTGAAGCCCTAAGCAACTTTCATTCTGCAATAAACCAGAAATCATATTTTTATGTGCACAATTTGTGCCAATTATAACACTTTTCTGCATTGCAACACTCAAACATGGTCCTGAGTGGCCAAAATTATTTAATTGCGCTTGATCAGCAAAACTAACCTTGTTTTAGTAGTTAAATTAAAGATGACAATAAAAATGTACGTTCTAGCTGAGGAAAAGGTTACATCCTAACCCCCTAATGGCTAATGTTTACCCCCTTAGATCACTCCAGTGAGATGCTTCTTGTAGCTATCTATTGGTCTCTGGCTTCAGGCTGACGAAGGTTTGCCCCGGTCCTCATTTTCAGCTGAAAGCAGCTCTGGCTCTATGCATGTTTTATCTACAGACACAAAAGATTTGTGTCAATCAAAATCTAATTATTTCGGATTTGCAGATTTTGGCAATGAAACGCATGTGAGAAAGTTAGCGTTCGCAGTAAGATAACATCTGAGGAATGAGCAAAGCGTAACTTACCCAAACATGTGGGTGGGTTATGAGCATCATTGTCTGCAGTTTCATCAAGATACCAAGCAAGCAAGGCTAAAAAGCCTTTCAGCAGAGCAGATATCCATGTCACAGTTTCTCTCTGAATTCAAAGTAATCTGTTAAGATGATTAGTGTAAAGAAAAGAAAAAAAAGATTTAATGAGTCACTTTGCAAAAAACAAACAAAAAAAAAAGCTGGGAGCAAAACCTTGTGAAAACCATAAAAACACTGTCATTGATAATTTATGGCTGGGTGTTTTAAATTACCTTTCAATGAGCATATTATCAACGGATGACTACTTTTTTTTTTTTTTTTAGAAAAAGGCCTTTATTAACTAATAATTATTCAGATATTTTTTTTTTAAGCTTCAACCCCCATACGCAATTTGAATGCAGATTTAACTTTCACTATTACATAAAGATAAAATTACTGTGAAACCGTTAATTATTTCAAACTGTTTGTTTAACTCTTTTATCCTACTGTTCTGGTTATTATAGCTCAAAATGTCTTAGCAAAGCTAAAAACTTACTTAAATTGGGGAGGCGGGTGGGGGGAGGGGGGGACTAATATGACCCCAAGTACATCCTGTAATGGCTTTTTGACTTCCTGAAACACACTGCTTTTTATAGTTGTTGTTTGTTTGGTTTTTTCAATACAGATCTCATATCGAAAATCTACTCTACTGCATTTATTGAAATGGTCATTTTTATTTTATTTTTTTAGAAATGCCACAGTTACAGGACGCTGGATCTCCAAAGACATGGAAGCCATTAAAAGTAGTTCATCTTATTGCTATTTCGTTCCTTAAGAAAAATTTAAAGAATTATCAGAAACATCTACAGGTTTTTTTTGGGCACACTTAACATGTCATGGGTTTTACTCCCTCGTAGGTTATATGGTATTAAATAATACCTTGGAAAGTGAAACTAAACAGAGGTTATTGGGTCACAGAATGAGCCGTCAGATGGCACCTTTGTGAACCTTCCTCAGAATCTGAGCCAGCTTTAAGCAATACCTGATGTTCTAAGATGCATTGATGTTTTCATGAAAACAAGTAGCTTGAATGCTTAAATGTTCAAGCATTCAGCTCTAGAAGGAGGTAAAATTGGTTATATATAGTCTTGTGAGTTTGGAGTGTATTTTACAAATATTGTAAAGCGTTATAATTCATGCAGAACGATGAAATGTTGGCTATATTTTCAACTTTTTTTTCTCAGATGTTTATTATAACTCTGAAACTGGAACACCAGTGAGCTTTTCTGCATTACATATGCAGTACTATACATCACAATACATACAATATATATATATATATATATATATATATATATATATATATATATATATATATATATATATATATGTATATGTATATGTAAAACCTATTTGTTATAATATATATATATAAGGGGAAAAAAAGGAAAAAAAAACAACAACAAAAAAACTATTTGCTCATGTACGAATTATCGGTAGTGCTGTGTTAGTTTAAGTTATGCACGTCAACTTCCTTTTCTCATAAATCGTTTGCATTGGTACTGCTCTACGTCAGTGTTGTAACCTAATTCACATGAGCTAGCCCTAAACCTTTTTTTTTTTTTTTTTTTTCATGCCAATGTGACCTACTTACCATACTGTATACAATTCAAGCCAGAGTTTGCAGTGTTGGGGTAATTCAGTTTCTGGATAAATGCACATGCTCCTTGAAGTCCTCAAAGTAAAAGCTTTTTCATGCTCTGGGGAGCCTTTGCCCCTGTCCCTGCTGAAATGCAGAATAGTCCTGGAAGGGAACCTGTTGGAAGCTGCATAAGACTCAAGAATGGGGGGGGGGGGCAGGTTAGCCTTCCTGAAGGACAACAGAGCAGCACTAAAGCTACAGACTGAGATGCAATAGGGTGGTTTAAATCAAAGCATATTTCAGGGTTAGAATGACCCAGTCAAAGCTCAGATCTAAATCAAACTTGAAAACTGAGCCCTCTTCACAGGCACTGTCCATCCAAACCAACTGATCTTGGGCTCTTTCTATTTTTTTTTTTTTTTTTTTTTTTTCTTTTTACAAAATGGGATACATTTGAGGATTTCGTAGAAGTCCTGTGTTTTTGGAGGGCTCATTCTATTGCAGCACAGAAGTCAGTATTTTCTTACGACTGCTGACAAAGCAGTTACGCACATAAGGCAGTAGGTCAGATTGCTGGATAAGGTGTTCTCCAATCCCTCAAGTTTCAGCTTTTCTGTATGGTTCATAACCCCCCCCATTTATGGTCATAGGAAGAACCTCTGCATGTTGCATTGCTATCGCCGTAATCTGTATAACCACACTGGACTTTTTCATCAGTTTGCTAGATGATAGGCAAAAAAATTCTTAGTATGCAGGAAGAGAGCATCCAGCTTTCTGTTGGCGTATCTTATTTACAAAGACCCATCTTCTCACATCTCAGTATTAAATGAAACAAAAAAAAGTTGCTGTCGTTTTCATTTTCTAACCAAGATATGAGAAAACGGATTTCATTAAAGCCGCATTTGCGGAAGTGAACGAGTTCAACCTACATTTGGGTGTTGATGATGGTGCATTTTCATATTGAGAGGAAACGTTTTTTATTTACACATGACTGGTCGCTTTTATTCATCTTATTTCATTGTTCTTAATCTGTCAGCAGCACAGCCTAAATAAAGCTTTTAGTTTTTAACTTTAATTTTCTCTCTGCTTTCCTCAGGACCATCATGAGGTTTCACAGTATGAAAATGGACGAGATCAATAAAATCATCCGAGACCTGTGGCGCAGCACCTACAGGGGCCGAGGTGCTTCTCTTTTACAAAAGAGCCGGTGTTTTTGTAGAACTTGTAAAGTTAAAAAAGTCAAATATTTCTCCACCGTTGCTTTACTTTTATTGCACCTTTCGTGCCCGACGCTTTCCTTAGATATCGAGTACGTGGAGATCAGGTCGGATGTGGACGAGAACTCGTCAGCTGGAGTGAGGAGGCGGGTTTACAACTACAGAGTCGTTATGGTGAAGGGAGACACGGCCTTGGATATGAGAGGACGCTGCAGCGCTGGTCAGAAGGTACAGACAACGGCGGTTGTGTATTTGTGCTGGCATGGCTAAATGCTGGCCATGTGTAAAATGGAGCTGAGCATTTTCAGCCAATTACAGGGAAGTAGCGGTCCTGCCCTCTGCTATACCTGATAGCGTATAATCATCGCTGTTAAATACGAAAGCAGGGTTTTAAAAATCTCATTCAAACATAAAGAAATGTCCCCAGTCCCCAGAAGGTTATTCTTCTTCACTTTTTTGTTGCCCATATTTGGCATGAATTTAGGGCCAAGTTAATTGAAAGGTTCCTCGTCAAGTTTGCGGACGACACTATGGTGATTGGTCTCATCAGCAACTCCACCTGTATATTATATTCGGTACATATCCAGCTGTAAATTTAGTTCACAATACTAGTTATCTATATATTATACTCATAGGACAAATCTATCAGTAAAATTATGTTTATAATAGTATCCATCTCTATATTTATTCAGTAAAAACCCATGTCCTGTACTTATGGAACCATTGTACTGTATATCCTGCACTTGCTACTATTGCACTTCTGGTTAGACCTAAACTGCATTTCGTTGCCTTGTACCTGTACCTGTGTAATGACAATAAAGTTTAATCTAATCTAATCTAATCACTTGCTATTATGTAGTATTGTAATAATAACATGATGATAACTTTGTCGATCAAACATTTGGTTTGCCATAAAGTCTGTAAGGCAGTGTTGTTCAAATTGGAAATGTATTTTTTTATTAAAATTAAGTTAACAGTAGCACAACTCTACCTTTCGGTACATAGTATACTGATATAGTTTGTCATTGTTCATGCGATTATTTTCAATTTGATTTTGATTCTTCTTTTGCACCTTATCTGCAAATTAGCAACAGAAAGAAGATGTTTGGAAATAATGTAAATGTTCTGTTTAATCAGGGTTTTTTTAATCTGTTTGCAGGTGTTGGCGTCCCTGATCATCCGTCTTGCCCTGGCAGAGACTTTCTGTCTCAACTGTGGGATCTTGGCCTTGGACGAGCCCACCACCAACCTGGACAGAGAGAACATCGAGTCTCTGGCCCATGCCCTTGTAGAGTCAGTGCACTTCCTGTTATTATACATTATCAACCCAACCTGAAGCTTTATCTAAAGTTTTTTTAAACGACACAGTGTGTAATGAGAGCATCAGTCGAAATTAACACACCTTATCTTCGCTCTTCTCTTTTTTTTTTTTTTTTAAGACTTTTGCATTTAAGTCTGTATCAGCTGATGGGGTATACAGTTATGTTCAAAATAATAGCAGGAACATCACTAACCCAGTCGTTTTTTGGTCGAAATTTCCCTGCAAACAATTTACTATTCATGTGCAGTAGAGCAATAGAAAACTAACAGATCATAAAGTCATGATTATTAGGCGACTGATATTATTTTGTGATGAAATCATTGATTGAAAAGAAACATTTGAAGTTGAGTCATTGAGGTCATATTTGTATTTAAGGGCAAAGGCGTCAATTTGGTTGCTTCTGGTTATAGTCATTCCTCTTTTACAGTTTGGCCTTTTTCAGACATTATTTAGAAGAATAGTGTACTCTGATATTCATTGACTGGAGAGGCAAAAACGTGTAAAGAAGTGATAAATATTAGTCTGCTCAGCTTTAATGATCTGTAATTCTTTTAAATGAAACCAAAAAGGAGAAAGATGTGCGAGAATCACACTTATTCCAGACCAACAAGATTAACGTTATGGTGTCTTTAGCCCAAATCCCAGAATCTTAATCCTGTAGAAAATGCTTTTTGCGAGGCAATGAACTGCAGAGAACCTTTTGAAAGTAGTCCAATCATCCTGGGCACGAATTCATAGGAGCCACAAGTCTGTCCATTGTGAGAGAAAAAAAGATGTGAAGATGAAAAATAAATGGTGATTCAACTAAATATTCAGTTATTTACAGCAAAGCTAAATCTTTTAAGTGTTTTCAGTTTGAACTCAGGCTTAGTACACACGTAGATGGGTGTCTGGGAAAACGGATATATATATATATGTCTGGTTACGCCTTTCATCCACACATAAACGGTGTTTTACTTGCCTAAGAACGGATGATTCTGAAAACTCTGGCCAAAGCGGAGATTTCTAAAAACTCCGTCTTTGAAAATATGTGTGTGTACATGACGAGACAGAGTTTTAGGGTCCGCCGCATCACGCCGCTGACGTCACATTGTTGTAGAGTTGGCCACACGGTGGCCTAAAGAAATTAATGTTGTCGAAGTTAAAGCGTACCGGAAACTAGAACTGTTTCAGACGCTTCTGGTTTGTTTGTTTTTTGCAAGCCCAGCTGCTCCAATACGTTGAGGTTCAAAGGAGAAAAAGCGCTTGGAGTAGGGCTGTGTTACTCAGGCACTCTGCTGTTCAACGCCGCTTTTATTTTGAAGGACTCTGACTGGCTGACACAGGTTTTTGCTTTGCGGCGCACTGCGCCCTGTGCGTCTGGCATGTTTAAAACTACGGTCAGTGGTGAATTCACACGGTTTTATTCGGATGAAAACTTTTCTAAAAGCGATCCTGTCTATGGTATTTTTTTTAAAAACAATGTGGGGGGCATATTCGTCTTTATAAACACCCGGCTACATGTGTACAAGACCTCAGCATTCAAGTATTTTTGGGAACAGCTTCTTGATTTTTCTTGTTTGGATTTAGACATTTAGTCCAATTGAATGGACATATGAACTATTCATGTTTCTATTGAACTCCCCTTATGAAGTGTGACCTACCAGAACCTTTTCTGATTTATGACTTTTTGAAGACAGTATTTTTTTAATGATCTTCGAGTCTTTAGAGGTACAAATGATTGTGCAGCTGTCCGTGGCATTGACGCATTCTTCAACAAAGCAATCCCTTATCGCTGTTTTCCTCTCTCTTAAGATTTAAAGGTTAGAAATGTTGCACCGGTATTAAACGTACATCATTCAGCAGGCTGCTCTTAAACTTTATCTCTTTGCCATGCTCTCCAGAATCATCAAGAGCCGCTCTCGTCAGCGTAACTTCCAGCTGCTCATCATCACCCACGATGAAGACTTTGTGGAGCTCCTGGGCCGCTCCAGCTATATCGAACACTTCTACCGAATCCGCAAGAACCAGGACCAGAACTCGGAAATCACCAAGTGCAGCATCTCCTCCCTCTCGTCTTACCTACATTGAAAAAGCGAGCGGCTTTTTCCGTGGCTTGAAAGAGCATCAGTAACACTTTATGCTTTGATTGCATTTGGGCAAATTAACACTCTGTTTTGGCTTGAAGAAAACTTGCATTCAGACCACTTTTCCTGTTGTTGACCCGCTGTTTAAATATGCTGTGAACTGTGAAAGTTTTCCTAGCGTTAACTGAGGTCTATGAAGATGAGCCTAGGGGAAAATGTTATTTTTTTCCAAATTATTTGCATAAATCTAAACAAAAAAAAAACTGAAAGCAAAAGTTATAATGCCTTTGTATTGACTTAATGTACCTGCCTTCTTTGTGAAGAACTGAAACAAATGTTTCAATGGTAAAATGCTTTAAGATAAGCACCTAACACCTTTAGCTTCACAAATCTGGTAGATTACGGTTCAAACGTTCCTGTTTCATCTTTGTGAGTTTAACGTTCTGTTATTAAACCTCTTCAGAAGCCCTGAAGCCAGAGTTATTCCTTAACACAAACTGATTTGAGGTCATTTCACTTTAACAGCAAACAAGACATCAAATTCAGAGAAATCCTTTTTTTTGAAGTCAAACCACAACTTATCTTATAATCACTGCAGATGACGTTTCCTTTTTTTTTTTTTGCAACTGAGAAACCTGACTAGAGGCGTGGGTAAAGCGTATATAAATGTCGAGCTCTCGATTGAGTGTTCAGAGCAACTGCGAGCTTACAGCTGAACATCCAAAAAGAAACTTCAGACTCCTTGAGACGTCCTCAGCCTGCAAGAAATCATGGAGATGGTGATACTTCTGCTGCTGTCTGCTGTGGCTCAGCTGGCGACCCCGGTTCCTACTGCTCTGGCTAGTGGCAATGCACGGCTCAGCCGCAACCAAATCATTGATGCCATTAACAATTACACGACAACTTTCACAAATGTGAGTTTTCTCTTTTTAGTCTTGCTTTTGATACAACAATTTATAGCTATGTTAGTGTTAAATATTGTCAAACATCAAACAAAACAAAAATGACTTTGTTTTTTGTGTGCGACAGGATTTCTTTGTGGAGGACGTGCAGGATTTGGTCACCGCCGGTTGTAAGGTAAGAAGAGTGCTTCATCACTGAAAACGTGCTTTTATAGCTTTGAAAAGTATTTTTGACAATGTGCTTACCTGCCGTGTGCTTTCTACGTAGAATGGCTTCTTTTGCAAAGTGCACAGCATTCTGGTTGCACACAAGAAGGTTGGAGAAACCAAGAAGGATGAGATGACACTTGAGCGCCTCCTGAAGGCATACATCAACAGTTCCAGCGTAAGAATCCTTTTTTCAAAGGTCGATGATGTGCAAAAGACCCAGTTTGTTTTAGCCCTAACAACAAAATGGATTAACTGGCAAAAACTAGAAAGAAAATGTAGAGGGACAACAGAGCAACACCTCTGAGCAGCTTGAATGACCATGGTTTCTCGTCTTTCAGATTGACTGCAAAGAAGAGCTGAAGTCGGTGAAAAGCTCAACCGTAACCAGGCCCATCACTGATCTGCTGGAAAACATTAGAAAATGTAGCCAGAAGACAAACCTCGTCAGGACGGACTAACTTCAGCACCTGGGACCGTTCCGACCTTTGCTGAGGTGCAGCTGCAAGTCTAGTGCAGATGTGTCGTACGAGGTTTATTTGCAATTTTCTGAAAGCTGAAATTGTGCATGTGGGCAAAAAAAAAAAGACATAACTAAGCAGCATGGTATGAGAAAATGAAGTTAGTAGTGTGGTTTACTTTTTGTGTAGTATCTTAGTTAAAAATTATTATATGATATTCCATCTTATTTATTTTTTCGTATTTAATTTAACATAAGATGATCTATTTATTGTAATTTTCTTGCATTGTAATGAAATGAGCATTAGAGAACATTACCTTTTATTTCTCATGACTAAAGCTTATTTGAGAATGTTTTGTTCCGTATTGCCTTTTATATATATTTTTTAGAAATCTTTACAAATTGGCATTTACAGTCTGCTGAATCATTGTATTTTGTTGTGACTAGATGGAATTGTCCAGCACTTAATTGTATTTTAATTGGATTAATGGATTTATTTATGTTGGAATAAACTGATTTAAGCAAATTTGCAAATGAAGTGGAATTGTTTGTCATTTTAATCATTAGCAATTTGTTAGTAATTTTTCTTCATGTCGTCATTTAAAAACAGTTGATGGGCATGTGATTAAGAAACAGGAAAGCAAATTAAGGAAAAACGATAGTGTCTAAACGTTTTGAAGCCTTTCATGCCTCTGTAGTTTTTAAAATAGTTGGGTGACTTAAGAAATTTAACAATTGGATAAATTATAGAAAAAGCAAGTAATCTTAAAAAGAAAAAGATGAAAGAACTCAAGAAGTCCTAAAGAACAATTGCTCAAACCACTTTAGATCATAGAGAAGCCTTGCTTCTATGAACCAAATTGTACTTTGCAAAAGTATTCATCCCTTTTGTAGCTTGTTTGCATCAGCTACAGTCTTATTTTTCTTACCAGGGTGCCAAGTGATACACCAACATAGAGAAGTGCATAATGGTTGTGGAATAAAAAAAAATATTTGCAGATTTTTGAGTTTGTACAAATCTAAAAAAGTATTAATGTGTACAGTGCCTTGCAAAAGTGTTCACCTACCTTGGCATTTTCCATGTTACATTGCAACTTGTAGTTTAAATTATTTGATGTGATTTGCACAAAATGGTTTTAGTTCTGTAAATAAATATATATATATAAACTGAGTACATTGGGAATTTACCCCAATGTACTCACCTTTTCTGAAAGGCTCCAGTGGCTGCAACAACTCTAAGCAAGAGGCATTACACCGCGAAAACCAAGCAGCTCTCCTTGATGTTTCTGGAGCACCATCATATCCATCATCTTCAAATGGAAAGCACTGCTTGCTTTCCAAATGGAAAGCACGCGGTGCCACAAAACCTGCCAAAAGAGCCCTGCCCACCTCACAGACTGGGCAAGGAGAGCACTGATCAGACAGGCAGCAAAGGAAGCTGCAGAGTTCATCAGCAGAGACATCAGCAGTGCATCAGCAGTAGGCACTGGGAAAGTGGTCTGAGTTGGGGGAAAGATGAATGGTGCTAAATATGGGGATGTTCTCGAGAAAACACTCGTCAGTCTGCCTGTGATCTGAGACTGAGATGGAGGTTCACCTTCCAGCAGGGCAATGACCCGAAGAATCCTGCTAAAGCAACAGTTAGGCGGTTTGAGGGGGAATGGCCTAGTAAAAGTTTAGACCTTGGTCCAGCTGAGAATCCGTGGTTAGACTTGAACATCTTTACAGTTGTAGGCATGTTCCGTAAATGAAATGCTGCACAGTCCTCAAACGATCCATTTTGATCCCAGGTCGTGGTGCTATAGAACTGGGGTCACAAACATGGGGCTCGCGGGCACCATGTAGCCCCCAGAACCATATGTGGTGCACTCAAGCCTGTTCAAAAAATAGCACAACCCTCCAGTGAGGTGCATTTAAAATGCTATCTTATTCAATTGCTCTTCTGTTTTAATCATACGTGTATTCACATAGATTTAAAAGCATAAAAAAATGTATATTAGGCTACATGAAGTTAAGTTGAGTCTTTTGTTCAAAGGTCGGTACTGGTAGCCCTTTGAATGAAGTAGCTCTCAGTTTCAAAAAGGATGGTGACCCCTGCTATAAAACAGGAAAACGGCAGGCAGGATACTTTTCAGGCCTCCTCCTGAATCAATACTTTGTAGAGCTGCCCTTTTCTACAGTTCTTGGGGGGTCTCTGCCAGCTTTGCAAACCTAAAGACTAAAAAGTTTGCCTTTTGTTAAAAAAAATGGGGCTTAGTTTGGAAGGAGTGTGTTTGAGAGCATCAGTTCAAGTCTTGCTCCCGATTTCTTATTTGGAATTGGTCCAGACTTTGACTGGAGAACCAATATACTTTGATCTAAACTGTTACTATGTAGCTCTGATTGAATGTGTTGGGTAATTGTTCTGCTTCTTTCAAGATTCCCGGGTATTTAGCTCCTTCCACCTTCCACTCCACCCTGCTTCTTTGTCCCTGCCAAGAGAAGCACCCCCACCCAAAGCATTGTACTGGCACCAGCAAGTTTCATAGTACTCATGGTCATTTGAATGTTCTGACTCAGCTATACCCATGCATAGGAAAAAAAAAGTAGCCTTTTTAACTGATATCACTCTTTCATTTTCAAACCGCATGAGCTTTTCTTTTTTTTTCTTTTTTAGCAAGATCATAGACAAAGGTTCTCAGTATTCAGGAAAACGCCATTCAGCTTCTCTGATTTGTATCTGCACACACGTCTCCTGCAGCACTGCAAGACTGAAACCCTGTTGAAAATGTTACAAAGCAAATAATACAGATTTTGAATGCTTAGCATCTAATGAATTTTTTAACCTGAGTACATTTGATTCCCTACTTTGAATACATGTGAACCTGCCAGGTCTTTTATTTTCTAAACTTTATTTATTTTTTATTTTTTTTACTACCAACTTTATTTAGAACCTTTCAAAGATCTGATTGTAGTGGGGTTTAAAGTTTTTGCCAGATGTAGAGCAATTTAAAGCACATTCACAATCTGGAGAGTTGGACTTTGTCCTTAGAAAGAGAGGATACATTAAGGGCATGTGGAAATGTAGTGAGAAGAAAAGAGGCTTTGGCAGCCACCTAGTGGTCAGTCCACTATGTCTGTAATGGTCTGATAATGTATTTTTTATCTTTTGTTCTTATAATTTTGACCTTTTTTGTATTTGAGCTGATTCAAAGTACCAAAATACAGAGATGTGTTACATGTAACGCTTTGCAATATAGCAACGTGATCATAAAATGTATTTAACTTGAAGAAGATTTAAAAGACTGCATACTCTGCTTTTGTGTCTCGATTTTATCCAGTGATCTGGCAGTTTTTGCATGTCGTAAGTTTGAATGATTATTTTCATAGCTATTTCATAGTTTATGTGGATTTTTTAATTATATTTCAATACCTTTTTTTTTTTCGTATAATGTCAGTTCACAGTAAATGTCTCAAAGTACTCTAAAATTAGTCATTCCATTGAAGAAGATACGCTCTAAATTGATCCAAGTAAGTCCTTTTATTTTTAGATTTTCTTAAGTTATCACATTAGAAAAGGATTACAAAATGAGTAAAAGAAACCGAAAAAAATACATAATGAACAGATTTTACACTATTCACGGCATAGCTTAATATGTCAGAATTTGGTTATCAAGTAATGCAGTTAAGTACAGTCTATTGTTCGAACTGATAAAATCTGTTAAGGAAATCCAGCCGATTGCATTTAGTCGCTGACTAGAAGACCATGGAACGGCATTGGACAGTTGCTTGTACTGTCGCTGACTTTGCAGCAATCCGTCATACTGAGCATGCATACAGGGACCGTGGAAAGAAAATCTCCCCTTTAACAACAGAAAACAGGCTTAAATCGGAGGCAACCGGACTTTCACTCAGTTTTTCTGAAAATGTAACCAGGAGTCTTTCTCAGTTCTGGTGGCTCACACTTGCAGGTAAAGCTGCTGTTTTTTTTTAGCTGTTTTTTTTTAGCACATGGGGTCCCATCCTCCTGGGCGCAATCCAAGTCAGATCAACCACCCAGCCGTCACTCTCCTGGGTCACTTCACCAGCATTAACAGATCGTCCACATAGAATGATAATGACATTTGTACACATACATTTACTGTGGATTTTCTCTAACCCACAGGGCCGGAAATGATTCTTACAGGATTAAATATATAAATGCAGTCTCCTACTTAGATTGTCTTTTAACTTAACAGGGCCAACTCCTATCTAATTGCTCCTGGTAGTTTTTAAATAAATAATTTGGTGAAAAGTTGATTTAAAATTGTCAACATGTTGCCACAGTCTGCAAGAAAACCTTAGATGAAAGAATATTGAACAGTATGTTCAGGGGCAACTCAAGAACAACCAAGAGTCAAGCCGCAGTGACACCGTCCACCTTGAATGATCCAAAAATTAGATGAAATATGTATTTAGCTATTTGACCACAATGGGAAGACTGTTTGGAAAAGTCAAGGTAAAGCTTTCAAACCTAAGAGTGAGGAATAGCTCAGTGTTATTCCACATTGTTGTAATAGCTACGAAAATTGAGTGGTTGAGAATCAACTTACTGAAGGACATTTACCAAAAATCAGTGTGGGTTTATGCGTACATTGGACCTTACTTTAGATCCTATAGAGCTTAGAGAAAAGCTGCAGTACATTTAGACTGGTGCATCCAGTTCTCTCTTTTAAAGCTGATTAAAATTGTAAGTTGCGTTATCACTCCATCATTGAAAATGTAGGGTTAAAAAAAATGAGACCCTGAAATTAATATGACACTCTTGCCCTCGTTAACCTCTCACCAACACCACACAAATGGGTGGTAGAAAAAATAATGCAGGTGTAAAAAGCTGACCCGTATTGGACTAAATCAAGACAATCTTTCTTAGTTGTGACCAGAGGGAGCCGTTATGTATTATTTGTCCTCGGAGGCTGTGATGTGTCTGGAAATGGAAATGCAGGAACGTTTAGAAGTTCAAATGATCTCTCAAATATTGATGACTGTGTAAATCATTCAGCCCACAACGAACTTCGGAAGAACCCTCTTTTCGTGTGGTGCACTCAGCTAATCGGAGATATGCATTTGTGTAAATGCTCTTCTTTGGCTGTGGGGAGCTCGTTCTCTCTCTGAGAGGAACACGTTTCACCACTCTTTTCCCCCTTGCCTCGGACAATGTACCCGTCACTCGGTGACTTGATGCAATGTGAGAGCTATGGGGGAGGCTTGTTCTTGGTGGAGGGTGGGTCTCTGTGTGCCATTCAGCTATGTGTATCTGTGCTGCTGAACCGTGGCTTCCTCATGACTTAATCAAGAGAATCACTATCCTTTTCAACATTGCTTTTTATAGAACTGTTGAGAAGAAAACCCCTCTTTGTGTGTCTTTTTGAACAATAAACAAGGTTTGTTAAGATTCCAAAGAACAGGTAAACTCTGGTTCCAGAGTAATGTGACGAAAAGTTAAGCCTCTGCATGTCCTTTAAGTCACTTTCGTATTTGATTACTTTCTCATAAAACAGGCCGACGGCTGTGGAAATGCCTTTCATGGAGAAACACTGGGTTTCAAAAGTGTTACTACATTAAAAGGCCTTGCATGAGCTTAAGTCTGGGCATGGGCTTCGCTGTGCCTTGAGAGGCAACAAACACGTAGCACTGAATTCTTGTTGTTAACGAAAACACTGTTTTGCAATAAAATTTTGAAGCATACGAATGTGGTCAGTGGAAAAACATAAAATGTTATCTTTTATTCCGGTTGAGCTCACCACTAACAAACTTCCTGCCAGCTGAATGCATGGAGGTTTTAGGACATGGCAGACTGCCTAAAACCAGTTGTAGGGCAGTCTGCAGTGGTGTAACATCATCGACTTCCTTCAGTACAGTTCAACAGACATGTTAATGTTGCTTTAACAAATATCTTAGTGTGGCTGTATTCATTTAGTCAGCCCCCTCTAGGTCCGTACATTGTAGGACCCTATTTCCTCACAGTCACTAAAAATTGTATTTGCCCATTACTCTATACAAATATGGTCAAGATCGGTCAGATTGGATGGAGGGTGTCTGTAAACATTGATTTTCAAGTTTTCTCGACAGATTTAGATCTGGACTTTGACTGGGCCTTTCTAATACATCATACATGCTTTCATACATGGACCTCTGAAGCAGTGTCAAGTCTTGCAGCTTAAATTTGTACTTAAATAGGGACAATAAAACCATGTTGAGCACTAAAAAGAGGTATTTCATACATAGATGCAATGACTTAGGATCCAGATCTATACGTGCTGAAAATACTATACTTTGAGAACTTTTTTTTTTGCCTGTATTCAACAGGCATCAGCTTGAATCGCAATAGTCCTAAAATGCATTATTTCCACCACACCTTCAAATTGTAACTTTTCTACTTATTGTATCAAACCTGTAGAGGGTCACATGGTATGAAACATATCAAAGATTTAAATCCAGCTCAGAAATGTTTTATTTTTGAAAGAAACAACGCAACAGTACAATAGTACAGGCTCCCCCTTTTTCTTTTTTTTTATAGCCCAGCAAATTGGTAGTTTTGGTCCTTTGCCAAGCTCTACCATCCAAAGACAGAAAGGTTGATGTTTACAGTGGGAAGCCATACAGGGAGGTTTGGTATTTTAATTATATGAACAAATTCAGCAAATTAATTTGCTCTCTTTCAATTGCTTTTTGATTATTTTACTAAATATGTGAGGGAAATATTAATAATAGAGATGTTTTTGTTTATCATTTAGGCTTTTTGTGTATGTATAGCAGATCACAGCAGGAATTTGCTTTATAACTTGTTTTTGTATTAGTAATAATTAACCATAATATTTTATATTTTTATTATATACTAATTTTCTTTCATTTAATCTGATGTGTTTCTACTAAACCTATTGATAAATTTTGAGTATGATTTAATTCAAAATTTTGAATTAAATCTGCTGCTGTGAAAGTGGGTTAATTTTACCGTAGAAGGTTTAACCAGTTCTTAATGATTTTGCCAAATTATTACTTGGTTTGAATTAACCATGCCATCTTTTTTGTTTACATTTTATGCCATAAAATAAACTGTTCGTTATGTTCGCTGGGCATGATCGCAGTTACCCCTTTTGTCTCCAGCGCATCCTGTTTTTCTTTAGGGGGGTAAAAGGCGTAGCTTTTGCTTTTTCAGCTGTTCTGATGTTGATGCGGGTTTCAAAAGAAAGATTTTCCCTAGCTCACAGCAAGTGTTAAGTAAGTCACATGTAAATCTTTAAAATGTGAAGGAGCCCACTGCGGATCGCTGTTTGTATTTAGGGTGGCTTCATTCATTTTCCGTTTTGTTAAGCTCCTCTCCTTGATCTGTACACACGCAGAAAAAAAATGACGTGCTCAGAGCATTCAACCTCTGCTGCTTTCTTTATTGTGTTCCTGGTCGATTAGCCCCAGGGCTGTCTTCGGGGCGTGGGGCCGGTGGGAGCATGTGGGGGAGGGAGGGCGGGTGGCTGCATCTGCTAGGGGACCTTCTTCAGGGGGTCCCACTGTGGCCTGGCTCAGTTTTCATGTCTATCTTCAAAGGCACAGCCCAGTGCAGGGAGAGAGAAGAGAAGATAGCGAAGAGACAACGACTCTGACACCAAATGTCAACTGTAACATGGTTGTATATGTTTGTCTTTTGATAATGGAACTAAATTGTCTTGACCTTGATCTATAAATGTACAAAAGCAAAAAAAAGAGCACAAAATTAATTTATTTCCTTCACCCAAACATGCAGCAACCCTGTGAGTCAGAGTCCTGCAATAGGAATGTCGCAACTCAGTTGGTGATTAAGAGTAAAACCACCCTGTAGTTTGTCCTGAAGTTGAATTAAGAACATAAATAAATCATGCATAGAGGAAGTCTAATGAATAGGCCTTGAGAATCTAAATGGACAGGCCTTAGAATGGGGTAATGTCTCTGCTCTGCAGGATTTTGCAGCCTCCTCGTGCCTCCTGGTCCTCTGGCACTCCTGCTGTCACAGGGGTTTAGCTTCACATTTTTTCAACCCAACAGGGATGCACTCAACTCAGTGTGATCAACATAGAAAGAAAGAAAAAAAAGAATAACAGGCATACCAACATTCAAGATATGGTTTTTTCCTAGTGTGATTTAATTCTTTATTCTTTTTTTATAACTATTTATTCTTTCTTGAAAATGCACAATTTATTTCCTTTCCATTCTTTTTCATCTTCTCGTACCCCTACAGACTAAAGTGATCTGGGGATGTAGTTGTACTGCTTGAACAAATTCATATTGTGCAAAATCATAATCACAAACTCTGATTATCCACACAAGGCGGTGCATAACAGTGAAATGGAGGGATAGAAAGTTTTCAAAATGTGAGTTTGTGCCATTCATGTGGATTGTTCTTTTTATCATTCTGATTCCATTATATAAATTCAATTCAACCAGCTGATTTCAGCAGTCCTCCAATTGTGTAGGTGTTATTGTGTAGGTTGTGTAGGTGTAATTGTGTAGGTCTAAATTTAAATACGGCTTCTCTGCGAATTAAACTTTTTGGCCTACACACAAAATACTGAGTGTGGCAGAGGACATCACACACAACTCTGATGAACAAACTGGTGAAACATTGTGGTGGAGGCATCATGCTGTAGCCATGTTTCTTTTTCCACAAGGGCAAGGAAGCTGATCAGAGGCTGAAGATGGATGGAGACTGGACAACGAGGAAAGAAAACCTGCAAAAAGCTGAGAAAGACTTGAGACTGGTTTAGAGGTTCACCTTCCAACAGAGCAAAACTCTTTCAGCAAGATTCCTCTGGGAACAGTGTTGACCACAGTGAGAATGAGCCCGTCAAAGTTCAGACATAAATCTAATCAAGAATCTGTGGCTGGACTTAAAATCTGCTGTTTTCCTGGCAATCTCAGTTTGGGCTGCTTGGGACAAGTCTCAGTCTTAAAATGTGCAAACATAACCCAAAGAGACTGAAGTTACATTAAAAGGTGACACATTATTTTTGTGGGGTCTTAAAAAGTTAAGGAAATCTCAGTGTTTAGCGTTTAAAAGTCTTTAATGTGCTATATTTGGATTTAATTATATGTTAACTTTGTACTCAGTCATTTATTAGTATTTCCATCTATATCTCTTACAAAAAAAAATGAAAGAGCAGCTTTCATTGGTTACTCTTGAATGAAGATTTGGGTATTTTGGGTATTGTTTTTACATCGTGACAGAACTACAAAGCTACATTTATCCTTGAAAGAATGCTGTTGCTACACCTGGACTTTGGTAGCTTATTTTAAGAACTGAAATCAAAAATAAGACCATGTTAAAGTGTCTTAAATATGAACTTACCCAGTTTTTTTTTTTTATACAATAATTTAAATCGTATTTCTCTGAAAATAAGCTTTTTTTGACTGAAACATACAGAGAACCTGATGCATTATTTTCAGTCCACAGTTCAGTCCTACTTTGTCTTCATCACATGAGTTGAGGTTTGTGTTTGTTCGCTGCCAAAATGTGAAAACATTCAGGGTGCATCAGTATGTGTGCAAGACACTTTATGATAACTTCCCATCTTGCGTTAAGTTACACTAGTTCTTTTATACCTGTTTCTTTTTCTAGCCCTTGCCTGTTTGTTTCCTTTTCTCTGACATCCCTTTCTTGTCTTCCTTTTCTCCTTGCTCTTTTGGATCCACATAGTCTGAAAAGACTTTGTTGAGCAGGTTGTATGTCCATACGCTCTCGTGTGAGTTTGTGCTTACGCCTGCACCTGACCAAGTGCTTTATAGGGAGAAATCACGCCACACTGAGTTATTTCTGGCTGGGTTAGTCGTATTTCTCTGGGCGCTTTGATAATGGAGAGCATTTGAATAATGAATGGGGTGTATAATACTGTTCTTCAGACCCGCTGAATGAATTAGGCAAGTGCACATAAGTGAGGTTTCTGTGAGCATCTCTAATTTGCACCCCGTCTTATATCCTTTCAGCTTTATGCCTTTAGTTGTAGGGAATGGAAACACAAATCTACACTTTAGCTCCGCTTAATAAGGGAAAGGGGCCAAATTAGTGGCCAGAGCTCTGAATATATATTGGCATAGACAAGTATCTCTCTTATCTCTCTTATCGCAGCCATCCTGATGGTGTGGGCACTTCTTAATAGCACCTGAATACATTCTTGATCTGATAAACTGCTTCATGTCTCTTCAGAGATGATGCAATGAAACAATCACTATGGGAATAAAAGTTGTTCATGAAGGTTTAAATAACATACCTCTTGTACACATCTCATAAATATATATCATACTTTGATTCCAGTGACTCATACCTCTTCATGTGATTTTTTAAATGGTCTTAATTGAGAGTTCTCAGGGATTTCTAAACCAGATTTGTCTCAGACAGTTTGCTGCTTTTTACCTTATATTTTGTCTGGTGCCCAACATGGGCTTAAAAATAGGGAAAGTGAAAGAGTGCACTGTAAAGATCTAAGATAAATCTGCCTACAGACATGATTATTATGAGATACTGTCTGATAATAATCATGTCTTTGGACCAAAGTGGTATAGCTGTGTGACAAATTAGGACAACCTACAACAACCTGTGTGTTTTTCTTACATATTTGGACATTTAGATATTTTAATATAATTTTTAATAGTACTGAAGATTTGAACTAGGATGAATAAACCATAAAACCCATTTTTGTTCACATGTGCATCACATCCAGCGCACACAATGAGAACGTAGTTACTCAGTAGTTAGAAGGTTTGTCCTGTTTAAACCTCACTGTCATGTTTGGGATGTCCCTGACCCTCGAAGTGACAGTAATCACCCTACTAAGACTGGATTAGTTATTTGAGGCCTTCAGAATAAGGACTGTTGCAGCTTATGAGCCGTACTGTGGGATTTGAGGAATTTGAAACTAACTCTTACGCTTTTTCGTAAATGGTTTGCTGGCCAACATTAATTCCTCTGGCTTCAGTTGTTCCCACCTGAGGGGCAGCTGAAACTTCTAGAAAACCAATGGCCAGGGCAAATGCACCTCACCAATTACCGTTTCCTTTATTCCAAAAATCAACATTCTTTCTCATTCGCTGGAAACCTCATGCATGACTCACGATTGTGTAATTTTTTGTGTACTTTGAAATACAGACTGACAACTCAAGTAAGGGGAAGAAAAACTTTAAACCACATCTCAAGCACCCTGTAGTGAAGGAGTAAATAGTTTGAACAGATGTGTTAGCTGTCCTTACTAATACATTCGTTTTTATTCTAACAAAAGCACATCTGGTATATGTATGCAGAATTATTCAGATATTTTCCTTTAACTACTGTTAACCTATTTTTACCAGTTCTCTTTGAACATAAGTGCATGGTTACATTTTTTTCTTTTTCTTTTTAAAGACAAAGGATACATTTTGATAAGGAAGATGATTTGAATTCATGACCTGAAGCCATTTTAGGCAGATTAGACTTCATGCACAGAATGTGAGAATGTTAATTTTAGTCATCAGAGACTTGGGATAAAATGACTTGTGAACAAATCTGTATGTAGAAAGGCTGATTGTTATATAAAATATTACAGTTTCAACAGCTTTATGTTGACAATGTCTTTATTTATTCATTTAATTTTTCTTTTTCTTCCACGAGAAAACAATCAAACAGTCCTCTTCCTTTTGATTTAGACTACATTGATGTCTATTTTTCTTCTCTTTTCAATTCTGTTTATTTTTTTTTTTTTTTGATCAATTATTAATAACTCCAATGTAATAATAATATATAAAAAAAATAAAGTAGTTTGATACAACACCGTATTTAAAAGTGAACATGTACTGTTTTGTTTTAGGGAACAGAGAATATCGAAAAAAGACATCTATAAAATTCTTTTCTATAGAGAAACTTAATGTCACTGTGTGTGTTTAAATGTGAGTGTGTCCATGCTTGACATGTCATACTCTTTCTCTGTCTGTCTCTGTCTCTCTCTTTCTCTCTGTCTCTCTCTTTCTCTCTTTCTCTCTGTCTCTCTCTTTCTCTCTCTCTCTCTCTCTCTCTCTCTCTCTCTCTCTCTCTCTCTCTCTCTCTCTCTCTCTCTCTCTCTCTCCAGGAAGACTTGGCCCTGTGCTGGTTTGCCTTCTGATGATAACTGAAGATGACTAAAAGGGAGGTAGCTGTCTTCCTTCACTCTGGTCACATTCTCATTTGTTGCTACTGGCATCCTATGAATTATTGAGTCTGGGGTGTCGTGGCTCCCACCTTTCCTCTCACATTCCCTCAGTCTACTTGACAGCCACCCTGTGTGCGTGCGTGCGTGCGTGTGTGTGTGCGTGCGTGTGTGTTCAGCGTACAAGTGCATTCTTCGGCAATTAGACGGAGCTTCCATCCTCATTCTGTCAAAAATGGTCTCTGCTGCATGAAAACCTCCAAAGTAAACACAATTTATCTTCTGCCCTCTCTCTCTCTTTCTCTTGGTCTCCAATTTGATTTTCACATTTTGCAGCTGCGTCTTGTAGCCTATTAGTTCACTTAAACTGCAAACTATTTAGTTTGATGTGGGGGAGCATACTTTCTCGTAACGATAAAGCAGAAATTGGCCTCCCGGTGCACCTCGATTACTGCATGAGAAACAGCAATATACCTTTCAGCTTCTGCTGAATAATTGAAGTGCCCTCAGTCGCCACATGCCGCTGACGCTCATAGTCCTTCAGCTCAACTTACCATGTTATGATATCAATACTGGTAATACGAGGATCAATTATTCACAATGCCAAACCTCACTTTTAGGTCTGAAAACTCTGAAATTCAACTTTTCTATTTTTGTGTGTGTGTATTTTTTATCTCTGCCCAAACTTTAAAAGGCACAGTATCAAATGGCCTAAATCACCAAGAAGGTAACAAGGTTTGCGGAGAGGAGGATCCATTGCAACAATTAACTCAAGGGTTTTGTCTCTCCCCTTTGCAAAAAGCAACCGAGCACCATAAATTAGACTGTATGAAATCAGCTCTCACCATCAAAGGGAATATTCATGAGCGCCACAAACGTTTCCGCGTAACGCTGCAAGGATCGATCCCCCCCTGCAACAACCGGGCCACGGTCTCACGGGGGAAGATCCCACCGCCGCCAGCCATGGCCACTGTGGGAGAATTCCGGCGGAAGCTTCTCATTTTAGCCTCTAATGCATTTATGTATTCCTTCCGTTTCTAGAAACCTTTGATTGATGTTTGGGGATAGTGACCGACGCCACCGGTGGAACCGCCTGTTTTAAGATACTTTTAGGTGTTATTTTTACGCCTCTTATTTCTGCCGAGTAGAAGCATCCTTTCCATATTTCGTTCTAATGAGCCGAAAGCCTAAAACTGATGAATAAAGTAATATATATATATATATATATATATATATATATATATATATATATATATATATATATATATATATATATATATATATATATATATATATATATATATATAAAACAATAATAGTCTAAATGCATGACGTTAAAAAGCTAATTAAGAGTATTGGTTCAACACATTTGCGCACATTTAATTAAACAAAACAAGAAAATACAACATTAAAGTGGAAAAATACTTAACAAAAAGAAAATGAAAATCATATTTACATTTTTTTTCTCTTTCAAATGAGACTGAATTTTCCCTGTTTCCTCGTCCCAACCTGTGGTGCGTCTCGGGAGTCACCCCGGAGTTTCCGTTCAAACTTCTGCTCGCAGCTCGTCCAAACGACTTGCCTTTATACACACATATAATTAATATTGCATCGTCATGACTTAATAATTTCTGTCCCGACGCACGAGACAACCCGGCAACACGAGGGCATCCATAATTGAAAGCGGCGCTAATTTGAGGGGAAGGGGCCAGGACGCGTACTTGTCGCTCCGCGGTGTGAGAACCGCTGTGAAAATCAAGCGCCCTCCCGTGTTTATTTGTTATGCTTGTATCATATACGACAATGCATATTTCATTCCAGCAGAGTTCGGAGGTCTATAAATAATAGAGTGCATAAAACAAGCCTGTTTGCAAAGAATGCATTTTTTTTCTAACACTGTAAACTATTTTTGAGGGGTAATTTTAGCTGGAAAAAATTGCGCTTTCCCCAAAGTACATTGCCCTTGGAGTACCTAATACTCTCAGCAATTATCTACCGTGTGATGTTTACATGTGTATTATGTTACTGTAGATTTTAGTGCACGCAGGGTAAATTATGAGCTACTGAAATTTAAAGAATAGCTCCATTATGGTGTGAGACAGTCCTCCATCTTGAAATGAAATCAGCTATGTTGTTCTAGGCTTGGCTTTGTTCTTGGGGGGGGCATTTTTGATTCATTTTTATTTTTACATAAGAAAAAATCCAGATTTTCTGTGATATGATTATATGTATGTACATATATGTAGTTTCTACACGAATTACAACAATCATAGCAGTTTAAACTATGTTTTATTGAACATGCTGTTATCTGTATATTATGGATTTTTACAGGAAAAAACGTTATGTTGTAGAATTAAAATACTTAACAAATTGAGGTATATACTAAGCATTTTATTAGAAATACTTAGAATTTAAATTTTTAAATAAATAAAACTCTTTTTAAAATACAAACAATTATGTTTTTTTTACTATAATTTTGCTGCTATCATTTGACAGAAAGATGCAGTGTGCTACTGTTATTTCACCAATAAACAATTTACAGTGTATGTCTGCAGCTTATCTCATATGCCTTGTTGGTAGGCCTCAAGCCGCAGCCTGAAGATTAAAGCAATGCATCCATTCTGTAAAGAATAATTATAAAATAGTAATCATAATAACAATAATGATGATAAAGATCATTTTAGAAAATAACCAATAATTTATTCAGTTTAAATGTCACACTTTTTTATTCCAAGTGAAATCAAGAGTGAGGAAAATAAATAAATAAATACTTATATTAGGTGATAAAAGCCATATAATAATTATCTATACAGCTCACCCGTAATTCTGCAAAACATGTTCACATCAAAATACTAAAATATAGCAGCAGCCACATTGGTTGTGCCCCTTATAATGACGGTGTCATTTCCATTTCTTAATGATTCAAGAAGAACAGTGTCATAGTTTGTGGGAAAAGACTCATTTTTTGTGCGTAAATCACAATCACTCACAGTTTACAAAGAGAGCGGCTTCATTCGCAGAATTTAGTGAATAGTTGAAACGTTGGAACATTTTAATCCTAAAGGCTCCACAGGTGAAGACATGATAGTGTGGCTATTTTTGCATATGTGATGTGGATATAATAGTGTTTTTTTTTTTTTGTATCGTTTTTTTGTGTATTTATGTTGTAAGTAGAAAAAGAAGTCCAGTTGCGCTCCAATGACAATGAATGTGATAGTTTCGAATAAAAGTCCATTCTCTGCGTGTGCAGAATACATGATCAATAACATCAAAAAATCCCCCTTTAAAATAAATAAGTATGCCGTCTCAACAGCAAAATCCAGAAAAGGTGCAACGAGGCAGAGTGAGTGACACAAAAAATGTGGAAAAGTCCGTTTTGGAAACGATCCCAGAGGAGACATGTTGATAAATCCCTGTTTGTTGGGGCTACTCGGGTTATTATTAATCACTCAATCAAAAATGTAGTAGGCTATTTTATTCATGATGTTGGTGGGGAGAACTCAGTGCACCGCCGAGTACTTCATTCGCTTCTGTTTCTGCCGCTGATTGCAGAACCACACTCGAACCACGTTCTTTTTCAGGTCCAATTTCTCGGCGATGGCCGCGATTTTCTCCGACGAGGGCCGAGGCTGGATGGCGAAGTACGCCTCCAACGAGCGCTTCTCCGGCGCGGCGATGGACGTGCGCTTCCTTTTCCTCTCGCTGCCGTTGAAAAGGTCCGGCTTGCTGCTCTTCTCCCGGTGCGCAGCCTCGGCTTCCTCCAGCCAGGCCTGCAGGACCGGCTTGAGCGCGATCATGTTGTTGTGGGACAGGGTGAGGGACTCGAACCTGCAAATTGTGCTCTGGCTTAGCGACCCCACGCCGGGGATCTTCAGGTTGGCCAGCGCGGCGCCGACGTCCGCCTGGGTCACCCCGAGCTTAATCCTCCGCTGCTTGAAGCGCTCCGCGAAGGCTTCCAGCTCCCGGGGATCGGACTCCACGTCGCTGACGCAGGCCATGCCGCCGTGCACGGACAGGGAGTGAGGGTGGGCCATGGTGGCCATTGCCTGGTGCAGCTGCCCCATGGTCTGCAGGTGGTGGTGCGGGTGCTGGTGGTGGTGTGCCGGCGCAGTCATCCCTGGAGGCTCTGGAGCTCCCATCCCGGTCACGGCCAGGCTGGTGGAAAGGTGATCCAGGAGGTCCCCGGCCTCCAGGGTCTGTCCCAGGTGATGGTGGTGGTGATGGTGGGAGATGGGCACGGTGGTGGAGGAGGAAGAGGATGCTGAGGTGCAGGGGACACTGCTCATGGTATGGTAAGTCACGTCTGGTTTGAACGGGTGGCTCTTGCCTTGAGAGACAATGCTGTCAGCAGCCGCCAGAGCTTCAGCCCGTGCCAGCAGGCTCTCATCAAAGCCTCCGAATATATTGCCCTGCAGCTGCAAGCAAGAGTGCGCATACTGGGGGTCAGTGGGGAATTCTGTCAGGCAGCTTTCAGGATCTAAAAAACATTTTCCAAAGGCAAGCAGCGCCGAGGAGAGGAGAGAACCCCTCCTCAAAGCGCAGGTCATAAAAATTAATATGAAAGCATTGCTTGAATAGACATGTGGATAAGAGGGAGGAGGGGAGGAGGGAGAAAGAGGGGGGCACAGACAGAGGAGAGAGAGAGAGAGAGAGAGAGAGAGAGCGCGCAAGAGAGAGACAGAGAGGGAGATAGAACAAAGTCCTGTCAAATCAACTTTACAGACATTTCCAGTGTGATATTTTTCCCTTCTCCTCTCACCCAGCAGCGCCGGAGCCCTTCTCTCCCACCCTGACCCGAACGTACCTGCGGGGCGGGCAGACAGACTCTGCGCATGCCCTCCGAGCCTGAGTGCAGGCCGGGATACTTGGGCTCGTGCAGGGCCGGGTGCATGGAGAAGTGCTGCTTTCCGTTCATGGTCATCATCGTCATTCTCCCTGCAGGCCCCTCGCAGACAGTGTGGCCCCGGACATGAAAACAGCCGGGAGGAGCGTACAGCCACGGGAGCCTCCTGCGCTCTCCGTCACCAGACTGAAGCTGCTCACAGTCAGGGCGCCTCCCGGCATCCTCCTCCTCCTCCTCCTTTTTCAGCCTCCCTCCTCCTTCTCCCTCCCTCCCTCCCACCTGCTCCTTTGCTCAACTTACAGGTTGCAACCGTGTGGCCTGTGAACTCAGACACACAAAGCTTCTCAAAATCACTGATGTGTTTTATTTCAAAAGCCGTTCATCGACAAGGTGCAAATATTTCGGTGACATTTCTTTACTAGATGTTTATGTCTTCCTGTTATTTTTATTTCCCCCTGCAAATCCCCAGATGTGTTGATTTTCTCAAACTCAAAGTCCTCCATGACTCTTATCTGTGATCTTTGAAAGGCTTGGAGGATCTAATACAGAAGGCCTGTCATTTCAGCACCATGGACAGTGCAGTATAACTCGATGGACTCATGGCCTCAATAAACTAGAGAAGGATCGAAGATTGTTCCAATTCAATATTAAACTCAAACGTTATAGAGATTAATTTTATAACGTGAGTGATAGCTTTCAATCGTTTCTTTCTGTTATTTGAGTGACTAAAATAAATACGTAGTGTATAAGACTTTCTTAGGGACAGTTTTTAAACAGTGATGTCATACCACTGAAGTGTTTCACGGTACTGTAAATTAAAACTTCTGAACACTTGACTGGGGCACCTTTTTGCCTGACTTACTGCATCAATACAGCGTGGTGTGGCAGGGATCAGTCTGCCCGCTGAGGTGTTAAGGAGGCCTAGGTTGGTGTGATGGCTTACTTCTCTTTTGTGCAGGCTTTCAGTGGATGTTTCCTGGACAACTGTAATGTCTGCAGCCTTCGGTTGGCCAACTTTAGCCCTCAAGAGCCAGCCTCCTACATGTTCAAGGGACACAACTAAAACATGCAGGACACAGGCTCCTAGGGTTGGAGTAGACACCCAATAATGTTCCTAATTTAATGTAAGGTTATTTTGTAATATTAAGATTTTCCTAGAAGCAATATTTTGAGTCTTTGTTTACTGTAATCCACAATCATTAAAATAAACAGAAACAAACACAAAAATGTCACTGATTATTTGAGATGCACTTGTACATGAATATTAATTTCCTTCCAATTGCACATTTTGCCAAGTTACAGCCATTGACCTCAATGTAATTTTAATGGGATTTAATAAAAGATCAATACAAAGAGGTCCATAAATAGGAAGTGAAAGGGAAATAATTAATAGTTTTCAATTGTTTTACGGGGCTAAATTTGAAAGGTGTGACATGCAAATGTATTCATCCCCCTTTCCCACAAACCTTTAAAAAAATCAGGGTAAACAATTCAGAAGTCAACAGTTAGAGGCTACAGAAGACTTTAAACTAGTGCCAAGGTTCAACTTCTAGCGGGAAAACGTCTCTAAATGTACAGCCAAAGCTACAATGGAAAACATTAAATCAAAGTATATTTTCATATGTTGAATTCAATTGAGTTTTTATTTATTTATATAGCCCTAATTCACAACACGTGTTATCTCAAGGCACTTTACGAAGTCAAATTCAATCAAATCATACAGACAGATTGGTCGAAAAGTTTCCTATCTAAGAAAACCCAGCAGATTGTCTTGACAATCAGCATTCACTCCTCCTGCAAGAGAGGAGAGTCAGAGTGGACAGTCATCTGCATTGTCCATGGCTTTACTGAGCGTGCATGAAGTGATAGTGGAGAGGAAAACTCCCCTTTAACAGGAAGGAAAACCTTAAGCAGAAACAGGCTCAGTGTGAATGGTCATCTGCCGCCACGGACTGAGTGTTAGAGAAGACAGAGCCGAGACACAAAAAGCCTGACCCAGGAATCCTTTCTATGTTATATGGTAATGGCAGGTGATTTGTTCCCCTGGATGGTGACACAGCTAACAGCACCATACCAGGTGTAGCTACAATTAAGAAAAAACGAGAGAACATAACGTTAAAAGTTGAAATAACAACAAACAATGCAAAATTGGGGAACAGTAGGAGAACTCAGCAGAGTGAGAAAAATAGATCTTGATGTCCTCCAGTAGCCTAAGCCTATAGCAGCAGAACTATAGAGATAGCTCAGGGTAAGCTAAGCCACTCTAACTATAAGCTTTGTCAGAAAGAAAGGTTTTAAACTTAGTCTTAAAAGTAGACAGGGTGTCTGCCTCACAGACCAAAACTGGGAGTTAGTTCAACAGGAGAGGAGCCTGATAGCTAAAGGATCTGCCTCCCATTCTGACCTGCAGTCTGAAAGCAAAGTGCTCTGTTAGGAACATAGGGGGCAATCAGGGCTTTGATATATGATGGAGCTTAATTATTACCGGCTTTATATGTGAGAAGGGGAATTTTTAATGCTGTTCTTGATTTAACAGGAAGCTGATAAAGGGAAGCTAAAATTGGAGAAATATGATGCTTCTTGTTGATTTTGATCAGAACTCTTGCGGCAGCGTTTTGGATCAGCTGAAGGACCATTGCATTTTGTGGACTTCCAGATAGTAAAGAACAGTCCTGCCTTGAAGTAATGTTAGAATGTTCAAATCAAAGTCCAGAACTTAATATAATATAAAATGTATGGTAAGACTTGAAAATAACTCCATCCATCCATCCATTTTCCAAACCGCTTAATCCCTCATGGGGTCACAGGGGTTGCTGGTGCCTATCTCCAGCATTCACTGGGCGAGAGGCGGGGTTCACCTGGACAGGTCGGCAGTCTGTCGCCGGGCAACACAGAGAGACAAACAGGACAAACAACCGTTCACGCACCCACTCACACCTAAGGACAATTTGGAGAAGCCAATTAACCTAACAGTCATGTTTTTGGACTGTGGGAGGAAGCCAGAGTACCCGGAGAGAACCCACGCATCCACAGGGAGAACATGCAAACTCCATGCAGAAAGACCCAGGGGTGTACTCGAACCCAGGACCTTCTTGCAACAGCGCTACCCACTGCGCCACTGTGCTGCCCTTGAAAATAACTTTCATTTAAAAAAAACTTTTGAAACTATCTTCCATTTTCCTTCTGCTTAACAGTAATACTTTATTTTGTGTTGGTTTCTTAAATTAGATCACAATAAAATGCATGAAGGTTGTGAAGTTGTAACAAAAAATAGGAACAAGTTTAAGTGGAATGAATACCTATTTGACAAACCACGTTTGGAGGACAGAGAAGAATGAACTTGTCATTGTTTAAACTGTGGTGTTATATAAACCTGCACTTCAATGACAAGGCCTGACCTGATGGCCTCGGCCTGCACTCCTCTCCATGTGAATGCTCAGTTCTCTGGAGCTGCTGCTTTAGCCGACTTCTCATGTGGCTGCCAGGTAAAAACTCAGAAACCCGGATGGACGGACCGAAAGCGGAGCCATGCGGACAGAGGCCGGGCTGATGACACAGAGGGTCCACCTGATCCTGCCGGCCACCTCTCCAGTTCCCCAGATTCTGAATAATTTAACAGCGCAGTGGCAGGCATCCATTACCATGTTGGCATCTCCTCATTCATTACGCAGATTAAAACAGCCAACCTTTTCTCACCATACAAACATATTGTAGCCAAACATGAATCCATATATACATGTGTTTCAGACAGACATGGTTATGACAGGGTATGATAAAGGCTAGATTCTGATTGAAAAGTTTGTGGCCTGCCCTCTGGACAAACAGCCTATACATGTGGTAAAAAAAAGCCAAGTCACAAGTCAGATATCTACCATGACCAGTTTGAGTGGAGCTAAAGTTTGACTTGGTCACATAACTCATTGAGGACACCCACCTTCAGAAATCTTGTGCTGGAATATTTAGGGACCCATAACAAATCTTTAATTAATAACATGTATTTAATATATAGGGTGCCATAAGAAATTTCAAGTATTTATTTATTCAGTTGCAAAGGATCTCTATATGACGTCCTGAAACTGCAAAGGTTGGAATTAGTAAGAGGTTTAACTAATGTTTTCCTTCCTAAAATTCCACAAAAATGAAAAAAAAAAACTAATGATATACAGGTATGATATATCTTTCTAGCTCAGTCCTTTTACGTGTTACGATTCTATAGTGGCCATATTCACAAAGAATCCTAAGGCTAAATGTAGCTCTTAGCGACATTATTTTAGAAAACAATCTCAGAATCCCTCCAATTCTAAGATTTTTTCTTAGAAATTTAGAAAGATCATATTTAACAATCATACAGTTTGTAGATCCAATAAACCTTATCATATCCATAGGGGGAAATAAATTAGTTTCAGCAAGAGGAGGCTTTAAAAATTATTCTTTTAAGGATAAATAAATAATAATAAAAAAATTGAATAATCACAAACTAAAAGTGGAACAATGTACAAACAATATAGTACAGAGAAATGTGAAAAGAGAGTGTGAAAAGCTCTCAATAATAAACATTTTGGAAGAATTAGAAAAAGTCTCAGAGAAATATATAATAAATACATATATATACATAAAACACACTCTAGACAAGATAAAGAACCATAATATCCATTCTATGTGCATGGAGAGAAGATGCAAAAGAGGTGAAAAGGCATTTGCTGTATTGTACATGATGTTTTCAGAGCCTAAATGGCCATCTAAAAGTTTGCTTGTGTGATACCTTCTCCTCTCTGGCTTTGGATTGCTGCATGGGGCGCTTCCCACTTTCCAGGCTGGTGTGTAAAAGCAGAGATAAAGATGCATTGATCTGCAATAATGCACTTCAAATTCCACCTCTTGGCACCCCTATCCAGGGACGAATGTACCTTTCAACGCTGCTCTATTCTCCTCCCAGAGCTGTGCGGACAGAGGCAATGCTCCACAGTCCTGTTCGGTTTTCTCAACCTTCTTTTGTTCTCCATTTTACGTTGGTTGTTTGCCAGATAACACCAAATTATACAAGCAGAGTATCCCAGTAAAACGCTGTTAGGTGAGCAGACATATCAAAAAGATGAAGTAGTAAAAGGACCAGTGTGGCGAGTAAAACTAACAAGCAAATCAAAATAACAATGAGGATAGAAGTGGGGTACGTTCAAACATTTTGATGCTGTGGCAATTATTTAATTTTGCTAAGTTTCATCATCATGACACACATTTCGTAATCTAGACTAATCAGTTAATTTCCCCCTAGGAGCACATTTGTGTTGTTTTTCTGTTTGTTTCTTGTGTCAGCCAATCACAGCTCTTAGCAGACAGCATCACACGTAGCAACGGGGTCAACCACACCTCCTCACTGAGAAAGAAACCTCTGTTGTCTCCTTACTCAGAGTTGCTCCTAGCAACTAGCTGAATCACTCTTTAGCTGTAAACTCCTCGGCTAAAATGGGATCTCTCTGAGAGGACTCAAATAATCTTTGTGAATAAGGACACAGGTTATCTACTTATTTTTAGTTATGTCATTGTAAAAGTTTCATGTTTTTATGTTTTCCAACCTCCCTAAAATTAGAAATGAAATTGAATGTAGTTGAAGATACAACAAAAATTAGATTGTCTATGAACTTAAATTATCTTTTATTTTCTCCAATTGTAAAGCAGGTTTTTCAACTCTAGACAAATCTCCCTTACAAGGCACATGGAGAAAAAGTGGCTCTTTGGATTTTCCTGTTTGTGTGATGTTTGAGAACTCCTATAGTACAGAACGACCACAGTTTTTTGCTTTCATATCACCAATTCCGCTGCTAGGATGCATCCTTTCAACTCAGATTTTAGCTGACCTCAGGCATGCTTTTCACAATAGTAAGATACTTTCAAAGGTGCTTTAAAGTGACAAAATGAAAATAAAAAAAATACCCCCAAGGAACTAATAAGCTTACTTGGTTTGTCGAGTCAGAGGCGGCTTTAAAATGGTTAAAAGAAATCAATTTCCTAAATGTTCATGCACCTGCTTACAAAACAAGGTATGAATGAGAAAGTTTATGAACAAACTTGATGGTCTGCAGAGAACTCTGACCTCAGATGATCTTTGGGATGAATTAGAGCAGAGACTGTGTGTTAGGTTTATTATTGTCGGACCCAATAATTGTTCTCCCTAGAGAATGGTCAAAAATACTATAAACAGACTTTAAAATCTTATGGACAGCCTTCCCAGAGCAGTCTAAGCTGTTGTAGCTGCAGGCTGGGCAATGCCACAATAAAGCCTTTTTTAGAATAAAAATTGGTTGTCATTCAAGTTTCATGTTTGTGTAATAGCAAGGGACCCACAAACTTTGGCAAACTAGTGTACTGATACCTATTGCTTACAGTCCATCCATCCATCCATCCATCCATCCATTTTCTAACACTTCTATCCCTTGTGGGGTCGCAAGGGCTGCTGGTGTCTATCTCCAGCTGTCAATGGGCTCCAGCTGTACACCCTGAAAAGGTCGCCAGTCTATCGCAGATTACTTACAGTCATATTCAACAAATTAGGATATTCTTGAAAAGTTAATTTATTTTTCTGTAACTCAATTCACTAAGGGAAACCAAGTATATATCTTAACACAGAATTATGATTTTAAAGCCTTTATTTCTGTTGTGATTTTTTTCCACCTCCAGCTTTTCTTTTTCTTTTTTTACAATATCAATATCAGATTAATAAAAAAAGTTTAATGCAGTTTTAAAGTTTTCTTTTGTTTGTTAAAAAGTACGTTTAATCTGATAAACAGGCCTTTTAAAAATGTATATTCTAATCTACTGAATAAGAGTGTTGAGCACACATCTATTGCAACTGGTAGCTTGAACACACACACACACACACACACACACACACACACACACACATATATATATATATATATATATATATATATATATATATATATATATATATGTGTGTGTGTGTGTGTGTGTGTGTGTGTGTGTGTGTGTGTGTGTACAGATGCAGGTGTAGATTAGCTGTCTCTACAGATTAACATCATCTGTGCAGGAAGCTCAGCCAGTACGTGGAACCATGGGGGGTTTAGCCTTCTTTGTAAATTTGTGATTATTTTATTTTATTCACATTTTTTTCATTTCTTTGCTTTTCTATTTATTTAATTTTTATTTGGACCACCTTGTGTCTTTGATAAAGTGATGATATACAAAACGTAGGTTTTATTTTAAATCCATGCATATAGGAAACTAGTACATATAATTTGTGCAATGCAGAACAAAGCAGTAGTTTTTTCCTCTGAATTTCTTTTCACATTATGTATTCTCTTATTGGTTAAATTTATAATAATTTATAATAGTTATTCTATTTTATTTTAAATTGATTCTATTTGTCACAGCCAGACCTTGAAACATACTTTACTATCTTCTTGCCTTCGTCAGGAACCCCATCCCTCAGGAAGAGCAAAAGGTTTGCACATTATGCAAAACATGGTCTTAAGTGTTTTCACTTGACTTCCTAAATTTAAAAACAAAATGCATTTGTTGAGTGAACTTAAAATTAGCAACCCACTTATCCTATACTCATCAAGTCTGACTTTTATACATTCATAGTAAAAATGGTAGTTATGAGGTTTAATTGTATTACAGTATGGTAAAGATGATTTAACATTAGAACCTTAAATAAACAATAAATACATCACATTTCAAAACCTGCCGTTACTTGCAGCATATGAAGGAGCAGTTTGCTGAAAACTAAACTCGTGCTACTAGTACCACCAGTGGTACCTGGGCTTGAGCTGAAGGAATCAAAGAGGAAACAGCTCGACTAAACTGTTTATAACAGCAGCAACAAGATTTAGTTTTACAATTTATCCCACAAGGTTTGTTTTCCCAGAAGGCAGTCTGTATTTCATGTTATATTCAAATATGGGAAATAAATTATTGGTAGGCATATTAGAGAAAGTCCAAACCTGCAGACCCAACAGTCTTGACATGCATGCTGCTGATTCTGTGTAACACCATCATTCATTTAAAACTGCATATTCAATGATGAGGTGGAGTTCAATCAGTGAGATTGCTTGTTCTGTAACAAACAGGCATCAAACAAGTAGCTATTATTTAAGAGCACGAGTATGAAATGTACATCTCAGTTATACTAAATCTTTCTCTGAAAACTGCAGGACTGAAAACAAAAGGCTGCTCAGCTAAAATGACCTAAAATGCCTATGACCTCAAATGCCTTAAAACCTGAAAAAGTTTACGGAAGAAAATTGGAAAAGAAACTACAGCCATCTGTGAGCATCGCTACCTGTTAGAAGACACCTAAGGCAAGGCGTCGCATGGAAGTCCCCGAAAAGTCCCATTACGGATGACATGAGCTGAAGAAACTGCAGTGGGCCGAAGAACACAATTGGTCTGAAGAGAAATGGCCAAAAACGGATAAAAGCAAGATTCCTTCTCTTGTTTGGACCATAGGAACCACAGTTTGTCAGACTCACACTGAACTCAAACCACATCAGTGAAGCATGGTGGCTCGGGGTTTCTTAAAAGCATCAGATCTGTTCATTGCAAAACGGGTGCCACGGATCAGTTTGAATACATCAAAATGCTAAACAAAGAGAAATATGTTGCCTAATACTGGAGTTAATGTCTTGAAATGGGTGTTTGAACACAGAGGGGAATCAGCAACAGTGGTCACAGGTAAATGTTGTTCAGGAATATTGAATCGTTGCCACTCAATGTACAAACTGAAAAGTGCCCGAGTTTGTAAAGAAAACCATTTACAAGATAGTTTTCTTTTACAAAATAGAAAAATATGCCTCATATTTGACTGAACCTTCTGCAGATAACCAAATGTATCAATAGTTCATGTTTTTGAATGTGCAATATTCCCAAAGCATGAAGAGCTTTATATTTGAACTTCTCTCAGGTTTTAGCACATTACCATCATCTCCAACTGTATATCTGATTATTAAAGTGGAGCCAGAAAAAAAATACACATAATAAAGAAGACAACACAAATTTTAAAGGTAGAATTTTCTGGAATGCTTTTGCTTGTATCTTTTTTTTTTCTTTTCTTTCCATGGCCAATATTCTCATCTTTTTCCTCAATTTTCTTTAACTTAAGCTTTTTCTTTTCCAAATCCAATTATTTATATTTGCTTTTTTTTTCTTTTCCTGGATCATCTTACAAGCACCCCATTCCTGTGTCTTTATTGGCAAAAGCAAACATGCTAGTAAATTATAAATCCATTTATACAAACAAAATACATGAAGAAAACACACACACATCCTGCAAATATAAACAGTAACAAATCCAAAACTATTATCCAATAAACATTTTACATTTTGTACACTGTTGGGTGACAGGTTACAGGTATTAACAAAAAAAGCCAGATCCTCAGAATTTGCTTTTACTCAAACAAGAGAAGAAGAAAAATAAAGACACTTAAACCTCTTTGTGGCGAAGTGAAATGGAAAAATCTAAAATTAAATGCATCAGGCTCTCTTATCAGACAGACAAAAGTGTTTCAAACAGTTCTGCAACCTCTTAAGTGGTGCCACTGTTCCGGAGATAAATGTATTTACACGCAGGCAGATTTATGTCTGCTAATAAATTAACCTCACCTTTAGTTTGCCTTCATTCTGTTGCTACTGGATATGATCGATTGAGTCGAGTTCGGGGAAGCTAAACGTAAACAATTATATATTGAATGGGGCTTTTTATGGCATCTTTCTGCGTTTATCTGAACAAACTGGGCTCCTCCCATCCTGATGTCTTTGGGAACACAGTGCAAGATATATAGATATACATCTATATATTAAAAAAAGGCAAAAACAGGAAGCAGTTTTCAGTCATCAAGCTTGCACACCTAAGCAGGTTTTGAACACTGACAATGTGCAGGAGGGCTGCACTCATGCGGATAAGTTACGGCGTGCTGCACGACTCAAGTGTGTTTCCAAAGAGTGTTTTTAACAACTCAGAAGCAGCTCTGAGAGCTTCGTTAGAGCAAACGTTCTACTTAGATGAAAAGTAAAAAAGGAACCAAAACAAGGACTGTTCAACACATGTGCAAACTTGTGCACTCGTGTTTGACCTTCTACCTGATACAATCCTGTCATTTGTGACAAAAATGCCAAGAAAAAAAAAAAGGAAAGAAAAATCCAAAGTTAAACTAATTCCTCTTCAAAGCATTTACAAAATTTACAAAAAGTAAATGACAAATCCTGTAAAAACTCAGCGACCAGCTGATCGTTTAAGGCAAAGAAATTACACCTATATATATATATTTCTTTATAATAAAATCAACTGTTCAGTACTACATTCAAACACCTGTCTATGGATGTCACATCTTGGAAATGGGCGATCTGATCAGCCTTGTTGGAGCCTTAGTTCAACAAGTGAGAATTTTACACCCCCTTTTAAAACGCCTGTGTATGTTTGGTGCGTATTCACAAAGAGTGGCACTGGACAGAGTGAGCTATAAAATAAAAATAAAAAAGGGGGAAAATTTGGGATATCTGCTACAAAACTGTCTGGTTGACATAGAGACAATGATTTGCAAACACTGATCTACTGCACTAGGACCCGTCAGTACCTGCACCCGCTCTTAATTTGGTACATCAGCACCTTGACATGCTGGGGGTGCCAGATCTAACAACTGTAAATCAAAAACACTTGGGATCATTAACATTTTAGGGCTAGCGACAGCCAAAAAAAAAAAAAATTACACTGAGATTAAGGTGAAGTTGGAAATCATATCAGGTACAACACAGTGCATCGAGGTGGTGAAAAAAAAAAATAAATAAAATTCTCTCTGGAAGCGGTAGCAAGCCTTCTACTGGTGATGGAATGGCTGTCCCTGAACTGAGGGTGAGATTGTTTTATTATTATCATCTTTTTATTTTATTTTATTTTTTACAAAAAACTGGTGAGAAAAAGCGCTTAAATACAGTATGTATAAAAATACCTATTCACAGTAGACACAAATGTTGTGCATTGCTGATATTAATCATCTGATAAGCACACTAAAACATACGTAGATTTTTTTCTTTTTAATCTATAAGAACAAAGCATTTATCACTCTCAGCAAAAGTGAGATGCTCTACATGTTTCACTGAGGTATACAAAAACTAAGGACCCTCTAAACTCTTTTTGTTTTTAGACATTTGCCAAAAAGCAAAGATGTTTTCCTTTAATTCAAGTCTAAAATTAATATAAAGAGGGGGGGAAAAAACTGTTTCCTTGAATGCAGGGAGAAAATAATAAAATAACACAATCCACGGTTGGGCATGCAGGGACAAATCGGTCTTCTTATCGTCTCCAAGACCGGCTCTCATACTCGTCGTCTTCATCGTCATCCTCCTCCTCTTCTTCGTCCTCCCTCCCTTCATCGTTTCCTGGTAGATACGAGCTCGGCTCCTTCTGTTCAAATAATAAAACAAAAAACACAGATGAAGTATGGATCTTAATACTTCTCTGGTTTTAGAATGTTTTGGAAATGTAACACATCTCATT
This sequence comes from Fundulus heteroclitus, assembly GCF_011125445.2. Classification (NCBI taxonomy): domain Eukaryota; kingdom Metazoa; phylum Chordata; class Actinopteri; order Cyprinodontiformes; family Fundulidae; genus Fundulus; species Fundulus heteroclitus. The sequence goes on along the minus strand of NC_046371.1, from coordinate 13,954,319 downwards.
TGGGAGAAGCGTTAAACAAACTGGCCTCAGTGGTCTTTTTTTACTTTGAAAAAAAATAAATAAATAAATAAATATATATATATATATATATATATATATATATATATATATATATATATATATATATATATATATATATATCTATATATATATATATTATATATATATATATATATATATATATATATATATATATATATAAAAAAATTAAATGGTCAAAATATAACCTTTCGCAGTAGCCATCATGGAGTCATGAACAAAATAATGAGCTACTTGAGGATTTTAAGAGCATATGTCAGATTTTAGAGCCAGAGAACCTAAACACCTTCAAATCAAACAAAAACAGAACTTTCTATTGCTTTTCAAAGCTGATAACTAGTTTTAAAACATGTTATTCTGCAGAAAAGAGCCTTTCTACAACAGAACGACCATTACCATGTATGGATGACAAAGTGTACATAGCATGACAACCAATCGCTTTAAACAGAAAACAAGTTGTTTTCTTGAAAAAAATGAAAACATGTTAAAAAATAGCACAGGAGTATTTCCAATGGATGTGTACTTTTTGGCATTGTACAAAAGGATGAAGTGAGAACTTAACTTTCCCAACTTTATGCAGACAGAGTGAGCTTTAGCGAAGTGAATAGATGAGAAGGGTGGACCTCTAAATATTCACTCTATACCAAACAGTTTTAGCTCTTCAATTAAGAAACAATTTTATTTTTGGTTTTCAGAGAAGAAACCACCCGAGGCTGAGGGAGAAAAGCACAACAGTTCACGGCTATGATGACTTTAAATATAATAAAAATATATAGCCTACAAAACAGAAACAGAGAGGATGGAAGGAAAGAAGCAAAGAAAAACTAAAGAAAGTGAACAGAAAGGACATAAGCACAAAGGGAAGGACAGATGGATGGCTCAAAGCAGGGATGGATACAAGGAAGGATGGAATAAGGAAGGAAGGAAGGAAGGAAGGAACGAAAGAAGGAAGGAAACAGGCATGGTTGAAGCGAAAGATGTGCAAGGAGAAAGGACACAAGGAACGAGGGAATATAAGCAGGAAGTAGTAAAGGAGGGAGGACAGAGGGATGGAAGAAAGGGTACATATTAGAAGGAAAAGAGGTGAGAAGGGACAAAGAAATAAGGACTGAGTCACAAGTAAGAAGGGAAGGACTGAAACAAAGGTCAGTTTAAAGCAGTAGTTCTGAAATAGTGGGGGACGCCCCCTGGTGGGGGCGTGAAGGAATGACAGGGGGTGCCTAGGAACAGCCTTGCCATTTTCCCTTTTTTTCCCCCAAAACCGTTTGGTCTGAACCTACAGTCAGCAGCATCAATAGCAAAGGGTTCTCAGTAATCCTCAGAGCAACATGTGGGAATTTCTCCTTTCACGCCCCTAGGGAGCTTTACGATTTGTTAAATTACATTTGTTCAGGTGTATTGACGGAAAACTTACATTTAATACATTGCCCAACATGGAGGGTTGGTTTTGAACATTGTAAACAGCTTGGAGACATTACTTTTGCTAAACATTCTGTGGTTTCATGGTTATTCTGTACATTAGCACCTAGTTAGCACAATGCTAGCTGTGTTTAACAGTATGGTTTGAGATATGTTATATACTATGCTCTGCAAAGAGTAGTTTACTTGAAGTTAATTTTATTAACTATGCTTAAGTATAAGCTTAAAAGGTGCAATAAGCAATATTTCACCAGTAGGTGGAACTTAAAGCACCGTCTGTACACCAAAACAAGATGTGCATCAAGCCACGCCTTTCTATCTCCGCTCCCACCCATCGGCTCATGTGAGCCTGTTTGCAAAGGATAAAAACACAGCAGAACAGCATCACTTCACTAGAACATGTCTAGTGAAGAAGTAAATAACTTATAACTTTATGATGCTATTAGTAAGGGAACGTTTTGATCCGACGGGCACGCTCTACGCCATTTTGTGCCTGGCGTGGCATTTTATGGGCAGGGAGCGGGCAGCTGTTCACGTGCACGTATGCGCATGGGCGGCTGGCCCGGCTGTGTAAACAAGAGATTGGAGAACAACATAGAGAGATGGTGTGTGACGTTTAACCACAGTCCATCTAAAAGATACCTTTAGTTCTTCACAAAACTATTTTTTAGTTCCATCGAAAATAATGAAATTTTGCTTATTTCTCCTTTAAGTCTTAGTATTAATGTACTTAGTCTTAGACTTCTGCTCATACTTTTTCGGTATGAATCAAGTATACTCCACTATACTTTTAAGTATGTAAAACAGAGTTTATGAAATGTAAACTTCAAGTACACTGCCTCATTTTAAGTGTGAAATAAGTATACTCGTAGTACACTTGAATAAACTACTTTTTGCTACAGGCTGTAGAGAAATAAATAATTTTTTGTGAAAATGCCTGATTTAAATCCGGTATAACTTTGGTTGTCGTCATATGATTTACTGTGAAGGTCTAGGTTTGTGGTTTGAATTTGTGTTTTTTGGAGGTTATCAAATAATAAAGACTGATGATGTGTGAAATCACGGGGCAATAAACAGCCAGTTCAACCAGAACTGGTTTATATTATTAATAGCACAACAGCTTCACTACATTGGTAATGTAGCTATGAAAATGTGTGGATGTATAATATTAATAAACTCTTAAAAAGAGCATAAAACTTATTGTAACAGTAATTTGTCTTTAATATTAATGGCTTCATATTATTTTCAGTATATTTTCAGCTCGTCTATTTTATGTCTGAATAGGTTCATGCCTACCTAAAAGTAGCTAAAAACGTGCTTCATCATTTGCTTTGACTGCTGGGATGTGTCAGGCTAAAAATCTTTTAGACTGTTGTTAATATCATATAGTTTAAAAAATGTGGCGATCATGAAAATTTCTAGTTGTTAGAAATCGATGTTATAGAATGTGTTTAACTGTTATAAAATGAAAACGCGATTCTGGGTAATCTTCAGAGCGGCAGTTTCAATGCATTAAGAGAGAAAACAATAAAAGTTACGTTTCTAACTCATTTTGTTGGGGTGCGCAACAGAAAATATTTGAGAACCACTGGTTTAAAGAAAGGATAGACAAAAGGAAACATGAAAAGGAAGAGTGGAAGAAAGAACACAATGAGGGAAGAACCAATACAACATTTATGCCATGGGACAAGTTTTCCAGGAAACTTATCCAGCCCTGGAAAACAGAAAAGTCAAATTCCATGTTTCTCCAGACAGAAAACAGATCCATGGTTCCCGGAAATGCTTTTGTGAGTATTCAACTGCATACAGACTTAAGGAGATTGAGACAGTCGATGTCCTCAAATCCCCACCCTGATAGCTCCATCATTAAAGTGCATTTCAGCCCAGGCCTCACAAATCAGGCATGAACCGATTATGTGTGGAAAAACGAGACTTTTAGTTGCTTCCATTCACTGCTGCTGTGACCTATGCAGTTGCTGGCCGGCACACAGATGTAAAACATTCAATGGGCAGTTGTTTTGAGAAGCTACCCGTACATATCAGAATGACAACGCTGATCAGAACCAGAGCAGAAATGACAAAGCTTGCCCGTTTACTGACAGCATTTTTCTTTCTAGGATTCCAACGTTTTATCAAACGCGATAATTCACCACTGTGACCAAGTAGGAACAGACTGGGTTTATTAGAGAACGCTTTTAAATCTTAGGTAGAGTACCAGGGTGCCGGGTCTCCAGGCCATTTCTCTTACATTGCTGAATAAATCCCCATACTTTCCTTTATGAACTCGCATTTGTGCTGCTGACTTTACCGTCTACTTATGTCTTGGGTGAACATCATGTTGTCGTTTCTTTTACTGACCGACATCCCTCTGCAGCTATTATGTTGTATTGCTTGCATTTATATTACTGTGAAGCACTTTGAGAGGTTTACAGCTGAAAACGGATGTTTTGGGCTTTTTTTTTTTTTTTTTTTTCCCCCCAAATTCAGAGACATTAATATATCCATTTTAAGCAATAAGCCCAGAGACAACTGAAGAGATTTTAAAACAGGAGATACATGTATGCACTTTAAAAACCGATGGACCTCACACATAAAAAAAAAACCTCATTAAATAAATAATATGATATCAAGTGATTGAGTTGCTCTAGTAATCCTAAAAAAAAAAAAAAATCCAAATCTAACCTGACAGGAAGAATAAAAATAATACCCTTCCTTAATAAAACAGCAGCAAAACACACTGAAGTGATAAAGGTATTTTACATCATTCTGGGAAGAATCCACCCCTAAAACACCAAAGAAACTATAGTAGTAGGATTTCACCTGAATGTAACGCCGTTTTACTCAAGAGGCTGAAATGCTCTTAGCAGAGAGACCACGCCTGACTTTGCATTGGGAGCTGCAGTGAAAAATTCAGCAGCAATAAAAACTTTACAAGTACAACCTGTGCATATAACTAAAACTTCTGAAAAGTTCACCAGCTGAGACTTGTTTTTCTTAGTATAAAAAAAAAGTGTCGAAGCATAAAGCTTGCCCTGAATCGACTGTGTATTATGTGCCGTACCGCTTTCTCTTCGTCTTTAGCCTCCTCCACCTCAGGTTCGGATGCGACCAACGACGTCTTGGGCTTGTACCAGGAAATCTGCAGAACACGACCTTTGAACTTCGCTCCCAGATTGGCTGCCTAGGATACAAAAACACAGAAGCTACTTAGAAAAAATATTTTTTAAAAAAAAAAGGACAGAGCGCCAGGCCTGATTTAAAGATTGTTACTTACATTCTCTGCTTCGCTTCGTGTCTTAAACGTTATGATGACAGTGTTGGCATCGGTGTCCCGCAGCTCTTCGATTTCACCAAATTTCTAAGAGAAAGAAAGAAACGGTCAACATAGCAGTTACAGTAAATTCCTGCCACTAGTCATGTAAAACCGCCTTCTGTGTATTTTCATACCACAAAGTGTGGCATTAGCTCTTCCTTTTCCTCCTGCGTCACTCCTAAAATAGCAAGCGTTCTGGGTCTGTGGTCCACCACCATGCGGTTGACGCCGCGAGCCATCATCTCCCGGCTTCGGCTCCTGCCCCGGCCCGGGTGCATGGTGCCGGGATCCAGTGCCATCTTCCCCCGGCCTCGACCTCGACCCGTCGGCGGGATCAGACCCAGTCGTTTCGCCTAAAGAAAGGAAAGACCGGACGCTGATTGTCTTCAAATCACACAGCAACTCAGAATGAGACAGCAGCTGGCAGTTTTCAAACTCTTAAACTCTTCTGTCTAGTGTACTGCTAGAAAGAAGTATAATGATAGTTTATGCAGCATCAACAGTCAATATATTTCCATTAGCCATTTATTTATTACAATTGCTTTTAATCTTTTCCAACGCTCGTCATATGATTATACTTGGCGCCTCGGCCATCATATCTTGTCATTTACTTTATTTCTGAATAACATTTGAAGACTTCACAGCTGCCATGGCTTATGGGCTCCTTACCCTTTTGAAATGTGTCCAAGAATATTACTGAACAAATAGCATTAGCAATACCACAAATAACACTTAACATTAAACACATTAAACATAGTCAATGCTATAATGGAATGCATCAGCTCAAAGATTATTCGTTTGTTTGAATGGCCTAGTTGAAGTTGTAAACAAAGTCTTAGGAACTTGTGGCAGGACTTGAATCGTGTTAAGTATCTGAAGCTCGGTAAGATTGAGTGGAGAGTGCCTGCAGAAAGCAAAAACAACTCAAGAAATTTATTTTTAGATCTCTGAACCTGGTGGGACATTCAACATGCCACACTTCTCAGATTTCCATTTGACGATCGTGCAACATTTGCATTTCACCTCGCTATTAAGCGCACATTTGTGTTGGTCTGTCACAGAAGATCAGACCTTTAAGGTTGTGGCTGTAATGTGACAAGATGTGAAAATGTTGAAGGAGTATAAATACTTTTACAAGGGACTGTACATGTTCGGCTCGCCCACTTCACCATTAGCTGTCCTTCCTCCATTTTTAACACGACATCGTACTTCCTAACCACTCCACAACCCAACAGCTCCTCTCTTCTCCATTTGTCCCTGCCTCACTTCTGCCTTTAATTGTCATTCCACCGTTTTCTTACACGGACCAGCAGCTCAAAGTTTAATGAGACGGGGCAACATCAGTGTAAGGACTTGTGGCTGATTTGGCTTGGTTAGCAGCTACTCCTCTGGGCTTGCTTAAGTGGCTGCGGTTTAATGCGCAGAAGGAAATTTGGGCTTGGATGGATGAGGCAGGTTGGGGGCGGGGGGAGATGAATATGCATTTTTAACAACCAGCTAATTAAGGACCCCTAGAGTAAAAGAAGGAAGAGGGAAATGAGGTGTTGCAAACCAAATCCATGTTGATATTACGCTGCCCTTTAGGATGCCACCCATTAGTAGCCGTATTTACGGTACATGTAGATGTAGACTCAGTCTGGATTTACATGGTCTGAGTATATGGAGTGAATTTTGTTCCGTTTTTGTTGCGAGCAAAGAATACGTTTTGTAAATGGAAATTTGAGGCAGAAAACCTCATGATCTATATGCAAGCAGATAAGAGCAACTAAATAACTCGTTACAGCTGGTCACACTAGTATTACTCCAAATACCGAGAAACAGCTCATGAGTCATGTGAGGTAAACGTTCACTACATCAGAACTTATTCGGCAAATGTGCGTCAATCTAACGTTTTGCGCATTAACTTTCTCGCAAAAAAACACCTCAAGAAAGCATAAAAATCTTTTTTTTTTTTTTAGAAATTGACAAAGTTATTTTGAAATTTGGTGTCTCAATTAACCTTTTCTAATGTGCTAGTTCACAACGCGCATACAAAACATTAAAGAAAACACGGCTAGTGTAGCTAAACCAAACAATGAATAAATGCCACACATGACAATTTTTGCTACAATAATCAACCTGCTCAATACTTATGCAGCAGGAGGAGTTTTTGTTGTTTTTCTCTTTTAAGCAAAGAAAAAAAAAAAAGCAATTTGAACATATTGTACATTTTGGTTTTACATTTTCATCTTAATACCACGCTAGTGTAGTGTTTTCACTCCAGATTTTCATATCGAGAGAATCTCATACTGACCCATTCTTTGTCACAGCTTTAACCTTTTCTTCTCCTAAGGTTGAATCGAATCCATTTTACTGACACAGTTCAATTAAATTTTATTTATATAGCGCCAATTCATGAAACATGTCATCTCAAGGCACTTTCCAAAGTCAAATTCAATCGGATAATACAGCTACACAAATTAAGTTTTTTGCACACATACGATGAACTGCTATGCCAGATACTGTACGTGCACATTAACGTAATCAGGGCTTTTACTAATCAATAGTGCATTATAAATAATCTTTGAAGTTTACAGTAATCACTTGTACAGTAAATGCAGCGGCCTTTTAAAGTCCCTCACTTTCCTTTGATTGGCGATTCCTGCACTTCTTAGACATCTCAGGTTTATCGCCCTTTGTGTATTAAGATATTGCCTTCTACATACACTGTTGCTAAGTCTTACTGAAAGCATCATTTCTCTTCTGTGTTAGCAGAAGACTGTGACAAGAATGTTATCAGCGAACTTCCTCTCTGACATTTCACATCCTCAAATTCAGCTTGCAAAAAAAAAAAAAAAAAGCTTATTATTGTTTGATGTTGTGTTTGTGTCCCTCTCTCCAGCTGTCCAAATTAGTATAAATGCATCTTAATTTTCCCCTCCCTGGGCTGCCACCTTACCGTGGTGGAGGGGTTTGAGTGTCCCAATGATCCTAGGAGCTATGCTGTCAGGGGCTTTAAGCCCCTAGTAGGGTCACCCAAGGCAGACAGGTCCTAGGTGAGGGACCAGACAAAGTGCAGCCCAAAATGCCCCTTATGATGAGTAATATTATTGGACCTCGTGTTCCCTCGCCCGGACGCGGGTCACCGGGGCCCCACTCTGGAGCCAGGCCTGGAGGTGGGGCACGTTGGCGAGCGTCTGGTGGCCGGGCTTTTGCCCATGGAGCCCGGCCGGGCTCAGCCCGAAGAGGCAACATGGGTCCCCCTTCCAATGGGCTCACCACCTGTCGGAGGGGCCAAAGGGGTCGGGTGCATTTTGCAACGGGTAGCAGTAGAGGGCGGGGACCTTGGCGTTCCGATCCTCGGCTGCAGAAGCTGGCTCTTGGGACGTGGAATGTCACCTCTCTGGTGGGGAAGGAGCCTGAGCTTGTGTGCGAGGTTGAGAGGTTCCGACTAGAGATAGTCGGACTCACCTCGACGCACCGCTCTGGCTCCGGAACCAGTCTCCTTGAGAGGGGCTGGACATTCTTCCACTCTGGAGTTGCCCATGGTGAGAGGCGCCGAGCTGGGGTTGGCATACTGGTTGCCCCACATCTCGGTGCCTGCACGTTGGGGTTTTCCCCGGTGAACGAGAGGGTGGCCTCCCTCCGCATTCGTGTGGGGGGACGGGTTCTGACTGTTGTTTGCGCTTATGCGCCAAACAGCAGTTCAGATTACCCACCCTTTTTGGAGTCCTTGGAAGGGGTACTGGAGAGTGCCCCTCCTGGGGACTCCCTCGTTTTGCTGGGGGACTTCAACGCTCACGTGGGCAATGACAGTGGGACCTGGAGGGGCGTGGTTGGGAGGAATGGCCCACCTGATCTGAACTCGAGTGGTGTTTTGTTGTTGGACTTCTGTGCTCGTCATGGATTGTCCATCACAAACACCATGTTCAAGCATAAGGGTGTCCATATGTGCTCTTGGCACCAGGACACCCTAGGTCGCAGTTCAATGATCGACTTTGTTGTCGTTTCATCTGACCTGCGGCCGTATGTCTTGGACACTCGGGTGAAGAGAGGGGCGGAGCTCTCCACCGACCACTACCTGGTGGTGAGTTGGCTCCGATGGCGGGGGAGGAAGCCGGTCCGACCGGGCAGGCCCAAACGCACTGTGAGGGTTTGCTGGGAACGTCTGGCAGAGTCCCCTGTAAGGCGGAGCTTTAACTCCCACCTCCGGGAGAACTTTAAACACGTCCCGAGGGAGGCGGGGGACATTGAGTCTGAATGGACCATGTTCCACGCCTCTATTGTTGAGGCGGCTAGTTGGAGCTGTGGCCGCAAGGTTGTCGGTGCATGTCGCGGCGGCAACCCTCGAACCCGCTGGTGGACACCAGCGGTGAGGGAAGCCGTCAAGCTGAAGAAGGAGTCCTACTGGGCTTTTTTGGCCTGTGGGACTCCGGAAGCAGCTGATGTGTACCGGCAGTCGAAGCGGCAGGCGGCTCGGCTGGTCGCCGAGGCAAAAACTCGGGCGTGGGAGGAGTTCGGAGAGGCCATGGAGAAAGACTTCCGTACGGCTTCGAAGCGATTCTGGTCCACTATCCGGCGTCTCAGGAGGGGGAAGCAGTGCAGTACCAACACTGTTTACAGTGGGGGTGGTGTGCTGCTGACCTCGACTCGGGACGTCGTGCGTCGGTGGGCGGAATACTTCGAAGACCTCCTTAATCCCACCAACACGTCTTCCATTGAGGAAGCAGAGCCTGAGGACTCTGGGTCGGGTTCTCCCATCTCTGGGGCTGAGGTTGCCGAGGTTGTTAAAAAGCTCCTCGGTGGCAAGGCCCCGGGGGTGGATGAGATTCGCCCTGAGTACCTTAAGGCTCTGGATGTTGTGGGGCTGTGTTGGTTAACGCGGCTCTGCAACATTGCGTGGACATCGGGGGCAGTTCCTCTGGATTGGCAGACTGGGGTGGTGGTCCCCCTATTTAAAAAGGGGGACCGGAGGGTGTGTTCCAACTACAGGGGAATCACACTCTTAAGCCTCCCTGGTAAGGTCTATTCAGGAGTTCTGGAAAGGAGGGTCCGTCGGATAGTCGAATCTCGGATTCAGGAAGAGCAGTGTGGTTTTCGTCCTGGCCGTGGAACACTGGACCAGCTCTATACCCTCAGCAGGATTCTTGAGGGGGCATGGGAGTTTGCCCAACCAGTCTACATGTGTTTTGTGGATCTGGAGAAGGCATTCGACCGTGTCCCCCGAGGGATCCTGTGGGGGGTACTCCGGGAGTATGGAGTACCGGACCCTTTAATAAGGGCTGTCAGGTCTCTGTACGACCGGTGTCAGAGTCTGGTCCGCATTGCCGGCAGTAAGTCGGACTCGTTTCCGGTGAGAGTTGGACTCCGCCAAGGTTGCCCTTTGTCACCGATTCTGTTCATAACTTTTATGGACAGAATTTCTAGGCGCAGCCAAGGTGTTGAGGGGATACGTTTTGGTGGCCTTAGGATTGCGTCTCTGCTATTCGCGGATGACGTGGTCCTATTGGCTTCATCAGGACGTGATCTACAGCTCTCACTGGAGCGGTTCGCAGCCGAGTGCGAAGCGGCCGGGATGAAAATCAGTGCCTCCAAATCCGAGACCATGGTCTTGAACCGGAAAAGGGTAGAGTGCCTTCTCCGGGTTGGGGGAGAATGTCCTGCCCCTAGTGGAGGAGTTCAAGTATCTTGGGGTCTTGTTCACGAATGAGGGGAGGATGGAGCGGGAGATCGACAGGCGGATTGGTGCAGCGTCTGCTGTGAAGCGGGCGCTGTACCGATCCGTTGTGGTGAAGAGAGAGCTGAGCCAAAAGGCAAAGCTCTCGATTTACCGGTCGATCTACGTTCCTACCCTCATCTATGGTCACGAGCTTTGGGTCGTGACCGAAAGAACGAGATCCCGGATACAAGCGGCTGAAATGAGTTTTCTCCGTAGTGTGTCTGGGCTCTCCCTTAGAGATAGGGTGAGGAGCTCAGTCATCCGGGGAGGACTCAGAGTAGAGCCGCTGCTCCTCCACGTCGAGAGGAGCCAGTTGAGGTGGCTCGGGCATCTGGTCAGGATGCCTCCTGGACGCCTCCCTGGTGAGGTGTTCCGGGCACGTCCCACCGGGAGGAGGCCCAGGGGAAGACCCAGGACACGCTGGAGGGACTATGTCTCCCGGCTGGCCTGGGAACGCCTTGGGATTCCTCCTGAGGAGCTGGCCCAAGTGGCTGGGGAGAGGGACGTCTGGGCCTCCCTACTGAAGCTGCTACCCCCGCGACCCAACCCCGGATAAGCGGAAGAAGACGGACGGACGGACGGGCATCTTAATTTTACTGCTATAAGGTTAGAGAATGATTTCAGGGTTTGTACCTCCACCTGTAGCTGCCCAAGTTTTCTCTTAAGGTCTGTCGTGTCTTCCCCAGAGCCCATTTTCTTGTGAAAGTCTAATTCAGCATCCAGCAACTCCTTCTGGGCCTGGTAAGAACACAAAGACAAATAGAAACTCACTCATTATTAAGTCATTTACTACCTCAATCAAAAGAAAACAAAAACTAAAGTTGGCAGTGTATAAAAAGCATCACATCTTATGAGGTAAACTGTGAAATTTTGGAATAATTGTACAAACACGCAGAAGTCTGGAAGCACAGAATAATTTCTGAACTTACATCCGTCTTGGTCTTGGGTTGGCTGTGGTTGGTTTTGCCACTTGAGACCTGAGAGGTAGGGTTCATTTCATTCTGCAGCTGGGTAATCTTCTCTGTTAGCTCCTTCAGGGTTTTCATGATGTTGGCCCGCTCCTCAGGCTTCATAGTTCGGTTTTTCTCCAAGCGGTTGATCAGCGCCTGAAGGGAGAGGGAAAAGCGGCGCAAGTTAAATGCCATCAAGAGCAGAAGGCATGAGCTCACACTGCAGAAGAGAAATAAAGAGGGCATGTTACTTTCTGACACTCGATCTGTGTCTTCAACATCTCCTGTTTCTTCTTCCTCATGTCCTGTTGGAGTTTCATTGCCTCCTACAACAGAAGAGGAAAACATTAGCACACCATTTGCTATTAGTAAACATTTTGTTCCAAAAATAACTGCGTTTCTTGTAGAATATGCATCAAAAAACAAAAACAAAACAAGGAATAACTTGCCTGCTTCTTTTTCATAGCTTCCTGCGCTTCCAGTGCTTTTCCAGTTTTCCCAAGGCTCTTTGAGGAAGATTTGGGGCCAGTAGGAGTGTAGGGGCCTTTCTGGGTGTTAGGTGCCACCTAAGTGTCCCACAAAGAAGAAGAAAAAGGACAAATGTAGCTCATCAAAGCAGGATTACGGACAGCAGTAAACTTTATGTCAAGCTAAAACGCACTGTTAAGTAACACCGGGTTGGAACGCAATGTCATGTTAGAACATGGCTCTGTAGCTTAAATCAATGTGGAAGAAGACCCTCGACGTCCTAAAGATATTCATTGCATGAAAAGTCTTCCACAACATATTCTCTGTAGTCATTTTTTTTTTTGTATTTTGTGACCACACCCAAATTATCACTAGATAGCAATGAAAATTAATGTTTGCATGTATTCCAGGTCATCAGTGTGGTCGAGTGTCAATCCTACTAACGGTTAAAAATGGTAAATGGACTAAATTTATAACGAATGGAAATATAGTGTGACCGTTTCCTAGTCACACTGACCACTCAAAGTGCTTTACACTGGAGTCACATTCATACACCGATACGCAGATCGGAAGGGAATCAACATGGGGCAGAGGGAAGCTGGAATCAAACCCACAACCTTCCGATTGCAAGACAACTACTCTACCCATTGATCAAATTATACAACTTTACACAAAAATACAGTGGAGGAAGAATGAAAGCGTACAATGAGAGGGTCCGAGTTTGGATTCAGGACATCCGTCTTTGTCGCGGTCGTGGTTCCAGGTGCTGCATTCAGGTGATGTTTGGGTACCGTGTTGTTTAGTACGTAGGCACCTGGACTATGTTGTTTGATCACCTGTGGCTACATAAAATAAAAAAAATACAAAAGTAAAAAGAGAGTATATCAAAAAGAGAATTTTAAAAATTCACAGATAAAAATCAGCTGGGGGCCCGAAATCAGATAATTATTAGCTTGATCGACAAGAACTTTGCAGATGTTTTTTTTTTTTGTTTTTGTTTACTGACCACATGCAAGGTCAAACTATGATTTTGTTTTTTTATGTGTATACTATTCTCAATCAGTGAATGAAACTTTCTTAAGCATAACTGAGTTGAAGAAATAGCACTCTTTGATCTGGAAGTTATTTAGATAAGAAGATTCAAAGTTACACATTTTCTGCATCAATGTGATCCTTAAAAATAGCGATGAACACATGATACTAAAGCTTCGGCACCTGTATCACTCTTCCTGAACGGGAATGACTCAAAACCCCGTGTTGCAGCTTTTAGCAAAACAGTGCATTCCGATGACCAACAGCATTTAAAACTTCACATATTGTTGGTGTCTTCACTTCATATTAGATTAGCGTATGACTAATTTTATGGTGATTTAATCATCCATTGCTTTAAATAAACAAAACAGCAGATAAAAATCACCACAGCCTGAACTTTTAACTGTTGACAACTACAAACAGTGCCAGTTTATCCATTTGATAGATTGCTATGGCTGCAGTCGGCCACCAGGTGTCCCCATTTTTAGAAAGGCTGAATCATTGAAAGTTTGACTCTTTTTCAGCACACCAAGACAGAAAGCCTCAGAGCTTAGTGAGGCTCCACCTTCCCATCAACATTGAACATCAACCTTTGGGATCAATAAAGTTTTCCTGATCCTCATGTCTCAGTTCTAGCTAACCTTGTGCATGTTGCCGTGCTGCAGGCCTTGGCCGGGCGCCGACCCAGCCCCGTGGCTCCCTGACGTCTGCTCCTGACCCGCGATGTTGTTGCCAGACTCCCGGTGCCAGTACACACGGATGAAGCGGTTGTTGAGGACGGCCTCGGTGCTGGATATGGCCCGTCTGGCCTCATCGTTCTTTGTGTACTGGATCAGTGCGGCCTCAGGGTCGCCGCCAAATACAACCTGGATTGGGGGTAAAACTGAACTGGTCAGCTGGACATCAAGTTCTCTGATGCTCTAATCTTTCGCTTTAATCCGCTCTATTCTGTCTACTTAACATGCCTTCCACAAAAAGAAATACTGCACCTGTATATTGACGATGGTTCCAAACTTGCTAAAATGCTCGTTGAGCTTCGTGATGTTGTTCAGTTCGCGTGGGATCTTGCGCACCTCCAGCTTTGTGTTCACGTAGTGGTTCCTCTTTGGAAAGATATTCTTTTCTTGACTGCTAAAGTTTAGCCTGAAAAGACAAAAAAAAAAAAAAAGGAACAAACAATGACATTTATCTTAAAAAGATGACTATTTCGAGCATATGCTTCACAAGAGAAAAAAAAAAAAAAAAATCATGCTAAAAAAATAAAAAGAAAATATTGTGCCAAGAGTTTGTCTTTCATGTCTTTGCAGGAAATTCATTTACACAAATAAAGAGGTTTTTATACTTTTTGAATATGTCATTTTTCACATTTTAAACAATTTATTTTTCATGAAGCGTTATGAGAAAAACTTAATTTGAAAAAAAAAAAAAAAAAGATTAAAATGTATGCTTCATATTTACGTTTCTGTCACTGAAAACGAATCACAAGTAGAGCACCTGCACCTGAATACTAAGGTATCTGTTGAGCTAGACTCGTGTGGAACACCCTATGAAGGCCTGAGTGTTTTGACACATTTGGACATTTGAATATGTAATATCCATATGGTCAAATAATGAAAAACTAAGCCATATAACCAACAATAATTTATTTAAAATAATTAAAATACATTTTAAAACTGTAAAATGCAATTAAAAATGCTATTTCTGGGGACAAAATATGGATACAACCACATTCTCCTTTATATTGTTAACATTAGATTAATTTTAAAAGAGGTTTAGTATTTTTAAAACCTCACACATTTAATTTATCGCTTTCAGATGGAAGGCTGTAGCTTCTGAGTCCAGTAACGGACTTTAAGAGTCTTAAAAGAATGTGAAATCAACCATTCCACTATAGGGAAAAGAGTCTAGAAGTATAAGACAATAAAAACAACTGCTAGCATTCTCAAGTCTAAGCAAGTCCAATTCACGACCAGATCGTAAAATGTTGAAAGAAGTCTCCAAAAAACCCAAAACATCATCACAGGTTGTCCAGGAGGCAGCAGCTTCTGCTGATATAAAGGTTCCTGCCTCTACAACCAGACACACTGCAGAAGTTTAGTCTCCTTGGGATGTGTGCAAGAAGGAAATCTTTGTTCTTTAAGACGTACGTGTAGGGCAGAATAAAGATTATATGCAGAGAATCATAGAATGCACAATTTTACCTTTTATCAGCGGATTCTTGAAGAAAATGTGAAAATCTGTTAAAAAAAAGAAAACTTAAAAGTGGAACTGGACCCTGGGTGATAATATACCAAAAACAAGCCTGTCTATCAACAAATGACTGACTCCATTCAGATACTTTCCATTTCTTAATTCTCAGCCAAAGCCCAGATCATGTCTTGCCGTGTATGCAAGACACCCCTCAAACATCTAACAGCTGCGGTAAGGGGGTAAGGGGGGGGGGGGGGGGGCAAACTTTCCTCTGATGATGCCAGAGACCGGCAGACAGCGTAACAACTACCCAGGTGTAGGGCAACTTCTTCAGCTAGAGAAAACAATGTTTCTGCATTTATCTGTAATTAATTAAATTCTCTTTCTTTTCCAGAGATAAACAAAAAAATATGGAAACATATAAAGCTCTGAACATATTAAGGTACGTCATTATTTTTCATATAACTCTTGTACACATCTGCTTCTCAATTCGTAGGCCTAGGATATCATCTAGCACAAGTCACCCAGGATTTAAGCCTCCAAACTACAGATGGGGCAACACTTTAATATCACTGAACTTGGCTCATTTAACTACAGTAAAATCTAAAATGGCTGCACAGTAAAAAAAAAAAAAAAAAAAAAAAAATCTCTGGAAATAATGCAGAACCAGTTTAGATTTTTTTGTGTGTGTGTGCATCTAATTATATTATTCTATTTTTTTATGTTTGTGTGCATCTGTGACTCCTTACTTCTCCATCCAAGGCTTTTTAGCTGCTGGACCCTCAGCTGTACTGGCTCCCATCATCCTCTTCCTGTTGTCCTGCTCAGTGTTGAAACGATTTCTAGGAGAGTTGGACGCAGTTTCAGGTTCTGTCTGGATCACTATGTTGGCAGCTAGAAGAGAAAATAAAAAAAAGACAAGACATAATTATTAGTCAAATGTCATAATCAGAAGATTTTGCACTTACTGTTTCTTCCACTGTCTAATAATTACACTCAGAGATATGTTGGCACACATAGTATAAATGTGTAAAGGCCTTAAAACGAGGCCATCTTTTTTTTATTTTTTTTTATTAGGATTTATAAGATTTAGGTCTGGGGCACTATGAAGTGAGCTTGGTTTACTTTAGACTGGGTCATCTGTTTTAGACCACCATCTCAATGAAAGACCCAATAATGACCAGTTATTCAGATTTTTAGTAGAGGTTTGCAGAGTTTGCCAAAAAAATTAATAAAAAATCTACCAGATTTATATAATGTACAGCAACAAGGTTCCCAAGTCCTTAGGATGAGATACAGGCCCACAGCCTCACATAGCCTCTACCACACTGAAAAATGGGCATGATGTTATTTTCCATATGTATACTCATCCTTTGTTTCAGACCAGAACCACGTTGGTCCCATTCATACTCCAGGGAAGCTGAGTCGACAAACAATTTAAAAAGTACCTTAAAAGGGACAGTGTGTAACTAGCTTGGCTTTTAATTAGCAAAAATCAAGTATTGCTTTTATAAATACAGATCCTGGCAAAGTCTAATAACCTCAAATAAAAAAATTAAAAAGTGTTCTCAAAACTTAGAATGAGTAGTTTGTAAATACATAAGTGTCAGTGCACCCATTGGGAGACGCCATGTTGCGTCACTATTTCTGATTTCAGAAGCCGAAAGGAGACAAACTGTCATCCAAACGGGTTTTCCCTATCTGTCTTCTATATGAAGACGCGCTGTCGGTGGAGGAGTATAAAAAAAGCAAACATGAAAATTGTTTGCTTGTTTTATACTACATGAAATTTGTACTTCATGTAGCGCATGATGGTGTGCCAGTGTGAAAATCCTGCACACCGGCGCTTTAAATCTCTGATCAATTCAAAAATGCTTGAAATAAATTTATTTTAAAAGGTCTTCTAAGAGCTACCAAATAATGGTGTTAATTTTGATTATTTAAAAAAAAAAAACGGTTCCCCATCAAATTAATCAGTAGGGTTAAAAAAATAGTTAAGTATGAGCTTATGCTACATTAATAATAGAGGTTTTATTTCAAGGCTTGTTATACATCTTTACCCGGCATCCAAAGAAAAATGTCCATGTGTGCAAGTCTGATAACCTGTATTTCCTGGAGAGGGAACAGTTTTTACCTCTGGATCCTTGTCCTTCGTTAGACGTGAGGCCAATGAGGTTGGAGCGTTGGGTCTGGACTCGAGGGATAAACTGCCGATAAGAATTACGACCTGCAGCAGTCAGTCCTGGAGATTCTGGGTTGTAGCCTTCAGGATCATAGTTATCTAAAAGAGTAAAACACAAGTTTAAAACGTGAAACTAAATGAAATTATAGTGGACTAAAACTCTTAATTTAAAAGAACTTTAACAGTTCGTAAATGCCCAGATTTTAAAAGAATATATACAAGTAGAGAAAAAAAATCTATTTAAAATAAAAATACTAAGGATTATAGTTATGAGCTTCACGTAGCAAAGTAAAGAAAACAAACAAAAAAACTCAGATGGCCAACAACTTCAGATGGAAGAGAAAAATATTTTTGCATAACTGCAAATATCTGGAATCTAACAGCAGCAATGCACCTTGTATGTAACATTAGATATGCTTGTTGTTCACATTAATAAACAGCACTACCCTATGGCTAACGATGGTTACTGCAACGCCCAAAAAACATGCAGATAAGGTCATCTAAAGATTTTAGTTCGCAATAAAATCTACTGTTATGAAGAGAGACGTTTACGTATGGAGAAAGAAGAGAGATAAAGAACAGAAAAAAAAAAGCCACACAGTCCCAATCTGAATAGGAAAAGCATTTCTGCTTACATTCAGACTGGACATATTGGGGCCGCAGAGACACAGATGAGGACGAGGAAGGAGGCTGAGGAGGAGCAGGAGGAGGAGGAGGAGGAGGAGGAAGAGTAGGTGGGAGCCCCACTCCAGGTGGTCCAATGGGGGGAGAAGAAGTGATTGCAGACTGATGGTTGGGGGTATCGATCCCACTGGTAGCTATCAGTGGGGGTCCTGGGGGAGACAAAAGCCAAAGCTAATGTCCCAGATGTATTGCATGTATGACAGTGTGTAAGGTTGTTTTTTTTAACCACTCTAGACAGCCTGCTTTAATACGAAGCTGACAGGAACTCGCATATTTTAATGATCTGCTGATACAAGAAAGACCTTAACATATGGAAGGTGGCAACAAGAGCGCTCAACATTTTAAATAAGACAACATTGCCTAGTTAGATTTTAGTAATGACACTAGATTGCACAAATAGAATCAACATAAGCTGCCGTGCAAACTTCAACAAAGAAAACAGCAACCCTCCGCATGACAAGGATATTTTAATTCACAGCCCCACTCCAAAAAAAAAAAAAAAAAAAAAAAAAAAAAACACATAACAAATAAAAGAATCCCTCAACTGTGTTTCTATGCCTATTATTTATCCAGCTAAAAATCCAAAACATTTATAGAAAAATAACTAAGTTGACCATTTTTTTTCTTTAAGGTTTTAAACAGTACCCCTACATTTTGGGCCAAAGCCTACACAGTCGGATAGGTGTTTTTCTGTAAGTGCCTGTAAAATATGTCATCACATGAGCAGTAGAAACCACAGCTGACGGTGAAAACCAAGAAAGCGGAGTCATATACCTGATCCAAATATATAAAACGTGACAGAGAAAATGCTTTATTTTTAACTGAACTTAAAGAAACACATGCACAACAAAAGGGAAGCCAAGTCTCAACTCTGACTTGGTTCACACATGGCACCAACGTCCTTCCAAACGGGATATGATTGCAAACCCACAACTATTACCGAATTGTAAAATGAAAACGCAAAACACAATCTCAATATGCAAAATGTCCTGTTACATTTATGCAGCATGATTAATAAAACAGCTTAATAAAAGCATGTGGAGTTGATGTTGAATAGCAGGTTGTTTTTTGGGGGAGTTGAAATCATTAGTGACAGTGTGCTGAAGCTGAGCTGAGTAAAATCCCAAATTATTTTCTCTTCTTCTCTTGTATCACATCTCTTATGCAACAATTAGGCCCATTAAGAGTTTGTTGATGAAATAACTTCCCAAAACATAATGTTCATGTGAAAAATCTAGAATTTTACAGAATCGACTTTCCAGAAATCTCATTCTATTGCATTTTGTTTGAGCTTTTTAATTAAATGAATTCACTATATTTCCATTCGTTATTCATTTTTGGCAGCGGGGAGCGTTTGATGACAGAAAGGGGGCCATCAGGAAATGGGAAGGAAGGACAGACAACACAATAATGCAGGAGAGGGAGCAAGAAAGGAGGATAAGGACACAGTTAAGGAAGAAAGGAGGACTAAAGAACTCATAGAAGAAAAGAAAGAATTCAAGAAAAGATAAAAAAGGACACGAAGAATGAAAAAGGAAAGACAAAGTAGTAAGGGAGGTATGGCAAAAGAAACTAAGCAAGGACAAATGCAAGAAATTAAAAGTGGAAATAAAGAAAAACCGAAACAAGAAAGGACAGAAAGAAGAATATAATGAAGGTACAAAAGGAATGACAAGAATGAAAAAGACCAAAAGAAGGCAACGGGACTGGGAACAAAGTCAGGAAATACTAATATTTTTCCATACAGGTTTTTTCCATCTTCATTAATAATTATCCTGACCCGGAAAATACTAAAACCAAATTCCTGATGTTTCCAGACGTCTTAGAACAGAGTAGATAACCTGGAATAATCGTAAATAAAACCGGAATAAAATTAGCCCAACATATGAAATGCTACAAACACACAAGCAGGCCCTTTCTTGCTCAGTTGCTCAGCTTACAGCACACATCGAGATCTGACTACATGCTTATTTGTATATAGCGCTGGTAACTGTGATCAGTTTTAAATCAGTCGTTTCCCTACTACAACTTTATAAGATCACCCAGGATGCACATTTATACCAGGGCAGTGGGAACAACGGTACAAAAAGCAACGATGACTTAAATTAGTAGGCTCTTCAAGAGGATGTGTTATGTGGTCAAAAAAAAATAAAATAAATAAAAAATACATGACTCAATTTAGAAATTTCAGAAGGAAGAGGCCAAAACTTACTGTGCTGAACTGTGCTACTTCTGTTGTGTAATTGTGCAGGCAGGGCAGAGGAAAATTAAACACACTGCACCCTTTATACAAAGTGTTTTACCGTCGACCGCCACTTAAATATTGTTTTGGATGCAAGACGCTGGAAACAAGAGAAAGTGTCACCAAAACTCACCTGTCATTGGGAAGACGCCCGGTGGCGGCGGCTGGGGGTACGGGGGCATTGCTGGCAACCTGAGTGAGGGAGGCGGCTCAGTGATCGGGGGCATCGGCAAGCCGGTGGGAGGCATGACGGGAGGGGGCGGGAAAGGAATCATTTTGGGCAGGGTGACATCGTCGACGATGAGGGGGTCGCTGCCGTGGTCGAAGGGACAAAGGTCACCACGGACGCAGAATCCTTTTTCTGTTTGAGCAAGAGACACAAAAACACTTGACTAAAAAGTACACAAGTCGATCACAGCAGGTTCCACTCAGTCATTGAAATCTATCAGATAAATAAAATAAATAAATGCTGAGGAAGATAAAGATCCGAGTTTAACACACCCAGTTTGCTTTTACCCAACAGCCTCATTAAAACACTTGGCTCCCCAGTGGCTGTGTTTGAGCACAGTGACAGCCGTGTGCTCTGGGGACTGTGGGTTAAGTTTAAGCTCTCTTGTGTTCTGTGCAGAAAAGGCCTAGTGCTCTGCTACCCTACACTGGGGACAAAGGGCAGAGAGCTAAACAGCGGTCATTAGCAAAGCGGCTCAACAACGGCCTGAACTCACGAGGGAAAACGAAACACACCAACCGTGCTGCTAAATTTAAGTATTTGAAAAAAGCCTAACGACGCTCCCAATTTTACAAGAACACAAACGCGGCTCCTACCGTCATAGTCCCTGCATCGCTGCTTGAGCTGAGTATTCTTGCCGCTGAAGGGCTTGCCGATGCCATCTTGCCTCTGAGCGTTGTAGTAGCTTGACCAGCTGTCTGTAGTGCTGTCGGGCAGGTGAGCCAGGGTCACCACAGGAACCCCTCCGGCTCCAGACGCCCCGGCGGATGAAGAAGCCGAGGAGAAGGGGTGCGGAGGGGCGGGAAGGGGCAGGAGGGGCGGTGGGTGCTGCTGCTGGGAGCCGGATGTGGCGGAGGTGTTGTATCCATCCCCGTCCTTTCTCTCCACCTCAAACTTTGACTTGAACTCTGTTAAAGACAGGAAGAGGAGACCTTTAAAAAACCGGTGGAAACATATCCTGGTGAGGAACTTAAAGTGCCATTTTAAGAACAGCGACATCTCTCGCTATGCAGATTAACCTTGTGGGTAATTAATCCAATTCCAACCCATGTTGTTGAATCCCCAATGATGGGACCGCAAAGCTGTCCACATTGCCCTGTTAGCTCTCAACAATCTGACTGAAAAACAATAAAATCTGCTACATTCAGACGCTCCACGCAGTCTTCTCCAAACAATCCAAATCCGCTCAAGTCCGGTATGTTCCTGGCAGCTCTTCTCAATTGCTAATGCAGTTATAGAGCTCCTGCACACCTGGGTCTGGTCCCCAGTGCTTTTGCTGTGGCTTGTGTGTGGGAACACTCTCTTGTTGTCTCTCTCACCTCTGCCTCCTCGGTGCTCCCTGTCCCTGCTCTTCCCTCGGCTGCCGCTGCGGCTCCTGCTGCGGCTCCGGCTGTAGCTCCTCCCCCGGGGGCTGCCTCTGCGCCGCTCGTGGCGCTCTCGATCACGGTGGGCGTCGCAGGCTTTCCCGTGGCGCTCAAATTCGCGCCGCTTGCGCTCGTCCCGCCTCCTGTCGTCGCGGCTCCTGCAGAGTTGATGAATTAGAGGTGAGGCATTTGGATGACTTATCTGTATGCCTCTTTTAACTACTAGTGTCAGCCTAAAGGGTTTCCACAAAGACGGTGAATTGTGGGTCGTAATCCCTTTATCAAATAGGCCCAAAGGGGCATCTCAATAAATTAGAACATTATCTATCCATCCATGCTGGGTCTTGCAAGACGGGAATCTCCAGAAAATGTATTCAAGTAATTCAGCTGAAGTTACACTAATTTATCATACAGAGTACTTACACACAGAGTAATATATTTCTGGTATTTATTTATGTAAATGTTGTCAGTTATGGGTTGCAACTAAATTTGGTTTAAATAGAAATAAAAAGGGGATTTATAATCCAGAAATGTTGTGTTATGGCCTATGAAAGGAGGGTAAGCCCCAAAAGGTCAAGGCTAAAGCATGTGGTTCATCATAGCTGTGCTTTATCTAAGCATATTTAGGGAAGGTTGAGTGGAAGGATAAAACCCAGCGTGAAGTTTCTACAATGAGTGAGGATTTGGGACGCTGACTTTTGTTACTCTGGATGAATCAAAATATCACAACTTTTACTTTTTTCTATTAAATGGCAGAAATACACTTTGGCAATATTTTAACTTATTGAGAAACACTAGTACAATAGTTCCTAGCCTTAGGCCCAGGAAAGCTCAAGCTTCATGCCAAAGAGACTGTTGACATGTTTTACATACAGTTAACACAATAACACAATAAGATTGTAAAATGGAACAGTTAAACATTAACAATGAATTGTTAAGTGTTGAACTTTCATTTATAGATGTCTACCTACTGTGTTCAGAGTTAAAATCAACTACAAAATAAATATAAGTACATTAACATAAATATATAAATTATATTGCTGGTCTTTTACAATAAGTTCAACACAGATGCAGCATCCTGAATTAGATGTGGACAAACTGAAGTGAAAAGTTAAAAAAAAATCATGTCATGCATGTTTTGTTTTGCTCGGGTCTGCGAGATAATTGGAGAGGAAATTAAGTCTTAGAACAATAAAGGAACAAGTTGCTGTTAGAGTAATCTATCCATCATCATTCACTTGTTTGAGATAGGGTTGCTTGGGCAACAGGTCCAGGATGGCGCCCCAGACATCCATCTCCCTGGCAACATCCTCCAACTCATTCTGGGGGATCCCAAGGCGTCCTCTGGCCAGAAAGGAGATATATGTGTGTATCGTTCTGGGTTTTTCCCGGAGGTCTTCTCCCAGTGGGACGTGGCCGCCAACACAGAGAGGGTAGTCCACTTTTTTCAGGTTTGCGAATCACGGCATCAGACCGAGAGGAGCTTACTCTCATCCCAACTGTTTCACACGCAGCTGTGAACCGCTCTGTTGCAGCCAGGTTTCCAAACCAGACACCTGCTTCTCCACAACTACGCATTGAGATCCCGTCCATAAACACCTTGGGCAGGATCTGTGACGGGTACTACTTAATAACATGAATGTAGACGCAGCTCCCTCTTTAGACATAGCTCTTCAAAGCCAGTCATATACCCTCCCCACATGGTCTTCTCCAGAACCACAAAACATACAGACAGGAGAAGCACGCTTCCACGACCCACTGAACAAGTCTGTGAGAGTAAAGATCTGGTCCACTGTTCAACGGCCTGAGATCTGAGGTTAAACTACGAGTGAGCGCCTCATCTCCAACACCCCAGGGTAAGCTGTCCCAGGGAGGCTGAGCAGCGTGATCCCTCCATAATTGGAACATACTTTTGCACAAATGTGTGCAAGTGTAAATGTGGCAGGTTTCCTGTAGGTGCAAGAAGGGGGTGGGGGGCTCCTTAAAAGACAATGGGGACCATTGCGCTAACAGATCGCTCCCAAGCATCTCTAATACAGCTTGTAAATCTTTTTCCAGACAGCCTCCTTTATTTAGCTCTATGACAGAAAGGTAGCAGACAGAAAGGGTCTTCGTCCTCTGCTCTGCATATTAGGTTCCTCTAATATAAAATGCTTTGAAACACTGATAATAGGACCTGTTTAAATTATTATAATTTTTTTTTTAATAGCTTTATAACTGAGGAAACGCAGGACGTGGTGCATCTTACTGAGGGCTGTTTCTAAAAAACAGAAGTAAAAATAAATAAAACAACCACACTGCGAAAACCTTGTGTATTCTCTTGAAAAGAAAAACAATAAAAGAAAGAAACACAACTATAATTTCCATACTGCACATATATATCAGAACTTTAAAGGAGAAGTCCGGTCAACAAGGAAAAAAAAAAAAAATCAGTGGATAATTAGCTATACCTAAAACTAATATGCCCGTGGTGATTGAATGAATTTAGCGTTAATCAATAAGAAAATAAAAGCATAAATTGTCGTCTCAATCACTGTGTATAGGGGCGGTCATTATTGCCCAAATATGGGCAATAATGGCCGCCCGACATCACATACAGTGAGGTCTCTGTGCGGTGAGGCACTGCGCTCTACAAGCCAATTCAATAGGAACTGTTGTACACAGCTGCGATCAACAACAATTATTTCGGATTTTGAGAGGATCTCACCATTGAAATTCGCGAGAGCTATTGTTGAAGCAACAATGCCCACGTGCATGGCAGTTGGATGTTCCAATACATCGGGTAAAAGTGAGAAAAAAAAACAAAAAACAGTTTTTTCACCTTTCTGATTCATGATTCACCACGGGTTCTTTTGTTGGATTGCCAACTTGCCATCGAGCCAACGTTTCGAAGAAGAACGTCTTCAAGATGACATGAGAGCGACACTTTTCGGTAGGTTTTTCTTTTTTGTAATGTAGAATTTGCCAGGACAGTTGTTTACCCGACCAGAGGGGCGGAGTGATACGATACACTTGGAAAGAGTGCTCACTGTTGCGAAGCCCACTTATTTTATGCGACTTTGGTCTTCTTTTTTCAAAAGTCGCTTGTAAATTTCATGAGTTATGGGGTTGCAATTTTTTTGGCCTCGTTTCTGAAAGTGAAGTCGATTGTTTGGGCTCTAAACTAAGTGATGCCGAAATATCCCTCCGCCTCATAACGCACTGCAGCTCATCCTGACAGGAGCAGAGAGTAAACTGAGGCGCTCTGACTGTATTTTCTGTAGTGTACGGTTGCAATGACTGATGATAACTGCTGGAAGTAGTTTAGGCGGTGCAGATCACCATTTTGAGCAGAAATTGGTTCTAAAGATGAGTTTTATACTCATCTTATAACATTGCAGAACCCAACCCATAAGCTGTACTTTAATGCTTATTTGTTCTCTTTTTATGTCTCTAAAATGTAAAATTAGTATTACTTTAAATTTAAATGCTTAATGCCATGTCTATCTTTGTTCAAGAGGTTAAAAAAAATATTTCGGCATGAAAACGGGTATTTATTTACAAGGGGATAGATACAGCATTGGGACTTATTCGACAGCCGATCCCACGACCTGGCGTCACAAACTGGGAGGTGGCAGCACTGTTCTTGACCAAGATGGCTGCCCCCATAAAAGGACCTTCAAATGAACATTACTCTTAATTAAAAAAGTTTATCATTTGTTGAACAGTATGTAATAATTTTATATTTAAAGTACTTTCAGCAGTTTGAATTCTGATTTTGACCGGACTTCTCCTTTAAACATCTTTAAAGTCAATCTGCTGTTTTAAATTGCTGCACAGAAGATTTGGAGTATCCCGTCTTGTGTAACCTACTGTGTCACAGCTGAAGGGGAGGTTAACCAGGGTTCCTACAGCACAAGGCAAGTTAAATTGAAGACTTTTTAAGACTTTTTAATGCCACTTGAAATAAAAAGTTAAGACCAACTTCACGATAAACAAGATAAACCTGGATGCGACAACTTTACCCAAATGTTTATTTTAACATAAACCATTACTTTCTGGCTCAGTAGACATGTTAAAGATTTTGAAAAACATTCCATATAGGAAGAAAGCTAAAAAACACACAAATTACAGATATATTTTTAACAACTACTGAATTCACAAACTTTGTTTTGTTCCTTACTAAAACAAACTATAAATCAGTTTTAAAAACCACAACATAACCAGTGCCAACTCTTTTTCACAGCTATGGTCCGGCCGCAACAGTTTTTATTGGTTCCGCTATCGGGACGGAATCAATAATGGTTACATTGAGCCGTTCGGTAAATTTAATAAAAATATAATTGTATCAATTATTTGACTGTTTGGTAAGGATTACAAAAATAAAATCCTATTTATGACCTGGTAACAATTTTAAGACCTAAGAAAGACTGATTTAAGACATTTTAATGCCAATTAAGGCCTTAGTTTTATATTACAGAATTCAATGCCTTTTAAGACTTTTTAAGGATCCGCAGGAACCCTGGTTAACGGACCTTCATCGAGCTGCAAAGTAGCCAGAGAAATACAGCAACATATTAACCTGCAGTTGAAGCCACGGCCTTACCTGGATTCGTTGAAGTCAGAGCGGTTTCTCAGGGGACTCCTCCTGCGTCTGTTTTCTCTCTCCTCCTCTGGAGTTTCCGCCTTAAGGGAAACGATGATTATGTTACACAGAAAGACATTTCACAAGATAAACATTTACAATATCAATGTTTGGATGTCAGCCTTTAAAAAGGAAAACAGCTCTCGTTTTTCTTTATGATACGTTAAAGAGGAATTACTGCTTTAGCAAATGTGTCTTTGTCCCCTGCTCTTACCTCAACAACATCAGCCTTGATTGCAGGTGCTTTAACCTCCTCTTTTGGTGCCTCTTTGGCAGCAGGGTTACCCAGGTAGTTCTTTGTCGTCAACGACTCAAAAAGGTTATCTACAAATCCTACCGTTTCTGAAAAAGCAAAATTAAAGTTGTGAACGTCTTATTAGATGTGTGGTCGGATTTCAATGCCGTTTCTTCTAGATAGTCATCAATAACTTTTTCTTCTGAAATAATGATGAGCACAATATAGCACTATGTGACATAACAATACATTACATTAGAATATCATATAATACAAGATAATATTGCACGTGCAATCGTTAGCTGCCTGTATTATAATACAACATAATATACTATGTTACATAATATAAAACGTGATTGTAAGGATTAAGCAGGAAGACATATTGGATGGATAGTATAAAAGGACATAACCCTAATATATTATTTTTGTTTTTACCATATGAGGTAGTCCAGTATATGTTTTATAAATATAAAAAACTTAAATAAAATCAGTAAACATTTTTTCTGAAAATAATCACTGAGATGAGTTTGCATCACAAGCCTGTGTTACATGTGAGTAGAGGTGGCATCAAACATTTACAGTTCCCTCCAATGATAAAGGACTCCCTCTAGTGGCCAAAAAGGACAACTCACTGCATCATAGATTATTTACATTTTTATTTACATAATGCCATTTTGAAAAATGCTAATTCCTTCCACTCTCTAATTGGCCACATTTGACTATCCCTCGCTGACCCACGTTACTTTTATTACAAGGCCTAAAGCTAGTCACTGTGGAGATCGTCTTAAAAGAACACATATTTTTAAACTTAACTCGTTTTATCCAATGAGATAACCCGAACTCGGTCAGACAACAATTTTGCAAGAGGTGGGTGAATGTACTTGAGTTTTCAGGGTAAAAACATTTCTCCCTGGATGAGCCAACTGAAGTCTACCAAGCTGCATGTTGTAATTATCTTTTTGAATAAGCTCCGTTTCCAAAAATGATTCAAATGTATTCACCCGAGCAATGCACCACTGGCAGAATCAAACATGTAAAACTTTCTCCTGATAAGGCAGGTCAAATGCCTAAACGTGATTTTCCTGGCCAGCAAATGCATCAAAACATGAAAACTTCTTTCAGTCCAGAAATGCACCAACAAACTGCAGGTTCTATGATTTTATATTAGCTTCAAATTAACTAACTAATGCCTCTAATACTCACCATGCCGCCAATTTCATAATCACCATTTAATTAGTTAAAATTAAAAAATTTAAACTGGTATAAGCTGGTGCATTTCTAACACAGCTGCTAATTTTACACAATTACTTCTCTAACTTCCACCATTTCTTCTTTTCAACTCACTGAGAGAGCAACACTTTTTTTTTTTTTCTTCCTAGCAGGAAAAGCGGTACTCGCTTTATCCAATCAGCTATAAAGAATTCTCCAAAGTTCTTACCCTTTTGTAGGAAAACATCGAGCTGGTCAGCACAGAGGGCTTTCAGCTCCTTCTCTGGTTTGTCTTTCTTCACAAGAGCCACCACATAGTTGGCCAACGCAGAGGGATCGGCATCACATCTGCAAGTCAAAACGAATGAATATTCGCACTCAGTTTGAGAAAACAATCTTTTTCATCTTTCCAGAAAGCACAACAGTGCTTGCAAAAAAAAAAAAAAAAATGGACACAACCGTAAACTCCAAATATGCAATTAAACTGAGTGAAGGCTGTGCAGCTGTTAACCAAATTTTCCCATGCGAGTCCAAAAACACATTGGGACTGAGCCACATAGCTCAGACCTTTTATTTGCGAGGCATATAAATCACATCAGGCAGCTTTTAACAGTCTATTTCACCGAAATCATTGGCCTTTCTAAAATGTTGTAGAAAAATAAAAAGTTAGCCAAGAAAAGCAGTTTTGACAGCAATAAGTAAAGACGAGACGCTACAAGAGTGGGGCAAGCTTGTTAGCTGCAAAAAAAATAAAATCAAAAATAAAATCAGACTTTAAACTAAAGGAGCTGTGTTGTGTCTGTCCACAATAAATAATCTAACACCTAAGCAAAAAACAAAAAAAACCCACCAACAACAACAACGAAAACAACAAAAATCAACTGCTAGTCATTACTTGTTTGTTAACACACAGCCAGACATATCAAACAACCTAAATTGATCTTTATCCACAGTTTTAAATTGTCTTACTGCTTGAATTAAAAGGGTGCCATAATTGTACTAGCCAGATATTTAAGATGGGAGGCAGACTGGATATATATATTAAACAAAAAAAAAAAAATAAACACTTTAAAAACCGCATGAAGGGTCCAAAATACACTCCAACATAAATTGTACAGAGCCAGCAATGTAACTGGTCAACTGGTTGAACTTTTCCTGCCTTTTGAGGCGACAACTAGACAAGTTTTAAGTGATCAAGATGCTAAAGCTGGAGAAGGGTGGTGGGGATTGTGTTGATGGAAACCAGAGAGCTTGTTTGTTTACTGGTGTTACTAATATCATTGCCAATATTATATTTATAGACAATAATATTATTATCCTTTCGCCAAATAAATAAAAAGCAGAATTAGCAGGTTTTCTTCAATGCAATTAAAAAAAAGAAAAGAAAAGCTTATTTTGTGACATCCAGTTGTAAACGTCCATACTCTATCAACTAGATGTATTTTTTTTTATTGCCAATGTACGTTTGTTAGTGAAAACACAGATCACTTGAAGGCATCTTAAAAAAAAAACAAAAAAAACAAAAACAAAGACTCCTTGGAAAGAATTCTCCTTAAGAACAAAATTCGACTGTTGACGTGAAAACAAACAATCGACACGCCATAAAACTAAAAATGTTAACGTGAATCAACGTCACTGATTCCCAGTTTAATTACATTTAGCACCGCTGACTCTTCTATACACGGGCTTTTTTTTTTTTTTTTTTTTTTAAATTGCTCCGACTGACGTTTCATTTACATTGTTTGCCAACCTCATTTAAAAAAAAAAAAATAGCAGAGTGAGTAACTATGGCTACCCAATAAGCCAACTTGATTCATTTAGTTTGTAAAATCTGGAAAAACCTCCGCGTACATTCAACAATTAAACGTAACGCCACATAGTGCAACTATGGTAACTCCAAAAAAGTCAAGTTAGTAGTTAAAACCTCGCTGCAACCACGTAAAGCCAGTATGTATCGCAACCACGAGTGGGGGGAAAAAAAACTACAAGTTATGGTATGTATTAGAGCGTTCTAATCCTCATAAAGTTATCCTTTCTGCTCCAACTGCAATCCCTAGTTGAGCCTAAAACCGTAGGGGACAAACACATATAGAACAGTCGCAAAAGAGGCACATTGTTGCTGTGTTCCTCGCGCTAAGTGAGCAGGATTACAGCTGCTCTCTTCCTCGACAGGCCTGATTACAGCACGGCTCCATTGATGCTTTGGCCAGGCTCGCCAGCTAACGTAGCATACGAGCTAAATGTCATTTCAATCCAATACTCACATCGGCTCCAGGAGTTTTGCAAGCCACGTCTTCAGGGCTTCCACATTCTCTATGATCATGGTGAAAATGACTTATACGGCCTAGAAGTAGAAAGTGCGCTCCGTCAACCCAACTTTCATCGTCTATACATTTAAAAGCTTTAAGGCCTTCTGTCTTCTCTACTGGCAGGTCGCACGAACTGTTTTACGGCATGGCAACGTGAGTTGAGTTGTCGTAACGCGGGCCTGACGAAGGACGTTATAATTTTATACACATACGCGTAATTTTGAAATGAGGACAAAATATTAACAAAATAAGCTTTGCGTGTTTATATAAAGTACACAAAATCACCAAAACATGATATATATATTTTATACCAGGGTACTAATTAGCTAGATGTTTTTGCAATATCGACAGTTAATACGTCGTGCGGACTACATTTCCCAGAAAGCCTTACGGAAAGTCGATTATAGGTGTCATCATCCAGACACCGGTGGCGTGGGCTTCCCTTCTAACAGGAGCATTTCTTTCATTTCCTCTCTTTAAACAACATAAAATCAAATTGTTATCAAATTTCGAAGAAATGACGGTAGGTTCTAAGCATATATTTGCTGCGCTTCAGAGCGGTTTATACTTCTGGAGAGTAAATTAATACACTTTCCATCTTTTTGTGTGAACTTACTTTAGCTATAAGCTACTTTAGCTAGCACGAGCTTTTAGAGCCACCTGCAGAAATCCGTCCTTTATTATGCCAAAAAAATGTAAACAACTTTCACATCGTTAGCTGTTAGATTTTTAGATTGTTGTTAATTGACACGGTTGATAAATTTCGTTAACCTTGTGTCCAAGGAACGCAAAGGAACAGCCAAGTTGGACTACTTGAGAAAGATTGAATTGGAAATCCAGGAGAAATGGGAGAAGGAGAAAGCGTTTGAGAGTGACGCTCCGTCAACTATTGGAGAAACGTCAAAGTAAGTATCTGTGGTCATTCACGTTTAGTTCGGCTCGAAAATCTGTTGGCTTATGTAGGAAAGCGGATCCCATATGCTTTATGCTCGCCACTAAAAGTTAGAAAAACAGTTTTGCAGGTATTTATCTTACAGTGATGGATTTGTTGTCATGATTTTATCCTGATTCCTCTGAGAACTGACCACAGAGAATATTTGAACGAGTAAAAACAAATGAATAGGGATATCAGCAGCATTCTCTAAACGACTTGTCAAAAACAAACCATTTCTTCCCATAGAAAAGTTGAAACAATTTTAAATAAAACCAATAAAACTTAAATTGCTGTAATTTTATTTAATGGCAAGTTTCAGACTTCTCATTACCCTTTAAATCTGTTTTTGAAACCTTTGCTTAATTTTCAGTATTTTCCTTCAGATGTTGTAAAACCCTCAACAGTCAGGAATAACTTTTCCCTTTTTTTCCCTGTCAGTTTAATGTTTTGTAATAGTCCCTTTATTCAGCCAAAATTTCCTGTTTTTTACTATAAAATATGCTCATATGCTATGCTATCATATAAAAATGCCAACCGGAAATATTTTGGTTTGAAAGCGTCTGCCTATGTTTTGGTAATTAGATCTTGTCATCAGCTTGATTAGAATTTAATTTCTCAATAGAAGCATAAAATCAGCAGCAAAGAGACATTTTTTTTATCAGACAAGCTTTGCTTTGCCCTGTGTATTCACTGTCCACAAATGGTAGAGGTTAGGGTTTTTGACATCCCACTCACAATGTTATCAGACCACGCTTTTTTTTTTTTTTTAACATCGTCAGAGTTTTAATCTGAGTTTATTTTAGATATTGTTGTTCATCTACGTTTGTTGTGTGGTGTGGTGAAAACAAAATGCATTGAAATGTACAGAGAGAACGGCACCTCCTACAATTATCTTTTAGACAACAAAACCAAATGTACATTTCTACTTATTTGTTGTCAAACACAAAAAAAGCAAACCAACTTGTATTTCAGTTTAATATTTTGTATTTTTGGACAAAAATCAAATAATCACCTCTTTGTTTTTAATTCTGTTACTATATCTGGGGAGCACATCCCATTTGCCAAAACGGCACAGAACAAAAAGTATTGCTGTTTACATCCTTATTTAAAATGAAGCATCAATTTTAGACAAAACGCTTTTGTTGCAAAATATGATCAAATCGGGACCTTCCATGTGCTCATGCTTCAAATCAATTCACTGTTTCAAATATTGGTAATTGAAGGCATTAACTAGCAGAGTATTTGGAGAAAAAAAGGGTGTGTGTGTGGGGTGTGTGAAATCAACTGGTATTCTGGTACATCAAGGGTTTCTTAGACCAACTCTTGAAATATAAGTCCCGGCTGTGCCACAAGCATAAATGCAAATTAAAAATCTGTTATTAAAGGGATGCCACAGCCAGTAACTTAGTAACCAGTCAAGGGATTGAAGCACAAACAACAACAGACTCATTGATAGTAACAAACCTACAATGTAAGGCTTATTCTGGGTGATATCAGGTATTTATTCCTCCATAATTCTACAACTTTGTTTTCTTTTCAGCAAAAACAAGTACTTTGTCACCTTCCCTTATCCATACATGAATGGTCGATTGCATCTTGGCCATACCTTCAGCTTGTCAAAGTGTGAGGTAAGTTGGATAGTCAAATGAATACAGAAAGAATGAATTCCTTTTCTTGTATTGTGCATATACCAAAACCAATAAATGGAAAGGCTTGATGGTGTGTCTGGGAATTTTTTAAGATGCTACGTTAGGCATGGTTATTGGTGTTGATTTACAGGGTTTTAAAACGTTACAGTTTCAAAACCTCAATGGTTTTATATGCTATTCCTAAGGCATCGACACGTTTACCTCAATCACTAGAGAGACGAATTGGGCTGGTTGTAAAAATGTTACAAATAACAAAGTACAGACAGAGTGGAAACTAAAGGTAACGTGGGTAGTCGCACTGATAATGTGTAGCACTCTCTGTTCTGCACATTCAATCTGGGCCTGCGTCCTCCTGCGCTGCCATGTTGGTTCAGCTGTGGGTTTAAAGTCAGAGCGATACAACGTGGATTCCCGTGTGTCTGTGAACGCACAAATACCACAAGAATTCATCTTGCAGACAAGGTTAAATTAAAGGAGCTTTACCCAACACTTGACTTTGTCATAATAAAAACAATATTATGTTTTTGGTTTCATTATTTTTTTTGTCAATTTATTTGAAATAAAATATTTTATTAGGCATGTGAAACAAAGTTAACCTCTTGGAATTACATTGTGTGCAGCTTTTAAAAGTCCGTCTTACTAGTACATAGGGCTGAGCGATAAATTGATTTTATCGATTAATTCAAATTTACAATTTATGAAGATAGGCACCAGCAACCCCCCGACCCCTTGAGGGATTAAGCGGGTCAGAAAATGGATGGATGGATGGATGGATGGATATTATTTTTGCCAATGCACTCATTGGGCTTCCATGAAGCGAATAGCATGCAATGCTGAATATGGGTTTAGGGAAAAAAAATTTTTTTCTTAACCATAATACGAAGCACGTTAATTTATTCGTTTACTTATTTTTTTTAAATAAGTAATTTTTTTTAAGTTAGTTTGAAGTTACGCTAGTGCAGTGAAGCCTGTTCTTAGCTCATTATGTAATGTGTTGATGAAGCGTCTCAGTCATCCAGGTCATGCTCAATCCAACAAATTGTTTAAAAATAAAACAACTGGACTTGTATTTTGAAGCTGAAGATGTTTCATTTCCCATCCAGAGAATCAAGAAAGCTTCCTAGATGGGAAATGAAACGTCTTCGGCTTCAAAATACAAGTCCAATTGTTTTATTTTCAACGTTTATTTGGACTCATGGTGTTAGGCTGTAGGAGAGAAAATCACTGTAACTTTAGGGTTTAAACAAATAAGACTCCTGGGTTTAATTTGATTTTAAATGGAGAATAGTAGTACCGTTCATGAAATTGTGCTGTTCTTAAAAACGTGTGTGTGTATATATATATATATATATATATATATATATATATAAGCATTACATAAAAAATACTCCAGACTATTTAAACTCTGTGTCTTTAGTAACTGATGATTTATCAAAGATCGTATTCTCTTTCCTCTGAGCTTCTCTTGTTCTGATTTGTTCATGCAGTTTGCTGTTGGCTACCAGTCTCTGAAGGGGAAGAAATGCCTCTTCCCATTTGGACTGCACTGCACAGGAATGCCAATAAAGGTTGGCGTCTTAGTTTTATTTTCCTTGCTGTTTATTATAATGCAGTTTCTGTATTTGCTTTAACTTCAAACAATAAAAAAGTGTTTTGAGGTCGGATGACCCCCTTCTACTATCTAATGGGCTCAACTTCTGTCTTTTATTGGAGTGTTGATACAACCAAGATGCTCCACAGGAAATATCTCCTACTTGTAGCCATGAAACTGCATAACTCACTGCTGCTATACACTGGAATTTTTACGACAGGTTGCTAAATTAAAATAGGATAGTGTTTTATTTATTCCATGTAGCATTGCCTCTACTTAAATCTGATTAGAGAAATGTTTTGTTTAAATTTTTTTGTTTTTGCTTTTTTAAAGAGTTTTCAATTTTATTTATTTAAAGCCCTGTATTTCAAATATACATAAAAAAAGATATAGTGTAATAATCTAAATTTACCCTGGTGTTAATAAAAGTTTCAGATTTATTCTCATGAATCAAACACTAAATCTCTGAGTAATAAAACAAAAAAGGTTCATACCAGAAATAATCAAAAATGAATGAGATGGAGAAGGTTTTCTCATTATTTGTCAAAAGAAGATACAAACTTGTATTTATAGATAGCTGAACTTCCTGAATGGTTTTTAATGAAGAAGTGATGCTAGTTAGTGATTGACCAAATAGATGTGCACTTTAGAGTTTAAGGTGTGCAGACGCTACGGATTTTCATGCTGACCAAATTGTTTAATTCATTCATTTGCACAAAAGGTGTTTGGAGACAAATTTCACTGGCCATATGTTTAGATTTCCTCAGTTTGTCAATTTAGCTTCTGTTTTCAGGGACTCGTTTAATCAGAATGGATGTTCTAATGTCCACAGAGCGTTTTAATAATAATTGACTTTGAGAAACTGGGATTGATAACGATGATACTTCTCCCAGATCAACAGCTCTTATATTAAGAAAACTCCCCATGAAAGCTCTGATGGATGACTAATTTTGTCTCAGTGCGTGGGCTATCGATTAATAAAACGCCAGCAAAAGCATTTTAAAGATTCTCAGCAAATTAAAGGCAATTTCAGTTAATGACGGACACCATTCAGTGTTTCCCATTTGATTTAAAGGTTCAAAGGCTGTTTTTTTTTTCCCCTTTTCCTGTTGATTACATTAAAACTAAAGTAAATTTGGCTTCTGTTAATCCTCATGTTTTATAGATGTATTAAATGCTACTGCATTATTTGAAACATCTAAACCTTATATCTTAGAAGAACACCTTTAAAAAAAAAAAAATTAATTTAAGAAAACAATCACCAATGTGCTGCTCACTTTTACTACTGAATAACTGAATAGAGGGTTTTATTAAAGAAAACTGGGGCAACATCACATTCACTTTCCTGTTCCATTATTTCTACACAAATCAGTCATTGATATGATATTCAGTTCTATCAACAAATATGCTCAAAACGGCCCATAAGCAATATGTCGCCTGTTTTATCAGTATATCGCCTTTCTTTCAGAAGTTTCTAAATCAAATTTTTGAATCCATCAGGCATGTGCAGACAAGTTAAAGAGAGAGATGGAGCTCTATGGAAACCCTCCCCAGTTTCCAGAGGAGGATGAAGAAGAGAAGGAGAAACCTAAGGCTTCTGATGAAATCATCATCAAGGACAAAGCAAAGGGCAAGAAGGTTAGGATCATCTGACGGTTGCAATCATTTCCAAATGAAAATTGTATTTTTGGTATTAAAATTGAAAAGAGGGATAAAGAATAAAAAACGTAATTTGCCCAAACAGAGCTATATTGTATACTTGCTTCAGATTCTCTCTAGATAGATAGATAGATAGATAGATAGATAGATCGATAGATGTATGCAACAGTCCTGTCTTCAAAATAAAAAACAAACCAATGACTTTCTATGTACAGTGTTTTTACTCACTTTGAATATTTCTTTGTCAGAGCAAAGCGGTGGCCAAATCTGGATCCTCCACGTACCAGTGGGACATCATGAGGTCTTTAGGGCTGAACGACAACGAAATTTCTAAATTTGCCAATGCAGAACACTGGCTGGAGTATTTCCCTCCACTGGCAATCAAAGACCTCAAACAAATGGGAGTCAAGGTGACTAAGCATACAAAACTATTGCTTATGTCTGCGTCTCACTGCTTTATTTATGCTCAGAGTTATCAGCTTTATTTGTAAGTCCTGACATAAAAGTGCTTTTGGAGCTTTTTGTGACTTTGGGCTAAATTCTGGATCATTCCATAGGTGGATTGGAGGCGTTCTTTCATCACCACAGATGTGAACCCCTTCTACGACTCTTTCGTCAGGTGGCATTTTCTGACACTGAAAGAGAGGAAGAAGATCAAGTTTGGCAAAAGGTGAATTTTTTTTAATCAAGTTTGAATAATCGTACCCTTCAGATGCAATACAAACTGGTGCCCTTTTTATTTCTTGCCATCAGCATCAGTAGAGAATAACAATGCCCAGCTCCTTCCATTTTTTTTTTCAAAGTCGGTCAGGTTACAACCAGAAACGTCAATGTATTTTACTGGGATTTGAAAATTTAGGGCAACACAAGAGAGCGTATAGTTATGAAGTGGAAGGAAATTAATACATTGTTTTCACAATGTTTCACAGTGAAAAATCTTAGTGTGGAGTGCATTTTATGTTTGACCCTCTGTTCTCTGATACCCCTGAAAAAAGTTCTAACTTACCAAGACACGGCTGTCCTTTAAACCTAAGAGGCTGCATACAGAGAACATTAATTGGAGAAGTAGCCAAGAGTGTGGCGGTAACAGTTGTGGAGATACAGAGATTTACAACTCAGGTGGGAGAATCTGTTGACAGGATTGTGCACTCCACTAACCTGGCCTCAATTCAAATGGACACAAACCCCAGATATTTTGTTGTTTAAAAAAATGGAAAACCATGCACCCAAAAATATCGGTGTAGTTCAAGGGGCGTTGATACTTTTGCAAGGCCCCTGTATTTTGCTATTCTGTACCGTTGTCCTTTTTCATCAAGTGAATGCTAAATCAATGACATATTATCTATGAAAGATGAATGATTGCAGCTAACTGCACATCATTCAGTTTATTGTTTATGCGTGGTTGAATGTTGTTTGGTATGAACCTTGTTTACTTCTCTGCAGGTATACCATCTACTCTCCTAAGGATGGACAGCCGTGCATGGATCATGACAGGCAAACCGGAGAGGTACTCGTATCTAGCTTAACGAATTAGCAAACACAAAATTCAAAATGCTGTAGGGTCCATGAACAATGTACATTCACTTTATTTTAATTTAAAATATTCTGCTAAATGTGCCTGTGATCCCATGTAATGTTTTTTCTATTCAAAAGATATTAAGTATAGACTGATTCCGCTGTATAATTAAAGTGCTGCACTTAAGTTTAATTTCTCTCATTTGCAGGGAGTGGGACCTCAGGAGTACACACTCATCAAGATGAAGATTGTTGAGCCTTACACGGCAAAATTTAAATCCAAAGTGTTTTATAGCAGGTAAAAAAGCATGACCACAGATTTATTCCCAATGATGTTTATTTATTTATTTTTTCCTAAGTTTTTAAGCTCATCATCTCACTTATCTCCTTTGGCAAAATTGTTTGCTTGGGTATAATTGCATGGCTCCTTCCATCTTCAGATTTATATATTTTTTTTCTCTTTAATACTATGTAAAAAAATAAATAATAATAATGAAGTTGAATTGGCTGAAAATACCAGTTCTTCTCTAAGAAAGTAGGTCAGGCTTTGATGCTTGCTTTCCTCCCCCCCACAGTGGCATGAAAGGCAAAAACATCTTCCTGGTTGCTGCAACCTTGAGACCGGAAACCATGTTCGGTCAGACCAACTGCTGGGTGAGACCAGACATGAAGTACGTCGCCTTTGAAACATCCAGCGGAGACGTCTTCATCTCCACCAGGAGGTCCGCCAGAAACATGTCCTTCCAGGGCTTCACCAAGGAGAATGGAGTGGTGCCAGTGATCATGGAAATACTGGGACAGGTAGAGAGTCTGCCAATGTTTTACTCGCATGCAAGCACAAGTGAACCAAAATAATGATCAAAAATCTTGATAAATAAGTGAGAAGACAGGATACTGTGTCGACAGGTCGCCAGTCAGATTTGCATTTTGATCTGAGAAATAAAGGATTTAATTAAGAACCAAGCCTCATTTTCATGGCATTTATACAGGTTCTAGATCAAAATAACTGCAGCACTTTGAGGAGAAGCTGCAATGGACTTACCTGATTATACACTTACTCAGAGTAAAAAAAAAATTCTTGGTGGGTGAAGAGAAGAAAGTTTGAAATGATCAAAAGACAACCTGTGATAAGCGCAGAGTGACCGATTTCAGGCTATTCAGACTCATTCTATACTACATTCACAGAGAATTTAGCTCGTTGTCAGAGTGACATTTTCTATCACCGCTCAGACGGTGCACAAATTGGACTCATCCATTCAGTGTGATGTAGATCTGACTGGTGTTAAAATGCTGTGAAAAAACCACAAGCCTATGCTTTAGAGCTGCAAACAACCCTTCCAGAAAGATTGTGGAAAGGGTTAGGGCTCAGCCTGTCACTGGGACCTATAAAAAAAAAAAATGTAAGCGCCTGAAACCGGTTTATTGTTGTTGGGGGAACTGAAACGCGAACATTATTTTCACTTTATCCACTACCAGCTCCTTCATCATGGGACAGTTTTTTTTTTTTTTTTTTGGAGGGGGATTGTAAAACAGGGATTTCAACAGCTGAAAAAGTTGTCTTCAGTAACTGTAATGAAACTTACTGTGTATGTTGTAGGTTAAGTTTGGTTATTAGGTCTTTCATTTGGCTCATAAATTGTAACCAATGTTCTTGAAAGTATCTTAGTCTTAAACTTAGTGAAACTGTTTGTAAATGTAAACACATTAATCTAAAGTATCATCTTTATTTGATGTCTAAAAATGTTTAACTTTTGTTATTGTTGTCTGTTGTATTCTTCTTTAAACATAAGAAAGGACTTGGTTCTTAAAGGAAGTTATAAGTTATACCTAAAATGGCATATCTTCTCTGTCTAGGATATCCTTGGCTGTGCCCTAAGTGCTCCTCTGACCTCCTACAAGATCATCTATGCTTTGCCAATGCTCACCATTAAGGAGGACAAGGGTATGAGTCCTTCACTATTAAACTTGTATAGCTCTCCACTGCAGTGATTTATGAACATCTGTTTGCCAGTGTTCCTTACAAAAGTACAGATCTTATATTTGAGCGTTTTTTTCCTGTATCCATCCATCACTAATCTGATTTGATCTTCAAAAGCTAATTGAAATATTTACATCGTTATGACACTTTTCTAGAACTCTAATATTGGCATTTCAGCTGTATTGAGTTTAATTTTCCTTTTTTTGGAAAGTTTTTTTTTTTTCTTGCAGTGTTGAATGGGTAAATATTGAGATTTCAAGCATTTTGAGTTATTAATCAGCTTAAGGATTTAATTTATTTGTATCGAATAAAGAGGGATCAGACTACAGACTCCACAACAGTCGACTTTTTAGTTCGTGGCTATAACAGAACAAAGTGTGGAATTTGTTGAGGGGTAGGAATACTTTTTATGAATTTGTAGTTGAACTTGCACCCCAAATAGTTAGTTTGTTGAAGATATTTCCTTTTTTTTGGCATCTGTTGCTAAAACGCCACTCTTTGCTCCTAAGTAATTCTTTGTCCTGTTGATGAATTTCTGTAAATATTCATAAGCTGAATTTCTGAATCACTAAACTGAAATGTCACAATATCCATATGAATAATAATGAATCTTTCACGCTCAATCTGTCGTCTTGTCTTGAAGGGTTATGGAGTGTAATGAGCAGCAGTAAATGAGATCATGTTTGTGTGTCCTTTTTTCACCGTTCGTTTGTTTGCTCCAGTTCTCGTTGCACAGCAGATAATGAAATGTGGCAGCATGGGGGCATTTATTAGATTTGGAACCAAGTGGAATGAATTAAATTAGTTTTTGTTTGTGTGCATTTCCATGCATTTTTTTATTTTATTTTTTTTGTCTTCTCTGCAGGTACTGGGGTTGTTACCAGCGTGCCATCTGATGCTCCTGATGACATCGCTGCTCTCAGGGACATCAAAAAGAAACAGGTGACATAGCAGACACAAACTTCCACTCTCTAACAACTACGGGCATCTTTCTTTTCTTAAGTAGTGTGTTCTGAGCAATCTGTGCAGTATTTAGTTAGTCTTCTGGTAACATTAGTCACACGCTTAATGGAAATTAGAATTATTAATCAGTATTGTTGCATTTCTTACAGGCTCTAAGGGAAAAATATGGAATTGAGGATAAGATGGTGTTGCCGTTTGAGCCGGTAAGCAAGTCTTTTAAGTCAACTTGGCTTCACTTGCACTAAACGCACGTGTTTAATGGCAGTTTCTGTGTATCATTATTTATTTTTATTATTCTGTTTGCACCTCAGGTTCCCATCATTGAAATCCCAGGCTATGGAAACCTTTCAGCCCCTCTTGTCTGTGATGAACTGAAGATCCAGAGCCAGAATGACAAAGAGAAACTCGCTGAAGCCAAAGAGAAGGTTTACCTGAAAGGATTTTATGAAGGGGTGAGTTTCAAACGGCTACATAC
Source organism: Fundulus heteroclitus (assembly GCF_011125445.2). Taxonomy (NCBI): domain Eukaryota; kingdom Metazoa; phylum Chordata; class Actinopteri; order Cyprinodontiformes; family Fundulidae; genus Fundulus; species Fundulus heteroclitus. The sequence continues at coordinate 13,913,368 of NC_046371.1, read as the reverse complement.
GACCAATCCTCCTGTGGATTTCACTTTAAATTTGTAACGTTGCTTTATAACTTGCAGAAACGTAGCAACATGGAGTGAGCATAAAATCAATTTGCTATGTTGAAGTATCCATTTCTTTCAACTACTTTGATTACATTTCGAGCTGAAAAATCAGAAAGCAGGCTGAATTTATAATTTTTTGTTTATGAAGATCTTTTTTTTTTCTTTCTTATCATTAAAAGACTCATAGTTTTACCTTGGTTTTTAATAATCATGTGGATGTTTATTTTATGCCAGTTGTATGTTTATTGTTTTTTATGCTGTTTATATTTGTGTGTTTTTTTTTGTACAGCACTTTGGTCTCTGTGTGTTTAAAGTGTTTTATAAATAAAGTTGGATTGGAGATATGGCTCACTTATTGCTGTGAGAAGTTTTAGACCGATGAAACTTCAGAAATAGAAATAAGCTTCTGTGAATGACTGTTCCTCTCAGATCATGCTAGTTGAGGGCTACAAGGGGCAGAAGGTCCAAGATGTCAAGAAACCGATCCAGAAGATGATGGTTGAGAAGGTAAAACATTAACTTAACCCTGGTTTAGTTGTTCTTTTCTCCGTGCACAGATGTTAGTGCAGGCATTCTATGTCTTTATGTTATCCACATTTTGATTTGTAGTTTTCATTTTGTCTGATGCTCATCTTTCACAGGGTGAGGCCCTGATTTACATGGAGCCTGAGAAACAGGTCATGTCACGTTCAGCTGATGAGTGTGTGGTGGCGCTCTGTGACCAGTGGTGAGCGTCTTGGAAATCCTCATTATATAAAAATGTGTTTGGTTTTTAAAATATCACAATAGTTTTTTCTATTGTGATATTTCTATTTAACCCTTTATACAGACTCTCATTGACATCCAGGATCTCATTTAAAAGAGAGACCTGTTTGATAAAAATAAATATCCAAAAATACAATCCAAATAATTAAAATAAATATACAAAAATACAATACAAATATTTAATAACATTTGACACAAATTTCAAAAGCTAATTATAATATGACCTAAAAACGAGCAAGTTTTGTAGGACGATTTCTTTTTCTTACAGAAAATGGAAATAAAAATGTTGACATTGTCGAATAAGTTCTGTTATAACTAGAAAAAAAAAAAATCCTACAGCACATTCTATGATTAAATACAGGTGTAATACTGGTCTCTGTGAAAAGTATAACTTTTTTCATAGGCTTGAGAGGGAATAAAGAATTAATCAATAAAATCTATTGAGTTTTTTTTTTCACTACTTATTCAACAGATTGTTTTGCCATTTTTGCCCCTCTGCTTTTAATGGAGTGTCACTGAGAGTCCAATACTGCTTCACTTAGTTGGAATGAACTCAGATTTTATTTGTTCTAATTATCAGTTTTGAATTTACAGCTGCGATAAAATTTGAATTTATATGGTTCATTCATTCAGGATACAACCATTTGAAGAATGTTATATTTGTGTTTTGCTTCAGTTTCTGAAAAATTAACTGCAACTATCGTTTTGGTATTTGGACAGGTATCTGGACTACGGGGATGCCCAGTGGAAACAGCAGGCCAATGAAGCCCTCAAGACACTGGAAACGTGAGAAGATGACCTCAGAATAACATTTTTTTGTTTGTGGACTTCTTCTTCCTGCCGTGTTTGTAGGGCTCTTGTAATAGCTCAGAAATGTTTGTTTGGTGTAATGGAAATATATTTAGATACATCTTTATTTTATTTTTTTGTTTAATCTGCTATGAACATTGGAAAAAATCAACAAAAAATTTAAATTACAAAATTTTTTACATACTCTCTCTTACAAAATTATAGGTTTTGTGAGGAGACGAGGAGAAACTTTGAAGCAACTTTAGCCTGGCTACAGGAGCATGCCTGCTCTCGCACCTACGGGCTTGGTAAGTAGATCAAGTCAAGTTTATTTATAGCACATTTTAGAAACAAGGTAGTTCAAAGTTATTTTCCCCATGAAAACATAAAAATGTCCCAAACTGATCAAAATGGTCACTGGTAACAAACATTAAATTGTATCAGGTGAAAACATCAATACACACCAAATATGTTTGTCAGTGTTACTGTCACTGTTATTATGGGTCAAAAGCGACTCTAAACAGCTGGGTTTTCAGTCTTGATTTAAAGGAACTCTGCATTTTGGCTGTTTTGCAGTTTTCTGGAAGTTTGTTCCAGATTTGTGGAGCATAGGAACTAAATGCAGCAGCAATGTACAATTAGTGCATAATAATGTATTAAAACCCCTTTTGTTTAGTTCTTCTGTTTTAAAATATGGTTCTGCTTTTTATCTTTTTCACCTAATTTTACAACCATCTAAAAGATTTTGGAGAAACGGTACTTAAATACTGACAGCTAAAAATCTCCAACTGCTATTTGTATACAGTTTTTTGTCTATAGATGGAGACAGAGGACTGCTTATATGGCATCTAGCAGTAGCCTGTGTTCATGTAAGAATCAATGTAGTATGGAGCCAGTTTGGTGTTAATTGCAGGCCAGAGCAGTACAGTTCTATTTGGCTCTGACATCCAAAAAATGTACCTGCATTTAGCCTGCCTAAACAAAATGTTGAACGGATCGTACTTCCTTGTAGATTCAAATATAACGTCATATTCAAAGCACTTTCGCTGAGAAAAAGGAAAAAAAATATGATGATATTTGAAAATTGTGATCCCAGCTAGAGTTTTATTCAAGAGAGAAAAATGCATTTGCCATAGGAAAAAAAGTGCCCCTAAATTCAGACTAAATCACATCAAAATCCTGCACTCCAATTGTTGCAATAACCTGGTTAGTTGTTTTTGTTTTTACTCTGAACCAGCAGGGTGGTCTTCACTACTAGTAAGTATAAATTCTAAGGCTTGCAAATATTTTGCTTTCCTTATGTTAAAGCTTGGAAAAACCTTGAAAGTAGGCGGGGACGACATGCGACAAAAATGCTATTTAGCAACCTTTATTGCTATAACAAAGTCAAAAATTCTTAAAATGTATTTTTGCCAAAAAATATGTACCTCAATAAGGCTAGAGCTTAACAACCTCAAACAGTGCTATAAAAATAACATTTTCATTCAGTTGTATTTTTAAATATAAATACAGCAGTTATTGATGCTCTGGGAAAATAGGTCAAAATGCTTAAAAATAACCCCATTCATACAATATTTTGGGCTGCAAACATCTTTTAGTTTCTTGTTAATATGACTAACTAATAATGTTTCACATAGTAATGGTAACTGATGCGATTGTTGCTCATCCCTGCTTGTAACACATGAGCCATGAGGATATAAAACCCAGGTTATCTGTTAAAATTGCTCTTTAGGGATGACTTTTTGGTTTTTGTCTTCTGGCAAGACCAAATTGCATTTTTAAAGATTTACACACTCAAACAAAACTTTGATAGACAAAGATTTATATTGTCTCAGCATAAATCCAAAGCCCTGGACCAAATTTACCAAAAACGTTTAATCAATACCTTGTGCTGGTAATTTTGCATGTATCTTGGTTGTCTGGATGCTGTCGGTGTGTGACTGTGTCCCCCGGTTACCATAGGAACTCGGCTGCCTTGGGACGAGCAGTGGCTGATCGAGTCTTTATCGGACTCCACGATCTATATGGCTTACTACACTGTAGCCCACCTCCTCCAGGGAGGTGTGCTGAACGGACAAGGAAACTCTCCACTGGGCATCAAGTAAGAATCCACCACACACAGACTTGCTCTTGAAGCAAATATTGAACATGAACCTGTTCTTGTCTGCTTTCTCCCTTTTTTGTCTCCTTCTCTTGTTTCTGCTTTCAAACAACAAGAAACTTCATACCTGGGCATTAGGAAATATTCTTTAAAAATATTTTCCCAAACAACAAAATGATACCAAAATGACAAATAAAATTATGCTGTATTCCACAAATTTAGGTTAAACTGAAAAGTGCTGCGAGCAGCTAAATGCATTGTTTCTCACTAGAAAACCGAACTGTTTAAAGCCCACAGTCACACCTGCCATTTAATGCACATACGCCCAGTATTTTGTTCTTCCTGGCCTTAACCATATTTTCCTTTTTTGACAGGCCAGAGCAGATGACCAGAGAGGTGTGGGACTTCATCTTCTTTAAGTCATCTCCGTTCCCCAAGACTGACATTCCCAAGGAGCACCTACAGAGGCTGAGGAGGGAGTTTGAGTACTGGTATCCTGTAGATGTCCGTGTGTCTGGAAAGGATCTTGTGCCTAACCACCTGTCCTACTATCTCTACAACCATGTAGCCATGTGGCCCAAAGACAGGTGAGTTTTCCACGTATGAGCTGCTGGTATAAAATGAAAGAGTTGTTTAGCCAAAAAATGGAAATGAATATAGTGCCTTGCAAAAAAGGCTCCTGCAAATTCAACTTTTTATCACATTTTGACACATTAAAACTTAAACTATTTTGATAGATCAATATCCACCCCATTCTAAAGTCTTCTAATATATCGGATTCTCCGCTAGGATTTCTCTTTGTTTAGCTTCATCCATCTTCCCATCAATTCTGACCGGCTTCTCTGTCTCTGCTGAAGAAAAGTGTCTCCATAGCATAATGCTGTCTCCACCATAGGTTCATGGTGGGCATGATGTGTTCAGAATTATGTCTCTCCCACATGGCTCATGGCAAACTTTAAACGGGACTACTAATCTCCGTCCACACTGGCCTTTTCTCTGCCTCTCTTCCATAAAGGCCATGTTTGTGGAGAGCATGACTAATAGTTGTACTATAAACAGATAGTCATGTGAAGGGACTCAATTTTATTTAAGAATATCAGAGCAAAAATACAAATGAATGCCACCTTTTTGAAATTAATATAATTTTCTTCCACCTCGCTAGTATGCTGTACTCTGTGTTGGACTATCATATGAAATACCAGTAAAACCCACTAAAATGGTTGTAAGGTGTCCAAATATAAAAAGTGTATATGTAGACAGCTACCAATGTGATTCTCTCTTTTTTATTTAAATATTAAAGATATTTACAGATTTTTGCTTTTTGCACCGCATTTTTAATATCTAAAACCCTGCTGCGATTGGCTGGACATCAATCAGTTGTGCAATAGTTGACCGATGTGCAAAACGTACAGCTTTTATGGACTTATTTATTTTTATAAATTTATATAATTTATACATATACTTGTACCTGCCCTTAGGGCTATAGCAAGAATATCTTCTTTTGTGTGATTAAAGTTGCTGTCCATGGTGCTGGACAAACTCAAATTTACAATCTGTAAAGAAAACCAAACACGGTTGGTCATATTACGGTGGATGGGAAGTCATAGTTCTTAGCCAAGACCTGTACCTGTTACAACCGTTCCAGTTTAAACCTTAGTGATGTGTTCTTAGAACATGTTTGATTTTGTATCTGTGTAAATCTTTACACTATGCAACGTAAGTTAAGTATTTCCCTTGTGATCCTTCTGCTGAAAACATTTAAGTCCTGTTAAGAGAAGTCTGTTTCAGGATTATAGGGCCTTTACTGATACCCAGAGTCCTGGATCTGAATAGGATTTGACTTGTAATTGTTTTTGTGTTTGTTTTTTATTTTAAATCAATATGTCAGACACTGCTCTCCGCCATCAGCACAATGACATTAATGAAATATATGTTTTTTTTCTTTTCTTTTTTACAGTGGGAAGTGGCCACAAGCAGTTCGAGCAAACGGACATCTGCTCCTTAACTCAGAAAAGGTAAATCAAGCATTGGGAGCTTAAAATATTATTATTTATTTTTTCATTAATTTCTTTTATTTATTTCTATTCATTTCAGTATACATTGCAGTTAAGACACTGACATGTAAACAGAAAAAAGATCATTAATTTTAGCACTTTTTTTTCTTTTTGAAAGCTATTTTTTTGTGACCTGATTAAATGAAATCTGTAAACATTTATTTTAGTTAAATTCAACATTTCAATTATTTACAGACCTTTGGTTTCTCTGTTTTTGTTCTTACTATTTGTCAAAATTATATTTTGTTTTCTGACTGAAACTGAAAGTATTTTGTAATTATTGTATTTATGATTTTTTTTTTTGTATTTATGATGCTATTTAGATTGTTTTTCAGTAATACTGCCTTAATTTGTACCTTTTTTGTCGTTTTAAACTGACAATCTCCAGGGTTCTGATTAGATATGTTTCTTTTGAAGCAATCAGGAAAAACTTTTAAAACAATGTTACTCCCCACATCTGTTTTATTTTCTATTATTTGTCTTTTACCAGATGTCCAAGTCAACAGGAAACTTCCTCACTCTCAGCCAAGCGATCAGCAAATTCTCAGCTGATGGTAAAGCCAGTTTGTTGATCTCTCCTGTTTTCTTTTTGCTTCTTACACGTCATCTTTCTTCACTGTTTACTTCTTATTTTTTTCTATTGCTGATGTTTTATTGTACCAAAGTGATACATTACAAGTATGTGTTTTCACTACTAAGGCCATTCTGGTGGATTATGTTGTAAACATCTTCTGTCAAACTGGTAGCTGCTATTAAACGTGAAAATACATATATTCTAGGGCTACAATTAGTTACTCTAGGCTGTTTTAATCAGCTTTATTGTTTAGAATATTATTATGGTAGGGTATGTGGTTAGAATATGCTTTGTTTAGCATATCCTTCTAAAACCTTTAAGAGAAACACAAATAATGCTTAAAACATCCTGTTTCTCAGGTCTAACTAATGCTCTTTTGTCATTCTTTAGTCAGATTGTTGAAGTGTGTCCTAAATTATCATACATCTACACAAAGTGCACTCTAGAAAGGCTGACTTCAAAATCAACTATTTATGGAAATAAAAAAGTGAACATATTTTGCAGATGTCATATGACCAATAACAATCAAAGTAGAGATGTTCTTTCTTGATAATCCAAGAATACATTTGGCTATTAATGTCTTTCTGCACCGGGATAAAAATGTGACTCACCCTTAAAATCTGCCTGCTTTTTAATCCTAATAATTTGATACGGATCATCTACTATTTTTTTTTCTTTTCTAAAGTAATATCAAACTTTTTTAGGCTGGATAATAGGTTAGCTTGTTTGCTTTGTTTGTATTAACTGCTGCATGCAAAACTTTGACTATCTTTGTATAGTGTTTGAGTGAAATATTTGTTATATATATATATATATATATATATATATATATATATATATATATCTCAATCAACACTTGGCATAAATATTGCTGCTATGGCAGATTATTTCCATTTCCCTACCATTTGACACACTGGAAAAACCCCACCCCTGACAGCGCTTCTGTAACAATCCTGCATTGTGTAAAGTTTTTGTATGGTTTGTGCATTAAACATTTGTTTTAAACAAACCATTTGTCAAACTACATAACCTAAAACCTTCTTGATTTTCACCCTGTTCTATGGATTTTGCACCTCCTTCTTCCCTTCAGGTATGCGTCTGGCTCTAGCTGATGCTGGAGACACAGTGGAAGACGCCAACTTTGTAGAGACCATGGCCGACGCAGGCATTCTTCGCCTTTACACGTGGGTAGAGTGGGTGAAGGAGATGATTGCCAACCAGAACAACCTGAGGACGGGGCCAGCGGACACATTCAACGACCGTGTGTTTGCCAGGTATGTGGGAAAATTTTATTTTATTAATTAAATGTTTAATCAGGTGTGTCTTCTTGGCAATCTTATGACAATACTTAGAAGAAGTGTGATTTTTATTTATTTTTTATTTATTATTTTTTTATTTCCATCTTTAATTATTTTTAACTTGATTAAAATTTGGGTTAAATATTTCTGATTCAGTAATACATATTTCATTCCTTGCTTTTGGCTATAATAAGTAGTTACAGACACTTCCTGCCCAGTGAGAAATGCAGAGTCCTAGGTCTCAAAGGACTCTTTAATATGTCCTGGAAGTGCTGAATTAAATTAGCTTTTCATCTCCAGAGCCACAGCTCAGCTACTCTATGTATCTTTACATGATATGAACTTTACAGACAAACAAATGTTATCTTTTTATCCAGCGAAATGAATTCAGGCATCTTGAAGACAGAGCAACATTATGAGAGGATGATGTACAAGGAGGCCCTGAAGAGCGGCTTTTTTGAGTTCCAGGTAAATACCTTAATATTCTGGGTAAGATAAGAAGAGAAAATGGCACATACTATTATTTCTTTCTTAAAAGTTTAGGATTAAGGTGCACAGTTTTTATTTGGATGAAAATGGTGTTCAGATCTCTCCAGGGTCTGTTTGTGAAAATCTATTTTTGTGTTATGTGGCCAATATATTGATACATACCTTTAGGTGTTACACAAAGAACCTCATAGAGGTGCAGTAATTAGTTTTGCTGATTGAGTGATTTCTCTTTAAGAACTGTATTTGAAGGCATTCAAGCTGTGAAACAGACTTGTAAAACAAGATGGCGGCCCTGCCATTGTAAACAATGAAAATATAATAAAATGTTTGCTGCTAGTGGTATCACACTAAGAAGAGGCTTCACTGCACTTGTGTAACTTCAAAACAACTTAAAAATAAGTGAGTAAATTAAAGTGCATCATATGGTTAAAAAAAAAAGTTTTGTCTCTACAGTATTTTGACAATATACATAAACATATATTCAGCATTGCATGGAAGCCCAATAAGGACATTTGCAAATTAAAATCCCATATTTAAAAAAAAATGTATTCTTAAAAAGTTGTAAATTTGAACTAATCAATGGAATGGATTTATTGCCCAGCCCTACTTTGTATATCCTTTTTTTTCTGTTTTTCTTTCTTTTTTAGTTTTTGAATATCTTACCAATACTAATATTAGTTTATTTTAAGTCTTCTTTTTTCAGTTACAGCTTCCAAAGCAAACAGGATTTCTTTCAGAGCTAAATACAGTTATGATTTTTTGTTTTGGGTGGATCTCTAATTAAATGTGAGTGAGCAATTACCCTGTCTGAGATATTTGTTATTCGTAAGTAGTTCTAAATACTTCTGCAATATCATCAAAGAATCGCCCATGATATTCTTGGTTGAAATAAAAAAAAAAGGGAGTTGTGCAACAAGACGATACCTCTGTTTACATGTTTTTTCACTATTGTGTGGAGATGAATCATGCCTGGAAATCTGTCGGATGGACAAATGATTGAAGAACCTGAAGCAAGCCGTTGATGTGTTTTATATGCCAAAGTACACACTGTCTCTTACAGATATGTTTCTCTACTTTGACCTTTTTATGTCTGAATACTTTATCAGGCATGGCTGTTTACCTTGGACAGTATTTTTGTTGTTGTTAAAGCATCATGCATCTTGTAATTGATGTGGATGACTTTAAAACTATGATCATGTTTTTGTTTTAGGCGGCTAAAGACAAGTATCGTGAGCTGGCTATTGAAGGCATGCACAGAGAGCTTGTCTTCCAGTTCATAGAGAGACAGACACTGCTGCTGGCCCCCATCTGTCCACACCTCTGTGAATACACATGGAGTCTACTGGGCAAGGTATGCAACATTACATTTTGGTACTTCTCTGCTGTTAGTTCTCACAGTGCACTTTCAGGGTAGTAATCTGGCTTTGATTCTCTCCTCCCATCTACCTTTCCGGCTTTTTCGTGCGGTAGACTTTTACCTACAACAGGGAAATTCAGGCGACAAAAACATGTCACTGTAATTTGTTCATTCATGAAGAACGCCACCTGGGATCAGGAAGCTTAAACTTCCTGGCTCATGTTGGCCTGCCGCAGCACTGGATCCCACTGCTCATTTACTGGTGTGAAACGGCTACTGACAAGTTCCCAGTGGTGAAATACAGCTCTGCCGGGAGCCCGTCTCCACACCGAGCCTTTCCCTCTACAGCATGAAACAAGTGCACACACTGTTACGTGCTTCCAGTAGCGGCGTGCTGGAGCCAGGAATATTTTTAACACTCAAATTTATGAATATGAAGGAGTGCTGCTGAGCTGGAGATATGTTTTCCCAGCTGTTGCTTAGCAACAACAAAATAACCCCCCCCCCCTCAACTACCTTTATTTTCCTCTCGTCCTGTGCTGGGTACCAAAAGCTGAAATCCTGTGTTTATTTGACGCGTGCTGAAGCAAAGCTGGTGCCTGCTAGTGATGTTCCGAAAGTAATGGGGACTTCTGATTGTGTAACTGATGAGACTTTTTTTTGTTTCCACTTCTAAGCTGTCACTCCTCCCCTGTTTCCCTCTGACAGACGGGTTCTCTGATGAAGGCCTCGTGGCCCGTGGCCGGCCCAGTCGATGAGATTCTGATTCGTTCCTCCCAGTACCTGATGGAAACCGCGCACGACCTGCGATTGAGACTAAAGGCATACATGCTCCCTCCCAAAAACAAGGTACGTACAACACGTCCACAGCAGGGTTTCCGTGTGCTCCTAAAATATCTTAAATTTAACTCAGTTATATTTCCCAAAAAGTCTTTAAATACATTCTTAGTTATGCTTTATATTTCCTAAATCTATATGCTCATTCTTCCGTTGCTTCTTTAACAAACTTTTGTTTTTATACTTTTAAGAAAACATTTTTAGAAGAGAACTCTCCTTAGTTGCATTTATTATTTCTGGGCCTTTTTGTACTCTTGTCTGGTGAATTCTGGTTATCGTTTGACAAAATTACAAAAGATTTCCCTCAAACTGGCTTTGTGCAGTTTGTTTAAGGAATTAAACTGCAAAACATCTTGTTATGGTAGCTAACATTATACATTTGTTATTATTAATGAAATTGTGTTATATGATTCTGGTAGGCCCTAAATTAAAATAACGGAGATCTTATAGTGTTTAAATTTTTTTATTTGAATGTATAGTTGACGATGTCTTTCGGCTTTGAGTTATGGGGGGATTATCTTATCTATTGGTTGTCCTGCATGTTAATCATTGTGACGAACCCACCTAATACTAGTTTTACACATGCTGTCTGTGCATGCGCATTTTTAGTGTTTATGTATCAAGTTAGCTTTGATTTAAGTCGTTCATTGTAGCTCCGCTGCTTTCACTTGATACTTTGAAAATGGCTGAGAGTAGCAAGAAGAAAACAAGTTTAAGAGAAGAGGAAGGCATCAGAAGAAAGAAATAAGACCAGAGTGTATTTGGGAGATCATTTCACGCGATCCCCCTGTGGAGTGGAAGAGAAGGTGGGATGGTCTTGTGAATGCGTAGTTATTCAAAAAGGGACTTGGGCGTTTCTTTCCTACATTTCTGGAAAAATAGTCCATTATATCTCTAACTTTCTAAAACTTGCGTGAACCCTGTTGCATGTTCTTTACAATGCAACTACAATAGCTTTTCATTGTGGGAGTGGAGATCAATTTTAGAATTTTCATAGTTTTATTTATTTTATTTTTTTCATGAAAACCAAATATTTTGTGTTCAAAAACCCCAATAAAGAAACTGGAGGCTGAGTGTTTTTTATTCTCTCTGTCCGCAGAATTTTCACAGTTTAACGATGGTTGGATGTGAGGCATAAAATTAATACATAGAAAATGGATTAGACTCCAGACTAAAGATACCTTCTTTTAATGTTCTTTTTTTTTAAACACAGATTTCTTTACATTTTGACCAAAACATGTCTTTTACAAGTTTTAACTGGTTTCAGAAGCAAAATCAAAAGGAAATAAATGCTTTTTTTCCCCTCCCTTTGTGCGCCGTCCCTGACTTGCAGCAGTCGTAGATTATTGATGTCGAGCTTCCTACAGCATCTGTTATCCTTTTTAGATAAACTCGGTGTTTAGTCTAATTGTGTTTGCGGTGGGAAGGTTTGTCTGTCTGTTGATAGTTTAGCAGTTCAATAAGTGGATTTTAGCAGCCCAGAGAAAAACAAAACTAGTATTGACAATATCTAAGCGAGACGATATCTTTGATTCCCAGGCCTCTTGTTATCGATTTGCAACAAATGTTTCGTTGGTATAGGGTCAGGACTGGAGGAGGTTGGGAAAAGAAGGAAAAAAGCAGGAAAAGGCTGTCTTTAATTCTTTTTAAATGTTTTTTTAATGTTTTAGTCTGTGTTAGAAGGTCGACATGTTTGATAAGAGATTTTGTATTAATCTAGAAAGACCCAACCTGTAATTTTAGGAATATTTTAAAACAGGCAAAATTAGCTGTCATAAAAAAACTGTGTCTATAGTAAATTATGTGCAAATAAATTGCTGCTGCAAAATGCTATTGCAGCTTTATCTAAATTTTATTGCTATTATTAACCCCACCCACCTAAAAAAAAAAAAAAAAAAAAAAAAGAAAAAACATCATGACTCATTTATTAGAAACTACCATGTTGGGCTTCACAGCTGCCATGTAAATTAAATTCACAGATTACAGACTGAGGATCATGAAAATACATAATAAAAAAAAAAATATTATTCAGAGGTTATATTTCATTGCAACCAACTTTTTTGTTTGTGGACCGAACATGAATCAATCACATCTAAAAGGTTTTTATTCTAAAAAAACATTTCTTTTTCTTTTTTAGAAAGGTGAAACGAAGCCCCCAACCAAGCCCTCCCACTGCACTATTTATGTGGCTAAGAGCTACCCCTCATGGCAGCACAGTGCCTTATCTCTGCTCGGCAAGCACTACAAGGTAAGAAAACAAAAACTTGCATTTTTATGTGTTTTGTTTTTTTGTTAAAAAGCAATGCAAATCAATGCTGGGACTCTTTCAGCTGTCCTACTCATTTTTTTTTGTTCACAGTCGCCTTTTGTTTAAATTAGTAGCACCTCTTTGTGTTTGTGACCAGAACAACAACGGGAAACTTCCCGACAACAAAGTCATCGCCAACGAGCTGGGAGCCCTGCCTGAGCTGAAGAAGTACATGAAGAGAGTTATGCCATTTGTCGCCATGATTAAGGTACTAATTATCAGTTTAAAGGAGCATTGCGCAAGTTTTAAGGTTATATATATTTTTTTTTCTTTCCCATACATGGCCTTACAATTGCCCAATGTGTAAAATTAGTTTCCCTCTGCTTACCACAGTTGCCTCTATAGACTCCATTAGTCATCCTCTGGACGTGCGCGTATCACGCACACACGGGCAACTGGATCACAAAAGACCAGTCACAAGTGCAGCTCAAACCCCAACTTCAATATTGAGAACTTTCTTACCTCAGAAGACATTACACCTCTAAGCAAAAGACCTTTGCAGTGGCAGATGTGCATCCTCTTCTCCAATGCATGTGCACCATATTGGTGTTATTTCAACTTGTCACAGGGGGGTGTGGGGGTGACTTCTACAAAAACGCTGCAACGTGCGATATGCTCTTTTAAGGGTCGCCTTGGAGATGCACCGATCAGACTTTTTCCTGCCAAATATCAACTTTTCATTCTTATTTCCAGCTGTCTTAAGGCCTTATACATGTAATGTGGAAAGAATGTGCTGCATGTTTTTTGACAGATTGAATCCTCTTGCGATGAAAAAATTTATTCCCATTAATGCATCATAACTAACCTTTTTTTTTATTTATTTATTTTTTCTAAGTAAAAATAAAGCATTAGAATTAAATCAGATTTATTGTTCAGTTCAGTAATTCTTTTATTTTCACAAGGGTATAAATGAACAAACAGTAGAATTTAGATTTGGTGTTTGTATAAATGCAAACCACCATTAACAGGTTACAAGTACCTCCTGTTTTTGTTTTTTGTTTTTTTTTGTTTTTTTGGAAAAGCCTTTAAGTCGAAATTACATTTATTTTATATAAATGTTCTTTCCATGCAAGCTGGTTTCATTACTGTTTGTTTTTTAAACTCCTTATCCACGCTACATTGCGGCTCTGCAAGCAGAACATACTAGATTCATCTCTTTCCTTGCGCCTCACCGAAAAGCTGCTTTCATTCTTTTAAACATTGAAATTGTTCAATATTCAAAACGAAAAACATTTTGAAACTGCACGTGTTTTCTCTGTCATCTCATAGAATATATATTCAGTTAGTCTAAAGCAGGTAATAATGATACTGATCAAAGGCATTTCTCTTTAAAAATTGATGAGCTGTTTCTCTTAGGTGCTTTAGTCTTTATTCAAGTGATCAAACAGAATGAACCTGGTGATATTTAAGATGAGCTTCTTTAATAATTTATGTCCTTTAAGCTGATCTTGCAGATCAGCGTAATCGTCAATTTTTTTAAAAACAATTTATTTTGCTCAAAAATGCCAAAATCAACGTGGCAATGGGTTACATATAATGTACATTAATAGTAAAATGGCATATTTCCTTTTAATAACTTTCTGCAGCTGTGTTTTTAAATAATTCTAGCAATAAATAGTTATTGTCTACTTACTTTTTGAGTTGTCTTTGTGTTTTTTAGGAGAACCTGGAGAAGAATGGAGCCAGGGTCTTGGATCTAGAGCTGGAGTTTGATGAGCGGGCAGTTCTCATGGAGAACCTGGTCTACTTGACTAATTCTCTGGAGGTCTGTGACTTAGCACTTTCAGGTCTAACACAAACAAAACGCTGTGTGTATCTGCCAACAATGCTTTAAGGTTTTGTCAATCGTAAGCGTAAGCATTGTTTCTCCAAAACGTCCTAATACTGCCAAATAATAAACCCGCTATAATGGGTAGTATTGCTTTTTACAAACTGGCACAAATTTACAAACCTGACACGAATCTTCCATTTTTGCACATCAAAGTAAACTTGTTAATCTAATGCTTGTTAACAACAAAAAAGATCAACCAACCCATAATTTGTGTTCATTTTCAAGCACTGGATTTTTTGTGATTTGTTTCGTGCTGCACAAACCGGTGGTTAGATGAGAGTCCCATCAGTGATACTTCATTGAGGATAGAATGGTCAGCTGAGAAGAGGTGTGGATGGGTAAATGACTTCAGTTTGTTGCCATAAAATGGCTTCTGCTGAACTCAGATCACTTGGGAGTTGTTTCTTTATAGGTAATAAAGTGGCCTTAGATTGCTTCCGGCCTTTGTACTTGGCTAAAAGAAGGTAATATGCAGAGGTCAGATTCTTCCATGCTCAGAAAATGCATCAGGCAATGGTGTAAAAAAAACAAAACAGATTACATGATTTTTATATTTTCTCGAGTCCATCCTTGCTCAGTATTCCTCTTTCCAACTATTTTTTTTCCCAGGCCGTTTATGCTCAAAAATACGCATAATATGTAATATTCTGGTGTAAGGCTGGATGGTAAGTCTAGGATCACTGATGGATTCCAGCTAACACCGGCAGTCTGGACCAGTGGGCAGAGCAAACACACGCAAAACATTTAGCTGCACACCATTGTGGATTGTACTGCTCAGATGTTTACTGATGGGTTTTCCCCCCCGTTTCCTTCCCCTAACAGTTGGAGCAGATTGATGTCTTATTTGCATCAGAGGCTGATGACAAAGTGAAGGAGGACTGTTGCCCTGGGAAGCCGTTCAGTGTCTTCAGATCAGAGGTAAACGCTCCTTTGCTGTGATGGATGCTTAAAGAAAATTGACTTTCAGACCAATTGTTTTTGCATATGTTCCGAGTGTGAGCGGATCCTTTTCTTCTGTCCATCTGTAGGTTTGTGTGCATTATGGATCATGTGTTTATGTCGGTGATCAACAAGATTAATTAAACAAAAAACCTGTTGTGCCTTTCCAGCCTGGAGTGTCCGTGTCTCTGGTCAACCCTCAACCAGCCAACGGCCTGTTTTCCACTAAGGTTGAAATCCGACAGGGGGACAGCAAAGACACCGTCGTCCGTCGGCTAGCCAAAGTCAACAGGCTCATAAAAGGTTGGTAGCGCGGATTATATAACGGGATTTTTGAAACCCAAAAAGGTCTCCTTATAAGGCTGGATTTTTAGAGAGGGTAAAAGCATTCACTCTGTTTAGATAAAATAGTCTCTAAACTGCGAGTCACATTGGAGTTGTGTTGATTCATATTTTTAGTTTTGTCGCTTGCATCTCTTGGTGGCTAAATTCAGATGCATGTTGCAAATCTGTCTTGGAAATGTCTTTTTTTTCCCCTTTTCTTTCATTTTTTTTGGCCGTTGCCATCTGCCAGTAGAGAAATGTAGAAAACATTCACTAGTCTTTTGACCTTTTTTGCAATCCAAACTGTAGCTAGATGCATGCTGATTGCTGTAATTACCCCTGAGAAGGGCCTACAGCTTGGAAGTCCAGCTGTTACAAATTAAGTTAGATTAGGTCAAATGAAGCTCGAATAACATTTACAAATTTTATTATACTGCATTAGTTTGGGTTTCATAATTTATTCTTTATGTTTTTACCACCAGCCTGCCAGAGACTGCAGATAACAATTAGCCTTTATGGCTAAATCTGGCATGTTTAGACGATGGACTAAAATACACACTTTTAAAGTAATGAAAATACTAGAAATGTGCTAACTGTGATTGGCAGGTCGGATACTGAAAAATCAAAATTGTTATTTTCCTATTCATTAAATGCATCAAAGCTAGGAACGCTCCCCTGCAATCTCTATTTTATAAGCAGTTCTTTTTTTAAAAGTATGATACCACAGGTTTCTGTTATGTCCAACTTTTTATTCCTTTATGTCTTGGTTTTAATGGGGACTGGCCACCTATTCAGGGTTGATAAATGGATGGATGGTATCTATTGTAGCACACCACTTCAAGACTGGCTGGGAAAAAATCCGGCCCTTAAAAATTAACTATCATTTATTCCCCCAATCATTCTACGATCACATTCTATTGTATCTCACTTCCTTTCATGTATTGCCTCTTTTAAACTGTATTTTCTTCATTTCTTTTTGCTCTTTTTCTGTCATGTTTTTTTATTTTCTTATTCTGCCTACCCCACTGACTCTTAATTACTTGACCACACCACTAGATCTGTCCAGAGTGAAGCTGATGAGGTATGAGGACCCCATGCTAGGACCACGCCGGGTGCCCATCCTGGGACAAGAGGAGAAAGGCAAGCTGCCCATCTCCAGCAAATCTGTGTTCAACATAAATCTGGACGAGAAGAAGGTCACTCTGGCTGACAACGGCCTCACTGTAGACGTTGGAGACACTCTGGTTTATCTGATCCAATAATGTACAATAGGCCGTCTCACAGGCACAAAGGAGCAGGTTCAGCAGTCTCTTTGTAAAATTTTCAAATATATACTGACCTGTTACAGTAAAAGAAAAAGGCATTTTGAGCCAGACGGCACAAAAAAAAACGCCTTTCCTTTACATTTGATTAGTGGACACCTACAGTTAATTTGAAATGTTAGTTAAATAACTGCTGAAATTGTACCGTAACAGAACTCCTGTGTGCTGTTAAATAGTCTTTCTTTTTTTTTTTTTTTTTATAAGATTCAAGTTTGCCATTTTTGTATATGGCCGATCCTGATATTTAGAATTTTTAGGCTTTCAAATGGATCTGTACTGAACAAACATCTACCACCACCTCACCTGTGTTCGTCGTCGGACTGCACCTGCTGGGCTCTGAATGCCTGATGATGTCATATAAATGGAAATGTGTCTGGTATTATTTTATTCATCAAATATGAGGCCTATCTTGTCTCTTCAGCTTGTTGGACAGCTTTTATGTTTTCTAGCTGTCAGCTGTGCTTGTCTGGATTTTCCACAAAAATAAAACGTATTAAATATTCATAATTTGTTTGCCTCGCCTCTTGTTTATACCGTCTAAGCTATGGTAGAAAATCATCCAAGAGCTAAACAGTGACAAAATTAGGTTTACATTTTTAACTGAATATATTCTTAGCCAAATCCTATTTGCTGAACTAATGTTGGCTATAAAGTTAATATGGAGTCTAGTGAGCAGCAGCTGTCTGTCATATTATGTGTAACATAAAGAAAACCTTTTTCTTTGTAAGAATAAAAAAAAACTGTTTGAATATTGTCATATCAATATGAAGTTAGTGTTTAAGTCATTTATCTACATACAACAAATTGTCATTTAAAATGTAATGCAGGGCTTTTGTTGGCTGCCTCGAAAATGTGGCCTCCTGTTTCGGTATCTTTGTTTCCACATGAAAATTTTAAGGTAAGCCAGCAGAAGAAAAGTTTTCAGACTGATGGAACACTATGAGAAGTATTTTATGACTTACAAAAAGTGTAATCCTATTTATTTATTAATTTGTTTGGTTTGCTTTTGTTTTATCACACAAATGTTTCAGATCAAGCAAATTTTAATGAACAAATGACCTGAATACATGCAAAAATCTAATTCCTATTGAATTGAAATGGCTATCTCAACCGACCTGACCCTATGTGGTAAATGTCGACATAGCATTAAGTGTTTGAGACAACTAACAAGTTGTATATTGCCATAGAGGAATTTTGGTCACTTTGCAGAATTGTTTTCAATTAAGCCATTCTGGATGTATTTTGATCATGAACACCTTGTTTAGGTTCATACCTCTGTATCTCAGAGTCAATTCTGGACTTTGACCAGGCTGCTTCAAAAACTTCTACTTTTTTTCCAATCACCTAGAGGTAGGTTTGCTGGTGTGTGTGTGGATAATTGGTCTGCTGTATAATCAAAGTGTGCTTGAAGTTATGAGCTGCTTAGCAGAAATTCTTTGGGATTCTCTGCGAAAGAGCTGAATTCATGGGTCCATCAGTTACACAAAGTCATCCTGGTCCTGTAACAGCAACACAAACCCAGACAGTCAAACTACCGCCACCTTGTTTGAGCAAAGGTATGCTTTTCCTTCTGAAGTGCTGTTGAGATTTACCCCAGATGTAACAGGATGCCCGCTTTCTGAAAAGTTCAAGATTTTTTTTCTTGTCTGCACAAATTCTCCCAAACGTCTGGGGATCATCTGAATATTTCTTTCAAATGTGACACCCCTTTGTGTTCCTTTTAGCCATCTTTGGTTTTTAACTCTCTTTAAATATCTTATTGTTGAATAATGAACCCTGACCACGCTTTATTTTACCCCGTTTCCGTTTATTATGGTTCTAATCACATTTGCAGCAGTCCAATCATGAAATGTGTCGGTTTATGACCCTTGTTCAAAGCAAACTAAATGACCTGCTTAAAACCTATTGAGCAGGAAGCTTCTTTATTTCATCCATTTTGAAACTATATCTTAGACTATAAGTAAAGTATAAAAATTACTTTAACAGATTAACAATTATGAAAGTGGGTGTGAGGTGCCCCCAATGGGTGTATACATTTCCAAGCATTCTGTAAGAAATGCCCAGCCCCATGTGGCTTTTTTTTGGTGAGCAGATACATCAGATATGAAATGACATCATCTCAGTTGTTTAAAGACTTTTACAGAAACCAACACTGATTTGTTTTTAAATAAGCAATCAATCCTGTTTTAATGCATCTTTCTGGAAGGCATGCATTTTCATTATCTTTAAGAGTTGCTAAACTGAAAAAAAATAAATAGGTCTACTCTTGAGTGAACACGTGGTTAAACTAAGCCTCTAAACCTCACAGTTTCACTGCATGACTTTCTGTCACGTACAAAGCCCTTCTTCCTGCTTTACTTTCTGTCACTCAGTCTTAAATGCAAAGTTCATCAATCTAAATAGAAGGTCATTGTCAGAGCAGAGGAAATGAGCCTTCTTAAATAAAAGCCACAGACATTTTACAGTTTATAGAACCAAGACTTTCCCTCGCAGCGCTTCACTCAACATTTCTTTACCTACAGAGTACGTGTGGCATTCACCATTCAGAAATGTAAGTACATGATTAGAACCAATAGAAACTGATAGATTTGATTTATTTGGTTTGAATCTATTGTATTAAAAGTCTTAATGTAGTTATTTGCATGCATTTGCCTTATTTTAAAAACTTTATCAAATGTCCTCTAACTTGCTTGTGTGCAACTCCATCATCGTCATCATCGTTGTCGTCCCATGCTGAACGTTTTATGTTTTTGCACCCTGATGTGCCTTTGCCCTCTCTTCATTTGCTGTATTAGCAGGGTGCACAGCAAAGTCTCAGACTGAAGACAGCGAGACTTATCTTAGTCACGCAGCTTCTGGCTGAGCCATCTGACTGCTGGTTTATCTGCTCCGACACACAGCCTCTCACCGGGAGAGTGTCACTTTGGCTTCTCTTTCCTGCTGACTCCCGGCTCCTCTCTCGTTTCTCCTCCTTGTGTCGCCCATCTCAAGGAGCTGCTGGTAGAGCCAAGTCATGGAGGAGACGACAGTTACGGACCAGTAAGTGTTTTGTATTGTCCCAGACCACTTCATACTGTTGTCCGCACGTAACACAATACAATTAAAGGTAACAATTTCATCTTATCCCAAGTAGGACTGCTTGATTTACTTGTTTAAACATCAGGGATAGATAGATGATACAACTGTACATTTTTCTCTTCATATTTTTTGTAATAACTCCAATTTTACATTTACTGCTGTCTTTTTTTGTTTGTTTTCTAAACAATGTGAACAAAAAATAGATTAGAATATCAGATGTGATCCCTTTTGTGAATAAAGGACAGACGTTTATGTTTAAAGCTGCCTTTTTTGCTTCCCTTTTTTTAGAACGGAACTGTCGGTATCAAATGCTTCATCGATAATGTGTCCAGATGAAGAAGTGGAAAGCTTGAACACACAAAATGATGATACCCAGGGGTCAAGCGAAGTCCCTGTGACGACAAACCCAGTGGTAACTCAGCCTGGTCCTGGCCTCGCTACAACCACCATAACCACCATGACACAAATGGGGGGAGACTGGAGCACCGGCCTTCTGGATGTCTGTGGAGACAAGACCACATGTAACGTGCACACACAAGCATATTTTGTGTTCAGCATGCAGTTAATAATAGCCAATGCATTATGTTGGTGTAGAATACTAAAGTGGTGCAAGCTGTTCTAGCTTTAAAAATATTTAGTTACCTAGTGGATGATAGTGGTCATAACTAGGGCTGTGCATAAAAATCGATATAAAGATTAATATCGATATTTTTAAAAACGATTTAATATCGATATTCTGGCTTTCAATATCGATATACCTCCCAACCTCTAGGGGGCGTTATCACAGCGCAACCATTACAGTTCACAGCGAAGGAGAGCAAGTGAGACGAATTTGTGGAACGGCCGACAGGATTTTAGAAGCTCCTTTGTCCCTAAAATCAGATGTTTGGGCACATTTTTGGTTTCTGTGACACGTTAAATGCATTGAAGCAAATGCACTTTATTTTCCGGTTAATATGTCTGTGATCAATAAATAGAACATAAACATAATATTTGGCTGATTTTGGTGATTGAATCACTGAGCATTAATTCAAAGTAATAAATATCGATATTGGAATCAAAGCAAGCTGAGCTATGTATCGAGAATCGTATCGTATCGTGAGCTGTGTATCGAGAATCGTATCGAATCGGCTCATCCTAGATGATACCCAGCCCTAGTCATAACTAAAATGGTACTGTGGTACTGTGTTAACAAGTAATAATAACTATAATAATACATTTTATTTCAAGTGCCTTTCAAAACACTCAAGGACACTGTACAGGTAAAAACATTTATGTTAAGAGAGAAAAAAACAACCTTAAACAAAATACGACAACTCAGGTTTCCACTTTCAAATACAACACAGCAATAGGTTTGAGGTTCCTTCCAGTTTTCACCTCAATACTCACCTCCTTACAGGTGATCACAACATCTCCCCTGTAAGCCAGGCCAACGATGACCCTAACGACTCCCCATTGCAAAGGGGTGGACCAGTTTCAGTTTAATTTGCATGTTATCTAAGCCAGAACAATGCCTCTTTGGGCAATAATATAAAGCTTGGAACTCCACACTACTCCAGACAGTTGAACTGAGAAAGCTTTGTGGATGGGAAGCAATCATTCTTTTGGAATGATCATGACCTGGATGACTGAGAATCTTCACCAGCAGACTCTGATTTTCTACCGGTTATTACTTCTTTATCCTTTCTTGGTTACTTTCTCTTCCCTCTCCCTGGGCAAAAAGAATGAGTGGTCCTCCATTTCAACAGAAAACGACAAATAGAATGAGCTATGGTCATCTTTGCTTGTTTATACTCCTCCTCCACCAACATCATGGCGTCTCCCAGTGGGAGCAACAATGTATTTATAAAGTACAAATCATAAATTAGAAGAACACTTTAATTTTTGGTGTGATGTTATTAGACTTTGCCAGAATATGTATTTATAAAAGCAATTCTGGATTTTTGCTAGCTAGTTAAAAGCCAAACTACACACGCCAAACCTTTAAGGTTCACACAACTCTGAATCCTTTCTCATCTATCTTTCATCTATGTTACCCGAGCGAAAGTAACTAAAGTTTAAAACAAACTAAAACCAATGAAGACTTGTACAAAAGAGAAAAATAATCCAAAATGTCGAATTTGATTTTCTCAAAATGTCATGAAAAATAATTGAATACATTTTTATAGCAATTTGGCATTTAATAGTAATTATCTTTAATTCTACATATGACCCAAAATCAGATGTCAAAGCATATTTTTTCAGCCTTAATTGGTTCTAGGGTCTCAAAGACCTTTCAAAATAAATGACATATGAAAGAAGAAAAAACACTCAAAAAAACTCACACCTTTTACACAAACTATTGTTGCCTTCCTATGTGTTTACAGGTATCCTTGGGGCACTGGTGCCATGCTATTTAGACCTGAGTTTAGCCCACCAGTATGGGGAATGTCTGTGCATGCCTCTCCTACCGGGATCCACTTTTGCCATCAGGGTTGGGATCAGGGAGCGCTACAAAATACGGGTAAGTGAAATG
Organism: Fundulus heteroclitus; assembly: GCF_011125445.2. Classification (NCBI taxonomy): domain Eukaryota; kingdom Metazoa; phylum Chordata; class Actinopteri; order Cyprinodontiformes; family Fundulidae; genus Fundulus; species Fundulus heteroclitus. Next base: position 13,890,745 of record NC_046371.1, on the reverse strand, counting down.
TATAGTTCTTTGTTTCTTCTGAACAAACCAAAACGTACCCTTATACACAGTAATAGAAAAGCTTGTAAGAAAATGAATTATTATTTTAAAACCTTTATTCTACCACTTATCTGACATTAAAAGGTGCAAAGTAAGATGTGCACTTTGAACATTTGTTAGTTTTTTTTATTTTATTTTACGACCTTGTAGTTGAAAATTTGTTCTGTGTGGATTTCTGCTGCATCATTTGGTTTGTGTCCGTGCTTCCTCTGCTTGCTGGCATTTGTTGTATGTCTGCTCCTTGCTGTCCTGCATCTTTACCCACAGGGAAGTGCGTGTGAGGACTGGTGTGCAGTGTATTGCTGTTACCCTCTGGCTGTATGTCAGATGATAAGAGAGATGAAGCGCAGGATGAAGACCCAGACATATCAAGTGTCTACAGTGACGGAATCCCTGTGAAAAAGCTGTTGACCGTACCCTTTTTCCTCTGTGTTGACATTGCAACAAGGATCAGTGAAATCAGATTAGCATAAATTATCAGTGCCATAAGATTTGGGTATTTGAAAACCCAAAGTCCTCTAACAGTAAAAAAAACCAAAACAACAACCTGAAACCACAAAAGGGTTAAAATATTGGATCTGATTGTCCAGATTTTAAAGCTCCACTGGATGATACCAACCAGAATAAAGACATTGGAACTGCTGTTTGAACTAAAGTTAGCATTAATATCTATGACCATTTATTTCACTGGAAGATATTATTTTGTGGCCACATTTATAGATGGATGAAAAACAGACAGGAAGATAAATGGTTTCCCTTTTTTTCCACCCCCAATTCCAGCAGACCTCAAGCAAACTCTAAACATCTGATGCAATATTAAATTAAACACCAAAGAACAAACAGTTCATTCTTACAGAGAAATACTCCTGTAGCTGACATGATGTGGTCATCTTAAAAATGTATTAAATATTGCACTTATGACTATTATAATTGCCCCACTCAAGCTCAGGAGGATTTGTGCTACATTTAATCTTTGACTCACATTTAAAATACAATTTAAAAGCCAGCCTTTCACCTCTATTGTCAATTGTCAGTTAATAACCCATAACAATGTTCTCTTCAAGCCATTTTTTCCAAGTCTTTTTTTCAAGTCTCTAACTAAATTTAACTGTCTCACATTGGGAGCATGCTGTCTAGGTTGTCCAAAACACAGAATAACTGAAGGTTATGAATTTAGATCACTACCTTAGAGCCTAAGTCAACACATGCATTTTCAAAACGTTTATGCTTCTCAGAACATTTGATTATACATGCATAAAAACTGTAAACTGTTGTAAGTGTTAATGTGCAATCTTATCCCTCTGCAACTGTAAGTATGCATTTATTAAAAAAAAGGTAACCAAAATGTGTTAAAACTAGTTGATATTAAGTGCCTGAAAGACTCAAACAGGAAGTGCGTTTTTTATTTCAATGGTCAGAACTGCCCTTGTAATGACGATAATATAAGATGAATTGAGTTTTTTTGTTCTGACACAAACCAAAATCATGTGGCATAGAGTTAATTTTGAGAAACATTTGTGTGGTCATTAATCTACAAGAAACATTAACGGGTTGTAATTATCCATTGTTGGTACATAGGAGTTCTGCCACAGTTCAGAAACCTGACTTAGGTTAATTGGTCACTCTAAGTTGTCCAAAGGTATGTGATATCTATGGTATGATCGAGATTTTTGTCAGAGCTCCAGTTGTGGCTTACTTGCTGTGAAATCATTGTAATTTACATATGCAATTGTAACTCAGAGGGGATAAATTTAACTGATTACATGACACAAAGAGTGTTTGTGAGACTGGAAAGCCAGAAGTCGAGTCTCACATCTTCAAAGAAGAAGTCTAAGTCAAGCCTAATGTCTTTTGCTTTGTGATTTGAGTGCAACAGGAGTTTGGGTTGCAGACTCATCCCCCCATGGCTGAACATCATGTAATGTAAGATTTAATTTAGATTTTTGCTACAAAAGATAAAAATTAACACATTTTCGGTTAAAATACTCTAATACCTTTCATTTAACCTATAATTATATTTTTTAAGCATTTATTCAGCTGTTTAAAAATATATGACATATATTTCAGAATGGACTTTAAACTGTAAAACTCTCAAAGAAAATCCAAAAATGTCAAGTTTAGCTTAAACATTTGGATTTTTTTGTGTTTTTTTTTTTTAGGTATTACATTTCAGAAGAATAAGCTCAATATGCAGTTTTACAGTAATGAACATTAAAATATATTCAATTAATGTAAGTATATGAGATGGAGCTTCATCTTTTTTACATTGGATATATGTTTTCATCAAAAACCTTTTTTCCTCCCTGCTCTCAGCAATCAAGGCATCTGTATGAGAAGTTTTTTGTCTTTTCTTGATAAACATTTAATTGCAATGTTTTTATTCATAGTTGTTTGAAATGCGTTGCTGATATACGGTAGTAATCAAATCATTTTTTCAGGCCAATTTACTTTTAAGTACACAATTTATTTAATAAAGACACACAAGGTAATACATATGTTGCATATAGAATCTCAACAGCAGATAGTGCAATTAAACATTTCCTTACAGTAATATGAGTTATGAGGTTCACTTGGTCTATGCTCTATATCTGATGTTTTGTTTTCTAAAGAGAAGTGGGTCTAGGTTCACATGGTTTAAAGGAAATTGAATTCAGTGGAATCAGAAGCCTGAATGTATGTTACCTCAAAAAGCAACGTCTTTGACTCTGCATCTCTCACTTGATTTCTGACTTCATTAAATTGAGTTGAATATAAAGTTAACTACATAAATTGGGACTTCTTACTTTAATTGTCTGAAACCTTTATTATGTTTATTAAAGTGAAGGTCACCACATGATGTGTGTAATTCCAATTAAAAAAGGAGGGCAGACAGGAAATTTTTACTGATCAAAATTATATATATATTTTTTAATGTCCCTTGAAAGTCCTGGAACACAATGGATTCACTTGCAGTAAACCATTTATTTTAAGAACGCCTAATTACTATTCGAAGAGGTCTAATTGCTTATTTTCTGTATGCAGAGACACCCGTCAGGTTAACCAGCCTTCTCTCCACAACGTCGCTTCCCATACAAATAGTACAAAAAAGTCTGCTTCTCTATTCCTGTTCTTTTAAACATGCATTCCTTGATTCACCCTGAGGCATTGAACCATTTTATTAATCCAGTCCTGATTGGCCTGCTTCCCTGATCTTGAAATGCCAACCAGACTGAACGGATATGAAAATGTTATTTATTCACAAAAGCAGATGGATCCTCAAAGGGCAAACATGTAATTTGTTAACTCTTGCAGAGGCAGTCTCCCACCTGGCAGCTTCCGTGAATGAAATAGAAAGACTGAGAAAATTGGGTTTGAGTCAAGAAAAAGATGTGAATCTGATTGTATTTTGTGGACTGTTGTGAGGATAAAAAGAAAAAGTTTTCAATTTGGATAATTTCACAAGCGCACACACTTTAAGGGTAGATTTTAGCTTTATCAAGACCATTTGTTTTGGACTATAAGGACCTTGCATGGATCTAAACAAGGGATGGTTGGAAGTGATATTTTATCAAGAGGAATGTGGGAAACGAGGGATACTAGAGTGTGAGTTTTACTTAAGGGAGTCATTATTGAAAGCAGAGCAGAGCTATGGATCTAAGCATTGAGGTCCAAAATGGAACTACAGATCTTTGAAGAGAGACACAGCAGGGAGTGGTAGTATAACACCTTAAAAGTGGGTTAGAGAGGAGAAATCAGCAAACAGAGAACACAGACACTAAATAACACAACATAATGGAAGTATAATTATTAAAAGAATAAATTAAGTTGATAATGGTGAGAATGCATGAGGACAGAGCAATAAATGACTCACTGTTGAAATAAATTTGAATTTCCATATTACATTGAATTTCACAGCATAGATGTTAAGTTTAAATACTTGTGGTTAAACTGTACAATAAATGACATAGCTTTAATTTAAATGTGACAAAAGACTAACAGGAAGGAGGTAAGAGGAGGATGGGTGGGATGACCAGGGTCATGAAAAAGAAGGAAGCGAATGGGTGAGAGGAAACTGGGTCCTAAAAAAGAGGAAGATGGTGGAATGGAAAAGGATTGTAAAGAGGGATGAGGAGAATAAGGGGATAAAAGGGACTAAACAGTTTTGAGGAGGATTAGTGAGATAAAATTACTCAAAGAGGAATAAGGGCAAGTGAAATTAAATGGGTCACTAAGAAGAAGGATGAGGGGAATAAATAGTGATCATAAAGAGGGAGGAAGAGGATGAGTAGGTTGAAAAGGATTCATAAAGATGGGATGAGAACAATGAATGGAATAAAAGCCGCCATAAGACAAGGGGGATGGATGGGATCAAAAGACGTTGTGAAGAGGGGACGAGAGGAGTGAGATAAGGAAAAAGGGAGCTGCTCTGTAAAGCCTTCAGAGGCTTGTTAGAGATAACTTGTGAACAAACGGCACTGAGTCCAAGGAAAGCAGCAGAAAGGTCAGGGATACAGTTGTGGAGAATTTTAAGACGGGGTTGGGTTATAAAACCAATATTTCAAGGTTTTGAATATCTCATAGATCACTGTTCAGTCCATTATCTAAAAATGGAAATGGTATGGCACAAATGCAAACCTAGATATCCACAGCACAGGTTTTAAGACAAAACCATACGGTATTTAGAAAGTTTTTTCGTTTTACTTACCCAATGGATTTGGCACAGTAATACTGGAGTAAGCAGTATATGTCTTGGAAAGGACCTTGGTTATTATGAATATCTTCTTTTTTGAAAACTTTTTTTTTTAAATGTTGCTAGGCAATAATAGTGAGGCAAACCACAGGTCAGTTCTTACAAATCTCCATCAAAATATAAAACACCCAACCAAAGAACACTTTGGACAAAAAGCACAATAATGTTAACACGCATAGAACCACGCAGTGCCTCAACCTTGGAGGATCTGACCACATCTGTTTGTACATGTTACCGCTTACAATCCACTAATTAAGCAAGTTGAAAGCAGCCAGCAGTGAGATCACTGGTTTGAGGCTGTATGCTTTAAGCATACATACTGGAATCTCTTTGGTCTGGACAGCTTTTATTATGACCACTACATAGCTTCATTAATGTCTTACATTTGTTTCTGCTCAGAGACTCTGTCACACACATTAAGACAATATCTGTGTGTTCCCAAACCAAAAATCTTTAATAAAGAGGTGAGAAACTTGCTGAGCAGCAGAAATGTTTAAATGGGACCATAGAAACTGATACTTAAAGCCTCGCAGGAGCCAATCTGATGCGGGGGTAACATTGACTATGGTGGGTTAGGATCAAGTGTGGCTTCTCTTCAAACCCCCACCTACACTGCTCCTAGGGAAACAGGCCAACTATGGCTCCATCCGAATACCTTTATTGAGTAAGGACTCTTCAGCCAAAGCGGAAGTGCTCTCTAGTGCTGCCAGTAAGTAAGTAGGTACTAGGAAAAGGAGCCTGCATACTTCCTCACATGGCTAGTAGAACCTTGTGAAGTCCCTTACCGGTGCTAAGGAGCTATAAGGGAACCCACAGTCCTTTGCATGACTTGACATATAAGCACAACCCACCTCATGGAAATTAAGAAAAATGTCCGGACAGAAGAGAGCGCACACTTTGTTGTTCATTTTTAGAAGACTGTAGGCCCGGATTTGACTAGCATCATCCGTGTGCATTTCCATCACGTAATGACGTTGGAGTTGAAGGCAGTCTGAAGTCGCCTTTCCTGTGGATCTGTTCCAGATGGATGCGTGGAGCTAGGCGGAGCGAAATTAATTTGGCTAGGGTCAGGTTAGGAGCCTATGGCCCTGGCTGTGGAAATTCTGTCTACGTGAATAGAAGTTCATGTGGGTCTTTCTGTTGCTATCCCTCAAAAATGATTTGTTTTCTTGGGCTAAATGAATATATCTTAACTATATCTACAGTAGACCTGCTATGTGCATATATATTTATTCTATTTTATTCTTCAATAGCCCCTCTGTTTCCTCGTGTTTCTGTTTTGCCTTTTTGTTTACACTAGTCAATTTAGCAATAGTTGGTGGGTTGAGTTTATTTGTTTGGCTCGTGAAATTCAGGAGCTTGAAGCGGGACAGTAGTGGCGTCAGGCAAAAATCAAAACCTTGCAAACACCTATATCAGACTGCTCTTCCTGTTCCTCAGTTCAGCCTTCAACATGGTCATTCCCACCACTTTGGAGTCCACACTGCACAACCTTGGCTCAAACGCCACCATCCACAACTAGAACCTGGGTTTTCTGGTTTCAAGTTTTTAAAATGGGGAACTACACATCTTCCACCATCACCTTGAACACCGGGGTGCCCCAGGGATGTGTACTGAGCCGCTTGTTGTTCGCTTTATTTAACCATGACTGCCAGCCAGCCTACAGGACGAACACCGTAATTAACTGTGCAGATGATACGATCTGATATCCAGTGGTGATGAGGCAGCCTACCGGAGGGATGCTGGAATTGTGACAACCTGGTGCTCCACCAACAATCTCATCTTGAACAGCAAAAAACGAAAGAAAAGAAAAATCAACAAGGAGATGGATGGGATTGTAGTGGAATTCAGGAATTCCAGGAAATTGGTTCTTGCATTGAAAACAATCAACAAAGAAGCACTGGTGAGTTTCCCTAGCTTTAAGATCCTGGGTGTCCACATCACCAAGGACCTCTGGTGGGCTACCCACACCACACACACAGTTGGTAGGGCTCACCAGCATCTCAATTTTTTTGTGGAACCTAACGTTGGATTACCTCAGAACCTTCTCATGATTTTCTACTGGTGTTTCCTAGAGAACATACTGACTTATGGCATCACAGTGTGGTGCACATCAGGCTACAAGAAGGAGCAGAGGGCACTCTAGAAGGTCATAAAAGCACCACAGGGGGTTATGTTCATAACTTTCCTTACAGTTCACTATCTCACCTACAACTTGTTTATAACTGTCCATACCACATGGACACAGACGATTTAATGAATCTAATTTTATTTTATTGTTGTTTAATCTATGACTTATTTTGCTTTCTTATTCATTTGGTTTTGTTCATTTGGTACACAATTTTGTTGTATTGCTAACAACAATGTGCAATGACAGGTAAACTTCTTATTTTACCCTAAAGTGCTTTCAGATACATATACAATTGCCATGCTAATACAATCCATAATACTGCATGCTATATGCAGATGTAATACTTGCAAACCAATTGCTCCAACTGAAAAAAATACTTTAATATTTAACAATTATAACAATTAAGAATTTGGATATGTTGACTGAAAGAACAGTTTTCCTCTTTTACTAGCCGATTTGCCACATGAAGAAAAGTGTCTTGCAAAATCACCCCCACACCCCCTGGCTTTTTACCTACTGTATTACATTCCAACCTATAATTTAGATATTTTTCAATCTTTTTTTGTGATGGATCTACACAACATTGTTTGAATTGATGATGTGAAATGAAAACGTACATATTTAAAAAGAATAACAGATAAAATGCTGAAAATTAGCATGTTCATATGTATCCACCCCCTTTGGTATAATGCCCCTAAAAAGAGGTACAGATGATGGATGCATGGGTGCCAAATTGGGTCAAGCCCAGGAGTGAGCTACAAACATTTAAAAACAAGCACCATGGACACCAAAACATGAAAGCCTATTAATAAGTAAATGTTACACTCATCAAAGCTTGTCCATTCCTCTCTTGGCTCCCTTTGTGCCACTGATCTCAGCACCATGCTTCTGCCTCTTCACTTTTCCTTTCAAAGTAGTGAATGACAGTATTTGAATATCTCTTTTCCTCTGTATTTATTATTTTTTTTTTACTCTGAAATATATTTTTAATCTAATATGGGGTACTACCTTTAGGCATGCTAAAAACTTTTCATATTCTAGATATGTATTTCTCCTCCAGCAACACTATTTAAACTATTCACTCAGGCTATTTCTAATTAAATTAAATTATCACTGCAGTCTAAATGGACCCTGAAGTGTTTCCAAAAACAAGACTAAAAACAAGAATTTGTTGCAGGACAGTTAAATTTGCCTATTACTTTAAGGGAAATTAATTTGCTTTTACCTTAGGTGCTAATTGTTTTCATTCTTTAAGGAAGAAACTACATAGTAAACGTTTTACTTGATCCCTGTATCTTTACCATAAACCCAGTTTACACACTATGGGCTTACGTCATCGCTGCCAGATACACTGTCACACCTTAACCATTAGGGGGCAATGTTGCTCCGGATCTGGCTGCTGGCGCCTCTTCTATTGCTTCAATGGCTCAGCAGGGTGACATCAGTTTTAAGTGCTGATGTGAGGTCAGAGTTGGGATTTCCAAAGCAATAGCCAGGTCAAGATCTGGAACAGTGAAGCCCTTCCTAAGTCAGCAGTCAGACAGGCATCATAAAATATCTCTGCGGATGTTCTTTCCTGCTGATCCAGCATGAAGACAACAATCCCTACAGAGGCATCAGGTGTAGAGTACAAGCTGTTATCGACAACAGCCCCCGTGAGAGTTGAGTTTGCCGTGTGGGTGTGTGTGTGGGGGATGTATCTTGGAGAGCTTGTTTCTTGCTGTTGTGCTCATTAGAAACTGTTGCTTGTACAGAGAGACAACCAGAAGATCAAGGCATCATTTGCCAAATAAAACTGATTGTGCTCTCTCATACAAGAAACCATTTTAGCATATCAAACCTCTCACTTCCCTTCTCTTCTTTTTTTTAATAAATCCAGCGAATATATCCTTACCATATCTACATATAATTTCCCCTCTTTAAATCCTTACTCCGTCTATTCGGTCCCTGACTTCTTCAAAACTGCCTATCTTTTTTTGCTTCTCTTATTCTTCCTGGCTGATGATACTTCATCTATCCAGGACAACAAGTGCCACCTGGGGTTTGCATAACACAAACCCACACTCTCCTCCCTGCAGTCTCTTGTCGTATCAATGTCTCTCTGATACACATTTGCTTCGTCCCTGTCCTTCCTCTGTGCTCCTCTGATTTTCAGCGTGTCTTTCTCTGCAACATAGCATCACTGTGGGTGATTTTGTTGATGTGGTGTTCGGCTGCTGCTTAGCCCGAGGCTGTGGAAGCTTTGTCTGCCCATGACAGCAGCAGTCTTGGTTTGCTTTGCATGTTATATGTATGTGATGATGGGCACTTGTTTGGTACTGCTCCACTTCCAACGTTACATAGTCAATTTATCAGTTTTGTTTTTCTTCCAGTTATAGATAGAATTCCAGAAATAATTATAAAACCAAAGATGATGTCTGTTTTTGCCTTCTGGTCTCTACGAGAAAAAGAATTATTAATCAATTAATTAATCCCTAAAATCATTGCTTCACATAAAAGGGTGTTTTTTTCCTTCTTTTTTATTAATTAAGCTGTATCCTTTGAGGCTTTTGTCTGTTTTCAGAACATCTTCCAGCATTAATTAAAATAAACAAATATGAGCCAAGTTTACAAATTTGTCATGGATCTTTCTCTATTATATGAGTTTATTTTTTGAAAAATTAATTATTTTGAAAGCATTAAAGCAATTGACAATGTACTGAATGAGGGAAGTGGCACTGTTAGTATTCTTTGTTTTGCAGACGTTTATTGGTCACATCTTACTAAAGTCGTAAAATCGGTTAACATATTTTGAATATTTTCCTTTAAAATTGTTTTTACAGTGCTTTTTTTAAGTACTAGGGCATGCCATATGCATGCCAAGGTCTCATGCAAGTATAACACTGCACTATAAACGCCCAGTACCTTGAAAAAGTATTCATACTTCTTCAAAATATTCTTTTGGGCTTTTACGTGATAGACCAACATAAAATTGTAAATTATTTTGAAGACGAAACAAAATATCCTCTATCCCCCACTGAAAAAAGAGGCTGGATGGATGGATAGATGAAAATCCACCAAAACATCACCATCCACCTAATCTGATAGGGAAGGAGAACATTAATCCGAGAAGCAGTAAACAGGCCGATGGTAACACTAGAGGAGCAGCAAAGATTCCCATCTTAAATGGCAGAATGTGTATCCAGGACAACTATTAGTAATGCTCTTCATAAATCTGGCCTTGACAAGAATAGACCTGTGGTCGAAAGAAAGCCATCTGAAGTCATATTTGCACTTAGCCAAAAACAAAAAAGGGGACAAAGGAAGCAGGTGGAAGACAAGACCAAAATGCAGTTTTTACCTAAAGTACAGTCACAACAATATGTGTGGAGGAAAACTAGAACTGCACTCGAAGGGTTGCTAATAAACTGTTAACATGGATGTCGTATAGTGATGACTCCATGTCCTGGTCATTATTTTGACAAATTAATACACATTTGTTGAACTCGTGCTGTTGTGTCTAAGACCATCTCTTTTGCATCCTCTTATGGTTTAACGAGTGTCTTGCATTGAATTTCTAATCGGTTTTGCCATCGGTTCAAAAGATATTGCGACTTCACCCAGAAAATCTGACGTCAGTGGAGCTCAGTGGAGCTCTGTGCTCCACTGAGCCTCCATCAACCTCTGATGACGAGAGGCGGAGAAATCCTCCATGACACAAGCACCGCCACCAGATGCCGCCCTAGTCCCTCCATGTGTCAACACATGACTTTCCCTTGTTCTGACCACAGCCCCTCACTTAATGAATGATCCAGCCAAAGTCCAAAGCTAAATCTAATAGAGAATCTGTGGGAAGACCGGGGTGTAAAGTACTGTAACTAGTTAACTTTAGTGGGAGTGGTGGCCTAGTGGTTTAGAGAGCCGTGTGTGTGGGTCCGTCTTGAAACGGCCCCAAAGTCAGCGGTTTGAAACTCACCCTGGGTCCCTGGGCAAGACTCCTGACCAAAGATCCCCAACCCATCCCTGAGAGCAGGAGTTCCCACAGTGAGGGTTGGGACCTCCGAGGGGTCGTGAGATGATTCGATGCTGATATGGTAAAACGATTTAGTATTTCCTTCTTTGTAAAACTGATACCAGAGTATAGCTTTACAAGATGCTCCACATTCCTTATTTTAACATAGGAGGAAGACTGATCTTTCTTGTAAGAGTTCTTATAAAAATACTACTTTATTCTCATAATTTTACAACATTATTCTTGTAATATTATGACTTTATTTTTATAATTCCCAAAAAAAAAAAAAGAAGGGAAAAAAATCCCACTGGTCAAAAGGGGCCAGTCTCTGGCATGGTTATTTTGGGGGTCACAGACTGAAAAGTTTGAGAACCCCTTTGAGACCACTGTGCTGCCGACACCGTGGGACTATAAAAGGAAATGTTTATTTATTTATTTACTTGTGTTACTGTAATTAAGTACCATTTGTGGGTACTTTGTACCTTTTTTAAAACTCAATAATCTTTATCATCATTATGTCACCATAATGAAATTTTGGTGGGACACTGGCTCAGGATATACACAGATTCACACATATCACACAGACACAAACAAAACATAATGTTCAAATAGTTAAATGCACCAACAACACTTCCTGAGATAGTAAAAGCGTGCAAATAGTCCTTTGCATCTGATATATGCTATGTTTACAAAAACAAAATCTTTACTTGTACTTGAGTATGATTTGATTCAACTATTTTGCTCAGTTACTTTGAAATCACATTCGTTTCTGAGTAAAAGAAAGTAAGTAAATAAGTAAACTTTATTTATATAGTGCTTCACAATATAAACAACCATAAAACAACACAAAATAAAAAGATAAAACTGCATAAATGCAACATCATAGCATAACAATAGTTAAAAACTAGTTAAAAGACAAGCAAAAGAAGTGGCGCTTCAGCTACTTCAAAGAACGAACAGAGTCAAGAAAGCATGAAGATGAAGTCAACACATTCCATAGTCTGGGGCCAAATCTCTAAAAGACAGATTCTCTCGGGTCCTGACATTAGTTCTTGGAACAATTAATAGTCTTTGGAGGATCTCAAACTACGAGAAGGGGAATACGGTTGTAAAAGGTTGGTAACATAAGGTGGAGCATGGCCACTCAGGGCTCTAAAAGTAAAGACTAAAATTTTAAAATGAACTCTTAAATGTACCAGTAGTTAATGCAAAGATATTAAAAGCTCAAAGAATCAGTTTTTGAATAATCTACAAGGATGACACTCTAGTGACAAGGCAGAATCAAAAACGATGCCAAGGTTTCTGACGCTTGGTTTGACAGAGGAACCCAATGCACCCAGAAATTGCTCAATTTCTATTTGGTTATCAGGGGCAATTATTACGGTTTTGTCTTATCAGAGATTATCTGCAAGTAGTTATCACAGAGCCACTGTTTAATATCATTAACACAGTTTATTAAGCAGGACAACTTAAAAGAACAATAGAGCTGAATGTCATCAGCATAGAAATGATAAGACACATCAGGGAACTGCCTGATTATCTTGCCAAGGGGGAAATATATAAAAGAAAAATAATAGGTCCCAAGACAAGGCCCTGTGGTACCCCACATAGCAGGTACTTTGAGTCTGACATAAACTGATTAGCAAAAACACTAAAAGATCTTCATGAGCGTTAGGAGTTAAACCACGTCTAGAGCCTCTCCTGATATACCAACTACATTGCAAAGCCTGTTAATCAAAATACTGTGATTGACAGTATCAAGGGCGGATGTAAGATCCAGGAGAACCATTACCATTCCAGAGCCTGTAGAGATTAAAATGTCACTAGAAACTTTAAGTAAGGCAGTTTCTGTGGAATGGAGCTTATAAAATCCAGACTTAAAACTATGAAAGCGTTCATGTTTTTCCATTAAAGAAATTAGGTGTTCTGCCACTCCTTTTTTTAAGAACCTTGGACAATAAAGGATTCTTGGAGCTAGGCCTGTAATTATTCTGATGGGTATGATCCATATTGCACTTTTTCAATAATAGCTCAACAATAGCATACTTGAAAGAATCTGGAGCCACACCTGTTGAAGGTGAGGTAATGTGAATCTTTACAATACAAGGGCTGATAGGAGGGACAACTTCTTTGAACAATATTGCAGGGAGGACAGGGAGGACGTTGATTGGGCAAGTAGACATTTTCAATTTATCAAGGAAACCTGAGATGTCCTCTAAAGTAACTAGATCAAGGAAAACACACAAACAAAAACACCTGACACAACCACAGTGATCTATTGGCTGGGTTTGAGGTCAGAGTAATAAGATTCTGAAACTTAGGGAAGCTGAGTAAAATTACACACCAGACTTTTAAGGTTTACATTTATAAAAAAAATTATGAAAACTGGTGTATCCTTTTGCTTCCACATTAATGATTAGGCACTCTATCACACTAAAGCCCTGTAAACTGCATTGACTGTTGTTGCTGTAACATGATAAACTGATTTTTTTTTTGAGGGTTTTAGATACTTTTACTAGACAATGGATACTTCCGGTCCAATATCAAAAAAATAATGTATGGTTAGAAATCCATGACAAAGCTTTGTCTGGCATTGCCATGCTTAAAACTGATTTATGGACTTCAGTTTAATGTTTTTACTAGAATGTAAAATTTGAAACAACATTGAATCTGACCATGCCTGTGCAAATTCTCAGTTATCCGGGTCATAGCAACAGCAAACATGCTTAAATCAGAGGCAACCGGACTTTCACTCAGTTCTTTCTGAAAACGTTTCGACACCTATCCAGGAGCCACTGGAATTGACAAAGACTCCTGTATAGGTGTGGAAATGTTTTCAGAAAGTACTGAGCAAAAGTCCGGTTGCCTCCGATTTAAGCCTGTTTGCTACTGAATCTGAAGAAAGCACCAAAATAATATCTTACAAAAAAAGTAAAAAAAAAAATCATAGTTCTCATGCATGTAATATAAGGTAATAATAAGACATGCATGGCCATCTGAATTTTTAGTTGGACCTTAAATGTGAGAGCCTCTCTGACATGCATAACCATAAAATGTTATTTGTGCTTGTGTAGGTGAACAGTTACTGGTGCATAAGCACTTTGCAGTTTTAAGAGATAGGAAGCACCTCTAATTTAAACTCTCATTCTGCTCAACATCCCATCATCACATTCTTTCACCCTGAGAGCATAAGGGGGTTGTTGCATTGCTAATGGTTGTTCAGTTGTACTTAAATAAAGCAAAAATATAAATTAGAGGGTCCTATTCCCTCATACTGTTCTGCAGGGAGAGAACATTCTAACCATTACATTCAACTGACATCCAACAGTTTACGTTTGGAAAATGTGACAATCTTTAGCATAAAATAGGATGTTAAAGGTATAGGTTTATCTATCAAACACTTTTTGTTAAAATTCTAAATGCTATGCAGAAATAGCCCTGCTTCTTGTTGCATGAGGGTCTGAAATTCTTAAGTAATGAAAAGACGTTTACCCCTCATCACACTATTACATGCATGCCTCACATTTCAATGACAAAGGAAGAGACACCAGCTTGGGTAAATTATCCTTCCGGCCTATCTGATAGTGTAGCATATGGAATTTTAGCACTAAGTTAGTGTTGGTGCCACAAATATTTGGATCTGTCCAAAACTTTCACAGCATAGGTTTTGCTTAACCGACATGCAAGTCCTAACTAAATGTAACTGCTATGACCTGATGATAACATCACCTAATCTCATGCTATGCTCTGCAGATATTCTGTCTGCATTGATGAAGATTAATTCACTACTGAATCCATAGTGCTTGGCGTACTTTCCATTGATGGCAGTTTGATCTCGTTTTTAATCAGGATATCAATTATTTGATCATTTGGTGTCACTCATAAACTGCATACACAGTAGTACATTTCAAACCCCAAATGGTTAGGTGATAATTAAGTTTGGAGGAAAGAAATAGAGACTATAACATCATGGCAAAAATCATGTATCATGCTTTGACTTCTACAGACACACAATATGAAATGTGGGGCCCAGCAAAAGCAACACACTTATATGTCACAGACGTGACAAGATTTAAGCAATATATTAATTATATTTTATATTAAAATATTGCTTCATTTATTTCAGATTTAGTGACTATGTAAAACTGATTTTTATATACCAACCAACAGAATATATGAAACAGTGTGGCAACATCTTTAGAAAGAAAACTGTGGTAGATGGAGTATAAAAATTTCCTGGACTATTAAACTCTTTCTGTGGCAGAAATCTTTTCCTAATCTCCCTGTCTGTTACTGTTATGATTCAACTCAAATACATTGATCTGGGAGCTCATATCTGTTCATCATGATTAATGAGCTGGTTTTTGCTCATGCATGGCTGAATGTGCACGCATAGAGATCAGGACGTGAGGCTGATCCGATCACATTCCTTTTCAGATGAATATTGAATTTAGAAAAAGAACACTGCCCAGGGATATGCATATATACTGTTTTAGAAATCCCTTTCTTTTGGGCAATGCATTTTTAGTTTTTGTGGGAAATGTTGGAGTGAATGTTTGTGTGAATCAGGTGCATAGTTTTGGAATTGGAGGATTCCGCTCTTTGATCTTTGGGGTATAATGGTCTTCTCAGTCACTCTGGTTTTTGGTTTAGTGTCCGAATGCCATTGTCGGCTCCAGCTCTGTCCAGTCAAGTAAAGAGTTCTTTAGCTGTCAATTTTCTTTTCATAATTTTAGAAGGTTGAGTACTGCCCACAGCGCTTCCTTTTACTTTCTAGGCAAGGCAAGGCAAGACAAGGCAAGGCAAGTTTATTTATAAAGCACTTTTCAGTAATAAGACAGTTAAAAGTAATAAGATGATTCTATGTTTTAAAAATACAGTCCTCTTCTTCCCACAGTGCAATTGCTGGAAAAACTGTTGTGTCGCAATATTATTATTTACTTTTGTTTACGAAAGGTAATGCGTCCTTTTTATTGGTATATCAGTTTATTTTTGGTCCTTTTACAATTTGTCGGGCTGTGAAAATTAAAAGGAATTCCAAGACGTTACAGCCTAAACTACCTTTGTTTTTGTCATTTCATGTTGACAAGTGAAGGAGAGAAGATGAAAATATATGGAGCTAAATCAGTGACAGCTTGCAATGACATTGAGAAAGAGATTTGGCATTGTAAAATCAAACATTAAAAAATTAAACATTGAAAAGTGAAACGCTAAAGATTCAAACATTAAAAACTCAAAATTGAAAAGCCAAACATTAGAAAGTAAAAACTTATGATGGTATTCAAATTTTATGATACAGCTTTTTTAATGACATATGTTTTCAGTGTAGCTCCTTCAGCTACAAGCTGGCACTGTTTTGGGGCGGGGCTAAATTGAAGGCTCCTCATCATCTACCTGCAGTGAACCTATCGAAGGCTCCGGTTCAATTAGCGCTGCTCTACCACAAGAAAGGGTATTATTTTCAGTGTGACTTTTCAGTGTTTGATTTTTCAATGTTTAATTTTTCAACATTGAAAAAAATCTCTTTTTTAATGTCATTGCAAGCTGTCACTGATTTAGCTCCATAAAAATAAATCTTAAAAAGGCATCTGTACAAAAAGTTGCTTCATTTCATTGGCCATGTGTAGCTGCACTAGCTTTGATACAAATAAAGCTGCTTTTGGTTACAGCCCCTTTGCTGGTGGCTGAAAACTAACTTTACTAAACCAGAAGCAACACACAAAGCAGTGTTAACAAAAATGCTAGCAAATATGTTGCAAGCTGCAACACTTTTAAACGAGGAAGACAGAAATGAAAAATAACAACTTACATCTCCTTGCAGTATGTGAATAAATGTACACTCCCTACCGAACCCACTTTATATGTTCTGACATGAGCATGGTTTATAAATCAGATGGTCCTTGGCAATAAATGCGTTAGAAGCCTACTGCAAGTCTGTTGTCATCATTCAGGGGTTTCTCCCAACAGACTTACAGGACCCATACTGATTTGTGTCAATACAGAGTACTAGTCTTTAACATCCAGCAGAAAACCTCAGGGGAAAAAAAAATCACTTCCTTTGAAGGTGTCACGATGGCTTCCTGCTTGTGAAAACTTCAAAGTGAATGTTTAGGTTGTTCCTCCAATTTGCCAGAAGGGATGGTTGCCATTTGACTTTGCAATAGAATTCCTGAATAGTAGCCACTTCCCCTACCACACACACACACACACACACACACACACACACACACACACACACACACACACACACACACCCTTTACAGTTGCTCCTTCACCTCAAAGCCCTCTGTGTTTGGTGGCTTCGCACATAGACGTACAGTCCCACTGCTAATAAGAATTTGCTACCAATGGCAAGGCAAAAAGCAACAGAGCAACAGAGTTTTAGCTTCCTGCCTCCAGTGTGTCATAGATGCAGTTTGATTTGAAGTTGGATGGAGATCATAGACTGAGATAAAGCTTGATTGGTTCAAAAACTCCGCTCTGAGTCGGGAATGTGATCAAAACACTGCTATGTCGTTTTGAGATTTAGATGTTGATCGTGAAAACATGTGCTTGCATTTCCTGAGGTTTTTTGTTGTTCTTTAATTAAATACATTATTGTTTTTTTATCTTTTTTGTCTCTTTAGATTGTACAAACTGAATTAAATCATAAACATGATAGAAATGCTAAAATAAAATAAAGCTTTCTGAAAGAATTTTCATCATCTGCCATTTTTATGGCTGGTTGATGTGACATTTGACAGTAGATAAGAAGCAGCTTTGACAGTTTGATGCCTCATTTAAGCTCTTGGGCTTTAGTCCGGTAGATGTCTTTGTACGGTCAGTGAGCAAGAGTATCATCAGTCCGTCAACATTTGTTCAGTCAGCAACTTTTAAACACATCAAGTCCTTTTCAAAATGCTTTCTGAGTGACTGACACAAGCTATTATGTATGACAAACAAAAAACAGAAAGCAAGTTTTGATATCAAACCGATCTTTGAGTTTTGATTCAGGCAATAAAACAAAAAGAACAGTAAGAATTCACTTAAAAGCTCTCTTTCTGCTTGGTGGAATACCTAAAAGGAAAGATCCAAACTGTGTTGATTCGGTAACCCAAGGTTTTTGCGAATCCATCTGGTCAAAGTCCATATCACTGCATTGTTAATGAAAGAATAGTAAAACAAATGCATAACATATTAATTGTAAATATTGTAAATTGTAAATCTTCTGAACCAGAAAGGCTCCCTAGGTCTGGTCAGTAGCTTTAAAATGCTCTGCTACATATAGACACAATTGGCTTTACTTCAAGGTTTTTCCCCCCAAAAAACACAAAGTTGGTTTTTTAATACTTCACATTGGTATTGACATACAAGACAGTAAAATTACCATTTTAGTTTCAGCTACTTGGCTTGAGATAAATCCTTTCTGCTTTATATTTGCAGTTTCTACGTTCAAGCTGTTGACCGCTCAACAAAGATGTTTTTTTTTCTAATTATATATTTGATCAATAAAAACTGAAAACACAGTGTTACACTCCTTTGCAATGTTCTTCTTCAATTGTCATTACAGTCTCTAGACCTAATTATTAACAAAAATCATCTAATAATCGTACAGTATTTTTTTTCTAAGGCGGTAAATTTGGACTTACTGTACCGCTCCTTATTCTCATTTATTGTTTTTATATTTTTTACGTTTATGTGTATGTCTACTCTTCTATTTGCCTGTCACTTTACTGCTGGTACACCTGAATTTACCCACTCAATAAATAGACAATACAATATATTTCTATTCTATTCTATTCTATTCTATTCTATTCTATTCTATTCTATTCTATTCTATTCTATCAACACTGGTCTTGCAAGAGTTGCAGGTTGCAGCGCTGTCTGCCTGCATGGGCATCATTGTTATAATTGACTGCCTATTTGAAGTCGTGTCTGATCATTGTGAGTTGGTTTGTCTCTTTAGATACTGGAGCTCACCATGGCTGTGTTTTTATGCATGTTCTGTGTGGTTAGTGAGAATAGACATGAAGATTTCACTGAATGATGGGTAGCTGTACCATGCATCCATCAAAACACTTGTTTGTTGTTTTGCTTCAGTATCAGTTAGATACTTTGAAGTGAACTGTGTCACTGGTCTGCTCCCTGTACTAAGTATTTAATAGTTTAGTATGTAAAGCGGACATTGATCTTGCACCTCGTGAAGTGTTACGTTTGTGTAGGTAGTAGTTTTGTCTCATGTTTGTTTGAAGTTTGGCTAGTAATAATTATCTGTCTCGTTTATTAAGTTGACCTCTTTTATTGGCCTGCCTGTTTATGTTTTGGAGTTGTCAATCATTTTTCTTATTTTTGGGGTAAATAATAACCCATCTTTTTAACTAAACAAATGTGTTCTTTATGCTTTACTGCTTGGTCCCTGACACTGAAAAAACAGATGTGATAGCAGCAGCTACGCGTGTGTCCTCCTGCGCTGTCATGCTCATTTTGATTCGGCTGTGAGCTCTACAGCTCTTGTTTTAGTCAAAGCTGTACCTACCCCCTTAAACCATAATACTGCAACACGATTGGCCGACTCGTTCTGGGCGGTTTTTCAAATGGTTGAGGCGAGAGCAGGACAGGATGGATTCTTATGTGTTTTGGAATGCACAAATAACACGAGAATTCAGCTTGTGGGCAAAGTTAAGGATGTGAAAAAAAGACTCCCTGTCTTCAAGATTTGACTTTTTAACAAATTAATAAAATGTAAGGCTGTGCAGTTGATTTAGAAAATATAATTTCTAACTTTTTTGCATTTTTCCCCCTGATCCATTATACCAGAAACCTTCCTGGCAAACTCCTGGCTCAATGTATATTTAAACCACATTTTCTGTCACTTATAGTTTCGTCATCATGTTGTCTTCTTCATATTTAATTTTCTTCCCCCTCATGCAAGAACCTCTCAAAGACGAGCCCCCGCTTTGCTGTCGCCTATCATCATCCTTTGGGCTGTGAAAATTCCTGCAGGCCATTTTCAGTCTGTCAGTCTGTCACATCTGTTTCAATTGCTGTATGTCTCCTATGTTTCTACACACAGACGGACCTAATATGTTTGAATCTGTACTTATGCTGTAGAAATAACTGATATCCTACGAAGTGATTTTTAAAAGCTGGCATGTGTTACGTAATCTTTTAGTATCGATGCTTGCACATGTTTCCCGTCGTCCTGGCATTGATGTGGGTGTTATTTCATCTACTGTCCAACTCAAATGCGTGTGTGTTTGTGTGCATGTGATTACGACACGTCAAAAGGCCGCAGTGCAGAAAAATGTGTAGGTGTGCGCTGTGAAGGCAGTTGTAATGGTGCAGTGAGGGGAAAAAAAGAGAGTGTGAATGAATTAAAGTCTTTAGAATTCATCCTCTGCATCCTTCGCTGAGCTTGTTCAGCCCTCCCTTATTCCTACCATTCAAGTCTTTGATGTAGTTTATTATCATATCTACAAACAACAGTTGAATACTAATAATTAAAGCATAAAAGCATCTCAATGATTCAGTGTCTGCAGCTTTGGGTGTGAGGATTCCAAATAGAGCAAAAAGGAATCTCTGCCGTAATAGCTTGATATCTACATCTTGATTTAAATGAACACATATGAAAGCGTGTAAGGGACTAGATTGGAAAATGTTCAGTTTCACACTGTACCAGTCTACTTTTAAATATCGCCGTACGATCTATTAAAGACAGATTATTTTGATGCATGTAGGAATGTTATTCAAATTAGACATACATAGATGTGTGTTGTGTCTCATTCAAATTCTGACGCTTGACATTTTAAATGTCACATCCATCACACCAGTGTACATTTAACATCACTCCCTATCATTTGATTGCAAGATATAAAAAAATAATAACCATATACAACTGTCAATAATCACTCCAGTTACAGCTCCACTGTTTAGGATGAGATTATAGCTGTCAATGCACATGGTCTCTGTGCATGTCCTGAAGTCTAAGCAATGAAACAAATCTGGTAATCTGTTTCAACATTTTAGAATATGTCCATGATTGGGGCAGTTGCGCAGGAGTTAGGGAGTTTGTCCTGTAACCGGTGGGATGCCGCTTTGATCCCCTTCTCTGACCGTCTCAGTTGTTGTGTCCTTGGGCAAGACCACCTGTATTCCCTGCAGGCGGTGGTCATCGGGCCCGGTGGCACTGATGGATGGCAGCCTTGCTTCTGTCAGTCTGCCCCAGGGCAGCTGTGGCTGCATGTAGCTTATCACCATGAGGATGTGAATGAATGGGTGAATCCCTGAATGTGGTATAAAGTACTTTGGGGTCCTCTGGACTTGATAAGCGCTATACAAATACAGGCCATTTTTTTTTTCGGAAACGTCGGTAAAAAACACCTCAGTATCGTTATCGTGAAAAATGTCTTATGAGAATTTGGGTTTACCTTGACAACGATAAATTCCAATTAGCAATGTCTAAAAACTCCAAAAACTGCCAGTATTGTCCGGATTGTTATTTTTGCTATTTTCTCCACTGTTTGTTTCTTCAGAGCATCAGTAAATGTCAACAGAGTCAAAAATATAATTAAATGCAGTTACTGTGTGTAGTTTAGTGATAGAAATCACATTTCTTCATTTGACAGGTGTCCTTTTTGAAACTTGTGTTAATATGTTACATTAGTAAATGTGTTTTACGGACAGTATTTGTGTTTTTGGGGCTATAATTGATATTAAGTCAAAACCGCAAAGTTAGCTAAAAAAAAAAACTAGATCAATGTGTGTGTTTGTGCTTTTTGTGTCTCTGTTCTGTCTTCTGTAACCCCCAGTCAGTCGCGGCAGATGACCGTTCACACTGAGTCTGGTTCTGCTGGAGGTTTTTCCTTCCTGTTAAAATGGAGTTTTACTCTCCACTGTCGCCTCATGCATGCTCAGTATGAGGGATTGCTGCAAAGCCATCAACAATGCAGACAACTGTCCACTGTGGCTCTACGCTCTTTCATAGAGAGGTGACTGCTGCTTGTCAAGACTTGATGCAATCTCTTGGGTTTCCTTAGATATGAAACTTCTGGACCAATCTGTCTGTATGATTTGATTGAATTTGTCTTTGTAAAGTGCCTTGAGATGACACGTGTTGTGAATCAACGCTATATAAGTAAAATCTCATGGAAAATTTAATTGAATGATCCCCAACACTCTTGAGAAACATCCTGTGGACTGCTAGGACAAAAGTGGAACTGTCTGCAAGATTACAGAGCTAACAGCATTTCAGAAAAACAACCTCATGGTAACAAATGTGTTGGTAGTAGTGTGATCATTTGGGGCTGCTTCGCGACATTGAAGACTTGCCATAATAGATGAAACCAAAAAATTCTGTTCAACTAGCATGTCCGCCCATCCTTTTGTGACATTAAGCTGTAGTGCACTTGGGTTATGAAGCAGGAAAATTATCCAGCAAGTACACCTCTGAATGTCTTGAAAAGCCAATAGTGAAGGTTTGGAGCAAGTCCAAACTTAACTTTAATTGAAATGTTCTTGTGTGACCTTAACCATACTGTTCATGCTCATGAGCCCTCCAATCTTATTGAATTAAAACAATTCCGCAAAGAATGGTGAGCAATAATTGCTGTAAATGACTTATTAAAAGTTATTGCAAATATCTATCACAGATATTGGGGCTAATGCACACAGTTATTAGGCTAACCCAATGACCCAATAATAATGTTACCATATCTTATGATATGCTATGCAGATCCTCTGTCTGCATGGATGAAAACCCAGCATGTTGAGGGCTTGAAGCGGCTTCTGTAGAGGGGGAAATGGCCTCTGCTAATTATTACACGCTCAATTAAGGACACTCACAGACTGAACATATTGTATTGAACTATCAACCACAGATTGCTCATTTCTCATTAGATATAAAAGAAGAAAAAAAGTGATGTCACAGCAAAATGTAGACTGTACATTTTACTTTCTGTCCAATACACATACAAAATGCAACCTAAGGGAGATCATAATCAACCTAAATATTTCAAAAACGTGGCAGGGCTTGATGTTACACAGAATATGCTTCAATTCGTCACAGATGCACAAGAGCACACTTTTATCACCCTTTTTCCTGTCAACTTCCAATTACCCATCCGTCACAATTTTTTTTACATGATTTTTATTTCACAGGAAGGCTTGACATTATGGACCTGCTGGGACTATACAAATGTACTTATTATCAAAAATATATATATTTTTTGTGCTTCCTTCTATAGCCACTAACCGTGAAAATCTCATTCACTATTATGCTGTTGGGCTCACATTGTTATTGTGCATTTTTTTTTTTTTTTGTAAAATGAAAAATATAAACCCAAGTGATTTTATAGTTACTTCTTGTGGTCAACTTGCTTTTTATTCAAATTGAGTTCCACAAACTGGAAACCTGATGTCAAAAGTGAATACAAACGGCAGAAATATTTTTGTCTACAGATTATATAAAAAGAGTCTCTCCAATTTTTAATGTTTGGCTGGATAGTGATGTATTCTGTGTGTCATGTGAATGTAAGAAAATTAGAACATTGTTATTTCAAACAGAAAGCATATCTTTCCTAAGCATTACTCCACAGATGCCAGTGGCTCTATCCATTATGAGAGCTTTACTGAAGTGTTCAGTAGTGTCATTTCTGTAGAAAACAAAGACATCTTCTGAGGCAGGACCACCCTTTAGCCCTATTTAAAGCATATGAAGTTCATTTCCTCCCTTGACATTTTTAATAAGTGAAGCTTTACAGAAGACAAAGGGAAATGTTCCAGAAGCCAAAGATATTTCACAACATTTTTCACAAAGTGCAGTTGAATTTTAATCAAGCATTTATCTGTACAAATCCCACAGTAGATATCAGTTGTGAACTTATTACGGTTCTTAATGCACTTTCTCTTGTTTTGTTCACTCTCAGTGTTAATATTTCGTATTCAACCAACCCTTTTAGCCGCTTCTTGATGTTTTTTTCAGATTAAAGTTTTTCTTTCTTCACATTAAATATTCATACAATTTGACAGCACCAGATTTACGTCTTCACTGAGATCCAGCTGCAGCCTGACTTTTCTGCTCTGATCTGGAAAATTGTGTGGGATTATAGTAAAAGGGGAAGATTAGTCAATTAGCTTCACCGTTCAAATGCAAATACATCTTAATTAGCAACAAATAAAGCGCCAATGTATGTTTACGTTTGTATGTAAACAGACAAAGTATTAAAGGAGACGGGGTGCACACTGTCAGATGCACTAGTTTTTAACAGAATAAAACATCAAAACAACATGCAGCTCTGTGGAGCTCATTAAGACACACAACCACCCATGCACACAGTTGAAAAAGTGTTTCATTGAACTGAATATCAGAGGTCCCTCTTCTGTGACAGGCACAGTTGTGGGCATACTGCTTTTTTTGTGATGCAGTACCACATTAACATAGTTTTCCGAGTCAATACTGTTCCTCACCAGAAGTGGGCCGTCAGGCAGTGCACGTGTTAATTTGCTGTAATTAATTTACATGGCACAAGCAAAAGCATTTAAGTGGCTCTGCAAAACTTCCCTTTTGAATTTAAGCCTGAACTTTGACTGGGTCATTCCAACCCATGAATCTGCTTTGGCTTACATCTTTCTATTGTGGTTTTCATTGTGAGCTCTGAACAGCTTCCAGCTTCTTCAGTACTGCAATCAGTATGTATATGTTCGCTTCAGGGCAGTGTGTTCACCCAACCCATTTTCAGATGATTGATTGAATGATGCCCCATGATATTTAAAGCTTGAGATATTGGTCTTCACAGAACAGCATCATTTAAAGTGAGATTGAATAACACAAGATATTAAGCTCTTAAGTGACTTCTGAACACATTAGGTTAAACTGAATTATACCTTGGTGTAACAGAGTAGGTTTTTTGTTGTTATATTGTGATGAAATAATAAAAGATTGAAGGGGAAATAATAATTTAGGATTTAGGAACAGAAAATGAAATAATGAAAGCTGCTTTACCTCCAGTCAGCCACGTCAAGCTTCCAGTCCAACCCATTAATTGGATTACGTTGCCACAGATCTCTTCATGAGGGCATGTCCCTGGGTGTCAAAGCAGCAACTTGACAAGTTAGATGTGAGGTGTGACCAAGACATCTTCTAAGAAGCCTGGCGCATTTATTTTGTATATTAAAACTTCTTACTTCCACCTGTCCAAGTTTTTCAATTATTTCTCTCGCTCAGTTAAAAACCATCATCCTTAAAATTGTGCATAAACTGCAGACGGTGTTCTTTTAGATGTAATTACAGTGATTTTCTTTTGAGAAAAAAAAAAGGATTGATTTTAGCAGTTCCCATAGAGACCATTTCTTTTTTAGACACAATGAAAACTGCTCACAGTAAGATCTATAGATCCTGGAGCGACTGCGCTGAGACGAGGCTGTTGCACAAAGAATGTTTCAGGACTTTGACATTTTTATCTGTCTTGTGACAGAAATGTCCTGAAAACCTGGTCATATACAACAATTGTTTTGTCACAACCAGATGCCACTGGAGAGTAAATCTGAGGTAATTACAGCAATTGCTTTTTGATG
Source organism: Fundulus heteroclitus (assembly GCF_011125445.2). Taxonomy (NCBI): domain Eukaryota; kingdom Metazoa; phylum Chordata; class Actinopteri; order Cyprinodontiformes; family Fundulidae; genus Fundulus; species Fundulus heteroclitus. The sequence goes on along the minus strand of NC_046371.1, from coordinate 13,865,305 downwards.
CTATTCTTTGATTGTAATGAAAGTGGTCATTTAGGGGAATTTTTAGCAGGGATGAGGTTCGCAATATAAGAATTAAGAAAGCCAAATTTAGGGCTCAAAAAAAATAATTTTGTGATGAAAAGTCATTTAATGTTTTTTTCAATTAAAGGGGAAAACTAACAACAGCAGTTTATTAATTATGCTTTCAAATGAGATTAGCAAACTAGAAAATAGTTATGACGTTATATGGAATTCACTAACATTAAACACATTTTGTAATTAACTGGGCCTATTTAAAAGAAAGCCTTATCACCTGAAAAAAACAGGACTTTTCTCCAACCATGCTTTCAATAAATGTCGTGCAGCGTCTGTTAACAAGCATCATCGTAAGATCTTGCTGTAATGCATAAATTATTCTGTTAATTACCTTTAAGTGTTGTTTTATCATACAGGGTATTATTAGACTATATGTTTGTTTTAGGACTTGTCAATATATGCACACTGATATAGTAAACTGGACTGACTTGATGTAAAATACATTATGACCGGATTCATTTTGTGTGATTCAGCCTTAAAGCAGCAACTTGCAAGTTTTGACCCAAGTATTAACTTAGTTTGAGAGATATTAAATTATTTTCCAGGTCAATATACAGCACTTGATGCATATCGATGTACCATGCAGGCTGCCCTTCTCAAAAACTCGACTATGTAAGTTAAGAGGGGCGGCTGAAGAAATGATCCGACGGTTTTAGATTCTAGATTACGGCAGTCTGAGCTCAAACTTTGGCTATGACAAATAAAAGATGATGATTATCAATAATGAAATGATTCAGTGTTTGTATCAGAGTGCTTTTTTAACTGTTGCACATAAAACTAGTGAATCTCCTTGGTGATGAGAGGAAGCTGGAAACAGATGAGACAAATAACACACACATTTGGATGGTTTTTGGTAGATGCTGAATTGACCAACTTGTGGTGTCATGAGTTGAGAGGATAATATTAGCACATCAGGCAGTTACTTAGAACCTGTTAATATCTCAAATGTCCCCTTTATCATTAATGCAATGGGGACTATTAGCAGTGTTTTTTGTTTTTATTTTGTCAAAGTAACATGGCACCAAAAAAAATCAAATGTAAGAATAAGTAATCTTATAAAGTACACTTTTTATTAGTGCACTTTTAATAAAGTACACTTTTTTTTACAGCCCCCCCCCCCCCCCCCCCCACACACACACACATTTATTGGTACGCCTGGTTAAACTGTATACAAACTTTGAAATAAATATCTATTTGCAGCGTTACAGCTTTATCCTTAAGTATTTGGATGAATTCAATTCAACTCAATTCAGTTTGATTTATATCGTGCCAATTCACAACACATGTCATCTCAAGGCTCTTTACAAAGTCAAATTCAATCAAATCCTACAGATTATTCAAAAGAATTTCCAACTTTATTCCAACTTTATTTTATAATAAAGTTGCAATACAACAACCTAAATAATTACAGAAGAGGATTAGGGCCACTAATAAATAATTAAATAAAACTGAGACTTTTTTCTCAGAATTCTGACTTTAACCTCAGAATTCTGAGAAAAAAGTCAGAATTGAATAGACTTTTATCTTTATTTTTTTTTTTAATGGCCCTAATCCTCTTCCGTAAATAATAATGCTACTACTAATAATTAAAATAATACAGACATGTTTTTTTTCTAAATAATTTGATACTACAATTATTGGGACCAGGAAAAATTCCTAGAAAATTAAACTAAATCATTTCATAATTTCTATTGCAGTTAATTTTGAGCGCCTAGGATTTTCATAATAAGCAATCAATGAAATACTGTTCCACTAGTGTGTAACTAAGATCTGACACAGGAGCCCCTTTGTGTTAAAAATATTGGATCTTAGCTAATATTTCAAATAGGAAAGACAAGATAAATTGCCATTTTAGTAACCCAGAGGTGATGTGATTATAAGTCAAGGAATGCCTATGAGAAAATATCCACTTATCTAAGCTTGTTCATATTCACAGTCAGAGCAATAGTTATAAAGCTGTAAAAAAATAAATAAATAAAACTAAAACAATGCTGGCCAAGGAATCAAGTTTATCTTGCCAGCCATGTAAAGTGACAGGGATGGTGAAAAATAATAAATCAGTTCTCACCTTTAGAGAAATCTGTCAGTTTTTTAGGGTAGGTTTAATGTATTTAGACGGTTATTTTATTTTACATTCACATTTTTGACCAGGGTTACCAAAAAATGTGGAGGATGCTATAAAACAGTAATTGCACATGAGTTTAGTTGTTTTACACAGTTCATTGTCACAATTGTCACAATTTATAATAATCTTTGCTTATCGAGATTCAAGCTGAAGTAAGGGTTGCTGGAAAAAGGTTTGCAAGATTTCTGCCTTTTAACAGTAGAAGAAAATCAGATAAAACAATTATCACAGTTCATTGTGCCTTTAAGAAGCTCTGCAATATTTACTATAGTCAGAAGGCAGAAGTACTGCACTGCTCCCACAAACTTTGAACAACTGCTCTCAAATGCACTTATTTGATGCACACCAGCAACGCATGAACACTAAAAGTTGTTGTGAACAAAATATTGGACCACTGGGGCCCAGCTTTCTCTCTGCGTGAGACGTCTAACTAACCATAGTTTGCAGAGTGTGAACAAGTACGGGAGACTATAAATAAACCAGAATCAAACTGCTTGTCTGTTTTGAAACACAAAGCCCAGGGTGGGATCACACAAGCGTGTCCAATCCACAGCTCCAAACATCTTTTGGAGGGTGACGTGCCAGTCGAATGGGAAAACAATGTGGAGTGATGAGTTGTAAAGGAAAGTCAACCACTGGTGTCGGTCAGTGCACAAATGCAATACATTCATGCAAGACATTTGCTTACATGGAAATGTGTTCTTGTATTCAGAAGTGTTTGTATATTAATTTTCACAGCGGTATCAGTCCACGACGCTAAAGGAATGTACAAAGCAGCGTTGACTCTTAAAATGGAAGGGAGAGACTGAAAGGAGACAAAGCTGGGTGATATTTAAGGGTGACAAAAAAATCTCTTCTCATGAGAGACAGATCGACAGTAAGTAGCTGTTGCCACAGTGAAAAAGAGGAAGTGAGTTGCACACTGACAACAGGTATTCAATTACAGACTATTGTTCTGGCGCTCACTCCCGGGGATACCAGCAAGACAACAGTCTGTCAACAGCAGGGTGGGAGAAACGTGTGTGTGTGTGTGCAGTTTACAAAAGAAAGCAGAAATAAAGGTGCGTGTCTCTGCGAGACTAAAATCTCTCACGTAAACTTAGTCAGTATCCGAGGTGAGTCTGGCCTGAGGCAAGCCCCGCAGAAGTGGAGAAATAAATGACAGGCTCCATCTCACGGCGAACACCTACATCAGTCAAGCTTTCGTTAGCTCAACTGAGAGCTGAGCAGAGACAGCGAATGAAGTCAAAGACTAAAAAGTGACAGGACGGGGCACAAGAATAGATGCAAGGATAAAAATAGAATGACAATGACAAAGGAAGACGGAGACAAAGATGACAGACAAAATGGATAAAGGAGACGTGAGGGGCACAGGCATAATCAAGTTGAAATAATGCTGATAAAATAAAATCTTCATACCCGGGAGATGTTTCAAAATTAGGATCGGTGAATGATGTCAATGGTTGTCCTTATGTTATCCTTGGGCTTTGTTCACTCACTGTTGTCTCCTTGGTTCATGACAACAACAGAAACTGTCAGAAATCAGACTGGCAGAAAACCCGAAATTCGAGCCAGACAATGTTGGGTATAAAAGGTTTATCAATAAAAACCTGGAGACAGTCAGAGAACCTCTGCATCAGCAGATAGATCTGCCTGTGAAGATAGCTTGCTTACATACTTGTGGAGTGGATAGGCAGGATGGCAAACGTTTGATCAAAGTCCTGGGGCCAGACTTGGTTCATACACGACAAAGCAGAGATGGGCAGACAAATCCTGGGGTCTAAGCGAGGTCAGTTGTCATGGTACAAGTTCCAGGTCAAAGTCCAGACAACTGGCCAATTTGTGGTCCTGCCTTGCCCTTGTCCGACAAGGTAGGGAAATCCAACGTGTGTGGGATGAACTTGACTGCAGTGCATTGGAGAGGCAGGCTCACAGAGGCGGTGAATAATGTTAATGACAATGGAGCAGGGGAGGGGTAGTAGAAACGAGACAGCAATGCGGCCAAATCATAATAGTAATAGTGAAAGAATAGGAAAAAGAAATGATACCCTTTTGGAAAGGTGAGTTCAATTACCCAAGCCACACTCTGACCTGATTACTGCCAGACGTGTAGAATGTAGATATCACTTAAACAGAACCTGTTTGACCACATGAAGTAGCCTAAGAGATTTCAGAAGGCAACATGATGCTCCGATCTAAAGAAATAAACAAAAGATGGGCAATAAAATCACTGACATCTATAAGTCTGGAAATGATTATGTAACAATGTCCAAGGCTTTAGAATAACACAAACCACTAAAACTCATTTGTCACAAATGAAGAAAGCATGAAAAAAGTGGCTAGGCACAAGGGCTGAACAGTGGCGCAGTTGGTAGCATTGTTGTCTTGCAGCAAGAAGGTCCTGGGATTAAACCCTGGGTTTGACCTGGGGTCTTTCTGCATGGAGTTTACATGTTCACCCTGTGCATGCATAGTTTCTCCAACAGACCAAAACATTGTTAGGCTAATTGGTTACTCTAAATTGCTCTAAGGTGTGAATGATTGTTTGTCCTGCTTGTCTCTGTGTTGCCCTGTGATGGACTGGTGACCTGTCCAGGGTGTACCCTGCCTCTCGCCCAGTGACTGCTAGAGATAGGCACCAGCTCCCCTGCAACCCTGCATGGAAAAGCAGGAGTAGAAAAGGGATGGATGAAAAAGGTGGTAAAGTTTTTGTACCAGTGGTAGAAAAGTGGTCTCTGCCTCAAGCTAAGGACTTCATGCATCTTTGTGTCATGCTCTAAGAGATACATAGCTGGTATGTGCTCTCCGCAGTCCCGGTTCCACTCAGCTGAACCAAATAAATTAGGCTTTTTGATCATGGGTCAGTCCTTGTTATGTACCTTACCTTTGATCATGAGATATGGTTCATGACCAAAAGAATGATATTCAGGCTACAGGCAACTGAAATGAACCTGCTCATTAGGGTGCAAGGCTCAGGGATGGATTATTCTAGGCAGAGCTTGGAATAGAGCTCTGATCCCTCTGCATCATATGGAATCTGTTGAGATGGTTGGGGCGTCTGATCAGGATGCTTCCTGAGCACCTCCCTTTGAAAGTCAGGCTCTTATAATTTGACAGTATTTATCCCCATCATTACTGCAAGAGGAGAAAATCCCGGTGGAGACGTAGCACATACATCAGGGATAATTCACTATATTTACTATTGTGTGGGACACCTTGGGATCCAAAATAATAAGCTGGAGACAATACCTTTTTAGAGGGTTTCTAGTGAAGAAGTAAGTAATTCAAAACTTTATAATGCTGTTTGCAAGAGAATTTTGATCAGCTGGGGGGGAGGGGGAGGGGGGAGCTCTCCGCCATGTTGCTCCAGTGTTGCGCTGCTCTGACGGTGGCATTTTAGGGCGTGGAGGGGCTAAGACCTGCAGCTGTTCACATGCACACATGCATACAAGGCCACAAGGCCGGACCAGCTATGTAAACAAGAGACTGTAGAAAGACATAGAGAGATGCGTTGTGATGACATACCATAGTTTATCTGAAATATTACCTTTAGTTCTTCACATGCCTATTTTTTTTGTTGTTTATACTTAAAATAATTAAATTTAGCTTATTGCTCTTTAAAGATATATGTATTAAATTGGGTTTCTGTGTAAGATTTATAATCAAATTCGGAATAAGCTTTAGTGGACAAGTTTGTGACAAACAAGTAATTGGACTTCGGTTCCACTTTGTTCACATTGAAGACATTTTAGTTATAAGTACTGAAAAAAGGAACAGGTTGAAATTTCTTATGTAACTATGTATATATAAATCTTTTTACAAGACGGAAGACATGGCTGGATTATTACAAACAGGCATGCCATTGATCTGGGCACTCTGTGTTCATCAGATTGACCGTCTGGGGGAAGAAACTGTCTCTGCGGTGGCTGCTTTTTGTAAATAGCACTCTGTAGTGTCAGTCTAAAGGCAAAAGTTAATTAAGTACTAAAACAAATCTCACTTATACATTATGCTCACATCAAGGGCAACAAATTACTAACCCATTTTCCTATCTTTCTAATGTGCTCTAATAACTGTTTCTCTTTGGACCAGAAGAGCTCTGACATTCTAAAGGTAAACACAGGACTGCTGCTGCTGCGTTGGTGTCCACTAGTAGGACCCTCTTATTAAATCCTTTGTTCATATATGGATTTATGTGGATCCAATTTGTAGCAAGATATGTCGTGTTATTCACCTGTCAGTGATTTTAATGTTGGGAATAATTACTGTGTTTAATGCATACTGGTCTATGTGGTGCTATCAGACAGCCCTACTTGGTTTACTGTCCAGGACAAATATAGCTACATGGTAAGAATTCAATACCAGGACATTCTAAGTTTATTTTCCACTGGAAACAATCACATCTGAAATATGGAGTTTTACTCTGCTACCGAACAAAAGCTTATGCTATCAGGAGCTGAGGCTGTTTTTATGGCATCATTTACTAAGGAAAAACAACCTTTTTTTTTAAGCCAGATGCTCTCGAAGCAACCAGCATCCACTTAGGTTATATGAAATTAATAAAATATTTTACCAAGACATCAAAAAATAGATAAAGAAAGATTATCTTAAAAATTGCAAATCTATTTCACATGAAACATATACTACTTGTTTATTACAAAAATGTTGACAGGTTTTTTGACAGGTTTTGCGAAGCCTTATACGTTTAGGTTATTTTTCTTTTGAATTCAACATTCATGAGGCATCAGGCATATGGGTGCTGGTGCCTATCTCCAGCGGCCTGTGGGTGAGAGGCTGGGTACACCCTGGACGGGTTGCCAGTCCATCAAGGGCAATACAGAGAAAAAGTGGACCAGAAAAACCATGCACGCACACACTCATACCTAAGGGCAATTTAGAGGGACCAATTGGCCCAACAGTCCTGTTTTTGGATTGCTGGAGGAAACCAGATTACACAGTGGGAATCCACCCATGCACATGCAATCACCAATCAGCAACATTATATTTCAACCTTATTTGAGATACATATGGATACATAGTTTTTTTTACATATTTTAACTTTGTAAAACATGTAATTCATAAAAAAGAAAAAAAAGTAATAAAAATGGAGACAAACTAATGAAATCTGTAATGCATTGTCTTTTATAAATGTCCAGTTAATTTATTTTGTTTATTCCTGTGTGTCAAGAAACACACTAGATTGAGTTGGTCAGATTTAAGGTAACTTTTCATAAACTCTTGTTAATTATGTTGACAATTAAAGTGGCATAAGGTCACTAATTGTTTTAGACGTAAAATGTCATTTCTTTTTTATGTTTTTATGTTATAATAAAACTGGCACTTTTTTTTTTTACTAATTCCTAGTTGTTCTTAGCTTTTGACCTTGTCTAGAATAATAAAGACTTAACATAAACAAGAAGTTTAACATCATAAGATCATAAGAATTTAGAAAGCAAACTATTAACAGCCATGAGTATTTAGGAAGCAACAACATTTTTATTGCACAGTACATACCTTTGTTGTCCCTCTTTGTTGTTAAGCAGGTGAACACCGTTTTCAATGACAACAAAAACTTTGTAGACAGGTTTCAGGAACATTTGGGCTGCCCCCTATTTCTAGTGGGTCGGGGTACAACCTGGACAGGTCGCCAGTCCATCAAGGCTCCTACTATTTTCTTAACCATGTGTTTGTTTTTATCCATAATACCAGGAGTGTTTCCATAAGGGGCATGTCACTTTAAACAGGCTTTACCTTCATGGGGAAAAGGTCTTGGTCTGTGAGTAGGACTTTTCAAAAAGCCTCTGGCTTTGCTTAAGGGACAGGGTTGTGTATGTCAAGAATAAACAGTCTGCTAAAAGGGGAGTAAGGAGCTGTAAAGAGATGACGAGTTTGCAATCTTTTCTATGTTATAACCTTAATTTATCAGAAAAAGTAGTTTTAAGTTGTGTTTAGGTGAGAAAGTATACCTCCAAACTTCCTCTATGCAGTCAGTTCATCAGGGTAATGAGCCAATTTTGACTCTGCTTGGACTTGTCGGGAGTGGCAAAGACCCACTGACATGCTGGTCTCTCTGGGGAGGCTGCCACTGGAAACCCCATTGCTGCAGCATTTAGTCAGCCAGACATGCTGTGATTTCCTGCTGACTGGATATGATTGTTGTGTCTGAAAAGTGAATATAAACGTTAAAGGAGCTATAAGTGAGATATTTACTGTAAAATCAACCTAAATCATTCTCATTTGTCACCTGGGATGGAAGTAACATTCCCTATAAACAATCAGTCTCTCCATCAACAATATCTAGGTCATGGTTTTCTCCTTTCAAACTTAGAGGTATGGCCTGGAACCACTTCAGTTCAGAGTGTAACCTGTGTTTACTTCCTGGTTCTTCAGCCAAAATTATTTGATTTCCCAGGGTTCCCAACACAGAGCGCAGCATTTGGTATTTTATATTGGCAAAAGAGCAGCAGCCTGCAAACATGGAAGCCAGTAAGAGAAGGAGACCAGAAATAGAATGGAATAAACCATCATATATCTATCACACATAAGTAAAAATTCCAAACAGTAACAGACTGTTTAAAAGCGGATATTAAATTGTTGTGATTGGCAAGCTGTTGTACCAATCTGAGTCACAAGGTGTCAGTATTATCTATAGCTACTTTAACTGAGTTTGTGGGGGATATCTGGAAGTACCAGGTATCAAATATGCACAGGCATACATTTTCTGCTGAGGAAATAGACATGCATACCCTTAAGTTATTGTTACCCCCATTGGTTGAAGGAACTTCAGTGATACACATCTTCTAACCATCTACCAATGTGAGATGAGTCTGAGGAAAGCCAGTCCAACTCCTTACTTTCAACTGTTTAGGGGTTTCTTGAATGTACAGCCTGAATCAAGGCTGTACAACAACTCAATGAGATTGTGACGTGGGTTTTTGGTTTATGCCTCACATATCCTGGAGGCATGATTAGCACTATCAGAGTTGGAATTGTCTGGTATCTTCCTAGGGGAACTTCCTAATTTTCTGTCCTATATTCACTTCTGTACTGATGCTGTCCTGCCCACAAAGACAATCAGTGTTTCCCTACCAGAAACCATGGGTAGACAGCACGGTGTGGTCCCTGCTGAGGGCCTGTGACACATCATTCAGATGAGGATACAGACTGGCTTACAGAAGGGCTAAAAGTCAATTAAAAAAAGGCATCCAGAAGGCAAAGCACAGGTTTAAGCAGTGCATCAAGGATAACTTCAGCAGCAACAATCCACACAACATGTGGAAAGGTTGTGTGGATTGTTGACGCCTTAAACAGCTTCTTTGCATGCTTCGACTCTCCAAGCAGAGGGGAGCCTGAACATCTTCCTCAGCGAGAGGAGCACCACCAGCAACCTCTCAGCAGCTGCACCAAGTGACCTCCTCCTTGAAGGAGGTCAACACCAACAAAGCTGCAGGTCCAGACTTGGTGTCAGGTCGGACGCTTAAACCATGTGCTGACCAACAAGCAGGGGTCTTTCTGGACATCTTCAACCTCTGCCTGCAGCTCTCCATGGCCCCTGCCTGCCTGAAATCATCCACCATTGTGCCCCTTCCCAAAAATCCAATCATCACCTGCTTCAATGATTACCATCCTGTTGCTCTGACCCCCGTCATCATGAAGTGCTTCGAGGGGGTCCTCCTACAACACGTCTAGGACACCATCCCTGCTGGCCTGGACAGTCTTCATTTCGCCTACAGGGAAAATTGCTCCATGGAGGATGCTGTCTCATTAGCACTTCACTCAGCTCTGACTTATCTAAAGCATCCAAACACCAATGTCATGATGCTATACATGGACTTCAGCTCAGCCTTCAACACCATGCTCCCAGACATGCTGGCTCTAAAGCTCCACAACATGGGATTATTCACACCGCTCTGCTCCTGGATCAGCGACTTCCTCACAACAGGCAACAGTTGGTGAGGATAGTGAAACGCTCATCTGCTCTACTGATCCATAACACCGGCACGTCGCAGGGTTGTGTCCACAGTCCTGCTCTCTTCCCCCTTTTCAACAAGGACTGTTCTGCTGTCCACCTCTCAAACACAGTAGTGAAGTCTGCAGATGACACCATTGTGGTGGATCTCATCTCCAACAATGATGAGACCCACTATATTGATGAGGTTCACAATCTGACACAGTGGTGCTCCAGCAACAACCTCATCCTGAACACCAGCAAGACCAAGGAGGACTAAACACGCTCCTCTCTGCATAAATAGGGAGGTGGTGGTGCATGTGGACAGCATTAGGTTCCTGGGCATTCACATCTCCTCTGACCTCTCCTGGATGGTGAACACCTCCCACCTGGTGAGAAGGCCCAACAATGGCTATTCTTCCTCAGGAAACTGAAATGGACTGGGCTTTCCACTACACTGCTAAAAAACTTTTCCAGAGCTACCATAGAAAGTGTTTTATGTCTCAGCATAACTGTATGGTATGGGAGCTGCACAGCGCAGGAGAGGAAGGACTTAGCACGGGGGTGAGGATAGCACAGGGGATTGTGGGATGCCGTCTGCAGGATTTACACTCAGTTTATGCAACACGAGTCCAGAGAAGGGCCAGAAGCATCTCCACTAATCCCACTAACCCAGGCAATGCACTGTTTACCCCTCTCCCATTTGGTGAGGCTATTAGATGTGGGCGGAGTAATGCTCTGGTGCGTGGGTGAGTTACACTTTAAGCTCTCACGCACAACAGCATATCTTTACTATATTACATTTCCTCATACTTATATGACCAGTTTGCTAATCCTTCGGTGTTCGAACATAGTTCAAACTATTATCCTATTAATGACCTTGCATGAAGGGATGTTGACCACTATACATTGTACAGTGCGTTGAGATGACATGTGTTGTGAATTGGCGCAGTATAAATTTAATTTAATTTTAATCATTTGATCATTTGTATGGTGCTTTCTTGTATATGACTCAACTTTTTGTGCTGGTTAAGGTAATTTAAACAGATTGATTTCTTAGCAATCCAAGAAAAAAAAAAGTAGAAAGTCAACAGATATGTTGTGGCTACGAGAGCAAAGGTTTTAAGACACAATAAAACAGGATGAAAACACAAACTTCTCCCTCAAATACTAATGAAAGGCCCTCAACTGACAACAGTAATATTCTCATTTAAACACAACTCTTATTTCTTTATGATAAAATTCAACACACTTTAATTGGAATTTGTCAACTTAGAACTAATACATCGCTCCCTCAAAAAATCGGTCCTTAAACCGCTGTAATGATTGTTCATTATAACAAATGTCCTGTTCCTTCGCAAAGATGCTTACAAGATAAACATAGGACATTCTTATTTGATGAACAACATACTACTCCCATGGTGTTTGCTCTCCTTTGGATAGGGCCCCCTTTTCTAATAATTGTTTTCACCTTGACACTAGAATATTTCCCCGTAGGGCAGGCCAATAGCAGTCTCATATCAGTTGTAATCTTGCTTTCATATCTTACACTCTCTACACTGGCCAGGTTAGTTTTTTTTTTCTGTGAGTCTACACTCTTTTGCTAGTCTCAATGGAGTCATCCAATAGAGTCAACCTATGAACTGGAGCAAGCACTAGCACTGCAATTTATACAAACAAACATTGTTATTTTGTTTTACTTGCTTTCTGATTTCCTTGAAATTGGTACTTGTTGAATTAAAACAGGAAATTTTCACTTTAGTTTTTCACCTAATATTTTAATTAGTGCTGTCATACGCTTAAAAATGTAATCACATTTAATTGCATAATGTCAATAGTTAATAGGAGATTAATCACAAATTTTATCTTTTTATTCCTGGAAGTGTAAAAGCCTATTTGGCCATTTTTAATATGCAATGTTGCCATAAATGACACGAGTAAAAAAAACATGCTTGTACAAAAAATATTTTTTATTTTTCAAGCACTTTTCAGAAATCTTTAGTGCCATAAAATGTTAAACTCTGGCCAATAATGGCTTGTCATTAATCATAACTCCCTGTTGTTTACACAATGTGTAAACAAATGTGTAACTAAATACCTGTTTTCATGACAATTTTTTTTTGCCTTTTAAACAAAGACATACAGGGTATTATGTATTAACACGTAAATTAATAAATTTTAATAGTCACAAGTTTTATTGTTGATTTTTTCACCCTGTCTCACACCACCAGCAATAATTTCTTCATAATTTTTGCATGCTGTGCATATCCACGTTCATACATGTTTTTTTTTAAAGCCTTGAGAAGGGTTTAATATTTCCAGGTCATTCCAGAGTCTTACACTGTTTAGCACAGCCTGCATGTGCTGACACTGTAAATCCAGGGTACTTCATTTGGCAATGTGATTCAGCCTTAATTTGTCAAATACAGCGACAACTAATTAAAGTATGGTTTATGTGCTGGGTTTCTGCAATATTATCAGCATGTAAAAACTCATCTCCAGAAACAATATCTGCTCAAAATGATGATCTGCACCACGTAATCTACTTTCAGCAGTTATCACTGGTTATTGCAACCGTAAATTGCAGAAAATACAGGCAGAGTTGCTCTCTCTGGCTTTACTCTCGTCGGCTGCTAAGTCAGTCTTGAGTAGAAAAGACCCAGCCAATATGGCGGCGCCGGCGACGCAGGATGCGCTTCTGCACGTAATGAGGTGTAGGGACAGTTCATCTGGTTAAACTCACGGTGTCTGTAGTGCAGCAGCGCAAGCAGGTCTCTTTATAACTCGTATTTATCGTCACTTATTTTAGAACCCAAATAACTGACTTTACTTTTAGAAACAAGGCCAAAAAACTTCAACCCGCAACTCACAGAATTTACAAATTATGCTACAGTCTCTACCGCGCCTAGGGTAAAAGAAACACAGTTCAGAGAGTGCTGCGGGAAAAAAATGGGGAACAGTGCTTGTGTATATCACAAGGACAAAACCAACACTTTAAGTAAAATTGCTTTTATTAGCAGGTTTTTAAATTGAGTTATCTGGATTGGAACCCCAAATGTCCTGGTTTGGAACACCCCTGATCATAAGGTAAAACGGTTCCACTTTGCTCTTGCATGAATCCATGATAGGGTTTCAATGGATAAAGTAACAGTTGTAATCATTGCTCTGTAAAGGTTGTATGATTATAACTTTTGCATTTATGGTTATTTGTCTTTCTAAAGAAATAATATTTCTAATGAGATTGACTTTATAATTGCAGTTTGGTTAACAAAGCCTCATGATTAGATGTCATGTCTGAACAGTTTGACAAATATACCTGTACATTGTTCTGACACCTGTAATTGAATACAACAAAACAAAGTTTTTTTTAGTCTTTAATTCCAGCAAGCCAAGAAGAATAGTAACATTTCCATTTAATTTCTTTATTTCTGCTACATTGTTGAAAATCCCCTTGCTTAGTTTTTCCTCCACTACATCTTCAACAGAACTATAATTTTTGGCATGGTATCACAGTTTATCTGTGCTCTGTAATCATGCAGGCAAGCAAGTGTAATCAGACACTTCTGAAGAAGAGGAGCTGATTTAATAATCAGTTTGGGCAGGAAGAGATTGCTCGGTGGGAAAGATAAGAGACTAAGGAGTATCAATCGGAAGAAAGCTCTGTGGTTGTGTGTGTCACTAAAGAGATGAAACAGTACAGAGGGAAGGGGGAGAAAGCAAGACCCGAGGGTGCGTCTGGCAAATCAGGCTAAGAGGTGGAGGAGAGGATAGGGGGATCAAGGACTGAAAATAGGAGCGAAAACATGGACGTTAGGGACAGGGAGAAGGTGAGAGCCAGAAAAGAGCTGGATATCATTATCATCCTCTATGTTACAAAAGTATGTTGCTCAGTGCTGTCAGAATGTATCACTCAATTGCAAAGATAAACGGCACGTGTTTTCTTGCCGTCTTCAGTGTATTTCAGAGGATTTACATGCATTCGTACAAAACAGCATTGTTTACAAGTATTATACCTGATGCATCAGAGAGTGAGGGTACTACCTGACCCCGGGTGATAGGCGGATTGCAGTCCAGATTGGTGAGGATCATGGTGATGGCTGTTTTGTAAATGGATGTGCATTGCAATTGTAACAACACAAACATCTGGGCAAGTGGCCATAAGCCTTTCAGTTGTGTTTTCTGTGGAGGCAGATGTCTCTATCTGATTGCTTGAGCTATGTCAGCAGCATCATATCATTAACAGGCTCATGTAAAAAAACAAAAAACAACAACAATAAAGCAACAGTGACTCTAGATCAAGAAGGGATTATAGTGTTTTCTGGACACTGTGCTTTTTTCAGGATCAACTGTTCACCCAGTTTTACACTGTTTGTTAACAGGTTTACCAGTCCCTTAAGCAACATTATTCTTATACAAAAACAGGATTAAACCTAAGACGCTATTCTGGAGTTAATTTGTTTAAGCATAAAGCTTGAGTATAAGGCCTTTCCTTGTACATTTAAAGTAAACCTATATTACATAAATTACTAGAAGCAATCAGAATGTTTTCTCATTTTTATATCTGTGCCTCATTTAGACTTGTCTAATTTAAACTTTTTATAGGAGCTAAAGTTGGTCATTTGCCATCAGTTAGCACACCAAGTTCTGAGTTCATTAAATGCATCTGGTGTCGGGGCTTTTGCCAATAGCATGACAATACACTGCAAATCTCATGTATTTCTTTGCGTCACAACTGCAGCAATTATTCATGAGTATTGATTATTCCCTACAATGGGACAATGCCGGTCTGGACTGACCATGTTAAATCACAACAGTCATTAAAGTAACTAGCAAAAACAAAGTGAAGCAGGTTTTGATCTTATCTGAAATCGAGGTTTATTTTTTGTTAGGGACACAATCACAATGTTGCATATTTCCCTTATGCTTTTACGGCACACGAAAGACCCAAAACTTCACATAAATAACTTTCCGGCATCGTCTTTCTAGGTATCTGATGTTATAGCATTTTTATTTGATCTCCACCTAAATCACACTGGCACAGGGGAATGTGAGACTCAACACTGAATGACTCAAAACAGAGAAATTTTGAAGAAATATTAGAATATTTTTTAGAACTAGATAATGTGACAAAGTAGTAATTGATGTCATTGTAAAATAATGTTACTCTCAGAGGCAGAAGTCATTGAAAGCACTGACATATACTGTCAGGATCTCCAGGGAGGTTGATTACTTAGTTTTAGGTTCCTGGTGATCCTGCAGTTCTGGTTGTATTTTCTCACTTCATTGTTGTTTATCTGTAGATGGTTGTTTCGGTCTTTGATTGGTTTTCTGCTAATTATGATTTTGATAGTTTATTATTGGTTGTTAGATCCTTAAATTCCTGTCTGTCCTCTGTTTAGTTAGTTTATTTTATCAATATTCGTTCATTCCACATGGTTTCCTATTAGGTTCTGTTTTTCTCCTGTCCCAGCCATATTATTGTAACCTTGCCAGCTAGATTGATAATGTGTAGCACTCTAGTTCTGCACATCATCAGTATGTGACTGCTCCATATGAATCCGTTTGGGGAAAGGAGGGAATTTCAGCAGAACTGTCTGACCTGATTGGGTGAAGTGACACTTAGTGCCTGCCTACCAAAGGTTAGTTTTAGCCAATAACACTATCAAATTAAAATGTAACAAGCAGGCATTATGAGAAACCACAAGACGGTAAGCCAGTCAAAGATGTTCTTCTTTCAAAAAAGAAATCGAGGATTCTTGCAAAACAGATGTGATAGCTGCAGATACGCCTGCATCCTCCTGTGCGGCCATGTTTATGTTTGTTTGGCTGTGGGTTCAGCCGCTCTTGCTTTCGTCACACCAGTATGTCCTGCCGTAAACCTCAATAAAGCAAAGTGATTGGTCTGAACCATTTTTGGTCAAAGAGAAAGTGTTCCATGTCTTTGCATAACTGTGTGGTATGGGAGAAGAGGGACTTCGTTCAGGTGGTGAGGACAGCACGGGGAATTGTGGGATGCCGTCTGCAATTACTGGACTCAGTTTATGTGGCATGAGTCCAGAGAAGGAACAGACGTATTGCCTCAGATCCTACCCACCCAGGCTATGCACTGTTTGCCCCTCTTCTATCAGGGAAACATTTCAGGAACATTAAATCCAAAACACATAGAGTTAGACACAGCTTCTTTGCAAAAGCTGGTTGGGCTATCGCCCCCTGCTTAGAAGACTGAGTCTGTACACAATACAGAATCACAATATCACTACTGTGAATGCATATTTTTCCGCACACTCTTAACCATGAGGAATGTTTCATTGCTCAGGTTCATGCACAACTCTATATAACATTTAAGGTTTAATAATATATATAAGGTCTTAATAATTATATAAGGTAATAAGGTTTAATAATATTGCTCATTAATCATCACGAATGGTCATTGCACAGTTTCATATTTAGATAAAGCTGCCTTTCAGAACTCGGTACGAGTCCTAGCAGACCCTAAAGACTGTTTTGTTTTGCATGATTTAATCTCTTAAATAAATAATTACCTGTACCCATTGTTGATTTATTGCTTGCTGTTTCTTTTGTGTACCCCAAGCTGGAGTATGTCCCAGAAATAAAAATTCACCACGGCAACATGCGGTGACAGTAAAAGATTCTTGATTCTCATATCTTTCACCTGCATTAATTGCTTCACCTGTCTTTCCTTTTTGTCTCTGCCCTATTTATTCAGCCCACTCACATTCACCCTTCGTCAGGTCCTCTGTTATGCTACCCCACTGTTCTGGTCCTTTTTCTTGTCTTGTTCCTGACCCTAGTTTTTCCTACCTGCCTGTAAGTCTTTGTTATTGATTTATCATTAAACTATCAATTCAAAATGGGACTCCCTAGCGCTTGCCTGCACTTTGGTCCATCATCTACACTTCAATCAGTTACAACCACATACCTGACATATACTCACTAAATCATGAAATCACATCTTTGGAACATTAACTGAGTTTAAACTCTATTGTGAAAGTGGTCTGTGGCACAGACTTCCACTATATGATACCAGGAACAGGCTACACTTTGACAAGCATGTGTTGGGGAGGTCTCTGCTCCACCGACCTCTATTACTTGAAATATGGGAGAAAAGGTATTTGAAAATAATAATAATAATAATAATAATAATAATAATAATAATAATAATAATAATAATAAGGATAACAATAATATGTGTCAATTTTCCCTTAAAATTCTGTTTTTTTATTCTTTGTTTTGGGGGTGCATAACACCTCTTAATTAATCAAATTCTACTCTGTTGTTTTGATTTAATTCTTAAATGCCTCTCCTTTGGTGTTTGCTCCACTTTGAAAAAAATCTGCTTTGACCTCTAAGTTTTTCCTGCAGACGACCAGAGACCTTTCAAAACATTTAAAATAAATTCTATTAAGTTTTACTGCCTTATGTTTTTGCCAACCACCACCGCACTAAACATCTTCTGATATTTTATGATTATCACTTAAAATATCTTGCTAAGATAAAAATATTTAGTAAAAAGTAGCTGTATTTAGATAAACAGCAGATTCATCTTATCAGCAAAATTATGTGTTGATTTGTTGTACGACTTCTTGTTCCTGCCACCTAATATGGCCACATTTCAAATGAGATCTATCAAATCAGTCTATGGCCAGCCTTTGATGTCCTTGCTGCCACATATCTTGTCTACCCATGACTATCAATACTAATCACTAAACCATGGATACACTGCCAGCAGGTTTATCTGTGGTGTTAAGATTATTTAATGCCCAAAATTTCACATTTTCCTGCTTTCTTATGTGAAAGCAGGTTAAAAACAAACAAAACACACTGACAGTTTACAGTGTATCATTTATTTAAAAAATGCTTTTCTGGATTTGCCTGAAGCACAGGCATCTCTGCATCAGTAAAGACAGTAAAATGAATAAACGTGCAAGCTGGCATCAGTGGTTTAGCAGATGTTGGAAATAGCAACCCAGCTGTGTAACCTGAAGTGTCCATTTCAACATCCTGGATTTTTCTATTGCTGCATACACATGTACATCAGTCTATTTATGCTCTACTTATTTTTTACTGAGCTTAACTTTCTGCAGTACACCTTCATTACATGTTTACCAAAAAAAATATATATACAGTTTCTTGGTCTTATTTCAACCTTCCACTGTTGAGCTTGTTAAATCCGCATCCAAATGTTACTCCCACAACATGTTTTTTCCCCTATTCTTTTGTTTTTGTGCATCTGTATTTTTGGGTGTAAGGGGCTTCAGTCTCTTGTCCTCAGCTTATCGCACCGAATTCAGGAAGAGATAGAGAGGGCTAAAGATGCAAAATGTGCGGGCAGACAACACAGCAGGCTAAGAGATGGTAAGCTGCTTTTTGTTGTGCTCGAAAGAAAGGAAAATGGAGGCTACAACAAGAAAAAGAACAAACAGGGAAGAAAATTGCAAAAAGCACATTGCTTGCCTCATATCTCAAGGCTGTTGCCTCATAGTTACTGTTTGTGCTTCTTTTTATGACACAAATATGGACTACACTTTTGTTTCTTCGCTAAAATATGCTGTATTTGAGCACTGACAACAATATGATGATAAACCTAGGAACGTCTAAGATTTTGCATTTTACTTGATTAAAACAAATACTGGTCTATATTGCCTTGTATTGTAGATGGTGAAGGTATTGCTTTTAAGTCAAAACCTGGAGCTGTAAGAGTCAACAGCCTCTAAGTATGATGGAATGCTCATTATGTGGTTATTTCTCTAACCTATTCGGCTTGTGCAATAAAAGTTCTGTGATGTCCCTGTAAACATCATCAGTGGATTTATTCCTGCCCCATTATAGCCAAAGGCATGTGATCTGTAACATAGCTGAAATTGCATTTTCTTCTCAATTCCCCCCCCAGTCATTCATGGCTGCAAATGTAACAATTCTTTATTACATGACTATCATTGATGATGTTTAAAAAAAAAAAAACAACAACAAAAAAAAAGACAAGGAAGATAATACTAAATGTAGGCCTTGAGTAGAACACACAACAAGCTCTCCTGATATGAATCTAAAACTTTTGACAGACTGGAGCACTGAGATTGACTCTAGGCAGTGAACACCATTATTAGCCCAATTATAGTGCCCGACGGGAGCGGGGCAAACAGACTCAGCACAACAGCAAGACGGAGCAGTAAAAGTGACACCCCAGGGAATTCATTTGCAAAAAAATATTGCCTAAATCATGAAGTAGATTTTTTTTTACCACATATGAAAGAAAATGTATAGCAGTAGGGAGAAAAGCATGCAAAAGATGTGAAGGATTCTTTATCTAAGTTCAATAATTTCACACGTTTTAATAATTTTAATGTTCATTTCTTTTAAGAATTTCTTTCACATGGAGCACAATGCAAAAGAGCAGATTGTGTGTGAAACATTTATTTTAGCATTGCATTACACAAAAGACGCCTCTTTAACGTTGGCAAGGATTTCCGGCTGTGCTTTAGTGAATTAATCTTGCCTTCAAGCTGAATCCTCGTGATATTTCTATGTTCACAAATACACAAGAATCTATCTTGTCTATCTTGTCTGCTCCCATCTCAATCATTCAGGCTGAACCAAAAACAGTTTGGGCCAATGACGTTGCAGGATTGGGGTTTAAGGCGGGATATACTAGCTGTGACGCAAACAAGAGCCGCTGAGTCCAAAGCCGAACCAAAATTAAACATGGCAGCGCAGGAGAACACAGACATAGCAGCTGCTATCACATCTGTTTTGCCAGAATCCACAATTTAATCTATGAAAGAACAACAAGAAGTGCATTGGCTAGCTTACCTTGTTGTGGTTTCTCATGACGTTTGCTGCTTAGATTTTCTTTTAATACTGTGATTGGCTAAAACCAACCTTTGGTAGGCGGCCACTAGGTGTCAGTTCACCAATCAGCTCAGAAAGATCTGCTGAATGTCTTTCCTTTCTCCGAACAGTTTTGATGAGAGTGGTTCCAGATTGATCATGTGCAGAATGTAGAGTGCTATACATTATTAGTCTGGCTTGGCAGGTTACAGGTAAATTAGTGAATGTATCCAAATGAAAAAAAAAAAATAATAATTCAGATGGAAATGAGGTGCATTTACCAAAAAACACAACTGAATAGTGAATACTTCTATTGAAATTAAAGGCTAGATTTTGTGAATTTTTTGCTGATAATTAAACAATTTTAAGGTTTTTCCACATATTTATTGGGAGGGGGGATATATGACTCCAAATTTAAATACACAGTGATTAATTGATCAACAATAATGCTCCCTTCATACAGCCAGCTCAGTCATAAGAGTAAATTATGATGCTGGGCTACATTTCTTGGGACTGGTTATATTTTTGAGGAAAAACATGTTAACAGTTTATCTTAATAGATCTTTTTATTTTGTAGATTAATCTTTTGTTTTTCTGATTATTTTCAAAGTTTATCTTACAAAAAGCAGGATAAGAATCATATGGATTTATAGGGATCACATAACCTTCTGTTGTATTGTCCCACAAATAAGGCTCCACCTCATGGTCACATGGAAAGAGGAAATAGAAAAAGAATAAATAAAGGGATACAGAGAATCAAAATTGATTCCTCTGTCATTACCAAACAGTAAATGGAGTTGTATTTTACAATACCAGTTATAGGATTCAATACCATGCATTGTGTTATGTTTGAGTTATGTTAAAATGCATTGCTACTTATGTTTTAAGTTTTTACATGGACATACCAGACATGGTAAAAAAAAAAAAAAAAAAAAAACAACAACATTATGTATACTTCTAATCTGTTTTCAGTTACAGTAAAATTGACTTTGAAAAAGATGAATATATGCAGACCGAACTGTTTTGGTATTTGTAATTCCTTTATGTCCCACTGCTAGACATCCTTCGGTTTGTAAGCTTGTTCCGTGCCACTGCTGTGTTTATATTGGATAAAGGATCGTCTATGTGGAGCAGTATAAACTCCCTCCACTCAAGTGACATCTGCCACCCCTTCTTTGCAATGCAGCCAGACACTCTTGAAGTGAAATGCTCCTCGAAAGGCTCAGAAAACCATCCGATGGGAACAGAGGCAGCCAAATGTTAGTAAAAATACCCACAGCAATTCATTTGATTGTTAATGAAAAGGGCCCTGTTGTCCTAGAATTTTGGGTTTCCTATTCACCTTCCCAACTACACATGAATGTGCTTCTAAATAAAAATATACTGAGCACAAAATGCTAAATTCTTCTCTAAGCTCAGCTGCTTGAGATATGTGTATGGGTTTGGAATTACTTTTTACCATTTGCTGCTTGATTCAATTTTCTCTCTCTCTCTCTCTCTCTCTCTCTCTCTCTCTCTCTCTCTCTCTCTCTCTCTCTCTCTCTCTCTCTCGCTCTCGCTCTCTGCAGGTTTTGTACATTTTGGAATATCTCAAAGCCTACTTCATTGCTCCAGGTTCTGGTCTGTTACATTCAAAGCCATCCCCAGCATGACATATTTTAATTTCAACATTTAATGGGATTTGTATGTGACATCCTTTATTATGCTAAATGGAAAGACTTGTATGTTTCACCTTTGCCTGATTCATTTTGACAACTGTACAGGAAATGAAACATAAAAACATGCTTTCACTTCTAAGCCATATTTATAGTTTTTTTTTGAAATTTAAAGCTGGAGAAGACTGAAACGGGTTTTTAATATGTGATTTAAATCTGTTAATTCTCAATTTAGTTTATTTACATAGCACACATTCACAACATGTCATCTAAAGGCACTTTACAAAGTCAGATAATTCAAGTCTTCCAGACCGATTGGTTATAATGTTTTCTAAGAAAACCCGACAGATTGCATTGAGTCATTTACTTGCAGCATCCACTGCTGCTGAATTAGCATGTGGCCACAGTGGACAGTCTCTTGCATTGACTTTGCAGCAATCCCGCATACCTGGCATGCATGTAGTGACTGTAGCCGTGTTTCCATCCAATTCTTATGCGTATTTTGAGCAAACTTTTAAAGTGTTGCAAACAAGAGATTGCAAATCAGGCCTGTTTCCATCTGCTGGTTTGTAGCAAATTAATCAGGCGATGCAAATTGCAATGTCGTAATCCTAATCCAAGTTATGAATTAACCAATTAAATCGAGCTAAACTTAAATTTAGACAACAGCTGCATTAGTGCTATGCTCTCTCCCATTCTTAAGTTACAAAGCTATTGATACTCTTGTACACATTTTGTCATGGCGCATCCATAAGAGTCCTTGTTGCACAAAAAGTAGAGCTGTATAATATGTTGAATCACCCTTGTTATGCGTAATCAGTGTTTGCAATGTTCCAATTGTATAGGTTTACTTGGAGGAAATATTTCACGGTGCATCAGTGCTTTGCTTCCCCTTGAGGATTTTTTAAAACAGAAAATAAACAATTGTCTTGTCTCTAAAATATAACATCTTAATTATTTCAGTAACAGTATTGTATTGTATTGTCACATTTTTCGTTACTCATTGTGTTCCTGGCTGTCTTGTGCTCGACTTTGTTCTATTACCCTTTCATACATCCTGATTTTAGACATGGAAATTAGCATGATTATTGTAAGGTACCAGCCCAAACCACAATTTGAAAGAAAAAGCATTAAATGATGATGCATGCCCTTAAAATTGGCTCAGAGTTGTGTAGGTCCAGGAGTGGATCAGGACATTAATCAAACAGGGTCGTTTTTAACCCAATATTTTAAAAAAAAAAGAGTCTGCAGCAAATTACAAATCATAACAGGACTATCTACTCATGGTCTAATTCCCCGTGTTTGTGTCCTAAATCTCATATTGGCTGTTAGCTGAGACAGTCAAGCATAATTTCTGAGAGGGGCTTTATTTTTAGAGGTGAAATTAGAGGGGATTGAAGTGGTTACAAGAGGCAGCCTCGGTCACACTTCAGACATTAGTTCTGCTCACCATTTAAGTTTTCATGGGAGCTGTAAACCCATTGTCATTAGCACAGGGCTAATTAAAATGAGATAGAAAACCAGTCCCATTGAAATATCAAATATTAACTTGACTGTGGCTTGTAGGATCCATCATTTGATAGACACCATAATTAAGATAATGAAGTTTGAGTGCATTAGCAGTTCTATTTAAAACACTGTTACTGGGAATGTTTTGGGGGCAGCAGTCTAATTTAATTAAATGTTAAGGGTTTCAGCCATGTCATCATTTAAGGGTTTTAGGAGATTTTGACAGTGTGGCAATTTGGACTTTCCGCATAGTCCAAAAAAGACGTGTTAACAGAAGTACAGCTAAGCCGCCCAGGTCTGTGTGTCTTAAGCAGCACCCTCCAGATCTTCATGGGAAAAAAAAGTAATTGGAAATCCAATCCCTTCAGAGATTCTGGAGTTGTCCTCCAAACCTTCTTCTGAGCTGGCTGTGCCTTGCATACTTCTAAAGAAAAGAGAAGAAAGTGAATCCGTATCAGGTTTCTAAGCCACCTGAACTGCTATGACCTTGAGAGCCTCTTGGAGGATGTCTCCTTCACTGAGCTGTGCCAGGAATTCTCATTGATGAAAACAACAACCAGGACTAGTCACAAGGTGGAGCTTTTGTGGAGTCTGGAATCCATGGCAAACGGGTCTGACTCAATGCAGGATATGTAAACACTGCTTTCTGTATTCCCAAAACAGACCCCACAAATATATTGCAGGAAACCTGACTGCTTCCAGTTGATGTGTAAAGTGCAGAAGCAAACTCAGTGATGTTTAACTACTACAAAAGCTCATCGATGTTGCTAGTTTTAAGCAATGTGTGGAATATGTATCCTATTCATTTTGTTCTATTAAAGAACAGAATCCAGGCTGATTCTTAGTAAACTGTATGCAGCTCAACTGTCACCTGCAAGTTTAAGTCAAATGTTCTCATTTTAAGAATCTTTAGGTGTATAACTGAAATTCAGATGTAATAATGTGATCCCTTTTAGGACTAGAAAATGGAAAAGCCGGTTCATAGTCACAAACCGATGATGTTTTGAACCAATTTCTGTGTTTGTTTTGATGTTATTTTTAATAAATGTTGCTATAGGTTCACACTATTTCTTTATTTTCTGTGAAAACAAGCTACAACTGTAAGTTAGCTTCTTGTAATTTAACCAGGGTTTCATATGACTTTGAAAATATATATGGTAATTGCTTGTTACTCCATTTATGTGCAATCTGGCATTTTAACAACACTATAACAAAGTAATGTAACTAAGTTAATTTAGATAAATTTACATTACTTTCGTAAAAAGTTCCAGAATATTACCCATTGTGGCTGTTGCTGTAACATTTTTGGACTTAAACTGTCTGGATTTTATCGATAGATCCAGATCGCCTTTTTCCTCCTTTCTTCTCTGTCAGTCTGATTATTTTTGGATTTTGCTCGGATTTTCTTTGAAGCTCATTTATTGGGTTAGCCAGCAGTTTTGTCTCGAGTTAGCCACCCCTCAGTAGCCCCACGTGCTTGTAGTATTTAACTGTGGTTAGCTCAGTGTATTAGTGGTCGCCTTTAGCATAGCAGCTGAAGATCATTGTGGGTAGTCGGGCTATTAGCTTCAGGTCTGTGTTATGAAAAACTATTACATCATTCCAGGTATTAGCCAGACCCTTAATTAAGTGAGGCTTATTTAAGTTAGAAAATTACCTAAAGGTTTCTACATCCAAGTTTCATAATTTTTCTGTTTACTTTGTTGTTTTGATTCAGTAGGTAGTGTGCTCAAGTAGTATTAGTATTAAACTGTAATTGTTTTAGAAGCTGGAATTCAACCAAACAGAGTGAATGTTTAACAGTTTAATTGATGTAACAGGTGTAGCCAGTATGAGAAACCTAAGCATTTCCAGGAGACGTTTGGTATTTTCACAGTTCTCCATTTCCACTGTTCGACTTGAAGCAGGGGGCTTGATGCAAGGACAGTCCAGGGTCCTATATATCAGAGATATATTTCAGAAGGAGGGGCCTTATCAAAAATCCTTGCATATGATTGGATAAACTACTTGTCTGGCATCTTTACTGACGTGCTACTCCAACCACTCACATCCAAACCAACCCGTGATACTGACGAGAGCGATGCAAGGAAAACCAAATCAGAACAGCCGCCATCTTGGATATATCGCAATGTCGGTAAATCGCTGATATTGGTGATATTATAAGGCGCATTAAATATTCTTCCAATAACACTCCAGCCCTCAGTCACACACATACTTCCTGAGTGGGAGAACTATCCATCTCTGTCAGGAGGCCAGAGTAGTTGTACTAAACTGCCCTGTATCTAACATAAAAACAAAACAAACTTCATTTGTTGTTTACCAAAGTCCTACTTGCACTTTTTGACATCTATTTGAGTGCATTGTACCAAATAAAGACAGTCAGTAAGCAAAGAAAGCACGCTGATCATAAATAAGGTGCACCAGATTATAAGGCGCAGCATAAAATTTGAGAAAATTTAAGGATTTTAAGTGCACTCTATAGTCTGAAAAATACGATAAGCTGCGATCCATTGTTGTCTGAAGCAGAACAGTTGCTTCCCTGATACGTCACATCTACGAAAATCCCGTCTGGCAATCCTGATTGACTCGTCCATTTTATGTGGTATCGAAATCCCTCCCAATAAGTGATTCCAGATGGATGTGTGGAGCTCAGCGGAACTACATCCATCTGGCGAGAGTCAGGTTAGAGGCAAACAGGCAGGAATCCAAAAGAATCAGAGCCACTCAGGAAGGCAGTCAAAGAACGCTAGAAGGTCTACCCACACATGGGTTTTTTGAGAATCTGGTACCAGTACTCTGGAAGAGACAGTTTTATATCAAGCAAGACACAGGTGTGGCAGCGCTAGTAATTAGAGCAGTGACAAGTGCAGAGAATCAGGGGATAATTGCTGGAGCAGCTCAGAGACCAGAGAGTAATGTCAGCAGCAGAGACACAAAGTCACAACAGAAGCTGTATACATCACATTAAACAGAATAATTACTGTTTAAACAGGGAATTATTGGTTTAATAAATTTTAACTATTTTAATCGTAGTGGAATGGTTTCTAAGAGTAAGAATTACCCCTTCTGGGTTAACAATACAAATATACGTAAGAGGCATTATTTTCCTTTGCTTGTGGTAAATAAAGTAGTGATTCCAATACTTAAAGGTTATTAACATTTACTGGTGGCAAGTCTAATTCAGTCTTACCACTGACTAAACATCAATCTTTCATGGTACATAGGGTTAATAATTGCTAATTAATAAATCCAATTGCTAGTTATAATCATTAAAGACGGGTAGCCCTTAATCACAACCATTTTGAAAAAAAAATTCCTTTTTGCTTTGCCTTGATTCGACTAACATATTATCAATTATAATATTAAATTATAATTATTAATAACATTCAGCATCAAATAGGTTAAATTTCACAACAGCAACCAGCTATGTACTTAATTGATATTTCAAAGATGATTATGCTGACATAAAGCTTTGGTATCAGTCCACTTACTTTCTCCACTGTTGGTACACAGGAACCCTTAATGTTCCCAAATAGAGATGGTGGGAAGTCTTCTGAGCTTTATTTGTTGTAACTTTTTAAAGTGGTGCTACATAACGTTCCAATGCACACTTAGTTTGTCAAATAAGCATTCTGCATGTGTTCGGGTATAAATCAACTCTGTATTCATTCACTCAATGCGCTAACCAAACTAACAGGGTTGTACCAGTAATTTTCTGTATTAATACATGTACCGTTACACTCCTAGGTTAAGGCAAGTTTATTTGTATAGCACTTTTCAGTTACAAGATAATTCAAAGTGCTGTGCATGAACAGAACATAAGAAAAGAAAACATACAAAGGAAAGTACATTGCAGTGAAATAGTAGCAGTAGGTCAAGATAAGTTGGACTAAAGACTTAATCTAATGAAGTTTCAGTGAACTACAACAGTTTGAATTGAACATTAACATTTAAAGGCAACTCTGAAGAGATACGTTTTTAACCTTGATTTAAAGAAACTCTGTGTTTCAGCACTTTTACAGTCTTCTGAGAGTTTTTTTCCACATAAGTGTAGCATGAGAAATAAATGCTGCTTCTGCAGTTTGGTTCTGGTTCTGGACATGCAGAGTAGACTTGAGTCAGAAGACCTCAGTGGTCTGGATGGATGATACACTGACAAGTTTGTGATGTATTTAGGTGCCAAGCCATTCACTGATTTATAGGCTAACAGAGACATTTTAAAGCCTACTCTCTGAGATATAGGGAGCCAGTGTAAGGTCTCTAAAACTGGGTAATGTGCTCTTATGGATCAACTACAGCTATTTGATTGACTTTTTAAGTAGACCTGTGAAAACACTATTGCAACAATACATTTGACTAAAGATAAACACATGGATTAGCTTTTTGAGATCCTTTTGCGACATTAGTCCTTTAATCCTGGAAATGTTCTTTAGATACCTTTGAAAGGTAAGGTTTGAGTCCATCACTACATCCAGATTTCAGGCCTGATCTGTGGTTACTAGCTGAAGCTGTGTGCTTACTCATGATCGATCTTCCATTGGTTCAAAAATTATTACCTCACTGTTTTTTTTTTTTTTTTTATTCCTACCCACTTGCTTTCTTGTGTATTTCAATATCATAGTCAAAAGTCTCATGGAGGTTAAATGTTTTTTTATTGTTTTTGTCAGGAGATACCCGTTGAAGAGGGAACTTGTGAACAGGATCATTTTAGACTATTTATCCTTATCTTTCTCACAATTAAAATGACAGATCTGACATGACAGCTCGTAGAAGTGGCATCATTTTAAAATTAACAAGTTATTTCACTTTCTGTGTAGCTGGTTAGAAACTATGTGATCACATTGTTTTCATTATTGTAGACTTTGTGTATTACTCTCTTCCAACCTTCTTAACCTAACTGCTCCTGGGAGAAATAAAGGACAAAGGGAAGGCAGTACAATTGGTATTTTGTGACACCTTTTCTGATGTTAATCACCAGTTGAAGGCTTAGATGACAGTAATTCAAAATAATGTTCTTCATAAAACAGATTTCAACATTCTCACACATCAGTTTAGCAGACCAGCTTGGAGACTTTTCATACACCTCTTTTTTTCAATCCATGTCATAATTCTCCATTTGGAGTAAGATTCAGATTGTTTGCTGGCCACTTCATCATCAACAAACCTAAAGTTTCAGAAATGCCAGTAGTTGTAATGACTACGATGTGCCCTCCACCTCCACCTGACATCCAACCTCTTATCATCAATGATTGTTCTTGATTTGTTTCAGGCAGTCATCTTTATGTTTCATTATGATGGCACCAAACACATAATTTCCACTTAAACTCCTTGGCCAAAGCAGATTCAGGGTCATTACTGAATACCATTTTCACCTTTTCATCCACAGTCCATGGCTGTGTATTTTCAGCTCACAGTATTGATGTTCTCTTCAGTTTGAGTGTTAACGAATAATCAATTGCATCTGTATCCCATTGCCTTTTCTCATATTTCTCACAGTTTTGTCATGAACAGTAATTTCTGTTCCATGCAATTGCCTTTTTATTACTTTTGGTGTGCATTCTCCACCTAATTTATGCTTTGAGTTTTCTGTTCTGACAGTTTAATGTGATGGTCTACCTATTTTTTGCCGATTTACATCTTTCACATTTCATTTGCGGTAGCTCAGAATTGTATACCTAGGTAACTGGGAATAAACCAGATTATTTCCAACATTCTGTTATTTATTATTCTTAAAGAAGTTTCATAATATGCTCCCTTTCCATTGCAGTTGCTTTATTGAATTGGAGCTCAGGCGTTTTGTTCTAGAAGTGGAAAACAAAGTGAAATTCCATATTTCTTCTTTCAATATTGACTATTTCCTTATTTATTCCATAATTTGGATTGAAAAAATATGACTTTTCTGTATCTGTCTGTCTGTCGAGAGAAAGAGATAACAAAGCACATCTTTTTTTTATTTGTCCAATTGTCTTATTACTGAAAACAGTATTGCCATCTGCACTATCTGAGTACTGCAGAAAAAAGAGTGATGGTTGGATGATAGCTAGCATCGAAAATGTACTGTAAGTCAGTGATGAAAATGATGTTTCATATTCTGTGAAGGGGGAGGGGGGATAATGGGGATAATAGAATATACATGAACTGCTAATGTGGAGACACTGAGCCAGATTTAGTGGCAATTATTGAACCGAAAGCGGCACGAATCCGGCACATTAAACAGTTCCTTCTCTGTGATGCATCCAAAACAATTTCTTGCCTGAGTAACCATACATGCTTGTTCTGCAATCTGATTAAGTTGACTTTCGGTCAGTAAAGAGACAGATGAAGTTTTGTTCCCGGCTCTCAGTAACCTCCCCTACTTTTTTTTCCTTTTCAAGCTTCCTATTTCCACAACTATTAACGATGATCATTTGAAATAATAATTCTGAAATGTATCTCTGTATGCATGTGGTGAATGTCATTGTTGTATTTTGTTTAGTAAAAATAGTCTCTTGGAAATATAAAAAAACACTACTACCATAACTGCTTTCAAACAACTGATATTAATGGAGAGAAAAATACAAAGCATTGTGAATTTGATATAATTTCATAATGCATGAGTTGCGTTACTGTGGAGGGTTTGGTGTGGATAATCACTATCAAAGACCATGCCAAAAATATGAATTTAAAGGTTCTTTGAAGGAAGATGTTGAGAAGATGGATGAATTGGGTGTGTGAGGATGGGTCATCTGGGAGACTTGCTGATGAAGCATGAGAGTAGGAGACTCAGTGTGAGGGTGCAGTTTTCACCAAATGGCTTTTCCCATGATGGAACCCGCCACAAAAAGGAGTGGATAGAGGTGAAGCATGAGACCAAGAAACAGGTAAGAGGATGAGGATGATAGGATGAAGAGCAGAAGGAGAGATGAGGTGAGATCCAGTATAAGGTAAAGGAATGTGGGATGGTGCTTCATTTAACATAAAGCAAAACAGATCTCATGTGATCTGACGCTAATTTAGCTGGAAAGCTTTCATCACGAGGAATTAAAGAGGATATCTAAATCTAACATGGATATCTACACAGTTGACCAATACTTCAAGTCATTTTCAAAGCAAAAATCAGACCTGGATTGCTCTGAAGAGCTTCTTGAGGCATTTATGGAAGTGACAGGTTTTTGTTAACTGTGATTAGATCACCTAAAATGAACTGTTGTTTTCCAAGGGCCTGCAGACTAATTATGCTAATTGCTTTTTATCACCATTCTGTTGCTCTTTAGCCATTTTTATTGGATACATTTTCCATTGGCAAAGTTAATTAGTCAGGTCCTGAACTTTGTGTTAGTGTTCAAAGCTAATAAATATTGATGGTTACTTTGTTGGAAAGGATTTTAACTATATAATTATAATTGGTATTATTGTTGTTGTTATTATTGTTAAATGAGCTATAAGTAAGGTATTTACTGTAACATCAACCTGAATCATTCTCATTGGTCACCTGGGATGGAAGTAATATTCCCTATAAAAATCAGGCCTCTCTATCAATAATGTCTTAGTCACATTTTCCTCCTTTCAAACCTAGAGGTATGGTCCTGAACTACTTTGGGTCAGAGTGTAGCCCGTGTTTACTTCCTCGTTCATCAACCAATGTTGTGAGATTTCCCAGGGTCCCCAATACAGACTGCAGTTGTCACAGGGCTCAGGAATAGAGGACTCAAATGCAAGACCTGACACAATGGATTTCAACTCAAGGTTCTTTTAATAAAGTCCTGGGTCAAACACCAAAAATCCAGTAGAAACAGGCAAAGACAGGTCCAAATACAAGCTGGGTCAAAAATCACAAGAAGGCTTAATCACTAGAAGGCTTAAGGCTTAAGTCTTAAAGGCAAAAAGGCAGGAACGCTTGGCTCTAAGCACAAAGACGAACTGACAAAGGGAAGCTGCATGGGTGAGAACTAAATAGGCCAACAAACAAAGGAGGAACACAAAATCCAGATGAATGGTATTAAGCTGATTGCAGGGAGGAACTCAGGAAGTGAAGCTGCCTAAAACAAGTCAGGAAGTGAGTATGAAATAAAACAGGAAGTGAAAAGAATAGGTAACACGAGTGACTGCTATCTAATCAGGACTGCCCCTGACATCATTTGGACATATTTGGTATTTTATTTTGGCATAAGAGTAGCAGCCTGCAAATTTGGAAGCCAGTAATAGAAGCACACCAGAAATAGAACCGAATAAACCATCATATATCTATCCTGTGTAAGTAAAAATTCAAAACAGCAATATATCGTTTAAAAAAAGGCATATTAGATTGTTGTCATTGACAAGCTGCTGTACCGATTAGAGGCAAGGTGTTAATTCTTTTCATTACTTATAGCTCCTTTAACCAACATAACATTCAGTTGTATTTTAGATCTAACAGGACTCTTGGACAAAGGCTTGTCCATCCCAAGGACAAAACCTCCAAACACAAACTGGGCAGTATAGTGTATGCAGTTCAGGGCAACAAGGACTGTCCAGACCTCTGTATTGGAAAACTAAACAGCCTCTCCACGGACGCATGGCTGGATGAGTACACTCATCCAGCTGTAAAGCTCGGAATTCCTGCATTGAATTGAAAAAGCCCTATGGATGAAGAGCAAAACTCTTTCTACCATGGAGCTGAAGTTCAGTTTTTTAACCTTTCTTTTAGGTTCAACAGAATAAGATCATCATATGTTGACAAGCCTTCACAAATCTCTTTTAGGGTAATAAAAAGATCTTCAGATAAAATGTTGTCAAAGACAATTTGAAGGGAAAGCAGGTAAATGGGGTGAAAGGTAAAATCAGAGGTGTTTTCTGCATGACATACATTAAAAACCGCTAATTTGATCCTATTTTAAAATGTACCAATTAGGGGCTATTACTGAAAAGGCTTAATCTGTTCACCTCCTTGTTTTGGATGGAATGCAAGGATGCAAGAGTGGAAACTGGTAAGATGGTAATGGTTGTACTCTCAAAACTCAACTTTAAATTGGAATTTGAAATGGACTGGACCAGCACAGCAAGAATAATAAAATTAAAACTTTATTTAGAAAAATAAATGCTTAAAGAACTGACCTAATTTGTTAGGTTTGTCAGAAATGCCACCAAGATATCAAACAAATACGAGATATAGAGAATGCAACACACAAAAGTATTATAACCATTTAAGATTAAGAGATTAGATTGTCCAAAAAAGATTATTTCATTTTTGTTGGCTTAAACTTTAAACTATATCTCGTTACGTGTTTTTACTTCTTTAAGAAAATTTTGACGTGCCTGAACAGAAGCACTGCTGTCGGCCTGTATAAATCTAAAGATAATCTGAAAACCAACAAAAGGGAATATGGGTTTTTAAAAGGGTCCTTGTCACATACCAATGACAGTAGCTTACACTGGTTGCATACAAAGGGTTTCCAACTAAACTATCGCGCACCCGTTGGCTTATTATATTTTATTCCCGTGTTTTACTTTGTTTTTGCTATAATTGTTAGCAAACAAAGCACTTTTGTGTTCATTCTTAGCTATGAAAGTTAGATCTGGTTTGGACTGTGAATCAGCTGGTACAACAGCACATGAATGAGGCATCTTCTCCGACTCACCTCTGCATGCTACCTCCAATATGGCGGTGAGGTTGACGAGCGATTCAGTGCTCAACGAGGTGTCTACGTATATTTGTCTGTGATTGAGCCAAGCAAGTATGCTGATTGTGCCCGGAGCAAAATTCTTTTCAGGCTCACAAATGACAAACACTATCAGGACTTGGCCTATATTGTTTTATTCTAAAATGAATGTATGCTTGTTTGAGTTTTCTTTTTATGGTCAAATTACGTGACTGTGCCCCTTTATAGTAAACCCAAGCTCGGTGCCAGAGCATGATTATATAGATGGTCTTCCAGGGCTCTTCTTTCTTCGGGTGATTTTAGAAACTGTGATGAAATTCTTGGCTCTACTCGCTACTTGCCATCACACTTCAGCTGAGGGTGTGTTTAAAGGTGATTACTTGCCCTTTAACAGACTTCATATTTCAAAAGAATGTCATAATGTCACACAACAGGGCTGAAATAAGTACTCACCAGGCTGTAGGAAAAGCCATTTTACTATACATTTATTACATTACTTTTGTGTGTAGTTGGATCTCATGTTAATATTTTAGGCTCTTGTACACGCTTTCACGCCAAAGCACTTGTACCCTGTAATGAATACATCTGCTTTGCCTTCTTCTGTTTCTGAGGCTTTGTATTGCATATAATTTGCCCTTTATTACACTGTCAGTGATCAGTAGACCACATGAATTGAACTTAGGGCTCATTAACTGTAGGTAACACATGTACCTTTATTCTAGTGACAAATTAAAAATATCTCATAGGAAAAAGAGACATCATATCCTTAACAAGGAAAGGTAAGTCCAGTTTAATATTTAATGGTTTCCAGGTTTGTTACATGCTCTAGACACAACTTGCAGCCAGCAGACATGATTAATTAAGTTTGAACTGTTTTTATTCATTGCTAAAAAAGTTAAAGAAACCCTTTTAATCAGAGTATATTAGTACAAACTCCTGGAATATTGATCCAGTCAGTTCAATAGTAGAGGGAATTGTTCATCGGTTTCAGCTTTTTTGGTGTTAATGAAACTCACAACAGCTGCACTAAAGGGGGTAAAAATGAGGCGATCCCAAAAAAAAAAAAAAGAATAGTTTTGCAGATGGAAGCTGCTGACATTTTTTTCCCCTCAATTTTTTCCCTCCTCGATTTTTTTTGACTGCTTCTCAGTAGTTTTCCATTTGACCAGGGTCAGTGTCACTAGAATAATCAAGAATGTTTATTATCATTATGTTACCATAGTGATATTCTGGGGAGACACCAGTTCAAAGTTCACAGATTCACGTATAACACACAGACAAACAAGACGTGATGTTTTTTTTTTTATAGTTGAGTGCACCAACAGCACTTCCTAGGAAGCTAAAAGCATGCAAACAGGCCTTAGAATCTGACAAGATTTAAATGTTCAAGTCAAAATGACAGAAAGCGGTCACTTTATAGAATGATGTACATTACTGTGCAATCATATGAACGTATCCGACAAAGACTCCTTGAGAAGTTGAAAAGTGTGCAGATGGTCATTAGCAAAAATTTAAATGTTTAAGTTGACTGATGCTCAAGACAAAAACACATGTAGCAGTCAGTTTACAGGATGATGTACAATACTGTGAAAATACATGAATGTATTAAACAAACATACAATTCACATTCACCTCAATAATCCATGGAGAACAATGAAAAAAGTTGAGTGGGTCCTCTGGACGGGTTCTCCGTTGTTGGAACTTTTTGTCTCCTCTCCAAGAGACCTCTTCAGGCTGTGGAGTTTTAGGTAAACTCAGTCTCATAAGCAGTACTTGTGCATAGTTGCTCAACGAGTTCAATGGTGACAATCAAAACTGGTTGCTCATATTCAAAGGAGGAGCATCTGCCTAACAACCGGTCGTTAGTGCTCTGATGGTCGCTTATAGATCCCTAAGGGCTGAGGAATGCCTACAATGACAGCATTGTAAGAGGGGGACAAAGCCTCCATCCCTGTTTAACAGTCAGTTTTGTTACATGAAAAAGTCTTCCTTAAAAAAACACTGTATGTGCTTACTAGAACTTAGTGAACACTTTTGCCAAAAGACCTTTCTTGGTAGTGACACCAGTTTGCACTCATTGCTAAGTTGTCATTTTAAACCGTTCTTTTATGCAAACTCATGTCACTTATGAAGATTCCAGGAGCCTCTTCTGAGGAAAACGATCTTCTGTTCTTTGCATAGATTTTCAAATACATTCAAGTAGGCTGATTGACCGAGTCACCTTTTTGACTGTGTGTTTTAGTTCTGTGTTGTGAAAAAAAATTCAGCCCTGTTGGATCTTTACATTCAATGTATTAAATGTCTCCATTTATTTCATTTTCAATTTAAACTGAAAGCCATACTGAAGGCCTGAAAATCTTTTTTGATTATTTTGAGGCGATCATAGAGCATGTGTTTTTTCATTTCCAGATGGTCAGGTGATCTGAAATAACTAAGAAAAAAACATACCAAGTCCTCATGCAGCAGAACACTGAATTCCAAACCTCTCAATACAGCACCTTACAGTACAGCAACACACATAACACATACTTATATATACAATATTTACAAATTCCATACCATTAGTGCTCAGCAAAGCCGGAACCTCGATGTTTGCTGATGACACTACAGTATATTTAGTAGCAAAGTCTATTAGTGAAATTAAAACTGACCTTGAACGAGAGCTTGCATGTATAGTTGACTGGGTGGACAGTAACAAAGTCATTTTAAATATTTTTAAAAAACAATGAGCATTGTTACTGACACAAATCTTTTTCTCAGAGCCAAACCTCAACTGGATCTCCAAATAAAGAATGTATCTGTTAAACAGGTGGATGAGGTGGAGCTGTTTCTCATTGACAGTAAACTCTCATGGGATAAACATATCTTCTACAAATGGCTAGTAATCTGTTATGAAAAGATGTTCAGAATATCTAACTAAACAACATTCAAACTCTAGCATTGTCACATTTAGGTTATTGCTCTGTTGTTTGGTCCAATACATCATTAAGCAATATTAAAAAAAAATACAGCAGGTGCAGAACAAAGCAGCACGTGTGGCTCTGAATTGTGGTATTTGGACAAATGTTGCAAAAATGCATAGTCAGCTTTCCTGGTTATGGTTGAAGGATATAGGGTTGTATGCACAAACAAACGTTCTAAAAACATCATTACAGTAAAAACACCATTTATGTTTTACCAAAAAATACCATTTAGCAAAAATATTCATGATTACTCAACAAGGCACATGGTTAGGCTGAGTTTCACTCTGCTAAAATGTAAAACCAGTTTTAGCCAGAGTACAGTGATGTTTAGAGCAATGCAGGAATAGAACTCGCTGCCACAAAACATCAAACAAAATACTGCTTACAGTCTTAAGACACAACTTAAAAACAACGTATTAATAATTTAATAGATACTTGTCAAGTTTATGCATTTGTGAAAGTAGATATGTCATTGTATATGTCTATGCATTATGTACGAGATAATTAGAGTGTAAGACAAAATAGACTACATATTATATGAAGGTATAGATTAATTTTTTTAATGTAAGATAAATTTAAAATATTTCTCTATTTTAGAATTGTCTCTGTTTTTTTTAAGT
Organism: Fundulus heteroclitus; assembly: GCF_011125445.2. Classification (NCBI taxonomy): domain Eukaryota; kingdom Metazoa; phylum Chordata; class Actinopteri; order Cyprinodontiformes; family Fundulidae; genus Fundulus; species Fundulus heteroclitus. The sequence continues at coordinate 13,828,947 of NC_046371.1, read as the reverse complement.
GGAGAAAATAGAATGTGTGGTATTTTAATATTTCATCTATAATGTGATTTTGTTATATACATGTAATGCCTTTTTATGCAAACTGACCCCAGGAAGAATAGCAGATGCAGCATGCTGCTGATGCTAATGGGGATCTAAAAACAAGAAACCCATACTTTAAAGACATGACAGGACTTGATAATCCATATAACGCTGTTTATTAAGGCCTACATCATTTTTCAGTACACCAGGACACAAGACAAATGAAACGGTGTGGCAGCAGCTTTGTTCTTTCTGTGTAACTATTGTACCGGCTAATTCCAGATCATTCTAAAGCTCTTTGAGAGAGGTCTTTGGTTCCCGAACAGTTCTTGTAATTGCTCTTTTTGCTGGTTTATTGGGAAATGATGTTGCTTCCACTTCCAAAGTATGGTCCCAAATTGCATCATGGGAACATTCAGCATTTTACAAATGCATCTATAGCCAGAACTATGACTATGTTTTGAAACAACAAGGTTGAGAGGGTCTTGGCACAGCCCTTAAAAAAACTTAGCATGGTTTGTACATTAAGCGTTTTCTGTGCATGCAAAACCCGAACAAAAAAGAAAACGTTTCTGAACTGGATTACTTATTTAGTGGCTTTTGAGGCTTGTTAGACATAGATATATTTTCCCTAATTCAAATGTTTTCTATAAAGCAACCTCTTACTTTAAATGTCACATTTATTTTTCAACACCGATGCACTTGGTTCTGATCCAGTGACAGTGCCACAAGTGCTTAACTCCCACATAAACGTGCACAAATACATAGACTTTCTCACTATTTCTCTATCTTACACCCATAGCTACACAGAACTGCATACATATTCTAGATACTTTCTATTTTAGTGTTCATAATTATTTGATGATGGGGCTTCTAGTTTCTCAACCACCCCTTTGTACACACGATCTAGCTATGAATAATTTAACTCAGTGAGCTAAAAAGGTGGATCCCTTAAAACAGCAGGTACACTCAAACTCTGGAGGCAGGACACAGAGCATTTTTCCTCCTAAATTTAACATCCGCCCACTCCTTATACACAGCTTTTCTGCCGGACTCTCTTCCACCAAGCTGGAAATAAGTCCAATATTTTAATCCATCAATCCACACGGTCACCTAAGCCCAAGGCAACACGGTGTCAAGCTAATGCCATTCCACCCGAGAAAGACTTCGTATATGGACTGACGCTTTCCCTGCACCTCATTGTCAGTCATCCACAATGGAGGAACTCCAAAGGAAACTGAACCAGCGCTATGAAGGCACCAAGCCCAGAAAGGCGAGTTATTTATGGAACTGATTTCTTTCAGCTTTATAGGTTTGAAGTGCTGAGTCTGTCAGAGTAAAAAAAACAAAAAAAGGAAAAAACAAGCTCAACTGAATATTTTCTCTTAATATAATTGTTTAGTAGACCTAAACTGTCAGAGGAAAATTACTGCTAAAAAATAATTTCTGTTTGCATGTGATTTTGACCAAATGCTTATTGAAACAGAAAAAGAAAGGAGCCTAATTTTGTATGCATGCCAAGACCCTCACTCCGCCTTCAGAGACCAAACAGCTTTTTTTTTTTTAAACTTGCAAATCTCCTTCTATTCTAGGGCTGCCTCTTGCTAATGCTGCATCTTTTTAATGTCAAAAAGCTGCTGAGCAGTGGAACGTAATCACAGCTTTTACTCCTTGAAACTGCAGGTGAGATTCAAGCTGGCGTCATCCTACAGCGGTCGGGTGCTGAAGCACGTGTATGAGGATGGTCAGGAGGTGGAGAGTCCAGAGGAAAAATACCCTCACAGCTTCGTGCATCGTAAAATCCCGCCCAGCCACCTTGAGATGGAGCAGTTCTGCAGCTTTGAGGAGACTCAAAGGGAAGAACAAGGTGGGTCTGTATTAATGCAACATACATTTCTGGAACTGTATTGTTTGTTTGTAAACTGCAGATATGATCTTTAGTCCAAAGTGTTTGGTATGTGGGTGTACCTGCAGGATTTGCTGTATGGTTTTTATTTATTGGTCTTTTTGATGATGGAAAAAGTATGTTTTATTTAATTAAAAGAAAATAATTCACTGGACACTTAGGTAAAACTGTTGAACTGCTTGTTAACCAAAATAGTGAATAGTGAAGTAACGAAGTGGCAGCACTTCAGTGCATTTAGACATCTAGATGTGGTGAAGGCAAATTGCTGAAGTCCACACGGAGCATCAGAACAAAAAAGAAACAGGATTTAAGTGACTTTGAACATGGCATTGTGTGTGGGCTGACTGTGCTGGGATTTTCACACAAAACCCTTTGTTCGGTTTACACAGTGTTCTGAAAAAGAGAAAATATTCAATGAACAGCCATTGTGTTGATGAAAATGCATCTCAGTGCTCCGAGGATATTTGATATGCTCGTTTAAGATAGTATGTATAGGCAACAGAAGTTGGCAACTGTAGTCTGGACTTCTCAGTTAGAGCAACAAAAGAAAACAGCTTTGAACCCCCCCCCCCCCCCCACCCACCCACCCGCCAAATTATTTGAGGAACCTATTTTTTATACTATACAAAAATGAAAAGGTTAAAAAAACAATATTCGCCATCCATCTAGGCAAAACAATGTATTGATACCTTGCTGGTACAATGGTTTGGTTCATTGAACCAACAGCAATGAAGCTGTATTTATAAAGCAAAAATAACTGACTTTCAGTAAGGAACAGCTTAAAACAAAGGACATGCCACACATTTTATTTACTTTCTCTTCTCAATGGAACGAAACAATAACATTTGAAATCAGACTGCATTCTGTTCACCTCATTATTTCAGCAAACAGACTGCAGTGTTAATCAAAATAGCGACATTCCTTTGCCATGTTTGAATATTGTTGCTGATTGTGACAAAATTATTTTGTTTTTGACCCTATAAGCAATAAGTTGACAAAAATTCAGAAGGTTTGAAAGAGTTTTAACAGGGACGGAGGGACTGAGCATTGCCAATGCCTAAGAGGAGAAAAAGGAGAGAGCAGGGAAAAAAGAGACCCCAGATAGGAAAAAGAGTGAAAAACACCAAAAGCTCAGAAAACGTCAAAAACTATTTATAATTATGGCTGAATTACTCGATTAGATATTTGCCAGTTTTGATTCAGATTATAATAATAATAACCCTCTTTTTAATCCCCCCTCCCCAAATAACAAAAAAATAATTGCTCTTGAGAAATCTTTCCTAGTGTTGCCCCTCTCTCAATCAATACCAAGTAATTTCCTCCCTATAGAGGATGGTTGTGAAACTCAAATACCAAGTGAACCAAAATTATAAACTTGGACAAAGATGTGGGCCAGCCTTAATATTCATCGAAAACCGTACGTCATACAGTGGTGCATTGACATGCAACTTTAATTGTTTCTGTGAAGGAGCTGGTCATTTAAATGACTTGTATGGAAAATCAACCGTTCCTGGTGAAATATACTGTAATGCCGTTAATGCCATTCATGAAGGAGAGGGAAATAAAAATCTAAAAGTTTTGTAAATAAGTATGTGTACAATTTTATTTATTACTTTTTATTTATTTGTTGTTTACAAAGATGAATACAAGGCTGAATCAGTGCAAATATGCAGGGTATATGCACAGTGACTGTTTTGCACTTTTGCGCCTATTTTGAGAAGGGTGGTTCGATGTGACTGGTTGAAGCATGAGGCAGCTAACAAATATTAATAGATGGGGGGGGTTGAGGATTCTGATTCACACTCAAACGCAAACAGAGCATTCTGGGATTTTCCGTATAATCATTGCATGTGTTGTTTATCAGCGGCTAAGTCATGTTGACATTTGGAGTTTTCTCAAGGGTCAAATATGATTACAAATATGACGTGAGCTTGAGAGACATGTAGCCTTTTAAAACGGCAAATACTGTATTTGCACAAGGACAGACAGCTAAGTTTTGTTTTTTAATATTGTACCAGTTTAGAAATAATTCCATCCAGTTATAATCCAATTGTATAGAGTCCAAGTCATTTTAAATCAAACCAATTCAAATCCAGTTGTATAATCTAATTTAATCCAGTTGTACAAAAAATAAAAAAATAATTATTTAAATTATATCAATCAACCAAGTAGTCTGAATCTGTGAAAGATCTATTAGTCACTTAATCTGTGACTAATAGATCTAATCTGAATGTTCAGATATTGATGTTTAAAATGAGCAGTCTCACATATAAAATAACCATTATAGTTCTAAGAATGTATTTATTCAATGTACACTAAAACTTTAAAGATTATAAGATGGAACATGTAATAAATAATTAAAATATTTTATTAAAAAGAAATTAACAAATATAAATTCTAAATCATTAATTAGAGTTTAAGACTAATTAAAATAATCTCATATTTCTGTAGAAAAAAAGTCATCAACAGTAATAATTAATCAAATTCTCTAAAGAGCCAACCGTGCCAGAAAATGAGAGTGAACCGAAAAAATTGGATTAGGCATTTCTAGTAACAATTATTTTTACATAGACAATAGACGGAGATGGATTTTGACTGAAGGAAATTTCATTATAAAAAATATCATCATTTGTTTTTTTGTCCCTTGTTTGCTCTGCTTCCACATCTGAAACTAAGTGATTAATATAATACAGGTGCATTCTAATACATTACAATACGATAAAAAATCATTTAGTTTGACAATTCAATCTGTAAAGTGCAATTAAAACAGACTCATTATACACATAGTTCTATTGTTTTTGGTTTTGGTTAATGATAGCTTATAGCTATTAAAACTTTATTTTAGAAAAATTAGAATGTGACATAAAAGCCATAATCCTCTTTTTATACAGAAATGTCAACCTAATAAAAAGTTTGTCCATGTTCTGTACATTAAATTCACTCAGTACTTGGGCTAAGGTGTTAAGGAAATACAAATTACTTCGATAGCCTCCTCCAGCTCTGTCTGCATTATTGGGTCCGGTGTCTCTAAACTTTCTCTTGAGAATACCCAATAGATTTTCTGTGAGGTTTAAGTCAGGTGAGATGGCTGGCCAATCAAGCAGAGGGCAGGTATTGATACTTTCAACAGTGTGGGCAGGTGCCAAGTTCTCCTGGAGAACGAAATAAGCCAGCAGTGAGAAGCATGAATAGTGGTAAGATTTCAAGAAAGACAGCAGCATTGACCTCTGAATAGATAAAGCACAGTGGAGTTCTCAATGACTGTTGAGATTTCAATCTAGACCAGAACAAATTGGATTTTGTCCCTCTCTGCTCTTCTTCAATAGTTTGGGCCCTAGATTTCCAAATAAATAAACAATATTGATTTTTATCTAAAAAAAGAGAACTTTGGACCAAAGAGCAACAGACCAGTCCTGTCTCTCCTTAGCCCATGTAAGAAACATGTCATACCTTTTCTGTTTCAGAAGTGGCTGATTATAAGTATGAGAAAGTTTTAGTCCGTTTCCATTGCCTTTAGCTGACCCCTGCAAAAAGTGAGAGACAAAAGTTTTGGCAACAGTAGATGCTGAATCTAGGAGAGAAACATAAAGAAACAGAAAAGCTCTGAGGATGTAAATTGATCTGAAAGATGAAAAACAGACTAGATTGTAGTTAGTGGCTGCAGCACATCCCTGAAACCTGGATTTAAATAAGCCAGTGAAGAAAAACAGAAATGGTAGAAATATGATCTTTCCATTATATCCGAGTGGCCAAAGTATATATAAGTTTAATTTGTTTAACACTAAATTCTGTTAACAATCAAGCTAGGTGCTTTATTTCCTTTTCAACAGAAGACACAGAGCAGCATGCCTAGATTTGGTCTCACAATTTTGAAGAGGTGCTCATTAAAATAGTGGCAACTTTCTGATTTGCAGTTGTACATCTTTATACTTCCTGCAATATATTACATATTATCCCAAACCAAAAATACAAAACACAGTCTCTCATTGTTTTTATTATGTACGTACAGCTTCATCTACATAAAAACAGACATGCTGGCCTTAAAATATTTCTCTGGTCAGCAGCTACGGCTGACAAAATTAAATCAGAGATCTTAACTGGCTAAATAGCGAGGGGCCAATTAGCATTTGTGCGATAGAAACGTATTTCTCTATGACACTTGTAGTTCAAGTTCTCAAACTAAAACATGTTTGATCATCATTCGGTTTGTTTTTGTTTTTACTCAGGTTTCTATCCCACAACAGGACTCATTGCCCAGAGAATAAATGTATACAGAGGGCTGAGAAACTACAAGCCTGCGGGTGGTCAGACTGAAGAAACAGAGGGCGACAGCAAGGTAATAAAGCTCACTATTTGTGATATGAAAGTGGGAGATACATCTTTCACTTGCAATGTTGAATTAGTCTGCCTGAAAGTGTAACGTTTTAAGAACTTCTTGATTTATTGGTCCTTACAGTAATTTGTCAGTGCAGATTTACTTTTGTCTGGAACTTTTGTTTGGAAAAATTCCCAAAGTGGTTCTAGGTGTGTTAATTGATGTCAAATGAAATCAGATTAACAGAATAGATGTATTATTATACAGATGAAACTGTTTTAATAGACGGTATTGATAAAAATATGTGTGATACTGGTGAAAAAGAAGGAGAGCAGGGATATATGGAATTTTCTGTGATTATACTGTATAAACACATAGTGGTGCATTGTACCTTTCACTTCAATTCCAGGTCTTTAGGTGGATATTTCTATCAGCTTTGTGCACAAAGACATAGTTGTCATTGTAAAGGATGGCAATGAAGGCGTCTTTGACTTTCAATGTTTATGTTTTGCAACAGATTCCCAGTAATGTTTTTAGTTTTATTTATTTATTGTTGAACCTTTTTGTCAATAGTCTGGCGCAACACCATTTTCCAAGAAATTCTAAGACTCCAGGGGAAATAATTTTTCTGGAGGAATCAGCAAAACCCTGAAGTCCACAAAATATTCAATCTCACAGTATAAACACATAGTGGTGCATTGCACCTTTCACTTCAATTCCAGGTCTTTAGGTGGATATTTCTATCAGCTTTGTGCAAAAAGACATAGCTGTCATTGTAAAGGATGGCGATGAAGTCGTCTTTGCCTTTCAATTTGTATGTTTTACAACAGATTCCCAGTAATGTTTTTAGCTTTATTTATTTATTGTTAAACCTTTTTAAATAGGTTATCTCATTGAGACCCATGAGCTCATCTACAAGAGAGACCGTGATGTATTCTCTGCAGCTAGCATGCTCTAGACCAGGCCAGCAGTCAGGCTTAGTTCATCCTGATGCCTTCTCTGTTCAGTCAGTGGTCACTCACAGTGATCTGAAAACAATGTGTTTTGTCAGTGATTCTGTTTCCTTTTTTTCATCAGCCTGCAATAAAATACCACTGATAAACATTGGTATTCAGCCAAGTACTTTAATTATTTTTAAATTATTATTTTTTTATTATTCATTAACTTTATTATTATCATCCGTGTGGGCATCACTACTGTTCAAGTGTGTTTTTGGAGACTGCTGTTGTTCTGAGTTTGACAGTAAGGCCTTTGATAGACTATTGCATTTATTGAGGGAATTAGAATGGCTGATGAAGAAGCAAAGGTGTTGTCAATAGTCTGGCGCTACACAATTTTCCAAGAAATTCTAAGACTCCAGGGGAAATAATTTTTCTGGAGGAATCAGCAAAACCCTAAAGTCCACAAAATATGCAATCTCACAGCCCCAAAAGGAAAAACAAAGCTATACAAACCATAAGGCTCAATGAGCCAACAACTATTAATGGAATGAATGTTATGTTACTTGATATATTTGTAATATGTTATTTATATATTAATTCCATTGCATATAAGATAAGAGTCTATGCTTAGTTTTTTATTTTAAATGGAAACAATATTTGTATTAATAATTTATGCTACTATAAAAATCTGATGTGAGGCAGACATTGTTTTGCAAAGGCTGTCTGCTGAAAAAGTTTTATCCCTCTCACTCTACTGCTTCAGGAGTTATGGACTTATGGAGGAGTTATCATTTTTCTGATAACCTTTAACAACTTTATAAACCTTTTTATAGCAACAGTTTTATTAGACTTCAAAAAAAGTAAAATAATGTTTGTCATAAACTCATGCTAATTCTCTGCTTTGTATTAACAGGCAAAGCACACATTGATTAATGTAATATGCGATCTGTGTTAAATTAAAATGTATGATGTCATCATAGTGTTAGTAATGTGTCCTGCATTGCACCTCATTAGCATCCTTGCTGTCCTACATTTTTGAGATCTGGTCACATTAGGCTGACATCACTTATCAACTAATTTTGTCTTAAATTGTACAAAGAGAATTAATCTCAGCAAGTGTTTGTTAGAAACAAAATCTTCCTGAGCAAAACGAGGATTTTCTGCCTTCCACTTTCATTTTTTCTTTCTCTTTTTTAATTTGATCAAATTTACTGAGCTTCTGTGGAAGCGGCTTCATTAGGGCAGCAGGCCAAAACCGAGGTCAGCTAAAGTGCATCGCTTGCCGGATTCATGTCCCTTTCATTATTTCATTCTCCACGCATGCACACAGACATGCACGCGCGTATGTACACACACACACACACACACACACACACACACACACACACACACACACGCAAAACAGACTGAAAGCAGAACTTTTACATTTGGTTATTAGTTTAGAGCCTTGAGTTGGCATTTAATGGTCTCATGGCAATATGTATTCAGTGATTTATTTATTTTTTCTATAGTGACAATTATTGTAGATAATGTGCGAACTTTAAATGATTTGTAATTACTGAGCCTTTGTTGTCAAGCAGCCATGAAACCTGTGTGCAAGACGTGCGTTTCCCTCTTATCTCTGATTGTTTATTCCCAGTGACAGCATGATAGGTGTGCAGCATATTGAATAAATAAGTAGTTTTTAAAAGACACAAGGATCCACCATTGTTGTCAGTTTTAAATATCAAAGGTTTCCTCTAACAATCTCATTATACTGCAATAAGACTTTGTAATAGAGGATTAGCTGCTTTTTCGATTTACCAAAAGCCTCATTAGCAGAACTGCAGCTACAAAGCCTGTTGTGTTTTTGACAAGGGTGTGACTCTTTAGCTTTTTCAACTTGAAATCCTTCTCTGACACAAAAAGTTCACAGCATCTCTCGCAGCACAGAGAAACAGAAAGTATTGGATAAAAAGTTGATGCCAAATGCAGTTTTTGTTTTGAAGCTCTAAAACAAATTGTGTTTGACGCGATGCGTTGCATTGGTTCACTGATATGTACAGCTGAAACTCTGGCTTCTTCACAAAGTCATAAAACATGACTGTTAGGTTAATTGGTCTCTCCAAATCGCCTGTGTGTGTGTGTGTCTGTGTGTACATGATTGTTTGTCCTGTGTCTCTGTGTTAGCCTGTGATGGACCTACAACCTGTCCAGGGTGTTCCCCACCTCTCTCTTAACGACCCCCTGCGGCCCTGCACAGATAAGCGGGCATTGATAATGGATGGAGGGATATAAAGACAACATTTTCTCTCACTGTGCGACATATATTCAGACTACACTCGCCAGTTGGGTTAAACATAATCATTTGTATTTACTAAAAGAGAGGATTTATTTTTGAGAATTTTCATTACTTTCCTGAATTTCAGAAGTTTGAATATATTAAAATTGTTTTGGAAAAACACATTAGGATGTCATGGCATCTGATAAGTTAATTAAAAATATGTCAGTGCAATTCAGGCCAGCCTGTGGATGTATTTAAGGTAAAAACCCTCTGCTATTTTGTCTGACATCATGGAGAAATTAAAATAAATAAGAGAAGATATCTGAAAGAAAACTGTGGATTTCTGGTTCCTCCTTTGGACCATGAAGGCACCATGTTTATGTAACGTTATGCAAGTAAAATCACCATAGGAATGTCCCACCATCATTCTGTTCAAGATGAGGATAGGTTCTGTGTCCTAAAAAAGAATGCATTTTTGTCCAAAATCTTTGTATCGACCCCGAATAACTGCCTGAGAACTTTCTTTCACCAGAGAAATCTCTCCTGTGCTGACATTGGCTGAAAGGCTGATGAAGCCGTCATGAAAGAAAGGCATATGAGGGTGTGCAAAAGTACTAAAAGACAAAAATTCTTAATTTTTGGAGTCATGTCAAGTGTTGTGATGAAAACAAAACTGATGTGTTCACCATGATGACCACTGCTACATTTTGAAGAAAAAGAAGTGAAGTATCGGGGAGACAGAATCATGTTGTTTGGATGTTTCACTGAAGGAGGAGCTAGTGCTCTTGACAAAAGAGATCACATTAATATGTGGAAATATTAAAGCAACATCTCAAAGACATCAGCCAGGAAGTTAGAGCGTCAGATTGGGTGTCCAAATTTACAATCTAAATACGCATGTTAAACAAGTTACAAATTGACTTAAGCAGAATTGAGTAAACGGTTTAAGTAGCAACCCCAAAGACCTGATGCCTGTCCCTATCGAAATGTTTGTGCATGACCATAGTGACCTAAAAACCTGACTTGGTTACACCACTTTTATCAGGAGGAATGGCCAAAAGTTCCATCAACTGTAGTGAAAGGCTTCTGAAAAGAAAACCCAAAAGGTTTGGCCCAAGTCATACAGGTATAAAGACAATACTGCCAAGTACAATAGATATGTATAAAAACAAAATTATGAAATCCTAATTTTAAAAAAAGTCAGTAAAATAGATCACATTTTTCTGCCTTATAGTAAGAAAATTTTTTTTTGGTAATCTTAACTCACCTACAATACGTAATGGATTCATCCGATTTTATATTAGAAAGTTTAACACAAGTAACTTTAGTTGTTTTCATAAACATTTGGTAACAAGTGGACATTTCTTCAGTCCTCAGTTTTGGACTTTGGCAAAATAATCATCTACACCAGCAATCTACGCATCATAAGAGCACCACCAAAGAAGCCCGAAATGATGCGGCAGCACTCTGTCCCTCCGCTGGACTTGGAGGGATGCCCCAAGGCCCGGGATAGGGGAAGCCGGAGGAGGGCTAAAGCTCCTCAGGCACAGGAGGAGGGGGAAAAGGAGGAGAAAGGGATCAGCAACGAAGATACAGAGGTAATGATCCATGGACATAGTATTCTCAGCGGTGTGGTCAAGTTTTTATCACCACATTTGTGTGGCTTATTTTCAGTCTCCCTTGTCCTTCTCTCCCATCTTTTCAATCCTCTCTCTGTTCTGGGTTTTAAGTTATCCTTTTTTTTAATTGTTTTTCTTTCCTACAAAATATCTGCAAGTTTATCAGACATAACGTCCTTCCACCTTATATAACCTTATAACAGCTGTATTAGTTGTACCCCATTCTCTCCTTTTTTATGTCGGCCCTCCTGCTACAATAAGTGCTAACCAATTGTCCCAGTGTTATCTATCTGCTGTGAATAGAAACTGATGACTCCACAGTTTTCCTCTGCCCTTGCAGCATCTGCCTGCCACTTACAAGCCAGCAAGGAGACCCAACTTGCTATTATTCCCCTACTCTCTTGGCTGATTACTGCTCTTTCCCCCCACCTTCTTGCTCCATCTTTCTCTCATCTCTTTTGTTATTGCTATATTTTTGCTGCATCTGGAAGAAAGTTCATATTTTGCCTTGTTTGGTCGATACAAGATCCTTTTTACATCATTTCTTTGGCTTCACAAGTTTTAAAGTTGTTACAATACAGAAACAATTTTCAAAGCAAAATGTTGTTTTAAATTATTGTCACCTAACATGTTAGGTCACATATATGGATCATCAAGTGGCAAAATGGAGGTCAGGGCCTTAAGCACTCTATCATTGTGAATGTTCTGTTTTTTTCCCCCCTTATTCTGGTAACAATTTATAAGCCTGCCACTTACCCATATTCAGCATTGAAGAAGCCTTTCAGATAAAAAGTGACATGTTTTTAAGAACCACGACAAGTCCAATGCTTTCTATTTTACCACAGAGTCAGAATGTAGATAGACCTCCAAGATGAGAGCGTCACTTATTTGCTCTGTTCTTTCTTTACCCCAACAGACAGCAGCACCGCCCACATTTCTGCAGATAAGGGCCCAATGCATCTATTCATCTCCCACACCGTTCTGCAATCATTTGTGAACAGCACAGCGAGATCCTTGAACCCTTCCGATTGAGCACGATATTAATCCCCAACCCCCTGAAAAAGCAATCCTTTTTCCTAGTTGAGAACTGTGTTCTCAGACTTTGAGATGCTGATATTCATTAGCATCACATATACCATAAAGGGAACAAAGATCAGATTTGGAGGTTGAGAATGGGTGCACGTATTATTTATATAATAAACTTTCACAGATGATACCATTTCCTTGCAGGGAGTATTTTTATACAACTTATACACCACCACTATATATACATGTGTGCATGATGCCAAGGAGAATACAGAGCCGACAGGTCCCTCTGGTAAATGACAAACCTTTAATTTGTCCAACATTTACTAACAATGTAGTTGTTAGATGTAAAGAAAATGACTGTGTGGTTGTTCATTATCCTGGCCCACATCTATTTAAGACAGGCACTGATTAAAATGGTGGTTGGAAAGAATCTCATTAAGTCATTAAGTTTGTTTTGAGTCTCCCTGAAGGCAGGCCACTCAGACCGGGCTGCTGTATTAACATTTGTTAATTATCAACTGGCCCGAAGTTGGGATTAATCTATTTCGAAACAGCTGTAATACAAACGCTGATATGTTAAGCTATATAAATGCATCTGTTCATGGAATGGAAGACCGATGTAGACAATTGAAAAGTGCCGAACCCCAGACTGAATTCTAACAAGAAATCAGACCATTACACAGAGATTTGTAACAACAACTCAAGACTTTGCCCTGCCTTTGAACTTTCAAGAAGCTCACATTTTTTTTTATTCCTGTATTGTTTACCTGCTTCCTGGTTTTCCCTATCCACTCTACCTCTTCTTATTCTCCTTCTTCACCCTTTGCCTAACCTCACAGTTTCTTTCTACCACATCCTATTTTATCCCCTAACGTGTTTGCTCTGTCTCCAGGAGGCCGACAGCTGCCAGCATTGTGGCGGTTCAGGCTGCGCGCCGTGCTCCCTCTGTCATGGCAGCAAGCTGTCCATGCTAGCGAACCGCTTCAATGAGTCCATCAGCGATCTGCGATGCCAAGCCTGCTACCCCCATGGTCTGGAGAAGTGCCAGTCCTGCTCCAGTAAATAGCGCCATTTGGCCGGCACCCATGTCTGGCGATGAGAGCGCAGCCCTGAGTGTGTGACCGATGGGCTATTGCCTTGTCAGAACCGCCTCAGCTGCAGTACTGCTTTAATCCAAAATGTTCTTGGTGGGATGTTTTGGAGCCCTACAAGGAAACATAAGCCATGAGAAGACAGGGGAATACTGACTGTTCTGCAGACACAAAATCATGAAATAGCAATTACTGTGTGCAGTGAATGTTGCATGAGATAACACAAACACATAATCCCTTTTTTTCCAACTTTTTTTTTTTTTTTTTGCATCTGTGTGCCTCTTCGCCATAGAACCTTGTTCGACAACCTTGTTATAATTTTAATTAAAATGACAAATTTGGGAGTTAAACGTTCTTACCGACAAAGCGGCTCTTTTGTCATTTTTTTCCGGTTTATTAAACAGAGAGATTGTAACCTTTATCATGTCAAAATGATGTATTTGTCAGAGCTAATTGCTGTTTATTTTTCTAAACAGGGGTGAAAAGACCCAACCTAGAAAATAAGGAAATAGTGTGAAAAGGTAATTGTTTGAAACAAAGGTGTGTTTAGATAAGCTATCTTGAATCAACTGTTTTAAAAGAAAATAATGCACAATACCTTAAAAAATTTTTTTTAAGTCAACAGTAAATACAGGTTCTACATCCAAAATTCTTGTTTAAAACTACATTATCCCAGTTTTGTGCATAATATGAAAAAGTACAGAGGAGGAATTTTCAACAAATGACAGAAGTAGAGCCAGTCCAGGCCAGAACCAATCCAAATGATTGCTTGGTGCCTTCAAACTGAAAGGGGCTCCCAAAGTGTACTTAACTTTTCAGATTACACATATGGGTTTTTAAAAATGTAGTTGTTTTAACCTTATTTCAATATTCAAAAGAACTGACAAATATAATCATTGCTATCATATAAAGGAAAACAATGGCTTAATTATTATATAGGCATTAATAATTGGATGTCATTTGTTTATTGTACCCATACTTGGACTAATTTCATGCAAACTGTAACTGTAAATGCATTTCTTTATAAATTACAATTTTCCTTGTGTACCTTTAAGCACAACCCGTTAAAATGCACCTTCACTCCTCTTTCCACTGATTCTGCTTTGAAATGTTGCACACTGGACACAACAAAGACCAAAAAAAAAACAAAAAAAAAAAACACGCACACAATGTCTACACACTTTATTTACTGTATGCATTTAATAAACTATGTCAAGTGAATATTGTAGGTCATGCAGAGTACACTCTTTGATGTAGTCAATGGAACCACTATGTTAAGTTAGGTTACTAGTTTACCATGTCACAAGAGATTTTAAATGCAAATCATGTAAACAATCAAGCATAACTATTTTAGGGTAGAAATAACAGATGATGTGGTGGCTGATGAGCCTAACTCAGAGTGGGTCCCCAAATCAAATGCTGTACAAGATGCTGTAAGATGAAAAAGGAATGATTTGGGGCAGAAAGAGGGGGAGGGGATGGGGGGGGGGGGAGAGCACGTTGCAAAATTAGAAAAGCTAATCATGAATTATCTTTGCGGTAGCATTTCTGTCTTGAATCTGAACCCGTACTTGTAGACAAACACTGCTTCATGTGAGCTAAGAACTACATATGTAGAGCAGCGCTCTTTGTGCCAAACTGTTCTGGCAGTGTTTATCCATCCTGCATCTCTACTCATGCTAATCAAACTTTTATAGAGAATTATTCCTGCAATTATCTAAAAATAGGATTACCAGTAACATGAATGCGGCACTGAAACAGACAATTTATGCTGTTGAAATGGGAGAGGAGTTTATGTTGCTAATGAGCCTTCTCTATTATTTTCTTTAATACGTGGGGGTAGCAAAAAAGTTCAGACATAACAGACACAACACAAACTATTGCATCAGAGAGCCAGTTCAGTTGTTTTGCATGGTAGCCAGGCTAATGTCAAAGCAGAGATTTGATTTTACTTGTTGAGGTCCCTTTCACTTGACAACCTTCAGCGTTTTATGAATTTCCACCGCTACCAACCCGGTGTTACCTTTAGAACCAAGATTCATTTACCCTTCTCATTAGCATAATGTAGCTTTTATTAACCCTTTTGTTTCGACACGTTTCCCTCTGGAATTAAGGCCAATAAACTTTGGCAGCAAAAATATTGATAAAAATATATGTCCCATTATTTTATATTAAACAATCTACCCTGACTGTGTCTGCTTTGTGGCTAATACTCTAAGGTATAGAGTCCAGTTATTCTTTTGGAACGTTTTTTTATTCAGAAGAGTCGATCTGATATAATCTTTCGCTAATGGGGGTTTATTATATAATTTTTCAATATTCACATTTCAGGCTTCAGAGCACTGTGATCAGCTCTAATGGATCAATACACAACACAAAAGTTTTTCATTCTGTGTGTATGGTTCTTTCTGACTGTAAATGCTAAAAAAAATGCACATTGAGCTTTTCGTAAACTGAGCAAAACAGCATGCTCTGCTGTGAGCTGCATCTGCACAGAAAACTCACTGTCCAACCCACATGCTGTTAATAAGACAACAAAGATGCTGTCAGGCTTTCTCCTCCACAGTTAGGCTAAAAGTGATGGTGAATGCACAGAAAACCTCCATATATATTGGTAAATTCTGTTGATTTCAAGGGAAAACCTCAAAATATTTGTGATTCTCGTACTCAAGAAAGCGGGGGGGAAAAATGCACAGTAGGATTATGATTGCCCTTACACTGAAATTTGGTTGTCAATTTAAACTAGCTTTGTAATGTTGGTCGAAGGGCCTTTAGTCTCAGATATTACCTTATTCTGTTACAACACAAAACTATGGCTATGTAAGTTCAATAATCATAGAAATTCGTCCATATCCTATGAATGGCTGACTCTTCAACCTTTTTTTACCAGTTAACTATTTGACGTGATCTCCTCGTGAAAAAAACTTGACAGCTTGGTAATCATATTCCTAAAAGCGTGAGGACTGAAAACAACCCTTTCCCATCACTGGCTAGACTTTCTAAAGCATTTAAAGATAATTAGGAGGTGATTTTCTAACACACTTCTTAAATTACAATTTGCATAGAGATAATGGGATTTTAGGTCAATAATTACAAGCATTTTATCGACGTCCAATTTCCTCATAGCTTACTGCCATTCGACTTGTTTCAGAGCTTTACAGTTTTAACTTTCGATTAAAATAAAATCTTTCTTACTGATTCTTTTTTAGCATACATAAACTTTTGTTTTGCTCTCGCATCGTCATCTGATTTGTATAATAGTGGATTGTATAAACAATAAGAAATTGGCTCAGGTTTATTGTTGACCTTTATACTTTTGATTTTCCCAGGGCCTCTCATGAGTCTGAAATGTCAGTTTCATTCTTTAATCTGTTTTCAGCAGTGAGAGATGCATCATTAATGTAACAAAAAGGCCCAATAAAAGTGCTAGATATGTGATCCTGAAATGTTTGTTTTTATGACTAACATTGTATGAATATGCTAATAGCTTTTGCTATAAATGGCACACAACCACAAATACATCGCTGCATAATTATATGTAATTACACTTCGCCCATTCCATCTAAAATCAGAAGCAGTCAATCATGTTTTCCCAGTGTTCTGGGACACTTATGAGGGAAAAAAAATTAATTATTCTTACCCAAGTAGTAAAATGTTTTCATACCCTCATAACTCTGAGGCAGTTATGCATTCCTCTATGGTGAAATTACATTAGCACACAGAAGACTTATTTTTTAGCTGGAGGTTGTTTTCTTAAAAAAATTACACAAACAAGCCTTTGCTAAAATTGATATTTTCAAGTATGTAAACAAAACTGAACTGCACTGAGCAGAAGGTATTTTTTTGTTTTGTTTCTTCCAGTTGCAGCAACACCCCCCCCCCCCTCTTTTGCACCAGGATAAAAGACAATCAATCAAAAACTGTGCCCAAAGACTTATTCAGTGAACTCATCCTCAAGGTGTCAGTGTCACAACCCTCACTCCACTAAGCACCTGGAGGGCATTCCACCCCATTATATTCACCTGCACACCTATCTTTGCCCAGGTAATTTCCATTTTTACTTTTATTGTGTCACAAAGTCAGAGCAAGCAATGTGGCCAAGAGCCCAAACATGAATCAAATTACTGCAGGAGCGGAAAGCAAATTCCCAGACCTTCGTTTTTCTTTTCCTTTGACCTCTCTGCACAGAAGTGAGCTACCAATATGGACATTAAGGCTGCGCTTTTTAACTTTTCTGTTTACCCAATATTCTCGTTCTCTATTCCAAGCGATAACCAGTGCGGTGGAGAACTGGGCCACAGAACGGTTCTTGGGCTCGTCTGTCCTATGTTGGCCCAAAGGGATGGGGAGAAAGGTGACATTTTTGACACTTAGAAATAGCAACTTAAGCTGTAAAAATGTTTCTAAACCCATTGATTGCAATGTAATTTTTTGGTCACTCTTAAAAAACAGACATGGCATATACCTTTACCTTTTTGATTAGATTAAGCTGATAACAATAATAAAAATCTTTGTCGTTGCAATTTTTTACTAGAGGTGGGCTGGTACTGTGAATTTTTAATCAATCCGATACCAAGTAAATGCAGTGTCAGTATCGGCAATGTCGATAATGATACTTTTCTGTATTTAAGCTTGATGTATCATGAAACTTTTGGTGTTTTTGTGATGTTTACTTTAAAATTACTATTGAATAATAATAATAATGCTTGTGTTCATAGTGCTTTTTTTTTAATCCACCTCTTATTTTATATCTTTCACTCCTAATGTCATTTTGTTTGTGTTGTGTGCACCTGCCTCTTGCTTTAGTTCTATAAATTTCCCCGTCGTGGGATAAATAAAGGATTATCTAATGTGATCTTATCTTAGATAACACTTTTTAATGGGATACATTTACTGGGTTCTTTCAAGGTCTTAATTACACTGTCATATGTTACCCACATTGAGTGGGTAACATATGATATATAATATCTACTTTGAAAGTTAATAAGAACTGCTGCTGAAGATGGCCACTCTTATCTACCTGGATATTCTCTGGAGGACTGAAACGCCTCTGTCAATGACCTCAGTCTGTAGGTCTGGGTCTGTCGGGGACAGGCAGTGAGAAGGTTCGTCTCCTCTTTCCGTTTCTGTAGCTCAACATTTTCTTGCTCATGTTTTTTCATGTGCTTATATACATTTGTTGTATTTCCACTGTATTTAACTGCCTTTTTACAAACCATACAGCTTGCTGTCGTTTCATTTATGGCATTAAAATATAGCCAAACGATGCTTCTTTTCCTCTTCTCTATGTTTTTTCTGCCCTCTGTGGTCTCTCTCTTTCCCTGAGTCTGAGGAACAGCAGTGTAGTTGCTTGTGTGTCAAGTGGAGAGAGAGCTGAGTGGGCGGGCCAGGCTGAGCCTGCATGCTTGATTGGCTGGCGCCGCTGATCCACGTAAAGGTGCAAGATGGTGACGAGAGGGGAGAGGAGGAGCAGCAAAGTGCTGTAACACAGACCGGGAGACTTTGGTGAATCTGCTATAGTCAGTGTGTGTGGGTGAGAATAAAAAGTATTGATCTTTTTAAACGAGTATTGTTTAAAAATATCAATACCAGCGTTGGTATCGATATTATCGATACTAAGATCGATCCACCCACCTCTACTTTTTACATTCCAATGAAATTTGTTCTCTGCATTTAACCATTCCTTAGACTGGTAGTGGGCTGCCACATTGCAGTGCCTGGGGGCCATTCTGGGGCCATGGCTGTTTGTGGGATCCTAAACCGGGGATGTGGAATCACAAACTGCTTTATAAGAGAATTCTAGTGAATTCATCAGATACAGAAAGGGTTAATTAAAACACAGTTTCAATCCATGGATAAACACAATAATTGATATAATAACAATAAAAACACCTAAACTAAGGAATGCCACGTTGTTGCTATTATGGTGTAAAACCTGTCACATTCTTGTGTAGCTGCCTTTTGATGGGGTGTTAAGATGTAGAAGTTAAGTAAATGATACATTTGCATCTGACATCATAGAATGTGTAATACCATTGTACTTCTGTAATACTCGGATGTTATTTTTACATTTATTTTTGCCTTTCTGAGAAGATTATTCTCTGTTGCTTTAGAACTAACTTGATTTATATGTATCTCTGTCTGTCTTTTTGTCACTGTCACACCCAGTATCCCCATTTGTGAGACAATAAAGGTATTTCTTATCCTAATGTAAAGATTTCTTTGGTCTTTGCATGTTTGTTTGTTTGTTTTTTTGAGAGGGGGGGTTGTCACACATTTCAGCTTATCAGTTTTTTTTAAATATCACACAAAGATAACAAGATTCAATAAAAAAACTGTTTCCAATTATAATTGTGTTAATCAAAGGAAAATAACTCTCCAGCCCAGCATGAACATTAGAGATAAATCATGAAAGCATGCAAAATGCTGGTGAGCAATAGCTTTGATTGCGATAATGCCAGTAAAGACTTTACTAATAATCATTTAGAGGTATAAATAATTAGCAATCATTATTTAAACAAATTTAAATCAAAGGATGCATTTAAAAAGGTTCACACTTATTTTACATTGTTTATAATCTTTTGTGAGAGACCTGTTTCCTATCAGAAAAGAAAGTATTGGTTCAATGAAAGCAATTACAAATCTATATCTCCCAAGAAAATTAACTATTTTGGGCCTAACTGTGATAACTGGTCGTCCTGCCCTTGGCGGCAGCACCTACCGCCAAATATATGTGATAACTGGTAGTGAGTCTTTTACATCGCTGTGAAGACATTTTTAACCAATGTTCTTTTCAGAATTGTTTTAATTCAGCTGTAGTGGAGGGATTTGGAGCATGAACTGGCATGATAAAATCATGGAAATTCTTACCACAACAACCCAAGTCCAGTCTACAGGTACATCTAAAAATATATATATTGTGGAAAAAATTTTATTGCCACCCATTTCATGAAGTGAAACCCATAGGCCTATATGGGATAAATTCATTACACATAGAGTGAAATATTCCAAGCCTTCATTTCTTGTCATTTTGACGATTATGGCTTACAGATACTGAAACCATGAATTCAGAGTCTAAGAAAATTTGAATATTTAGAAAAAAATTATATTGGAAACATATGATGTCATACCCTGGTCAGCTAATTAACTCATAAGACTCAATATTTCCTGAGCCTCTAACAAATTAATAAACTTCTGGTGCTGCACAGGCAGATGCTGACAGACAGGAGCTCCCTGAATTTCCTAACTGGGGGACAATACAGAATATTTTTATTCTATTTTATTTTATTCTAAATGGTCTCTCAGTCTGGTTCAGTAGGCTGCAAAAGCATGGAGAAGACTGCTGATGGGCCAGATGTCCAGAAGATAGTAATTGATGCCCCCCACATGGAGGGTAAGTCAGATAGGTCATCGCCAAACAAGCTTGTTGTTTACAGAGTGCGGCATCCAAGCATATCCGTAGAAAGTTACGTACAAGGAAAAGGCGTGATAGAAAAAGGTGCACTTTAAAAAAAAATGACAAACTATATTGAACCTTTTCACTTTAGAAAACTGTTTTTAAATGTGCCTGTAGATCGCTACACATACGTTTTGGACATCTACAATTTGAAATCTGATTTGTTCCTGTGCCGGTTGCTGATTGTTATCCATCTTGGTTGCACGGGCTGTCTATGATTGCTACACCACACCCCTGAGTTGCAAAGCCAGTGTACCTTAACAAAAATGATTGTTTCAGAGATGTGATTACTTGGCTTGGTGTCTCAGTGGTGCAACAATAGCAAGTTGATTCTAGCAGTAAGCAGACTGCACAGTTTGCACTATTCACATGTACCATACGACATGGGGACCCACCACACACTTTTTAGAAGTGACAGGATTTAATGGTTCCGTTTATAAACTTAATTTTCAAAATTTACTTCTTAAACCACTTTTATATGTACTCCCACATAGGTGGCAATATAAGAAACAGTGTGGTAGCTGCTTAAAGGCATATAACCACATTATACATCTATAACAATAAATAAATAAACCAAGTTGATTATGATAAAATAAGGCTATATACTCCAAGCATCGTACCATATGTGTTTAGATAATCCTTTTTGGACCGGGTGCGATGTGCAGATATAAACAGATGTAGTGCCATCTACTGGCAGTATCGCAGAACTATCACAATTAATAATTAATTAATAAATCACTTGTAAATAATGCCGGACCGAGCCTGACCCCTCTGCAATGCCTCGGCGTGATCGAAGACCAACCGTTATTAATTAAATAAACCGATCTACAGCAATTTTAAGATCCTCATATCAAAACATCACAGAGAAACCAAATTCCCGTTCATGAACGGAAAGATGGACACATCATCGAGGTAAGAACCTATCAATGAATCGATCTATTTATAATGTGGTTTGTACTTAAGATTGTAGAGGGTTAGAAGCGCATTGCTATCACTATTATCACAGTAAGACGTTTAATCGTAGTCACATGTGAGCGATCGGTAGCTGTAGCTTCTACTTCAATGAACGTCAACAGTCATAGTGTATTACCAGTGACATTCCAGCATTTTCCCTCTTGGAATCATATTTATGTGTTTTTTTTTTTTCCACTGGATCTTGGACCATTCTTTATTGTTTCCACAGTTCACTGGGAGATGCTTATAGCCGTTAGCTGCTTCCTTGTTTTATCTCCTGCTGCACATGTGAAGTGTCGCACTTCTGTTGTTATTAGGAATAAAACGAAGGGCTTTATTTACTAACAAATTGAGCAAAAACAAAGAGTAACATGGCTAAATAATAACTAATATGCCAGTAGGACATGATAATCGTTAATAAAAACTTTGTATGCAACCAGAGTGAGTTACTGACGTATAAATAAATGAAAATGTCAAATAATGGCTTTGCACCTTTAACTGCTGTACTAGTTTACTGAAAGTGAAATAAGTTCAGGATGCTTATGAAGACACATTTATTTTCATTCATTAAAAACTCACTGGTTTTCGGTCTGCACAAAAGAGGATTGCAGCTAAAAAATTCCCTTGGAAAGTGTTGCTTGTGGACTTGTTGTCTGTCGCTGAGCCATAAATCTTCTATAATTATGCACGGGTACACAAATCCACTCAGTTGAATAGCTCACAAACGGTGATGATAAGTGGCACCGTGTACCTGTCAGTTGTATGACACGTACTGCTGACAGAGCGTAAGATAGGTTGATTGTGTTTTGCAAAGTTAAAAAAATACTTTTAGAGGAAATATTTATGTCACTTGTAGAGTACAGTATTAATCTTAAAATCAGAAGGTTAGGGTTTGATTCCAGATCATATGTTGATGTGCCCCTGGAAAGGCACTTAACTTCAAGGTGCATACTGATCTGGGTATTGGTGTATGAAATGGTTTTTAAGGAGTGCGATTGGGTCAATGTGGCTATAGTGTAAAGTGCTTTGAATGGTAGTAGGACTAGAAAAGCACTAAATAAATACAGTCTATTAACCATTAATGCTGCTTACATAAGTGAGCTACAATAAGCTGCCACAGACCTCTTGATAAATCTGATGATTTAAATCTGATAAATCTCATGGTGCTCTAAAATAATAAACTAAAGTTCTTACAAACTTCCCGACTTATTTGGTGGGTGAACACAAACCTTATCAAAACACAATCTCTTCTATTTGTATGAAAACCTTTACAGTTTATTTTGAGTTTTGCCCTCTCAAATAAGGACGTGTTATGGAAGCAGCCGCAAAAGCAAACAGCTGTGAATAAAAAGGGCAACATTTCTCCAAATTACAGCATCAATGTCTCTGATGCTTGGTAGGTAAATATGTGATGACCTATAGCTTATTTGCAGGGGCAGGAAACTTACATTGATCATAAACTTTTGTTCAGGCTCCTTGCAATGCGCAAAAGTCACTTAATCGAAAAACGACTTTTCAGCTGTAGCCGCATTTATCACAGGGTCCTTATTATGTCAGTGCAGCAAAACAAAACTTGAAGCATTTTCTCAATAATCAAATATCTTTTTAGCATATTAAATTATGCCGCCCTTTGCCTTTTTATTTAGCTCACAGCAAGGATGGGTAATGATTTTCCAGTAATTAGAGAGAAAAGTATATAATTGTGTTCTTTAAGATATCCTCATTGCCAGCATTGATGCTGCTAAATCATGGAGCAAAAGGCTGAATCCTCCACTTTATCTGACAATCTCTAACGTTTCAAAACAACAATAAAATTAAATACATTTGTTAAGATTATTATCATTTGTGTTATTTTTGTTCTGTCCTTTCCCATATATCCCATATGTGCTTTTTGTGAGTGAAACAATATTGAAATCATTTGAATTGGTTTTCCTGAAGGGCAAGCTTAGAATAAGTAAAAAATAGATAATCAATACCTTAATGTTGATCTTTGATGTTAAGTGTCTTGCATTTTTCTTACTTTCAAAATTGTCAATAATTTCTGCTTTTGCTGCAGCCTGAGATGGCTGTTCTTTGGAGAGAGGAGAGCTGTCATCCGCTTTGAGAGAGCTTTTCTGTGTTGCTACAGTTTTTCTGCTAGCTCCAAACAGTCTGACCATCCTCATATGACCTCACTTCAAGGTTCCCATCCACACAACTGCTTCTTTAATGCTTTTCACACCGTCCTGTGTACAATCTAGGAATTGAAGTGCATCAAAATCCCCAGACATGAGCAGTTTCACAAATGCTCAAAGTGGCAAGTCAGGCGCCAGAACTAGTACCATGTAGAAAAGCTCTGATATCACAAAGAAAATCAGATGAACATTAACTGATGCTTCTGAATTTGTTCCCTTTGGTCCTCTTGCAGAATGTGATTACAGGCATTGAATTGTGGATAGGTGTCCATTGACACTATGAAACATGACAGAATAGTAGTATTTCATGCAAAGTGATGTACAGTACTGTATGTCATAGTGCAAATAGATGCTGTGTTAAAGTCTATGTCATTCTTAAATAATCACCATGGGTATAGCTTTAAACAATGTTTTGGTTATACATTTAAAAAGTTCACATTTTAAGTATATTTGTGAAAGAAAATGTGCATTTCATTTTCTTTTCAAGACGATTGGCCTTTGCTCTCCCTTTGATCTCATGAACCAAACACATTTTTCTTGAATAAAATATATTTTTTAAATTAGCTTTACATTTGTATGTGTTGTTGCATGCTTTTCTCTGTCTGTTACATAACACATTTAATGGAAGGTTAAAATGAAAAATACAAGTTTCGGTTTTCCTTTAGGATTTTTGTGTGGAGAGCAGAATCCATGGCTGCATCAGTTTAGAAACAAGTTGTACTGGACCCGAAGCAGCAAAGCAGCCCCAGGCAATCACAATACCACTACCATGTTTGACTGTGGGTAGGATGTTCTTTTTCTGAGATGCTGTGTTAGTTTTACAACAGATGTACTGTAAAGCAGATCTTGTAACAAGGTCCACATTGTCTTGCCAACCCCCCACAAGATATTTTCCCAAAAGACTTGAGGTCATCAAGATGTTTTTTTTTTTTTTTTTTGGCAAATATGAAAGGGCCTTCGTGTTCTTCTTGGTCAACACCAGTGTTAGGAGTAAGAGCGTCAGATAGTAATGGCATTAGAAAATAACAGCTTTAGTACAGATGTTATTTTTTTCAGAAATGAATAATGAATTACTTTGCCCGTTTCTGTAACTGCATTATGTTACGGTGCGTTACTATTATTCAGTCAATTTAAGCGAGTCCTTTCAGAGCACATGCTGCATTTATTTATTTTTTAGCGCAGGGGTAAAGCGGACCCCACAGAGGGCGGGGAGGAGGGATGAGATACAGGCATACATGATGCTGACTGTCATGTATGCCTGAGTAAACCAGCAGCAAGAAAAAGACCCTTTGCAGGGAAAGTAAGCTTGGCAAATTCAAAGAGAGCATTCAGAATTTGGAAGTTTAGGCATTATTTTATGTTCTCTTCTTAGTTTTACACTTTACTCCTTCAGTAGCATGCTGTTATTTTTTTTCTGTCATAATAACAAAGATACTTGAAGTACAATCTCCCTGGCTGTTGTCTTGAATGGTGTGACACCTATTTACATTTACTACAAGATGTTTTGTTATGTTGCTTCAAAAGGATTATCTATTTCTAGATCCATTTTGTAGCTAATTGTGGTCTGTTAATGTGCAATAATTATCAAGTTCTAATACATCTAGATTGTTTTATTGTGCTTTTGTTGAAAAAGTTATTTAATGTTATTCAAATTCATTGACATTTTTGATTGTAAAAAGTAACTGCGTAGTTACCTTGCCTAGTAACTACTTACATTGACAATGCAGTAACTGAGTTTACTTGTTACTCAGTTACTGCATGTTACTTGTAACTATAACTAGTACCATTTTTACTGTAACACATGTCATTGCGGATTTCTGGAGTCCTAAAGCCTGATTAAAAGTTTCATGCTGCTTCTTTTAAATTACAAAAAAATGCATTGTCTTTCTGGCACTGTTGCCTTGCAGAAAGAAGGCCCTGGATTCCCGACCTGGCATTTTTGTGACTGGATTTTGCATGTAGCATGCGTAGTAGTAAAGCTTTCTCCTACAGTCCAAAAATATGCATGAGTGGTTAATGGCATTTGATCTGAGTATGCTCAAATCTTTTCATCATGTAGGTCTCCAGCCTGTCCAGGGTGCCCCCACCCTAACCCCCTTACACAACGCAGAGATGCAATAACAACACTGGATCCCTTCATGGAAAGGTGGGTTTAGACAATCGATGTATTTTCTCTGACTATGCCAGAAAAAACACACGCGCGCACACACACACACACACACACACACACACACACACACACACACACACACACACACACACACACACACAGTTTTTGAGGTTGAAGACTGGGCTCCCAAGCACCACATTCGAGTTTCTACTGTGTAAATGAATGTGTTATTTATACATAGCTTGGTATTCCACTTCTGCAAACAAAATGCTGCATACTGAATTATGAATCCCATACAATAAGAAAAAAAATGTCCATACTCTCATAAATATTGTATTTGAATGAGTGTTGGTGTTCTGCCATTCAGCTGATGTACTCCAAACTGAAAAGGAATATAATGGATATTTCTCTGGTACATAATATTTTGCTGTCTGTACATATGCTCTGTACATTACATGTGAAGTGTATTTAAAATAAAACTAACAGAGTGTCAGAGTTGTTTAATTAACATATTCCAGTAAAACACAACCCCTCCTTATGTCTCTTTTTGAGAACATGCTGAGTAATATCCTGTTTTATTTGATTTCCTGCTGTTTCCATCAACTGAGGGGTGGCAAATCTTAGCGTAAGTTGTAATTGTAAATCAAGTTAACATCCTGGTTTTCGTCCAAGAAGGAGCATTATGAAATTTCAGCATTTGTCCAAATGCAATGTTGCCCCCAGCATTCCCTTGTTTTGGGATATTCCCTGGTTTGTCAAAATAAAAAATGACAGAAATAAGTTCTCTATTAGATAATTTTCCTGCAACAACGATAGCTCAATTTTTAGAGTCATACTGGATAGATAAATACATCATAAATCATAAATAATATTCTTGGAATACAAGTATTCTATTCTTTTTAATTTCCTATGTAATAATAAAAATAAAAAGCAGCAGTCTCACAAACACATTTATCAAACAAAAATGTGCATACTTCAATCTTTAGTTCCTTCTTTGTCCTTGTCTCCCCATTCATATTTTGGTGCAGAGTTGGTCTTGCATATGAGTTCATGGTTGCTGAACAAAAAGTCTTCACAAGGAGTATCTTTGAAATTGTATTGCACAAACAGAGTCCCCTTCAGTGACTCAGCAGAAAGCTAGGTTCTCTCCTTGGTCCACTGGCTCTGCATCAGTGAAAATAGTTCAATTTTTGCATTGTGAGGAAAAGGCAAACCCACGCTGTACAAACTTCAGAAATTCGGAGTCACGTGGTTTTAGCCTTTTCAAAAGATTTGGTCCACTTCTGATGCACCCTAACCCTTTAGTTGGGTGTAACAGCAAACTTGGTCAATTTGCACACCTTTTTACATGTTTTCTGTGTCCATGTTGAGATCTATGGACCTTTGTCATACATAGAAACATGCATGCCAACTTTGCACATGGTGAGAGATGAGGGAAATTTCTTTCACAGTTTGTAAAGCAACACTTGCGCTTTGACATCTTTTAAGCAGGAGATGCAGCGGTACCAGCACTGCCCTGTTGTTCCATCTGTGAGTGGAGAAAAAACACCTTCAAGGTAGCACATAGGGAATGACATCACATGAAAGAAAGGCTGTTGTATCCCATGCATCACAGCAGTCAATGGCTATTGGTCCTGTAAAAAAAACAATTTAAAAACAGACATTTTCATTAATCTATGACTCCTCCCTGGATGCACCCGGCAGAACGTGAAATGTGGACATGTCTGGGAAAAGGAGGATGTTTGGTCACAATAGGCTTAATGACTGGAGATTAAATTTTTACATTTAGAATATATGGCATACTCTCAAAACATCATGCAACAAAAATGCATAATCACATAAATGGAAGAAATCAAATCAATTTTGTGCTTTATTCGTATTGAACATGTAATTTTAACATAAAATATTTTCAGACTCAATCTTTTTGTACAGTAAACCTGTTTGAAGAAGCTTATCCTCGGGTTACCAAAGTTGAGCACTGGTGTGGACAAATTTAACTGTAAATAATTTCAAATTCAAACCACCAGATTTCGCTCAGTTCTTGGAACCAGACCATCAAAGTTCAAATAGTTCCCTTTAAGCAGAAACAAACATCCTTCTTTCACTGACCCAGTCCCATGCTTCAGTGTAAATCATTTGCAACTATTTCATTGCTTGCCAAATATTGAAGTCCCAAAATAAAATAAAAAACAACAACAAAAAAAAAACAATTTCCAATCTAAACAACCTCCCAAGTGGTCTGTGGATGTTTGAATCTTGCAAGCTAGAATTAATCCAACAGGAAACTGGAACTAACATATTTCTCTGCATATAAACAATGTTTAATGTAAGGTATATGGAGCTCAGTTCTCTCCGTCTCTGTTTCACATTCACCAATTAAAACTCTGATGTCTCAAGAGAGGGACATTTCTCTGGACACCGGGGCTGATAATGACTTGTAGATTGAATTCTACTGAGTTGTCTTCTATGCTATATCTCTGGCTTAATGAGAGAAAATATGACAACTCCTCGCATATTTGTAATATCGGAGATTTATCACAGGCAAGAGGGCAATTCAACTGAAATAGTTACACAGTAATTTTGCAGAATAGGTACAGGTTTTTGCGGCTGCTCTCTTGTGCATATAAGTAGCATTTTATAATCCAGATGGGAGTGTGACAATTTACACTATCTCATACAGAAAAGACCTCAAAACTCACATAACACTGCCATTTTGAATACAAATGTGTATGAAGCGAAAAATATGATCACAAAGCGCGGTTCAGTAATAGGAACGTGAAATGTTGCAGTAGTGGAAAGAGAAATTCATCAACCCAGGCAGGGCTGTGCAAGCATCTACAACAAATCACTTGCACGGCAGTGTTTCTTTAGAACATGTAAACTGCCTGTGGAATAGCTATGGTTTGTTTGAGAATGATTGCCAGCTGAAGATGTGTATAATGCTTTCAGTCTCCAGCTGAGAAACATCCTTCGGTTTGTTTTTTTTCTTCTACCAATCATCCTGCTGAAAGTATGCTATATAGGCCTAAACTATCATTTCTGACAGTAGAAAAATATCCTGAAAAGGGAAAGTCCTTAGCAAATATTGTTCTGTCAGTGGAAAATAAATTAGATTAAGCAAGTAAAGTCAATTTTCACAAAACTGTCACTGTTGTTTTAGTTACTGTAACAAGTCTCAGTGTTTACCAGTTCTCATATTTTGGCTAAATTCAATCCATCTTTACCTATTTTTTACTAGTTCAGGCAGATGTGGGTGAATAATCTTCTATCTCTGACTAATATGACGTAAAACTTTCAGAAAGTGTGTCCTTTCTGAACCCTTAGGTATTTAGTTATGTTATCATATCTATTCCATGTACCCCAGGTTCCCCACTTGACATTGAATTCTCAAAATCAATCAGGCTGGCTGTTTCCTGTCCTGTTTAATATTATTTTACAGACCAACACTATTTCATCTGCAAAACAATGTAGTTTTGAGGTTTGAGAATACTTTGCTCGCAATCCGAGGGCTGATTCAACAGGGAATCCTGAATTATGCGACTAAATTAGAATATATTGAAATAAGTTCACAAAGCTGCACAGCTGTAACCTTATAATGCACAAACCTTAATCAACATGCTGTGGTAACCCATCAAGTCTGTGATAGAGCAAAGCAAATTTCTGAAAGCTTACACAGAGAACTAATCAAAAGTAGGCGACTGTTAAAATGTCCTTTGCTGCACAAGGAGATACTTTGTGCAACGTAAAACAAAATTAAAAAGTGGGAACTTTTACTGTAGGTAGCTTCCTTGGATAATTGATAGAGGAACCAGATGTTATCTTATCATGTCCTAAAAACACCCAGACTACACAGACATTTGCCTATTCTTTTCTTTGTGCAGGCTTTGTGTCACTTGTGTTTGAAGTGGCTATTCTGTCTTTGCTTCCTTGTTTTTCCTGTCAATTAAATTTAACTGAGGTGAACTTTCAAGCTCCTCCAGCTTCTTGACTTTATCGGCTCGACGCTGCTTTGGTGGGCATCCTTAATCGAACAAAGAGCTTTCTAAAGTAGAAGTGACAGTGACTTGTTTACACCAAAGAACCACTAGTTATCCCTGACACCGCAGACTTTATTATCGAACAACTCATTTCGAAGGTAATGAAATAGGGTGTGAATTATGATGTGTGCAAGAGAAAAGTCTCCTCTGTAAAGACCAAAGCTGCCTTCATGGGCAGGGGAAGGGGAAACATTTAAAAGAGTTCAATCAACTTTCATTTCCTTTTGTTGAACATAAAATGATCTCCTTTCAATGCAGCTTTTATTACTACCCTGCTTACCACTTTTTATTTATTTTGAATAATTACTATCCGTTTATTGTTCTTTGTAATGCTAAAATTGTCACTTACCCCAAATATGTATGTGGTACTAAACTTACATTTGTTTTCCCTCTTTAGGTTTAGGTGGTATTTTAGAAATTCATAAATAAGTAAAAGGTGCAAATATCAGGTTTATGCAACAAAAGCTTCTATTTTGTAGAGACAATCCTTTAATAAACCTAGTCACCATGTGCATACAGGCTTCATTAGGTTGAAAGTGAGCAGACAATTAGAGTTCATAAGGGATTGTCTGGAGATTCCATAATAGCCACATTTTGAGTGCCTATATAGTTTCATGCAGGACAGATCTGGGTGAACTGTGGGACCCATTTGAGTCCTTGATGTGCTGCACAGTTAGAACCACTTGTCTTAATACCCATTTGAGACCCATTTTAGAGCTAGACGGGGTGTGAAACTGGTTTTACCTAATTGTATTCATTACCCGTAGTGGTATCCACTCAGTAATTCCATGGAGCCTTTGCACACTTCATACCCATCTAACATCGAACAAAGATGTCAGTATTAGTAAAAATGCAGTTTTCTGTGTTCAACTGAATTTTAATTTATTCTTTTTTTTTGGCAATAATTGTGTTTTAATTAGAAAAAAATTGCTGGTGTCATGGTTTAGGATTTTTAGCTATCAGCCATAAAACTTTAGTGTCCTGCTCTGGTTTCTCACTGTAGTGTATTGGACTTGACATGATGCTCTCCCTGCGTGTCAAAGTTAGTTTATTTACATTTTCTTTGGGTTGCAATGGAAACTTGGTCAAGCCTAAAAATTACTAAAAAGGCTTCAGGTATTCCTTTACAACTGGAAAATAAAAATTGGGAATACAATGAATATCTCTGTATCTTCACATCGTTTCTCCACGTCCTTTCCCTCTGCTGCTTATCCTGCATGAGGTTCATCAAGCCCCACCTCAAAAGTACCAACAGGTCATTTCCTTGCAACGTTTCCAGTGTAGAACATACAACCTGGAGCCTAACAACAGTTTTCCGCAGAGCTTTCTTCTCATTCTCAATTCACTGCCTGGTTCAGACCCAAACAGCAAAGCCTGCACAGAAACAAACCTCTGTTTACTGGGCCGCTGGTCTGTCTCAACCATCTTATTTACACTAACTCCCCTGCTTGTCCAACCTTTCCAACACATATTCCCCAGTTATCAGCAGCCCTGGCATAAGAAAACACTCAGCTCAACTACTTGCCTTGGCCACCTAAAGATCTACAGCTTCTCTGTGCATCCTAACA
Source organism: Fundulus heteroclitus (assembly GCF_011125445.2). Taxonomy (NCBI): domain Eukaryota; kingdom Metazoa; phylum Chordata; class Actinopteri; order Cyprinodontiformes; family Fundulidae; genus Fundulus; species Fundulus heteroclitus. Next base: position 13,797,463 of record NC_046371.1, on the reverse strand, counting down.
TAATTATACTATAAACATTACTTTAAACGTCTCATCAGCTCTCATTGCAATCTTGCATTAGGTCAAAGAACAAAAGTTCTAATTATGGTAGCAAGAGCAGATAATAGTTGGTCATCATCCTGAAAAAATGACTGGTCATTGAATCTTGAATAGAGTGATTCAATTCAATTCAATTCAATTCAATTTTATTTATATAGCGCCAAATCATGAAACATGTCATCTCAAGGCACTTTACAAAGTCAAGTTCAATCATATTATACAGATTGGGTCAGATTATACAGATTGGTCAAAAATGTCCTATATAAGGAAACCAGTTGATTGCATCAAAGTCCCGACAAGCAGCATTCACTCCTGGGGAAGCGTAGAGCCACAGGAAGAGTCATCTGCATTGTACATGGCTTTGCTGCAATCCCTCATACTGAGCAAGCATGAAGCGACAGTGGGAAGAAAAACCACCCATTAACGGGAAGGAAAAACCTCCGGCAGAACCGGGCTCAGTATGAACGGTCATCTGCCTCGACCGACTGGGGTTACAGAAGACAGAACAGAGACACAACAAGAGAAACAAAAAAGCACAGAAGCACACATTGATCTAGTAATCTGTTCTACATTAGATGGAAGTAGCGGGTGAGCCGTCTTCTCTGGATGATGTCACAGTTAACAGAACGCCAGACCAGGTGTACCTACTATGAAGAAAAAGAGAGAGAGCAAAAAGTTAAAAGCTGAAATGACGACAGTCATTTCAATGTAATACAATGCAAAACTGGAGAACAGTAGACTGAAGAACAGTAGAAATCAGTAGAGTGGGAAAATTAGACCGTGATGTCCTCCAGCAGCCTAGGCCTATCACAGCACAACTATAGAGATAGCTCAGGGTATGAGCCACTCTAACTATAAGCTTTGTCAAAAAGGAAAGTTTTAACATTAGTCTTAAAAATAGATAGGGTGTCTGCCTCACGGATCAAAACTGGGAGTTGGTTCCACAGGAGAGGAGCCTGATAGCTAAAGGATCTGCCTCCCATTCTACTTTTAGAGACTCTAGGAACCACCAGCAGACCTGCAGTCTGAGAGCGAAGTGCTCTGTTAGGAACATACGGGGTAATCAGAGCTCTTATATATGATGGAGCTTGATTATTAAGGGCTTTATACGTTAGAAGGAGAATTTTAAATTCTATTCTTGATTTAACAGGAAGCCAATGAAGGGAAGCTAAAATTGGAGACATATGATCCCTCTTGTTGATTTTCATCAGAACTCTTGCCGCAGCATTTTGAATCAGCTGAAGACTTCGAACTGCATTTTGTGGACTTCCTGATAGTAAAGAATTACAATAGTCCAGCCTTGAAGTAACAAATGCATGGCCTAGTTTTTCTGCATCACTCCTGGACAGAATGTTTCTAATTTTGGCGATATTCCGGAGGTGAAAAAAGGAAACTCTGGAAACCTGTTTAATATGGGATTTAAATGACATGTCTTGGTCGAAAACAACACCAAGATTTTTAACTTTATTACCAGAGGCCAAGTTAATGCCATCCAGATTAAGGGATTGATTAAGAACTTTATTTTTTGAAGACTCTGGCCCAAAGATTACAACTTCTGTCTTGTCAGAATTTAAATGCAGGAAATTTAAAGTCATCCAGCTTTTGATGTCATCAAGACATGACTGCAGTCGAAGTAACTGATTGGATTCATCAGGATTTATGGATAAATATAGCTGAGTGTCATCAGCATAACAGTGGAAATTAATCCCATGCTGTCTGATAATTTTGCCAATCGGAAGCATATATATAGTAAATAGAATTGGTCCAAGGACTGAACCATGTGGTACTCCACAAGTGACCCTAGAGTTTGAGGAAGATTTATTATTAACATGAACAAACTGGAATCTGTCCGACAGATAAGATTTAAACCAGCCTAATGCTTTTCCCTTAATCCCTACAGTATGCTCAAGTCTTTGTAGGAGAATATTGTGATCAACTGTATCAAATGCAGCACTGAGATCTAACAGGACAAGTATAGACACAAGTCCATTATCTGAGGCCATGAGAATATCATTGGTGACCTTCACCAGAGCTGTTTCAGTGCTATGATGAGCTCTGAAGCCTGACTGAAACTCCTCAAGTAGGTCATTACTTTGTAAATGTTCACATAGTTGATTAGCAACTACTTTCTCAAGAATTTTAGATAAGAAAAGAAGATTAGATATAGGTCTGTAATTTACTAACTCATCTTGATCAAGAGATGGTTTCTTAAGTAAAGGTTTAATAACAGCTACTTTAAAAGCCTGTGGTGCATATCCATTTACCAAGGATAGATTAATCATGTCTAAAATAGGACCACTGATCAGAGGGAATACCTCCTTAAACAACTTGGTTGGGATTGGGTCTAACATACAGGTAGAAGGTTTAGATGAAGCTAAAATTTTAGATAGCTCAGAAAGCTCTACTGCTTTTAAACAGTTCAGACACTGCGCAGGTTCTAAGGATTCCTCCAATGCTGCCTCACTTACTGAGGATGAGGTAATCATTTTTGGGAGGATGCCAATTATTTTATTTTTAATGGAATCAATTTTATTTATGAAGAATCCCATAAAATCATTACTGCTAAGAGCTAAGGGAATGGATGGATCAACAGAGCTGTGGCTCTGGGTAAGTTTGGCAACTGTACTGAAGAGAAATCTAGGATTATTCTTATTCTCCTCAATTAATGATGAAAAATATGCTGCTCTAACTCTGCGAAGGGTCTTCTTATACAACAATAGACTGTTCTTCCAGATTAAGTAGGATTCCTCTTGGTGTGTAGAGCGCCATTTTCTCTCCAATTTCCTAACATTGTGCTTCAAGGAACGCAGCTCTGAATTAAACCAAGGAGCCAGCTTCCTGTGAATAATCACCTTCTTTTTCAAGGGAGCTACATTGTCTAATGCAGAACGCAATGACGAAGTCATACCGTTTACAAAGACATTTATTTGTGAATTGGAAGAAACAACATTGCTGCCATCTACAGGGCATTTCTGCAATACGGAGGATATTAAAAATTGGACAGACTCTTTAAGTTTTGATACAGCATTATCCGATAAAGATCTACTATAATGGAACCCTCTTTTGGGGGTGGAGAACTCAGTTAGATTAAACTCAAATGTTATTAAAAAATGATCAGATAGGACAGGGTTGTGAGGAAATACTGTTAATTCTTCACAATCAATGCCATATGTCAGCACAAGGTCTAAAGTATGGAGCCAAGAGTGCGTCGGTTTATGCACATTTTGAGCAAAACCAATTGAATCTAGGATAGTTTTAAAGGCTACACTAAGGTTATCACATTCTGTGTCAACATGGATGTTAAAATCACCCACTATAATAGCCTTATCAGTATTTAACACCAAATCAGATAAGAAATCTGATTTGGACTCAGTGGTCTATTACAATATTGTAATAGACTCAGTGGTCTATTACAATATTTTTCCTCAACTGATAAAGGTTAATGTGTAGCTCACCCCCATGTACTTCACCTGGTTATCATGACTGAGTAACTGTATTTTAGTAGCCATCAAACTCAGTTAGTGTGAAGCTCAATGTCTGTCAGCAGCAACTTATTGCTTCTTAACTGAGACATATTGGTGAGTGTCAGCAAAAGAAAATCAATGGGGGGTCCTTAACCTTGATCAGCGGCTAAATGTATGTCACTACTCTATTATGTAATATATTCCTAACGTTGGCCCACACTTTAAAAGCTAAACCTTCCTCACATAGATGCTTAGCACGGAGCCCACTTTTGAGATAAATTAGTTTTCCCCTACAGTATACAGCAGTGTTAGACTGGAATCATGGATTGAAGACAGTGGTTCTAATAATGTCTGAGTTTAGAGCTGTAAGTCCTGGTAATTAAAAGTGAGGAAAATGTCAAACCAGTATTTTGGTTGTGATAAATCATTAGTTACAATGGAGACAAAACTGTGAACGTTTTTATTCAGTTTAATTAAAATGGCCATACTTTACACACAGGGAGAGCATAATTTTTTCACACATTAAAAAACTGCTTTTAAATCCTCAACACAATGCTTAATTCATGATTACAACTAATGGAAAATTCCATGTTTACCTTACAGTATATCTACACAAAGTACATTTGGACTGACCCATTTTTGATTTCATCAATAACACCTCTAAAATGCTTGCGGTCAACTGGGGTTCATCTCATGTTTAATGACAAAATGGTGCAATCTAAACATTACACATAGCTCGAGGCTGAGCATGATAATTTTAATTAATTTGTACATTAATAATACCTAAAACAGCACAGAAAAAAAGACAGAGGCAGAAAGTGAGAGGGTTAGAGGATGTTTGAATATCATGTTTTTTTATAATTCCTGATCGGTAATGGATAGAGAAACTTTTTTTGCATTCAAAAAGAAAACAGGTTGTTGACAGACAGTGGAGGTACAAGCCATTTGGGTGCCCTAAGCACAAACTTTTCACCAAAATTTCCCTTGAGATCTATCTATCTATCTATCTATCTATCTATCTATCTATCTATCTATCTATCTATCTATCTATCTATCTATCTATCTATCTATCTATCTATCTTGCATACTTCCACAACATAACAATTGTTTTGAGGACAATTCATTAGGAGGAGCTCATCAAAACCAAAAATCCTCAAGGTTTGCAGAACCTTTCCATATTATTTTAGATTAACAGACTTCAAAACTGCTGTTCACGGTAAATCATTTTTTAATTAGGACAGATCTACCAGGCTGAACATGAGATCAATTATCATGTCTTTGTTGCTTGTGCCTTTATGATTTTTTACGTTTTTCATTTGTTCAAAGTTTAGTGTTGCTTCAGTAGTGAATAATTGCACGTAAAATTATGTTGTGCTGCGTTATTTTGTCCACAACGGTAAACCCCCCCCCAAAACTCTAATGTTCTGTTTCCTTCCCTCTTAGCTTCTACTGAGGGATGGTGCCGCCACCCACAGCTTTCTGAGTGCCGAGTAGAAGAGGTGGACAGGAGGCAGGATAGAATGGAGATGTCTCCCTGACTTAAAAAAAGGGAGAAACAGCTGAAACAGAAAACTAAATAAAGTTCAAACTACAGCCCAGACGTTAACTGTAATGGAGTAATGCAGGAAGGGAGGGAGATGATTTAGTTATCAGGCTCCTCTCCTTTGGAACCAACTCCCAGTTTTGGTCCGTGAGGCAGACACCCTGTCTACTTTTAAGACTAGGCTTAAAACTTTCCTCTTTGATAAAGCTTATAGTAAGAGTGGCTTCGATTATACTGAACTATCTCTGTAGTTATGCTGCTATAGACTTAGGCTGCTGGAGGGTCATAAGATCTATTTTTCCCACTCTGCTGAGTTCTCCTACTGTTCTCCAATTTTGCATTATTTGTTGTTATTTCAGCTTTTAACTTTATGTTACAAAGCTGTCTTTTTTCTCTTCATAGTAGGTACACCTGGTATGGCATTCTGTTAGCTTAGACGTCATCCAGGGGGCAGATCATCTGCCATTAGCCTTTCTAACATGTGCTCTTTTGTGTCTGTGTGCTCTGTCTTCTCAAAACCCTAGTCGGTCGTGACGGATGGCCGTTCACACTTAGCCTGGTCCTGCTGGAGGTTTCTTCTAATTATACACAGGGTTTACACACAGGGATCAGGTCCAAAGAGATGTGATCTGATAATCCAAAGTGAGGAGCTGTGGCAGCCTTGTATGCTCCTGGGATGTTGCAGTAGACCTGGTCTATCATATTACTGTCTCTGGTTGGAAACTTATGCATGTCGGACTGATTCCATATTAAAGAATCGATAATTCTGTATATGCTTGAGCAAAGCATGTGATAGTGAGCTTATTTAAGTTGTGTCAGCTCCAGGAGCTGACACAACTTAAATAAGAAAAAAACCGAAGGAGCATATAGGGTGTATTTTTAAAGCTACATGAGATTACCAGTGATTGTTAATTCAGGGAGTTTTCAAATGCTTTCACTTTTGGAAGCAAATGAAATTGCAATTGGTCCATAGTGTATAGAATGGTCTGTTTCATTCCTATTTTGGTTTTCTTCATCCCATCTATTTCATTTAGAACCTCATTCTGAGAAAGAGCACATTACCCACCATCTGCCTGGGTGCATCAGGCTGTAATTCTCCAATACACCTTCGCAGAACAGATCCTTCCTACTTGTCTCTCCTCTTTAATCCAAACCTCTGCATGAAACAAATGAAAGTGTAAATGATCAAGGAATCACTTTGACCCGTGGCACAATGAGATTCATGTGGGTGGTGGTAGTTCTGATATGTTCATTTGTGTAAATAAAAGCTTTCAATGTGTGTGTGTGACGATAAAATTCAAATTCAAGCTATGAAAAATTAATAAAGAAAAGATTAAATTTGAGAAATAATTATTAGGGTCCATATTTTGAGATGTACAACTGACAACTAAATAAAATAGTCAATTATTTGGATATACTAATCTGAGATGGCTGTGTGAGCAAACACTAGGCATTATAAATATTAAGAATTGGCCTCTGCATAGTAGTGGAAAGGTTTGAGTACCTCTATGATCATGAGAACTGTGTTTGTCCATGGATTGGACTCCTAGGCAGAAATGATATGCATCAAGTAAATATTCAAATAATTTAAAAATTAGATTCTGTAAATTTTGCAATTAGATGACAGAAAAATCCTATTATCTTTAGGATTTTCTTTGCGGGAAAACTGGGATAATCTTATTTTTGGTGATGAATAATGCAGTTTACACATATCTTTTAATCTGAAATAAAAGATTGTCCAAAGTCAACAACACCTCAGGAATGTGAAACAGAGAAAATATTTGAGTATCAGCCAATGTTAGCCTCTGAATACACAGACCCATTCAATAAATTTGAATATTATTCGAAAGTGTATTTCAGGCGCTCAGTTCACTAAGTGAAACACATTAGACAGCCATATAGCCATTTATGAACCCGAGACAACGCAAAGTATGTCTGTGAGTTAAATAGTAAATGGGCTGCACTGTTGCTGAATGCTCCAAAGTCCCAATTTGGTATTAAAGTAGATTCTGCACAGTCTGGAATAAGAATAGAAAAGCACATAGTCCAAGCTACTTTAGGTCCAATGTGAAGCTTCCATGTTCTGTGATAATTTGGGGAGCCATGTTATCGGCTATTATAAGTCCACTGTATTTTATCAGGCAAAGCAGACCACATCAAAACTGCGGAAAGTACCCATACCTGGTTTAATGAGCACTGTATCACTGTGAAGCCCCTAGATCAGAGGTTGAGAACTACTACCCTGTAACTTTTAGAAGCATCCCTGGTCCAATACACATGAATTAAATAATTGGCTCATTACTAAGCTACTGCCAAGATGAATGGCATGCTGATGAGGGAATTCATCCATTTGATTCAGGTGATGGAGAAGGGATGTGTTTAAAAGTTTCAGGATAGAAGGTCTCAAGGACTTCTGTCATAGACTATCTATGGAGCATTTTCAAGAGGAAGGTGAGACACACCAGAGCCAAATATTCACATGAGCTGTTGTTGCAGAAACCTCAGCATCTTTAGCATCTTAGCAGAGCCACAGGTTAATCATCTCCATGCAGTATTTCGCACAAAAGAAGCCTCCAAAAAACATGAATGCATATACACTTTACAGACATGCTCTCCCGTAGCGCCAAAACAATGCTCAGAATCATTTCGCGAGTCTTATGTAATACTCCAATTTTGGGGGAAACTGAGTTTTTGGGATTTTACTTAGCTACATGCCATAATTATCAAATTTAACAGAAATTAATGATTGAGATATTTCATCTTGTGTGTAATACATTTTTATATAGTGAGTTTTGCTTACAATAGTTAGACATTTTCCTGTGTAGGAATCTCATGATAATACAGATGGATGAGGAAAACAACAAACAAAATTAAAAGATTGCTGCTGTATATAGACAATTTACCGCTTACACTGGGAAACTGGTGTCCTTATAAGTTTGGAAATTGACTGCAGGACACCTTGGCTTTTTTTAAAAGCTCTGTTTTTTTATTAGAGAGAGTGAGAGCAAGAGCTCTGCGCAGTGGATTGTCTGCAGAATCTGTTCTATGACTTTTTCTTGTTTCTGGAGATGAATCCACTATTGATCAGCTACCCTTCAATCTATTCTCTCTCTCACTCTATGGCGATTTTTGACCCACGCTGATCACATATGCTGGAGACTACATGCACCCGCAGTTTTTTCTGTTCTCTTGCTCTGGCTCAATATTTCTCCCCTCTGTGACTAACCAAAAAGACTCTGCATTGCATAATTTATTTGCAACATTAGCCATCTGACAGCAGCACAGAGATAGTTGTTATGGGAAGAGAAGACCACAGTGATCAGCTTATATCACTGAGGTAATCACTGATATCAGCAAATTCACAGTTAGTGCAGCGCTTAACATGATTTGCTGTAAGATCAAACCCCCGACAGGGACTTTTTAGATTGTAGTAGCTTCTACCTTATTTTACTACTTAAGTGAATGTAACTGTGCCATGAGCTTAGCTAAATTGTAAAGAAATGTTAAATCAAGTTGTTACTGTTTAGCATGCGTAGTAGCCAATTGCTCTTAGCATTCACCATTTCAGACTGATTCGTACATAAAGAGCTCCAGTGTTGTATAAAGTACTGAAATCTTGGAGTCAAGTAAAAGTAAAGGTACCTCTCCAAAATATGACTTTGGTAAAAGTCCAAGTCACTGACTGAAATGTTACTTGAGTTAAAGTTTTAAAGTATCTGAAATGTCTTGTACTTAAGTATGAAAATTACTGTAAAAATAGATGTACTCAAGTAATGTAATAAAAAGTATAAGTAAAAAGTAAAACAAAGCAAATGCAGTTTGAATTACATTGTATGATTTTTGGTAAACTTTGAAAGTCAAATTCACTTGAAATAATATAAACAGCCAAGTGCAGGAGAAATTTAGACCAAGTTTAGACAGAAAATACAACCTTTTTCTAAGCTTTCAGTTTTCATTCTTCAAGTAAAGTCAGTGCTATGCACTTTAAAATTGTACACAATCAAGTGCATGCAAAATTTAGACCAGGGAGTGTATACTAAGAACATGGTTAAGTGATAAACCAGGTCTAGTTAACCTACAGGAAGTGGTAAACCTGCTAATAGATACACCTGCAGGTTATCATTTAGTTAAGAAAATTAGGACTCTCTGCTATTAGATGCTTTACCTTTACCACAAGGTTAATTTAACCTGCTTTACCACTGAACCAGCATCTTATCCTGTTGGTGGTGATGAACAAGACCAGGCAAGTCCCGACTTTGTCGCAGTCAATCAGTAGGTGGGGTCAAAACACTTGCGTGCGTGAGTCTCTCTCTCTCTCTCTTTTTGTAACGAGTAACTAAACCAAACATTGAAAATGTATTGGAGTAAAAGTATGCAATTAAGTTCAGAAATATAGTGAAGTAAAAGTAAAAGTTTAAAAAAATGTTATACTCGAGAAAAGTATAAAGTACTACAAAATATACTTAAGTACAGTAGTGAAGTATTCTTACTTTGTTACTATACAACACTGAAGAGCTCCATATACCTTAGACCATACAAGAGGTACATAACTGAACACATCCATATTCACAAGCCGGTTTTAATGTCCTTTTGCACACGTGGGCGTATGTAGATCAGCGTTTTCATGTGCACGTGTGGGGCGGAGCATTACCAGGACTGCAGTAGCACATCAGACAATCATTAATTCAGTTGGGTGTCAGAGTTGGCAATTTTTCTTCTTATGGAGGCATCTGGTCAATACAGTGTCTCTCCAGTGGTCTGCAGGGAGCACATGAAGAATCTCTGCTCAGCAGTATAAGGATAAAGCACTATGAAATTGTTTATTTTTTGTCATCTGGTAGCCAGCAGTTAATTATAGATAAAGTTTTGTGGAAGTCTTTTCGAGTGGTGGGCAGCCTGAGTGATGGGGCATAAGCCAGCGACATGATGTGCAGCAAAGCATTTCATTATTTCCCTCACCTTGCAACAGTCAAGGGATGCTGCTAAACAAAATTCTGCATTTTGTTTTATCTGGCACCTTTAGTTAAGTTTTCCGTCTGTTTCAGAAGACAAGGAGCACAGGTTTTCCAGAATATTTATTTCCTTTTTAGACTAGAATGTTTATGATTACTGTCTTCTTCTTGTTGTTTTTTTTTTGTGATATTTTGTAATATGTATAAATCAATATTATATCCATGGTTGTTGCTGATTTGCTAGAGCTAAGGCCAAAATGAATCATATCCCTGGCAGATTATAAAGAACTCTTGTAATATTACCAACACATTAATTCTGACTGTAAGTAATATTCATGTTTTGGAGTAGCCACCCAGAGGTCTGAGTTGAATCACCAAAAATAAATAGTCTAAATACCAGTGGAAAGATGAAAAGTGCTGGCCAGCAATTAGAAGAAGAGTTTAACTGCTGTAAAATAAATGTTTCCATTAATTAGTGAGAAGGATAAAAAAATATTTACAGTTTTTTTGATTAAATGTGATATTTCAATTAATTTCTTCGTCATTGTGCTATCATGTTTTGAGAGGTTTCTGCCGCATTTCCTATCTGAAAATAAATGTCATGGTTGAATAAAAGTATTTCAAATGTAAATTAACCAGGGGTATGAATAATTTTGGTTTTACTGTATATGTTCTGAGGCTAAGATAAAACTGTTGATTGACACTAAAATATTTTATTGTCTTGGGTCGTTCTGAGGAAAATAGATCTCTAAATTACATTTATCATCACTAAAAACCTGAATGTCAATAACAAAAAACATTCAGGACATTTGATTTTCCAAATCTTTTAGTATATTTAAATAATACCCTTGATTCAGATACAGCCTTGATTCAGAGTTCAGTTTTAACCTGGTGCTGTTTGATTGGAGAAGGATTTGATTGATGTGACATCAAGCTAGATTTTCTTCATATTTTTTGACATGCTATGTTTATATGAAATTTTATAAAAACGTCTTTTAAAAAACTGATACATTGTTTTAGATGATGATAGATGCCTGTGTTATTTTCTAACAGGAAAAAAAAAAAAACTTTGTTGGTTGAATCTAAATAATTTCATATTTAAAACTGCCAGGTATGAATAATGTATCTGAAGCATCAATTAATCCTGTTGAAATCTGTTTAACCTTACAGCTTGAAATGCTTTTCATTCGAGACAAATGCACATGTATTTAACTTTAAGTCTGCTGGACATCTGGTCAGTCTCTATTATCTAAATATACCATACATGTAAGTAACTTTATTATAATAAATATTATATTTACTAATAAGCAATGGTTATAGAATCAATTAGATTATATATATCACTTGTTCCTGAAGACCTTTTTTGACTCTGTGGTGGCACCAGCCATCTTCTATACTGTAACTTGTGGGAGCAGCAGCTTGTCTGCAGCGGAGAAGAAGTGGTTAGATAAGCTCAGTAGGAAGCCCAGAGGTGTCCTAGGATGCCCCCCTGCCCAGTGCTGGTGGTGGGAGAAAGAAGGATTCTGGCAGAAATAACATCACTGTTGGACAGAGTCTCCAACCCCATGCATGAAGCTGTTGCAGAGCTGGAGAGCTCCTTCAGAGACAAACTGCTGAATCCTAATAGCACAAAGGAGCATTATAGCAGCTCCTTCCTTCCAGCAGCTCTTAGACTTTATAGCCATCACTACTCCATGTAAACACAATGGGTGTTAACATCTTTAAGTTTCTTTTTTAGAATTTTTGTAAATACCAAGTTTTGTACATTTTTAGAATCACCTTACTCAGTTGCAGATTTCTTTCATCTGACTATGCTTTTCTTTAAAGGACTATACAATATTTTTTATATTTAGTAAATTTGGCCTTACTGTGAGGCATCCTATTCTCATTTTGTGTTTTTTAAATTTTTTACCTTTATGTGCATCTTTGCGCTTCAGCTTGCCTGTCACTTTGCTGCTGATAAACCTGGGTTTCACTAGTGTGGGGCAATGTTGATTCAACAGTTATGTGTTTTACTGTCTGTATAAGCTTCATCCTTCATTTAGAGCACTTTGGTCAACAGCTGTTGTTTTTTGAGCACCCTTGAAAATAAATTACATTTTCTTTTGACTTCCATGAATACTGATGCTTTGCAATATCGTGTCCACTATTATGTGCACCGTTTTTTTAGGTTTTGATTTGTTTTTAGACTATAAAAAGAAATTGAGTAAAAAAAAAAAAAAAGGTAAAAACTGAACTTTAGTTTGATGTTCCTCTAACAGTTTAATCTTGTAAAACACTTGGTACCACTCCCCTAATGAGGGAAAGCTCCACATTAACAAAAAAGTTCCTCTTTATTTATCAAAGGTACTTTATGAATTCTACGTTTAGTCAATAAGTGATTAATAGTCTGTGTTGTGCTATTTAGACTGTAAATCTGTTAAGCATGGTTGCGTGCTAGTCCTATTTTTAATTGTATCATACATCATTCAGACTTGGCTGGGCTGGAGGGCTTTAAGCTGCACCTTCATCCCTACTTGCAAAGGGAAGAAAACACATATGAAAATATGTAGCAAAGTGATGTCATGGAATCTGATGCTTTGCTACAATGCCAAAACTTTGATGCCATGTAATATCAACATCTTTGTGGTATTTGATGGTTTTTGATGCCAAACAGACAAAATACTGTTGTTAGACTTAACAGGTGGAGTACTAAACTGTAAAACTGTGAGAGACATCAGAAGACAATCACTTAAAATAAAAAAAACTTGACTGCAGTAGAATAAAACACTCTGTAGAGATGAAAAAACAAACAAAAATCACATAAGCAATAGAACAAGGGAAGGAAAAACTGTTTAGTCGCGACTTTTAAAATATGTTATGTTTCCAATAGGCTGAATGAGCTGACACAATTAAATTATATCCTATTAGTAAAATGAATAGAAGACAATCTTGTGTGTTGGAAAACACTTTGTGGGGGCTCCTTCTCGGTTTCTTTGGGGATTTCCGTGCTCCTTGCCAGCTGTCCGATGCTGTGTTGGTCTGGGCGTGGCCAGGACAAGGTGGGGCCAGTTTAACCTATACGTATGTTTGGACTTTTTTATAGACAAAATGCAAAAAAATCTGCTTATTTCGGAGCTACGAACATAATTTAATTAAAAATAACTAATTTTAACCTAGTTGAACTAACTGCAGAACTGTTTTTTGTTTAAGGGGAACTGTCACAAAGCAGCAATGAATAGACTATATCTATGAAAGGTTTAAAAAGGATGTATTAGTAGCTAGTTTATTATGAGTCCACTTGGTATTCCAGAGCAGGATCAAAGTTTTCCAACTTTCAGTGATGCATAATGAAACAAGTTTAGGAGAAGCTCTGTACTGGTTCAAAATTACTCTGTTTCGGTGCCGATGGTAAATCTATCAGACGAGAAGTGAGGAGCAGAGCTGTGCTGTGCTCCGAGTCAAAGACTGATCAAAGGGCAACTTTTATCTGACACTTTACAGCAATTTGAGCGAGGGACAGAATGGCTTCCAACAGTAAGAATGAGGGGAAGGGCCAGAAGAAGATTGAGTCAAGCAAAAAAAAAAAATTAAATATTAAATATGCAGTCAGAGAACGAGTTGCACATTAACTCATAGATATAACAGAATTTTATATTTCTGTGCATCGATTCAGTCTGTTACTTACCCATATGTTGTATTTTGCTTAATATCCCTAATAGTGTGGGAAGATTACAACATTTCAACTTTATATACATTGATTTAGGAAAGCCATGGTAAAAAGTTTGTTCAACAGATTTAGGCATAGCATAAGTTGGTAACATCCTGAACAATTGAAGTGTGAACAATAACTGTTGCTGCTCAAATGATCTCAAGTTAAAAATTAGAGGCAATTAAATGGTGTAAAAACTCTATCTTACATCACTGCTGACAAAAACAAAGAAACTACCGGCTCTTGTTACATCTCTCCTGCCCTTGATTAGGGACTAATGTTACCATCAGTAACATTTTACAAATTCTGTAATGCATTTTTAGAATTGAATCTTCAACACGTCACCATTTAAAGGGGTGTTATCGTCCCTGCACCTGTGGTGCTGGGATAGAACAAAGGCTTGAAGCTGTCTGCAGTTTAATAGTTTAGCCAGTTTTCACTAATAAGTAACTAGTCTGATGCATTGAAATTAAAGGGGACTTCTTGTCAGTGTGATGCAGTACAGCTTTTAATAGTTTACAGTTTAAACCATGTCAAGTCTTGATTCAAAATGGATCTGACATTCTTCACATCTGGATGGAACCTTATTATAACTTAGTCTGCTTTTTATGTATGAAAACATGGTTCTTGACCAAAATAGGTGGACTGCTACCTCCAAATCAGGGGTCCATCTCTGTCTTAAGTGAATGGTTTCAGATATCTAAAGACGTTTGATGTTTCATCTAGACATAACAAATCTAAACTTGATGTTTCATTCACTAGTGGAGGTAGGGTAGTGTGGGAAATTGATATTTGGAGGGAGAGTTAATCTGTTCTGATGTGGCTACTGCTTAAGTTTGTTGTGGTGAGATGGATTGTAGCCAGAAAGCAAAGCTCTTGATCTGTGAGTCTGTCCTTGCTCTGACCCTTACCTAGGGTTATTAGATATAGTTAATGACCATAAAATATACATTAATGCTATAAGGGATTGGAATGAAGAGTCAGCGCTGACATTTCACCAGAACACTTCCTAGGCACCTAACTTTGAAAGAAGAGAATGGAGAATGAAGGGTCACACTGAAAAGCCTGGAATGCCTCCAGAATGATTTTTTGCTTCATTGTCACAATCTCTGTAGTGTTTATTTTTCTCCCATTTTATGCATTGCCTGATTCAGGCATTACCTTCATCTCAGTTGCTCTAAGCTCCCCAACCCTCTCTCAGCTGCACTACATCAATAATCCCTGTTCTGTTTCTTGTTCAAATAATCATTCTTTCTGTAACATTTCCACAGTTTCCTTTAAGTCAATGTCCGACTGCCTGTTGTGCCTAAGCTTCGCCATGCCTCTTGGGTCATGTCCCTTCTGCCTGTTAACTTTAGTTTATTATTAGTATGTTGTATTTTCAGTTTTACCTTTGAAATTCAACTGCAATTTAGCCTAATTGCCTCCTGCTCTACTTCTCAGTTTATAGAAGTTAGATTGGCTTCGATAAGTGGGTGGCTTATGTGGCAAATATAAATATTTATAACAGTAATATTAAAGTTAGAATTTAACAAGATGTGAACACAATGAATGTAAAAAAACAACAACAAAAAAAAACATTGACAAATTTTTGTCAAGCAAAACTGGCATTTAAGAAATATGCTGACATAGCAAAGGTGTTAAGTGCATACTAGTCTGGCCAGATTTCCAGGATACAAAAAAAATAATAATAAATAAACAAAAAACAAAAGATGCAATAAATAACAGTATTACAGTAATGATTCATTTTGCTACATAAAATCATATTTCTGAAGATAAAGGAAAAGGATGAGAAAGTAAATTGATGCATCTGCACAGAGCACTGGAGAGCCCTTTACAGAGCGAGTATGGACAATATCACAATCTTTTTCCTGAGACAAATTGTCAGTATTTTCTAATCCTTCAAGATCCAATAACATCATATCACAAGACCCTTAATAGACAATAAGCAAATTAATATCCAGAACTAGATTGATCACTCTTTACGATAGATATAAATGTGTTAGTCAAGAATTTTGTCATGATTAAGGGTTTTGTTTGTTCATTTTGACTTTTCTATACTTGAATTAGCCACCATCCTATCAGCCTATCACCTCTCAGCCACCAGCCACTATCCAATCAGCTCAGTCACCAGTCAATTAGCCCAGATCAACTCCACCTGCTGCCTGTAATTACTGTTAACTCTGCTCACCTGTTCACCTGCCAATACATACCTGCCTCAGTCATCCACTCACTGCAGGAACATCACGTCTGATCTCATCCTTTGTGATGTGCTCTGTCTCTACCAGTTCCTGTGTGCTCGGCCAGCTGGACTATTCTGTTGCCTGTGTCTGCGTGCTACACAGGTCTGCTTTTTTTCCCATGAGTTCCAGTGACTCGCTCTGCTCTTCCACATCACCTGTTCTGATCAGCTCCTGCCTTCTTCACTGGTCTGGCCTGTCACTACCTGCATCTGGTCAAGTCTGGTTCTGCTTGCTCACCTTACCTGCCATTACTCACCCCTGGCAACAATACTGTTAAAAACATACCTCTGTGTCCGGCAGAATCAGGATCACCAGCAATACCCACAATACAATATTAGGCCATTAGACCTCTACATAAACATGAACATTTTCCCACTCGTGTTTGATTTTTCTATGTAAAAAAACAACAGATGATGTGCTTATTATATATATATATATATATATATATATATATATATATATATATATATATATATATATATATATATATAGTGTGTGTGTGATGACAAAAACAACCTGAAGACATTAAAATTGTTCTTCTGGTACAATATTTTGAAAGTAAATAGATCTAAATAACTGAATAAATGCTGTCTAACCAATTTCTTCCAGTTTGGCATTTTACTCCATGTGTTCAATAGCAATGATTTTATTAGCATTGAATATTTGTACACGCAGGCACCGCCACTATTATTTTATTTTATTTTGCTTATTCCTGCATGTTTGTCATTCTGGATTCTTGATTACATTCACCGTAAATGGTTCATTAAAAACACCTAAAATGAAAGCCTCTGTTGCTCATGCCTCAGCGAGGGGTAATTTGCAGGAGATGAGTCTACAATTCTCTATGTCAACAGGAAACTAATTGTTGTTTGTTTGCTTTGTCTTTTTTTAATGGCTGTGAATTCTTCCCTCCAGCAGGGCACTAGTGGATGGGGAGGTGAAATAGAGGTGAAATAAGTGGTAGAGGGGAAATGATATACATATGCAACAAGATCAGGGGTAGGAGATTGGACATGCAAGATTACAAAATTTTCATTATTGTCTGCACTAATGAGAAAATAATTATACAACAGCTGACTGTGCACACTGTGCAGGGAGCTAAATGTAGGGGGCAGCACACAGTACTGTTAAGACTTGGCTGATTTCGGGGAAAATAGATAAGATGTACTTATCAAACAAATTATTTAGAAATTGGAAAATAGATTGGATTTTGTTATATTGTTAATATCACCACACTGAGGGAGAGATTAAATCAAAAACTCACCACAGTTAGCTTTTCTTGCCATCCCAGGAAGGAAGATGCCACCATGGACACACACACACATATATATATAAATAAATAAATATATATATATATATATATATATATATATAAAAAAATAAAAATTTTGAAATAAAAATATCATTATTTTTCTTGTAGCATGGGCCCAGATATACTTGAATACATAAAGGTCTCCTATGTTTTCAGAATTACTGAAAGTATAATTGAAATAGTGCCTTGACATTTTGTTCTTTAACCCATTGTGTGTGGATGTACACACACCATTGTGCCATTGTTAGAGAATCAGGCTGGTAATTAACCTGAATCGGCATCCAAGTTCTTCCACAAATTCAGCTGTATTACATACAGAGGGTCTGCCAGCTATGGAGGGCTATCCCAGTAGGCCTGATATTCAATTAAAAGACGGAGAAGTCATGAGGCGAGACCGATGGACGTTGCATGGTCTGATGGTATGTGTCATGGCTAATTTAGCTTTGGTTATGAGATTGCAGAGGGGGTGTAAAGCAGCAGAGGGGACAAAGCTGGATAGAGGGGTTGAAGCAGGATGGTGGTTTAAATTTAAAAACTGAAAATAATATCATGACAAAGAATGAGAAAATAATAAACACGCACTGCAGTCTAAGTACCAAAGGTATGTCATATAAAGGGAAAGAGCAACTAGTCAGTCATGATGAGCACAGCAAATGAGCAAAATGACTGTCTGCGCCTAAGCTCAGATGATAAGCCCTTAAATGCCAGAAAGATGAAGAATTATTGTTCAATATACTAAAAAAAAAAAAAAAAAAAGTAATTTCCCCCCTCAAAAAACAAAACAACCACATTGAACGGAAAAAAAAGACTGGGCCCCTAAAAGTCAATGTGCAAACTTTTTGCTTTGCCCAGAGTGTTTTCCCAAAATGCAAACCCTTGTTTCCAGTCTAATCAGAGCTTATTTTGCACAACACTAAGTATATGATTAAAGTAATTTGTAAATATCAGGAATGCATCATTTTTGTATAAATATCAGACTTAAGATGGGAATATTAGTCCTTGCAACATTCATTTGAAAATGCCATACTACTCCTTGACATGAGGGCTGTGTGGATCAGGTGTTTTTTCCTCATGTGTTAAAAAATGTAACCAGTGTCTGCTATTGACCCACACTGAACCTAAATTTGCAGGTGGTGAGTAGTTTTACTCACGGGGCTTAAGGGATCTTCCATTATCTCTGGTAAAATTGAAGAAAAAGAAAAGTGGAGATGACTTAACTACCAAATTAGAGCTTGCATTTCGTGATTTCAACAGGGCTGTGTGCAGGTTGTGTGACGTGTGTGCCTTACCCCCTTTGATTGCAGGGTGTGTCTGGCAGGTGCATCTTCACAGCAGAAGCTCATCACAGGGCAATTAGGAGGAGCTTATAGAGGAGCGGAGGCAGGTGCCAGATTGGTACATTACATTTAATTGGGAAACATGGAACAGGTTTATGTGATGAATGCCTTATGGAAGAAACAATTTTACACATTTTATTTACCTGTAGTATATATAATGAAGAAAGGTCACATCTGGAGGAAGAATTATTAAAAGAAGGAATTTGTTGGTTAAATAGTCTTAATGTCATGCATAGCCAGGGAGCAATTATTATATACCGCATGCGAACGGGGTTAATAAATAGAATACAGTTGCTTTCTGATTTCACTCTTGAGAAATAGTTGGCGGTAATGCTTCTAGCTGGTTGCCAACCACCCTTATAACACAAGAAGAAGAAAAAGAAAAGGTGCCAGATTGTTCCAACTCACTGAATAGTAATCAGACTGCTTCCTTGGTTGTTATTTGAATACCCTATGTTCCTGCATCTTGTCCTCCTTCCAGAAAACCAGAATCCAGTCCAAGGTCTGTTCCAGGATTCTAGTCCTCTGTCTTCATTCCAGGAGTCCACGAGGTCATTTATCTCAGGATTCCTTCTGCTAATCTCCTCACCAGTCCTCTGGTCGCTCCTCTGGTTGCTCCTCTGGATACGCTTTCTGGACTTGCCTTCACTCCACCACCATCACCCGCCTGCCCGTCCACTATCCAATGCTTTGCTAACATCTCCATAGGTCCCCTGAAAACACAATACAAGGATAATTACCAATCCACACCACCAATCCACCTGCCAACCGCAGCCTCCATTGGTTTACTCACCTCCTCCCCGGGATCTTCATCAGCACAGCACCAGTAAGGCTCTTTTCTCATCACCATAAATTACCTTACATTGTTTCCCTCAACAATCACTTACCTCTCTTTCTCAGTGCCTGGACTCCTCCCCTGAACCCAGAAGAAATATAATTATTTTCTCTTTTTTTCAATAAACAGTATAAATAATGATTTGTTGTTGTAGTTTTTGCCTGCAGAAGGATCTCACATACGAACATCACGGTACAAACAAAAATGATTTATTAAGTTGGGTTAGTATGCCTTAAAGTACATTTGCAAATAATATGCTAATAAATGTCATTGCTAAATCATAAAGGGAAAAATGAATTTGTTATCTCACCTTGTACATTTTAAAGACTCTCTTTCCTCAAGTGTTTAGGAATGTTTTATTTGTGTTTTATTTAGGAATTAGAGAAGCTTAATTTTAACCTTTAAGACCCTAATTGAGCATAATATAATTAAATCCTTATTTTTGAGACTTTTGAGATTTTTGAGTTTTTCTTAGCTCTTAATTGTTATATAAAAGATGTTTACGGCTGCATGTTTTTCTTTATTATAGGAATGTATGGTCTATTGTGGAAACCAAAAGAGCTCCGCCTGTAACTATTATTAAGGTGAAGTGGCTTTAAATCTATAGTTTAAAAGCTTTGAGCTGGCCATCAAGCTCCTACCCTTTGTTGTTTTTCTGTGTAAATATTGTGATACCATGGAGCTTTCAAGCACACCCATGAAGTGTTTTCTTTTAAAGTCTATTTCATTTTTAAGGCCTTGCTTCTCAAATTGTGGTACAAGTACCAATGGTGTTGGATTATTTCCAATAATATTCGCTTGTCCATCTTTATTCACATACATGAACTTCACTGACATACAATTCTATGTGCAAGCTACTCGGAATTTTCTACCAGTTTTCCAGAAGTGCATCTTTGAGGTCAGACACTAAAGTTTCATGGGAAGGCCTTGGTCACAGGTTCCACCCAATTGTTTTTGCAAAGGTGTTCCATCAGCAGGGATGTGCACAGATAGACACTGGGTGGGGCTAGAGGGCCTGTTCCTTTTCCCCTTTGGCAAAAAAGTACCCACCTGAAATGTTTTTTTTTTTTTTTTTTTTTCAGTGTATTGCATGTGGCCGAAGCTAGCATCTTTATTTTGTCTAACAACCATTCACTGGATTGCCAGAAAGAAAGCTATGATGCTTAATTTCATTGGAAATGTCTCCTCTGCTCTAAAGTCCAATGGCATGCAATTTAAACCACTTCTTCCTGTACTTTGCATTGCACTTTGTAATGTAGAGTTACGCACCTTCATGTAAAACCTATTTCAGGCAGCTGTCTCTGCACTGTCCTTGAGAATGTCCCATGAAGAAAAGATACCATAAACTTTGTGGGTATTTAGTTGACTCTGAAGAGAGTAGGAGACCTATGCTCGCTTTTTCCACCCAATCATCTAATAATCCACTCATGATTTTTGATGGCAAACCACTAATGGCTATCATTCCCATTGCTCCCACTTTGTCATATTACCACTAATAGTTGAATGTTTAGTAGAGACAAAATATGACTACTCCACTTATTACGTAAGTGGCATGCTATTACAGAACATGCATGAATTGACTGAGCTCCTTAAGCAATTTACAAATTCATAAATGTTTTTAGAAGCATTAAGCATGTCTAAGTGATGGATTTTATACACCTCTGGCCATGAAAGCGATTGAATGCCTTGAATTTGATTATTTGAATAGGTGAGTGAATACTTTTACAGTGTAGTGTATCTGTGCTGGCTTCAGTGGTCCTCAGGTGAAAACAGGCATCCATTTTTATCAGTTATTTTCCAGCTAAATATGAACAGAAAACTGTGATGTTGATGAAGTATTGTCAGCCAAAAAGACAAGGTGCTCAGACAGTTACACCTTTGATGTGGCACTCAAGTTTTATTTCTCTTAGAGCCGCAGTAAAAATCAATGTGTTAACTCACATCAGTCACATGCGGTTTTGGGTCTGGCTATCGAGGCCGTGCAACGCTGCAAAAAATTCAGCAAGAAGGAAGTTTGACCGGACACCACAGCGGTCCCTAGATCAAGCTCCAGAATTTCACGTGCCAGAATTTGAAGTCGTGGGTCCTGCACCAATTTAGCTAGCTTGACTAGTGTAAACAAAACAGCTACAGAACAGCTGTGGCTGTTTCCTTAGGAACAGTGCGAGTCGGGGTTTGTGGCTCACCGAAACTGGATCAGAACCGCAACCCACACCGTGTTCAGTGTGAGCCCGGGGTTAGCATTTAATGAGGTGATACTTGTATAAGTTTGACGACCAATGTCTGATTGTGTAGTGGTGCTTTTACATGTGTAGATCATTTTTATGACACTTGAATCTGTAATTTCAGCATATGTTGCCATTTTAACAGAGCCAGGTAACTTCCAAACTTATCCTGGAGTGACCTCAAAACACTGCATTGTATTACAGGCCTAAGGCAACACTATATAGTCCTAAAATCAGCGTACTGTCTTGATAAAAAAAATATTATTTTGATTTTGAGTTAAAAAAAATCACAAATGAAAAATAAAGTTCAATGACAAAGACATGGTTGCAGCCAACATTGCTTGTGTGTGCATTCTGTTGGTCTTCTATGTGTTAAACTGTCCTCCTGTGCTTTTACATGTTATTTTAGAATTTAACTTTTTGTTGGCTTTTTAAGTCTTCTGCTTCACCATCTGTTCCTACTCCTCTCATGTCATGTCTTTATTGTCACTTGTCCTATTTTGGAAACCGCTTTTGCTTCCCTTTTCTGTTTGTCTTCCCTCTTTCATTGTTTCATCCGTTCTTCTATTTGTTCTCAGTGTGTGTATAGTCTTGTCTCACCTTCTGTGCTTTGTCAGTCCATCTGCTTCCGCGTGGCCTCATGTGGTTTTACACTCCTGCACTCATTTTTCCAGCCTCTCTACAGTCCCTGAGTCTTAGTTTGCCTCCCAGTATTTTCTTTTGTTAGAGACCATCATGTTTTTTTACTCCACCTCCTGTTGTTTTTATGGAGGAACTTTTGTTTGGTTGATTCTAGAAACACCTGGGACTCAGTTCTGAATTATATTTTATAATATATCTATAATTAAACTATACCCCACAGTGCTAGAATTGTCCAGAATTAGAGATGGATAATAATGGAGCAGCTGGAGAACTGGTACAGTAATTGACTGGTCTGAATTTTACTTAAAGGACATGTTTGCATCAACATGTAACTTTACATCAGTGTTGACAAAAATCAGATGCAGGGTTCCCCAAGGTTTGATATTCAGCCCACTCCTATTGAATGTTTCCACTAGCTCAAATTATGAGAAACTACAAGATCATTTACATTAACCAAACAGACGACACACAGCTCTGTGTTACAATGTCATCAGGTAACTATGACCCTCAAGCGTTGAGTAGATACAAAGAAAAAAATAATGCACGGATGTGGCATAATTTTCTACAGTTGAATACAAACACTATGTAATTAATCAACATGCAGCTTCAGTTATTACAGCTATAAACTACTCATCAGATCTGAAATCGGGGCGTGGTGATGGACTCAGACCTGAACCTTTAAAGGCACATAGAGGCAATTACAAAGTCAGCATTATATCACCTGAAGAACATTTCCTAGATTAAAGGACTAATGTCCCAGGAGGGTATTAAAAAAAAAAAACTCATCCATGGGTTTGTCTTTAGTCAAATTAATTACTGCAACAGTGTCTTCAAAGGCTTTACTAAAAAGTCAATCAGACAGCTGCAGCTGATCCAGAACGCTGCTGCCTGTGTCCTTGCTAAAAATAAGAAAGTAGAGCACGTCACCCTATAGTTCTAAAGTATGTAGTACAACTTTTCTTTGCCACTGCAATGCAATTATTTTCTTAAGTCTTCATCGTGTAATGTCTTGTTGCTGAAATATGCTAGATAAAGAACCTTGCCTTTCCCTATAATGTATAAAAGATTTTGATACTTAATGATACCAAAATAAATCAAAGCAACCTACTACTGGCTGATTCTTATTGAAGTCAACTCCATTTCCTCCCAAGGGACAATAACCAGACTGTAGAAAGGTTTTTTAATTTATCGGATGTGAAAGCAGGAATGATACATTCACTTGGACAACCTGTGGAAGACCTTTTAATTCCACATAAAGTTAGATGAAAGGACCACAACTTTAAAAGTACCAAAGGGTGAAGGGACAAAATGATGCTGCTGAAATTGCTATTTCTGATCATGATGTACTAGTCAGCTGACCAAAATAAAATGACGAAGCACACACCCTAAAAATAGTAAAACGGGGTAAAAAAAATGTCATCTTAAAGACTTGAAAACTAGTTTTTGAGAAGAAAAATATAGACCTGATATCTAAGTTACATAAGTTACCTTTTTATTTTTTCTTCTTAATTGTCTTTGCAGTAGTGGGGAAGAAACTCCCTCCCCCAATCCCAGAAAATGGTTTAGCCGCTGATGTTTTTTTTAGTTTATTAAGTTGGTCTTGTAAAGTGTAAAATGCATTGTGCTACAGGCAGAGAGGAAAATATGCAGGCTTGATTTGTCCCTTCGCTCTGAATCAAAAAGCCGCTTCATCACTTTGATATAAAGAAATGATACCACCGCTGTCACCTAAGGAACGTGCCTCAAAACACAGGTGCAGCCTACCTTCAGTTTGTTCTAGAATCCACTGTCATGTAGAGACAGACCTCTCTCAGGGTAGAACAGGAATGGAGAAAGAAAGTGATAAAATATTGTATCAATCATGTCTTGAAAAGTCACATCTGAAAATGTTTTCTTCAATTCAGAATGTCACGGGTTGGGGCCCATCTCAGATTAGCTCTTCGGGGGCCTGGGCAAGGCTGTCAGATGGCCTGGAACTGATATGCATTTTCCGTCTATCAGCAAGTTTGATTCCGACATTTATTCAACTTTTCCTCTGCTTTCAAGCTGTCTGAGCAGGTCAAAGAGCTCATTGGCTATGACAGCATCACAGTTTCAGTTGTAGATTCTGAAATCTGTTCCCAGAATACGTTTCACTCCTAACAAACAAACGAGGAGCGCTACCTTCTATCCGTTGACTTAATTAGGCAGCTGTGGCATCAGATAGGAGCTTATGTCCCCAGACTGAGAGAAGGACAGCATGCAATTTGGACAGGTGGCAAATATGTAGATAAATAATTTATATCTCACAATGCTGTTATCTTTTACAAGCGGTTGGATTATTTTTTCCGCAAACAGCTGGACCGAGGACAGATTTGTTATTTATTTGATGAAATCGTTGGCAATGACGCAAGTTCCTGAAGAATTAATATAGCATCCAACATGTAAAGTGGCTTTAAACCTTTTTTTTTTTATAAATTCTTTTACCAGAGAAAAACAGAGCTTTGGAAACTCAACAGAACACCCAGCTAGATAGACAGTGGTTTAGAAGTTACAGAAAATTAAATTGTTTAAAATAAAAAGGCTTCTTTTGTAAGGCATAGACAAACATGCAGTGCCTTGGAATAGTATTCAGCCCCCTTGGTGTTTTTTACCTATTTTGTTACAATGCACACTGTAACCCATCGACTGTCTGTACCCGCTTATCCATGCAGTGTCGCTGGTGCCTATCTCCAGTGGTTATTGGGCAAGAGGCAGGTTTACACCCTAGACAGGTTGCCAATAACTAGGTAAAAATACTTTGTTACCTTACTTAAGTAGAAGTTTTCGTTATTTATACTCTAGTGGAGTAATTCTTTTTTTAGCCTACTTTTTACTTTTACTCCTTAGATTTTCAAGCAATTATTTGTGCTTTCTACTCCTTACATTTTGAAAATAGTCTCATTACTTCTGTTTTATTTCAGCTTGTTTTTGTTCTGGCCAGTCAATAATAAAACAAAAAAATATTCAGATTAATAGCGCTACCCAAACAGAGTTGTTTTGGTTGTGGTTGGAGGCAGTTGTGTTTGACAAACACCGCAACAAAAACTAAACAAGAATAAAACGTAGAAGAAGAAGAACATTGCAATTTTAGGATTATAATTGTTATTTTCCTTTTTTTCCCCTTTTTTGATTAAGCACTAGGATGAATCATTTACTTTGACAACACTGTCTACTGCATACAGACAACAATACAAGGGTAAGTGAGTGTAATGCACTTATTTTCATGTCCAGTTTTGTTATCTTACATCTGTTGCCCTCACTGTAGTAACACTTGGATGTTTTTACATTACAATAAAAACAATAAAGCTGGGCATACACTGTTAAATTTTTTTTTTACCCTTTATGGGCCGCTTTTTAAGTCGTGCGAGAATTTTTTGTATCGGGCCGAGATTCAGCTGCATCGTGCGTGCTGCGTCGTGTAGTATATAGGGTGTAACAAGGGGCGATTAGCCTCTCACAACCACCTCCTGATCAGGAATCGTACGGTCGGATGAAAATCAAACATGTTTGAAATTCAGTCGGCCCTCGTGAGGTGAACGTGAGCGCATCCTGCTGTTGAAGCAGAGCTACGAGCTTCCATGAGCCGATTTCCCTCAACCTCACACACTGCGCATGTGCCAGCAAGAGAATTGACATGGAGTCAAACTACAGAGGAGCAACTCATGGAATTGACAAGGCAGCGCATTTCGTTCCTAGTGAGACAGATTTCGTCTGACAAGTTCAATAATGTTAATCCTTGATCATGCATAAAAACACCCAGGACTTTTCCAAGCAACAACCATATTTAATTGTTTTTTTTTTTTTTTTGCATTTAAACAGCATTATTTTGGACAAGGACAACCCAATGGGACTCATATCTGGATAAAGCCTGATTGTGATAATTCAACTCCATTAGCTTTTTTCCGATTGTGGCTGCAAGACCATTACACAAGGATCAATCAATAAGAAGTGGTTGGTGATATGATAGAAGACGATACAGAGAGAGACTGAGACTGAGGAAAGGATGAATCAGGAAGAACTGAAGCAGACTTCATGTATTTTATTTAAGTAAGAGAACAAATCAAGAAGAGGGTTGAAGGAGAACACTAGTTTCTCTGGCCCTGAACAAAACCTACACTTGTATTTATCATGCTGGGAGCTGGAGGTAACTTGTAAGTCAGAGGAGTAGTCAAGTCTTTCAGTACGAGTATGTGAACTTAGTGTGTATTTGTGTGCTCAACCAAAGAGTGCCATGGCAGAGCAGACACTCTTTGTGTGGGCTGACACAGCGGGCAGGCAGGGCTGTGGAGTCGGAGAACATGTCTAGTCTGAGAAGGCAGCCTTTTTCTCAGCTTACAGAAGAACTATTTTGAAGATGCTGGTCTTTGACTTGGTTTCCATTTTTCTTAATGATTTCCTTTTTCTTAGCTTCTGTGTAACTCAGATGCCTTTCATTCCTTATAAATGACCAATTATTAAATTTTTTCTCAGGTCATCCTCTCACAACACTGTTTTTGTGTGTAGTTTGACATGTGATATTAACTTCAGGCAAAGTCAGAAATTAAATCTTCCATGTGTTATCGCTCCAGTCTTTAACTCAGCAGATCTGAGCCAAAGTGTGACATCAGCCAGGTCTCAATATTTATGGTAAGTTGGAAAAAAAATGTATGTCCCATCCATTCTTCCATCTGTCCGTTCTTTTGCCTGACCAGCCAGCTTTCAACTTGCTGCTTTCGTGTTTAAGGCCTGACCATGACATAAATTCTGCATTTTTGTCAATATACTTATTTTTCACATGTCTGGCTGTGTAGAATTGGTGTATAAATGCCAAAGAGAGCCCAACAGATTATACTTTCGCTAGTGGAGCATCACTGCTTTCGCTATAGTGCTTCCCTTGATTTACATATATGCAAAACCGTGTATTAGATTTTATTCTGGAACTATTTCTGGAACTATTTTCAATGGACATAAAAACAGGAAGGTAGAAGAGAAAAAAAGGAAGAGGAAAAAGATGAGATAAAATGCTGAAAGGGTGAAAAGGTGACAAAAATAGAGGAGAGGAAAAGATAAAAAAAAAACAGCAAAACCACCGATAAAGTATCACAGGTACAAACAACCAACACCTTGATAACATCACTGAAAAATACACAGTAATATTTAAAATAAGATGTTTAAAGTGACAGCTAAAGATAATAATAGGGGTTTTAAGTATAGAAGTGAATCTGTAAGCACCTGAAATTCAAGCATCTGTACGTGTTTGCGAGAGTGCACTTGTTTATGTAAGGTTTATCCATAAGAAAAATGCTCAATAGTGCTTGTGAGAAGTCAAAACCTCCCAACAGCCACAGTGCCAAAGCCCCCAGGAGTTGCGTCGACGAGCCCGTGGCCTCCGCCGGCAGCCAGCTACGCCTGAGCGGATCCAGCCATGGGCCCAGAGACCCAAGGCCCTGGGGCACCCCGCCCCACCTTTAAAAAGGCCAGTAAAAGATAAAAGGGCCAGTTAAAATGTTTCTTCTTGTAGCTCTCTGATGGTTTCTAACCTGATGTTTTGCAGAAACTAATTAACTCATTAACTGTAAAGTAACAAGAGCGTACGTTGATTGTGATTGATTTTGTTCAACCCCAAAAAAATTATTTGCGCAAACTAAAATAAAACAATTGATCATCGAGTCTATGACAAGGGAAAAAAAACACTGGAATATCAGAACACAGAGGATCACATAGTCCTAATGTACTGTACTTCCTTCTAATATGTTAATTTAACCAAGGGGCATGCTGAAAAAGGATTTAAACACTCAGCAATATGTTTTGGCTGAGCATGCAGAATTAGTATACAATTAATGGAAGCTTAGCTTAATTAGTACAAAAGTAGCTGTTGAAGGGAGCAAAATCTTTCTGTGCATGCCGAGCTCCAACTGAGTTTGCCTGTATGGCTAATTAAAACTGGTGAGTCACATTTAGCATTTGCAGTGTAGTTATAAATGTAGAGAATGGTATAACTGCTTATTTGTATCCACCAAATTATTTACCAAATGGTTTAAGAAGTACAAAAATGCAATATCTAAATATGACATTTAACAAGTGTGTTGTGGCATTATTTAGAAGCCAGACTGTCGGAGGTTTGCTCTTGTACAACTGGATGTTGAAGCATGCCTTCTCTTTCATTCTTAAAGTCAGTCTCAATTCATATCTATATGGAGGGTAATAACTTTTAAGCAAGTAGAGACATCCATCAGTTTTCCTAAGGAGTTGTGTTGTTCTAAATGTTATTATTGTAATTATTATGTTGGATTTAAGGTAGACACAATCTTGACCTGGTCCATGGCTATTCCTTTGCACAGTGTCCATTTCATAAGATAAGTTAACTTGGTACAACAAAAGATACCTAAACATGACTCTACAACAGAAATTTCACATTTATTCATAAATAGCATTTAGGATGAAGTGTTTCAGAAAATTACAGCAGTAAACAAATTATGGAAAGAAAAGTTTTATTTTTCTTTCTTCTGGTTTGAGGTTCCTCAGTTTAGTTTTGGCTGTTGGCTCTTTTAGCCAATACTTAGGTTTTAATGTTAGAATTTTTTTTTTCTTTTGACCATATTATACCCCATTTGCTAAGATAATGTGTTTCCAAATGGTTAACTTGTTAGCAGCTAGTTCATTTTCACTCTCCATTCTGTTTTTTTAGGAAATTTAAACCATAAGTACTTTAAAATATAGAGCCACTGGAAATGTTCTGATCAGTAGTAGCTCCTATGGCTTATTCTATAGTTTTCTATTTAGGCTACAATTCTGCTCAGTTCAATATTACTTTCTTTCCAGTACAAGAAGTTTAATGTGAAACGTCATCATCAAATAGTTTTGGCCATTGTTTTTAAAAGTAAATATTTTGAAGCATCCATCCATCCATCATCTAGATTCATCTATCTGTATCTGAGGTCAAGGGGGTTGGTGCTGAGGCTAGTGTCCATTTTTAGCAGTAATTGAGTGAGAGGTGGCTAAAGTGTACATCAAGTAGTAATCTTTTGAGAAGTAAGTTTTGAGATTCAGTCTCCAGAATGCTTATTATCGTAGTTCAAAAAAGTCTCTGTAAGACTTCAGACTTTTCATATTTATTTTTGAGCTCTTTTCATCAAATTCAGCCTCAGTCAATAAAATATTAAGGCTTTTTCAAGACCTTCCTTCTTTTGGGCACTTGCTGTTTTGAAGTGTATTTATTTTGTTGCAAAAGGCCAGGCTTACTTAACTTTACCATCAGCTTATTTTACACATAAAGGAGTGTTTTTCATTTAGTTGGTTAAATGATGAGTGACACTAATTGCACAAATAACTGTATGCCGACTAAAACATTTCAAGATGATTGTACCAACGTGTCTTGTTTGCAAATTGTTGCTTTTTAGATGAGAATGCTGTAAGCGTCTTTTTTTTTTTGTCAAAACAAATATTTGGTCAATGCAAATATTATTAAACAGATAACTTCTTTGTATGACGTGAAACACATTACAAACATTAATTACAAACAGAATGATTTCTTTCAAACCTTTAATTACTTTATTATGAGTTTACACTTAAAGTGAAAGAATAGACAGTATTTGATATTAGAATATTACATTAGACCCTTAAAGAAATTATAAAAATGTTTCAGCTGTAGTTGTAAATGAAAATATGGCCCTATATTTGCTTTTATATGATCAAATATAGATTGCCACTATAACGTTTTCCAAACAAAAAAAAAATTAGAAATTCTACACAAACAACATCTCATTATTTTACTAATTTAAGTGTAAAATTAGTGACTGTTTAACATTTTATTTTCAACATTTTGATTGTAAACTTCAGAGCAGAAAGAGAGCTTAAATCTGCCATTTGTGGACTCTAAATGTGCATCAACTTTTAAATCCTCTTGCCCACTGCTGATTTTGTTTTAGATTACATTGTATCAAATAAAAAAAGGTTTTCTCGCTCATTAAGTTGGGTGGAGATCAGTTAATTTTTTAACCTACACAACTTCTGAAAACATATATTTTGTGTGAACAAGTGTAAACAATAACTTTAATGCAATGGCAGTAGCATTTACACCATGAATACATTCAAATCAAAAAAAAAATGCATAAATGTGAGTCTTGCAAACAGGTGGCTTACCTATTCTTCTTTTGCTTTGATCAATAATGTAACAATGCAATGTCGCAAGCCTTTTTGTGTAGGTATAGGCCTACTACTACAGGTGCTGGTCATATAATTAGAATAACATGAAAAAAATTATTTTTTTCAGTAATTTCATTCAAAAAAGTGAAACGTGTATATTATATTCATTCAGTACACACATACTGATATATTTCAAGTGTCTACTTCTTTTAAATTTGATTATAACTGACAATTAAAACCCCAAATTCAGTATCTCAAAAAATGTAAATATTGTGAAAAGGTCCTTTATTAAAGACACAGTGCCACACTCTAATAAGGTAATTAACTCAAAACACCTGCAAAGGCCTTTAAATGGTCTCTCAGTCTATTTCTGTAGGCGTCACAATCATGGGGAAGACTGCTGGCTTGACAGTTGTCCAAAAGACGACCACTGTGATGGTTGAACAAGGAGGGCAAGACACAAAAGGTCATTGCTAAAGAGGCTGGCTGTTCACTGAGCTTTGTGTCCAAGCACATTAATAGAGAGGTGAAGGTAAGGAAAATATGTGGTTGAAAAAAAGCAATAGAGATGACCACACACTGGAGAGGACTGTGCAACAAAACCCATTCAAAAATGTGGCTGAGATTCACAAAGAGTGGACTGCAGCTGGAGTCAGAGCTTCAAGAACCAGCATGCACAGACAAATGCAAGACATGGTTTCACATGTGTTCCTTGCGTCAAGCCACTCTTGAACAAGAGACAGGATCAGAAGTGTCTCGCCTGGGCTAGGGGCAAAAAGGACTGGACTGCTGCTGAGTGGTCCACAGTTATGTTCTCTGGTGAATCGAAATATTGCATTTCCTTTGGAAATCCAGGTCCCAGAGTCTGGACAAAGAGAGGAGAGGCACAGAATCCACATTGGTTGAGGTCCAGTTTAAGGTTTCCACAGTCAGCGATGGTTTGGGGGGTCCATGTTATCTGCTGCCATTGGTCCATTGTGTTTTCTGAGATCAAAGGTCAATGCAGCTGTCTACCAAGAAGTTTTAGAGCACTTCATGCTCCCTGCTGCTGACCAACTTTATGGAAATGCAGATTTCATTTTCAAACAGGACTTGGCACCTGCACACAGAGTCAAAGCTACCAGTACCTGGTTTAAGGACCATGGTATCCCTGTTCTTAATTGGCCAAAATCAGTATGTAATGAATTAATATAATATGCAAATTTCCATTTTCAAATGTAATTAGTGAAAACAATACATTTTTCCATGATAATCTAATAATATTACCAGCAATTGTATAATAATAAGACTAAGAATAAGACTAAATTTAAACTGAATCAGGCTGACTTTTCTGTTGCCCTTTGGCTAAAGCATAAAAACACTGACAAACGACGCATACTCGTAATATTTACGCCTTCCCAAAAAAGTTGTGAAATTGTATTGTCTTATAGTAGAATGGATAATGGGATCTCTTTGCCACTGATCTTTTTTATAGTTTATTTCATTTTATGGCTTCCTCCTCATCTTGCTTGTCATTCTTTCTCTCCTCCACTCTGAAAGCTTTTTCTTGGCAATCATCTTAAATTCATATTGCCTGCTTTATAACAGACCATCCAAACAATCCATATAGAAATAATAAATGAAGCGACGAGGATGGACACTGAATATTAAAAGGAATGTAGGAAACGTATGATGCTCTGGAAAAAAAAAAGATTAAGACTTTAGGTAGACAAAAAAGTAGTGTGAGTTGTAGTTTTATCCGTTCCAACTGTAAACTTCAGTGATGGAATAAGATGGAAAGTAAGGTAAGGCCACATTTTCTACACAGGGACTGCTGTGTCAATAATGTGAATTGCACTGACTGCATTAATTGCTAATGGAATGAATTTAAGTACATTGGAACAGGAGCCCATTTTCACCACTGTTCTTAAAGATTGTTTGTCAAAGCTATCCTAAAGACACACTACAAAAATGAGGAAACATCACTCGGTTATCATCCAACCTGAATTTTATTAACTTGCTTATAGTGAATTTCTTTTAGAAATTATAGAGTTTTTATTTATAAAATGCTGTAGACACTAATGACATAAACACATACAAATCTAATACAAATACAAACAAGCATTTTATTTAAAGAATTGAGCTTTGTTAATAAACTATATATTTTTAAAATATTGATAAATAACAGTTTGACCTAATCCTGATTAAATGTGGTTTCAGGTTTAAGAACACATGCTGCTTATACCATACTATAAAATACAAATGTCTTACTTAGGAAGCTGAAATACTGGTTATGTTGACAAAAAAGTCTATTTAGAAATTTGTAATGAGATGCTATAAAATTAAGCACAAAATCAGTTAGTGTGCTAAGCAGTGGAATAATCTGCAGCCGTCTATCACAGAGTACATTATATAACTGTGTTGTTTTCTTTGCAGGACCTCTGTGAAGCAATATAAGCAGAATAGCCATTATACCATAATTCCATTTCAGGGGGAATGATAATGAATGGGACTGTCAAGTAGGCTGCTAACTGGAGTCCAGTAATTGCTCATACAATTAGGAAAAGGATAAAAACACTTATTTTCTCCCTATTGTAATTATTACTTATATTCTACAGATTATTAGTGCCTTGTGGACTAGATCAAGTACTCAGACCCAGACACATATAGCTACTACTACCGGAAGAGAAAGTTCTAGACTGACTGCACTTACATTTAAGTAACAGAATGCTAATTTCCTGATAATTTTTAGCTTAAGAATATTTTTTTTAACTGTGCACAGCTTACTATTGTGACATGAATAACTATTCTGTGCAAGACCAAACAGGTGATTGACACATTCCTTTTTAGAATAATTTTTTCCTGTTTAAACTGGCAGCCATTACTGCTTCCCTAAAGGGAAGCATCTTGATGTCTGCTGTGTATGTGCTATGTGATCAGCCTGATACAGACACAGAAAGCTAGTGTCTACTGATATCTTTGTGGTGACCCATTTTTTTAACAGAAGGAAGCCATTCCCTTCTTGGTTTATATCTAAAACTGAGGGGTTATAGTTTAACCATCAAAACTGAAAGCGTATGTTGAGACATGGTTGCGTTGGAGAATCTGCATGAAGAAGGGTTTTGGCACTGTGGCTGTTGTTGTTGTTGTTTTTTCTGGGGCTCCTGGTGTTGGTCCCTCTTGGGCCCCTTTGCTCTGGGGGTCTTTCGGGCATCTGGGGTTCCGGTTTCTCTAGTGTTCTGGGAGGCTGGTCTTTGGCTCCTCACAACCACAATTGAGCAATTTTTGCTTATGGCTAAACCTTTCAAACACAAGTGCACTCTCACAAACACCTACAGGTGTTTGGATCCAGGTGCTTACAGATACAGAAAACCCTACTGTTAGCTTTAGCTGTCAATTTATACATCTCATATTAAATAATAATATGTATAATTCAGTGAAGTTATCAAGGTATTTGTTGTTTGTCCCTGTAATCTTTTATCTGTTGGTTTTGCTGTTCTTTTTACATCTCTCTCTGCAGGTGTAGAAACAAACTCCAAGGATGCTATCTTGTTCTCTCCTTTTCCTCTCTTCAATTTTTGCCAGTTTTTCTCCCTTTTAGCATTTTGTATCATCTTTTTCTCTTACTTTCTTTCTCTTCTACCTTTCCGTTTTTGTGTCCATTGAATGTTAAATTGTACAAGAATAAAATCTAATAAAGATATTTGCATATATAAATAAAGCGGAGCACTAAGGCAAAAGCAAGTAATGCTCCACTTGTGAACGTAAATCTGCTGGGCTCTCTTTTGGCAGGTGTTGTGTAAAATCACTGTTAGTTTACATGGATGTGGATTTTCCATTTGACTTTAATAGCAGCAGTGATAAAACCTCTGTTTTTTTTTTACAGTAGTTATATATATTTTGGCAGGCTCGGGTAGACAGTGTGACTCTTCCCTAGAGCTTGTAAAAAAGCTCTTGTTCTCTGACAATGAAAAACTACAGTTTTCCTAATAAATTATGCTGCGGTCTTGCTCACACTTGATTTTCAATACTAGAAAAACAAGTGCAATTTGTGCCAAATGCCTGCATGAGTCATAGATCCCTCTGGATGATTCATAGATCCTGCTGCATTCGCAAAACATAAAGTTGTTTTAGACTTCTACTTTTCTAGATTTATATTTTCAATATCTTTGATTTTCAAAGTTCTTAATGTACCTCACCAGTCAAAAATCCCTGCTAGGATTAAAATACACAGTAGCAATCAACCAAGGGACTAAATAAATGTAGGTATTTTAACACAGATATAGCACAAAGATATAGCATTATATGCATATTTTTTCAGAAAAATAATCAGATTTTAGCAATAACTGTGTGGGACCTGAAAAAACAAGCATATGCAATGTTTAGATGTGCAAAATCAAGGAGCAAGTAACATCTACACTCCTTATTAAAACATTTAAGTCTTACTTACTGGTGAATGCAGTTTTCTCATTAGATACATTTTCTACTGTTACAATTAAATTTTTTTTTACTGTTGTATGTACAGCACAATAAGATGTTGTGAAATCAGCTAAAAGAGAGAGACTGCATGTTGGACTGTTGGCTGAAAGCCACAGGAAATGTGAGACTGTTGCAGGGTCCCTCGCTAGGGGGCTGCCCATCACAGCAGGTTGCCCGCTCTGTAAAGCCTGGCTGCCCGGAACCATTGTCCTCTTCTGCCCGCTGTTTGTCAGCAGCACCGGAGAGGAGAAGCACCTCTTGAGGAGAAGCCCACATGGGCTTCAGAGACATGTGCAGGCTGGACCCAACTAAGCAAAGAGTGTTTTCTGTGACACTAACATCAAAATCTTTCCTCAGCTTTTGCCGGAGAAAAGCTGATCTGAAAGTTGCCCCATCTGCAAGCTGTGCAGAGGCCCTCACAGGAAGCCCAAGGAATCCTAAAGTTCTGTTCACACTGTTCTTTAAAACAACAACACATGACCCATAATAACATCCAATGTACTGCAGGTCTAACTTTCTTCTTTTATGGTCTGTATTTTTGATTCAAAATTATGCTGGACAAAATGGGAGAGTTCCAAGTGGCTGCTAAAACCTCTGCTAAGGAAAATTAACATACTAACATACTTATACTTGTTTCACATATTCCAAAAAACATTTCTGTGGACCGATCTGATCAAACTTGGACTTTTTCTAAGATGTGTTTGGTTATTTTTTTTTAGTATCTTGCAGACACATTGAAGTCTGTCAAAGAAGAAAGTAAATAAAAAGAAAAAAAAAATCAACGACAGGGTGAATATTTTCATGTTGTACTTTGCTTTTTGGTGCTTACAACATTTGAACATGTATTATTTAATCTTTGTTTCATGTTTGTCAGACAACAGTTTTTTTTCCCCTACACATTCACCATTTCTCTACATTGTTTTGTTCTCTGTTTAGTTTTTCTATGCTTTGACAAATGAATTTCCCCTGTTAGGATCAATAAAATGCTCCTATCGGATCTGAGTGAATGGATGTGAGAGATGGTCTGCCAAAATAAGAGCCCAAAAACTTTTCTTTTTTTTTTTCTTTTTTTTTTTAGAATTCAAAACATATTTTCATTTATTTTAGAGAATGTAGGACAAATAAGAAATGGAAAGCGTGTCTTTCTCAAACAACCTTTGACAGTGATTCCATGAATTTTTGCACAGAAGACAGACCTGGCACTACATATACAGCTAGCACAGATGGAGAAGGTAACAGGGAATATGACCCACTTGCCATTTTACTGCTAGGATGGGAACACAATCCTTTTAAGCAAATATTGTGACTGAAATATGCATGCATATATAAACCATTTACATATCTAATGTCAGTATTATTACTGAAAAAAGAATCAGGAATTCAATGTTTTGCTGCCTTCAGCTCTTGACACCTTTTTCCGGAAGCAACATTTCTTTTTCAGGTATGCATTCACATGATTTAAGACTTACGACTGTAATGCTGCAGAACAGGAAATGAAACGATGCTGTTGTCTGTCGGAGGACAGAGGCATCCATCAAGCTGAGACTGGAATAAAGGGCAGCAATGGGAGTAATTATCTGTGGTAAAAGACAATGATGTGTGACTCTGCAGAAGAACCTCAAGAGCTAAAACACTGTGAGCCAAATAGCTTAAATTTACATAATCCATGTTTAATGTCATAGAAAAATACATGGGAAAAAAAGTTAGGTAGGACAAAAAAAACTTTGGAACTATAGAAACAGTGTTTCAATTACAGGATGTTAATTGTCTGTTAATCGGTTACACCTAAGTTACTCTTTGAACCAAAAAACAGGCCATACATGTAATTAGAATTTTTGAAATACATTTTTGTGCAGAAATGTTTTTAAGAGTAGATCAACTACTTTTCTATCATAAAACATATTCATATTATTTGTGTGTTTTAGTTAAAAGTGTTCAGTGTTTCTGTCTTGCAGACACAACATACATACTTTTCCTTTTTATCCAAACCATTATGTTGTTGCCCTGGATGTATGCTTAGGGTTTGACCATCAGGAAGATGACACTCCATTGCAGTTTAATTTTTTTATTGCCCTCTACGTAGCACCAGCCATATTCCTATCGACTTTGACCACCTTTCCGCTCCCTGCTGAAGATAAGCGTCCCTACAGCTACTGCTACATCCATGTTTCACCACAGGGATGCAGGGTGATGTGCAATTAGCTTTCCATCACACATAGAGTTTTTGCACGTGGGCCAACGAGTTCACTTTTTTGTTCTAGAGCTGCTTCTCAACTTCATAAATAAGCTCTACCTTTCAATGTTGTGTCACACACACAAAAAAAAAAACATAATTATTTTATTTGTTATTTCACTGTATGTGGAAATATTCTGTGAATATTAATATGTTTGCACGGATCAGTAATTAACAAATGCATTTTTCATGGAAACAGATTATCTTATGAGATAACAGAAAAAAACTCAAAAGGCAAGTAAAAAAGGAATAGCCAGACAAAAGAGAGAAGGAAGAGAAGAAGGTGTTTCTGTGTGTGAGAGTCTTTCTTTGCGACTGCTGTATTAAAGGCAATTAGGTCATTGTGGGTAATTTGGAGCCGGAAGATCTCATTAAAACCATCTCACATTTGTGGCTTTTGATCAGCCTACAGACTGAATGCAAAAAGTTCAGTGTGTGCTGAAGAAGAGGACAAGCAAAGTGCACAGGAGACACAATATCTACTTTGTGCCCCTATAATAAAGTATAATGGTTGATTTTAATGTTTTCTAGTTACATTGCCATAAGTGCAGCATTACCACTTATGTCCTTAATTCTGACATTAGATTTCCACACTTATAAATCAGTCAAAAACACCTTTGCTCAAAAACAATGTCTCGCTTTCTCAGAATGAATTAGTCCAGTAAGTGCGACTCCTGCAGTATAGGTTTGTTTTATCCCTGACTGCTGAAAGCAAAGAATGCCTGTTTCCTCTTTAATGGAATAATGGCTTCTTCCATTCTTTTAATAGCACTGAGAAGCATGCATAAGTCCTGCTATCTGCATTAGCCATCGAAATAATGATAGTAAATTTTGCTGGTAGTCATATGCCAGCACACAGTAATGGCTTGGAGAGCCTTTTCTTAGTGGTTAATTGCTATTGACTCAACCACCAACCTGCTGACTCTTCTGCACTGTGGAAAAGACAGCCAGAGCACAGAATCAGTCAGTAACATACATCGGTGAGGTCTCTAGGTCTGTCAGGCTCAGAGCTTGAGGGACTCACAATCATCACAGTACCAAGACTTTGTGTCTGACAACCTGCCATAAAACTGAAGGGATCCAACGCTTTTTCATGATACACATGCCAGCTGGAATCTTTATCCGCAACAGTGAAGCTCTCTGGTGGAGACAAACAAATGATACAAAAATAAAAACAATGTGTTAGGCTACCGCTGTGAAGCTAATACAAAGACAAAAGATGGGTAATAATCCATTTTAATGTAGAGAAAGAAAAATCCCTGCATTTTAAATTCAAAAAGTCCACATTAATTCAATTTCAGGGTGTATCCCTTCGTATTCCTAATACACTGGAAAAAAGAGCTAATTCAAACATGCACTGGAAGCAATATCAGTTTAAAACCATGAAACCATAATTTCTTCTCTTTTTTTCAAGCGTAATAACATTACATGCTCATTTCTCTGAAGGAGTTTTTGGATGCTGTTATTGCCTGTACTGAAGAAAACCTCTAGTGTGAAACAAATTCAGCATGCATATCAATTAGAGTGTAATTAAATGCACATAAGTATCTGCACTGAAGCCTAAATATTGTACATAGCAAGCAAAAACACATTGGATAATAGTACACCTTATATGTAAGAAATCCTTACCTTATAATTAATGTCATTTTCCTTCTTGTTAACAATTCTCCACCACCATACATGGATTTACAAAGTCTTGAAATCCTAAAAAAATATATTAAAGCTTTGACTAAATGTGGAAAAGATTCAAGAGGCATGAATACATTTGCAAGCCACTAACTGCAATTACAGTTAAATCTTGGCTATCTGCAGAAGTTCACACTTTTCTATCTTCTCTTGCAGTTTTCAGTTTTAAAATATGTCACTAGAACATGCAGGAAAGTATCCTGCATGTTCTTGTTGGCAGGCTAAAGTCATTTTGGACTTTCCCCTAAAGGTTTTATTCATGTGTTCTTGTTGCTATCCCCAGTTATGATTCTGTAGTGTTACATTTTCTTTTTATTCACACCATAACTGGACATTTTGTTTATAATTTTATCTGCTGGGGTAGTGCTTTGTCATATGTGGGACATATCAGATTTTTAAATTTATACTCTGACTTCCCAAAATCTAAATGTCAAGCATTTTTTAATGATAAATGGCTTCCATTTTACTGTGCATGAATGCTTTATTACTGTTGAGATAGTTGTCTTCCCTTACATTCTCATAACTCTCCAAAAGAAGAATATTTTCTTATAGCTGCAGTGATTCTGGCTTGTTTGTTCATTGAGCCGAATATGCTCTTTCTGATGGTGCATGGTCTATTGTTTTAGTTATTCTTTAGCTATAGCAGCCACCTAACAAGAAACAAATGAAAATACATTTACTGCAGCATAAAAAAGGGGTACTTTTCTAATCATTTGCATTGCCCAAGGACAAGTCTCTAATTATATATATAGCAGCAGCCCCCCTCTAAGGTAGCAGGACAAGAATGGCCTCTCAGCACGAAACTTGAATCCAACAGGAAAAGAGAAAAACAGACTTCTAAAATGTTCTTAAAATATTTTTTTTTTTGTTGTATTTTTTTTATCCATGCAACTTTACATTTCCACAGTGTAACTTTTACATCAGTGTTGACATAGCATATACAAATAATTTATAAATGTCAATTACCAAAAAAGAAAAGGAAAAACAAGTTAGAAATACATACATAAAATAAAATAGAATAAAATGCTGCCATAGCACACCTGTACCTGGATTTTATAATTGTTTCCATGGCAACTCGTCTGAAATCAGTTGCACAGTAGAGTGAGCTTTCAGCTCCTTTTGTCCAGTCAAGAAAAGAGGTAGCTCTGCTACAGTCCTGATGCTGATTTTAAAAAAACTGAAGTAGTAAAGGAAGTATGAATAGGGTGGTACAACAGTTGGTAACCATGAACTGAACAAAGACTTGTAAATGGACATGTTGGTGACCAAAATTAGATCAATTTCTTTGGGACTTCTCCCTCTACTGCTTGAGTACCAAGACGTGTGAAAGGTGCTACTTCTCTCCAAAGTGCTGGTTGATCTCACGTTGCTTCATTGTATGTTTTTGAATGTTCATGAAATGATGATAATAATTTGTAGCTTTAGAAGTAAAGCACAATGGGAATGTTCATCTTTGGATTATTTACTCTTACATAACCTGACTAAATACTTTTGAGTTGTAAGTCTAACCACTTTTTTTTTTTTTTTTTTTTTTTTTTACCAAACCCAATAGTATATAAACTTAGCTGGTACTTTATTCAGTACACCTGTTCAGTTGCTTTTCTAGAATAGCATAGAAAGATAGAAAGATCCTTTAGTGTCCCACAACGGGGAAATTCAGCTGTACCGTAAAGAGCAAATTCACAGATTTGATCATTTTCTGTTTGCATTAATCACAAAGTTAGTCAATCACATTACAGAAACCCATTCCATCTAGTCATGGTAAAGATGACTGCCTGTATTTTTAAATATATGAATAGGGATGTTAGAACACTCAGGTGACTTTGAACGATGCGTGGTTGTTTTAGCAAGATGTAATTTCTGTAAACCAGCCATCTCCCTGGTTTACAAAAACTGGTCTGAAAAAGAGAAGATCTACTGAATAGTAACCTCATGGAGAGAATGTAATGATTTCAGCTGGAGAACCCGATATTCAGCTGGACACAGAGATACGTTAAAAAGGTTTATTGAGAGGATGAATAGTGATGGGTGAGGCAGACGAACAGAACCAGACTTGGCAGATGAATCATAGTTGAGTTTGGCTTGGCTGAAGTAGCAGGCAGGCAGGGATGAACAGGAGATCAGAGCAGGCGATGTAGATCCGGGAACCACCAGAACGGGCAGAGCAAACAGCAGGGACTCACGGAGATACCGGCAGAACTGCAGCACGCAGACACAGTCAACTTGGCTTAAGAGTTCCGCCGACTGAGCACACAGGATCTGGTAGAGCAGGGTATGTCACACAAGAGAAGCGAAGTGAAGTGACGTTCTGGCAGGGATGAGTTGGCAGAGGCAGGTATAAGTAAGCCGGTGAACAGGTGACCAGAGGTGAATGTAATTAGTGGCAACAGGTGGAGATGATCTAGAATAGGGTGGTGGCAGGAAGCAGACTGAGCTGATTGAATAGTGGCTGGTGGCTGAGAGGTGACAGGCTAAATGAGGAAAGTCCAGAGGCAAAACAAA
Source organism: Fundulus heteroclitus (assembly GCF_011125445.2). Classification (NCBI taxonomy): domain Eukaryota; kingdom Metazoa; phylum Chordata; class Actinopteri; order Cyprinodontiformes; family Fundulidae; genus Fundulus; species Fundulus heteroclitus. The sequence goes on along the minus strand of NC_046371.1, from coordinate 13,756,156 downwards.
ACAAATCCCTAAATCATAACAGAGAATGCATTGTTAATGTCTGAGGGCAGAGGAAAATGGGCCAAGTGATTTGAGATGATATAAGAGCCATAGCTGCCTAATTTATGATGATTAAACCTTTAATTATACATGTAGTCTCGTTGAGACACAAGTTCTCATTTACAAGTGAGACCTGCTAATAACTTATAGTAATTAAGGTATGTAGAATATGTTTTTTGAATGTCCAAAATATCAAATGTTAAAGAAGACAAGCTGAAGACCACACCAATGCCACTCCTGTCAGGAAAGAACAGAAAACTGAATCTACAGTCTCAGCACAGTGTCCACAAACTCAGACAATAACATATTTAAACATTTTTTTTCCTGGTCTGATAAGTCATGATATTCAACATCCAGGTGGTAGAGTCAGAATTTAGCAAACTCAACATGAAAGTGGCGATCCAAAATTCCTCATATGAATGGTTCAGCCTGGTGGTGGTGTTGTGTTGCTTTGGAAAAGACTTTCTTTGAACTCATTGGCACTACCCGAGCCTCGTGTAAACCCCGCATCCAACCTGGGTATTATTGCTGACCATGTTAATTTCTTTCTCAGCACAGTTCACCCATTTTCAGCAGGTTGCTGCACCTTGTAACAGTGCTCCAACACTGTCATTGTCAAAGGTGTTCCATCGGAACATGCTTCAGGATGCAGTGGACCAGGAGGTTTGCATCATGGATGGGGAGCCAACAAATCTGTAGAAACTGCGTTGTGCTATCATGTCAACATGGAGAAAAATATCTTGTTGAATCAATGCCATTATACATGAAGTAAAGTGTACCTAATAAGGCAGGGAGCTAGCATGTGTTGAAAACAGATGCATAAAAAGTGAAAAACGTTTGGTTCAAACGTCAAAGTATTTCAAAGCTTATTTCTCATGCTCATGTTTCACGTTTTTTTTTCAACATCTGACATCCTTCTATCCCGTCTTCAGTCACCAAATAACATCTGCGTTGCTGAGTAAATATTCATGGCGTGTCCCCTGCTTTTCCTAAAGTTTGTTCCATTTCTTAAATTGTTATTTGAGGAGTATATCTGAGGTGGAACTCAGTATTTGTGATCACATTTAAAAGAAACCCTCAGTAACTCCCACTAGTACTTGGTATGCTTGGTATTACAAAAGTAGATAGAAGGCTACATACAGTTAAAGAGTCTAACATTGCTATGAAATGAATTACAATCTATAATCTGTGATTTAAGGCTTTGCTAGTGTTTCTTCTTCAATTAGTAGACACAGCTTTGTACGTTAAATGAACATCAGTGTGGTTCTAAAGGGTGTTTATCAGTGATGAAAATCACAAAGCTTGTTTACTTTGTAACAGGTTAGAAAATAAGCTTTTTAGTCATCAACCTTTTAAATCTTTAATGCCAAAGTAAACATTAAATAAATCATTATGAATTAAAGGAACATATTTAAGGCCTGTGCCAAGGTCCAGTTAATGCAATGAGCAATGATTTATAATTGCATATGCAGATGGTAAATTTGCTCCCCCTGCTAACACCTGCTGTGCATCACACACCAACACATTTAACAGTCGCACCTCCTCTGCAGCGAATTGTATAAGATTATTAAGGCTTCAGATTGTTTTCTATTTGTATTTCTTTATATATATATATATATATATATATATATATATATATATATATATATATATATATATATATATATGTATGTGTGTGTGTGTGTGTGTGTATATATATCATAATATGCATACTGTATTTATTTATATTTGTTAGAATCTGTGATGTAGTTTTATGGTAAATTTACCAGATCTGAATGAATGCAGCTGCTGTTATTTGCAGAGAAAGGCAGGACTTTTGACAAGAGATCAAATATGAATCAAAAGGATTCTTTGAATCCATTAAATAAATGTACCTTCAGCTTTTCAAAGAGCCTCATCAAATGAGGATTCTTAAAGTAAACCTTCCTTTTCTTAACTTTCAACACTTGGCTGACTTGGTGTGCAGATCTTTAGGGTGCTCAGAGCTGCAATCACATATTTTCAGTTAATTGAAAGACTTGCTACAATAAAAGTAAAGTGTATATAAAACGCTTTTACCCCTAACTTAAAATTCTAGGTTGTGTTTATAAGAAATAAAAATCAATTTCAGGCCTTTTTTCACTTCAATGTGACCTAGACATATTTTTTGGACAGTTCTACTTTAAAACCCAGGGAAATTATATTCAAAAATATATATTTAAAAATGTGTATCATTTTGAAACAGTTGTACCAATACTTTGTTTTCTACATGCAATATATTGACTTGCCAATTTGTGTCCACTCTACATAATTTTGTGAGGACATATACCCACAGCTAATTTTTGGGTCACACTTACACTTAAAATAACAATTTAGTTGCTCCGTTGGATGGCTGTGCACGTACGTGAACGGAACAGAGCACTCATGGAGGAGGATGTGAAATTTAGGGGTAGTTTTGGAATCTTGACACCTTCAGCTTTCCAGCAGATGCCTGAAGGTTTTGGATTAAAATGGATTTAAACGTAATTTTCATTCAATTAAAAAAAAAAAGCTTTTGGTGATTTGCAGTGTTGTTTTGTGGACTAAATTTCACTTTGTGAATTGCATCCAAAAGATAAAGATTGGTCTCGCATCAGACCATCACACATTCTTCTGCAAGATTTTGGGAGATATTTGCCAAACCTGAATGTTTTGCATCCAGTACTAAACAGACAGTACATCTATTGTCACTGTCTCTGTCTTGGTACACTTTCTAACAAGTAACTGTACTGACTTTTGATCAGTTTTGGAGATACCTCCAGTTTTAGTAATGTAATTCCAGGAAAGTTTTTGCAAGCTTTCTCCTGTCTGATACCTCTCTGTAATTACATAATTTTGATATTTGGTATTACTTAAAGGATGCAAAAAAAAAAAAACAAATGCCAAGAACATAGCTAAAAGCAAACATATTTTTTTTTATTAATCAGTTCCTCAATAATTGGTAATAAATGTGTTTCCCAGAAGACTAAGTGCTGGACTTTAGATAAAAATTGGTTTAAAACAGTATTAGTTTAAGGGTATCAACATATTTGCAACCTGGTTACTAAAACTATTTTTTGTTTCCAAATTTCCTTTGTTTTTCAGTTGACTAGTACAGAATATATCACATTAAAGGTAAAAAACCCCACAAAAAAACAATTTTAGACTAGTTTGTCTACACTGGAAAAGCCTGGGATTTTAACAGCAATGATGGCTTCCTGTATTCGCATTGTACTGTAATGACATGAGCATGGAGATAGAGATCCCATTTGATTGGGTTTATTTTGATCAATGAGCTGCTATTCTGAGTCTGCAGCTGATACCTTTAACAATCAAAACCACTGTCTGCCACTCCATCAGAACGCATGACAAGAGACGGAGCTGGGCCTAGAACCCTGCTTATAAGAGGGTTCCGCCCCCTGCTGCTCTGCCAATCTTCCACTCACATGACAGCCACCATCATCTGTGAGTGACAGCCAGCAGTGCCCAGAAACTGCTCCAACTACACATAGTGACATGAACAACACTAAGATCTTTTAGAACACAGAATCATTGTTCATTACGCTTTTAACATCTAATTTTACAGCAATGTTGCATGTAAATAAGATTTAAATGTAATTCTGCAGTTTCTCATTTGAATTATGTCTGTTTTTGAGATCCAGGGCATCTTTTTCTGCAATATCCACTGTATGTTTTAAAGACATTAAGTAAAATGACAGCTACATCCTACCCTAATATAAGCTCATTGTATTATGACTAAATCTACAGCAGCAAAAACAAACAAATAAATGGATTATTTAAAAAAGGAAACTAATTAGTGAAATCAGCTGGTGTACCATTTGGTGGATTTTAACCTGGGATAATTATGCAAAATGCCAAGTCAACACATTTCTAAAAAGAGTCCTTTTACACTGTCATCTGTAGAGAAACGGAGCACAGGCGTGATAAAGCAGATTAACCATTTTAGCATTCATAAATAATGCCATTAATTAAGCCACACAGGTGTCTTCTCCGCATGTTATTTCTGTGGTAATTTACAGGACAGTGTGCAAGCTTTCTGCCAATTTCTCAGAATAATTTGGAGGGTTTTTACTTGCTTTTTTGCAGCTGGGTGTTCATTTAAACCCATTAGGTGTAGCATCCATCATTTGAGGTTGGTTCTTTGGGGAAAAAATGCCCGAGATGTCTATTTTTAAGACATCTTAGGTTTGAAAATGAACAGCACTCTAACAATTTTGATAAGAGTTTGAACATTTCTCCAAATATTCTATATAAAAGAACTATTAAAGGTATCAACAAAATAGATCTGAATTTTTTTTAACAAGACAAGGTGTTTTAGGGCTAAGAGATTGCATTTTACAACATTAGTAGAAATTGTTGTGATTTTGTAATTAAGTACATAACCTTGAATTTTCAATGTATGACACTGTATCGTGTAGCCACATCCTGAAAAAAAATAAAATAAAACTGATCTAAAATCAACAAGCACGATGTGGAAAAAGCAGACTTCACAAGCCTTAAGGCCCCTAGACGAGGAATGATACATGTGCTTACGTTACCCTATGCAATATTTTAATACACAGGGGAGTTTAAGGAAGATTCAGTGATAGCGATACGTCCAGGTCATGCAGTTGTAAAATAAGCCCAAACCATCACCCCAACACCACCATGCATATTATTTGGTGTTTGAGCCAATATTCAGAATACCAACTGGAGACCCCCATGTCAAAATGGGAGTCACCTCCCAAGGGGGTGGATAATGACAGAGCTAAGATCCTGTGGGACTTCCAGATACAGACAGTCAAAATAGTAATGACAAACCAACCAGACATTGTGTTCATTGATAAGCAGTAGAGGACAGCCGATGTGATCGATGTGATTCCATCCTGATTGATGGAAACATCAGGAAAAAAGAACACAAGAAACTGGAGAAATACTGAGGGTTCAGGGAAGAACTAGAAAAAGCCTGGAAGGTGAAGACAACAGTATTGCCCAAGGTCATCGGAGCACTTGGGGCAGTAACCCCTACTCTGTAGAAGCAGTTCCAACAGACAGCTGGAGAAACATCAGACATCTCAGTCCAGAAGAGGACAATCTTAGGAACACCTAAGGCCTCTAGTAAAGGACCTGAGATTGAGACATGGAAAGTTACCCACCCTGCTCAGGAATATGAGCAGGTATATACACTCACCGGCCACTTTATTAGGTACACCTGTCCAACTACTCGTTAACACTTAATTTCTAAGCAGCCAATCACATGGCGGCAACTCAGTGCATTTAGGCATGTAGACATGGTCAAGAGAATCTCCTGCAGTTCAAACCGAGCATCAGTATGGGGAAGAAAGGTGATTTGAGTGACTTTGAACGTGGCATGATTGTTGGTGCCAGAAGGGTTGGTCTGAGCATTTCAGAAACTGCTAATCTACTGGGATTTTCACGCACAACCATCTCTAGGGTTTACAGAGAATGGTCCGAAAAAGAAAAAACATCCAGTGAGCGGCAGTTCTGTGGGCGGAAATGCCTTGTTGATGCCAGAGGTCAGAGGAGAATGGCCAGACTGGTTTGAGCTGATAGAAGGGCAACAGTGACTCAAATAACCACCCGTTACAACCAAGGTGGGCAGAAGAGCATCTCTGAACGCACAGTACGTCGAACTTTGAGGCAGATGGGCTACAGCAGCAGAAGACCACATCAGGTGCCACTCCTTTCAGCTAAGAACAGGAAACTGAGGCTACAATTTGCACAAGCTCATCAAAATTGGACAATAGAAGATTGGAAAAACGTTGCCTGGTCTGATGAGTCTCGATTTCTGGTGCGACAGTCGGATGGTAGGGTCAGAATTTGGCGTCTACAACATGAAAGCATGGATCCATCCTGCCTTGTATCAACGGTTCAGGCTGGTGGGGGTGGTGTCATGGTGTGGGGAATATTTTCTTGGCACTCTTTGGGCCCCTTGGTACCAATTGAGCATCGTTGCAACGCCACAGCCTACCTGAGTATTGTTGCTGACCATGTCCATCCCTTTAAGACCACAATGTACCCAACCCATGATGGCTACTTTCAACAGGATAATGCGCCATGTCATAAAGCTGGAATCATCTCAGACTGGTTTCTTGAACATGACAATGAGTTCGCTGTACTCAAATGGCCTCCACAGTCACCAGATCTCAATCCAATAGAGCATCTTTGGGATTTTTGGGAACGGGAGATTCGCATCATGGATGTGCAGCCGACAAATCTGCGGCAACTGTGTGATGCCATCATGTCAATATGGACCAAACTCCCTGAGGAATGCTTGTTGAATCTTTGCCACGAAGAATTGAGGCAGTTCTGAAGGCAAAAGGGGGTCCAACCCGTTACTAGCATGGGGTACCTAATAAAGTGGCCGGTGAGTGTATATATATATATATATATATATATATATATATATATATATATATATATATATATATATATCCTGCTCACGAATATGAGCAGCTTTACATTTTAGCAGTGTCTGGGGTATGCACCATGGCGGTGAGGAGTTCAAGATTTCTGCCAACAAGGTTTCTTGCTATGCACTGAAGATTATCCCCATGTATGTTTTCTTCTGTATCTAATCAATGACCCAGTGGTTAACCTGTCCAGAGTCTGTTTTGCCTCTCATAGGCAGGTTCCTGCTTTCCAGACCCCTTCCACAGGATTCCATTTTTTAATGGAAAATTATTGTATGGATGTCCTTGAATATCCAGTCCTGAGAATACTGGGACGTGTCGTGAAAGCTTCAAAGTCTATAATTTTTTCTAACATTGTTGGAGAGACTCACTACTTTATTTTAAGTAAAAAAAATAAAAAATAGGTAAGGTGACTGCTGTGTGCGCTTATGCCCCATACAACAGCCCATATTACCCAGTCTTCTTGGAAGGTGCCAGGTGTGGATGATATTTGATCTGAGATGCTGAAGCCTCTGGGCATTTTGGGGCTGTCATGGTTGATATACATCCTTAATGTTGCATGGAGGACTGGTACAATACAGTTTGAATGGCTGACAGGGATGTTGGTACAAATTTTTAAGAGAAGGGATTCAAATTAATGTCATGATTAACACTTCTCCACCTCACTAGGAAAGCTCAGTGATGATGTTGGAGAGGAGGCTCTGACTGATTGTTGAACCTTGGATTCAAGAGCAACAATGAGGTTTCCTTCCTAACTGTGGAACAGTGGGCCAGATCTTTACCCATGTTAATAAACTCATGGTAGTGGTGCATAGGGAGAAACATTGTGCATTTTGAATGTCTGACAGACCACCCACTGACATTCTTTATCCGGTCTCGTCTTGTCAATGAAAACTCATACAGATCCCGCCATGTTTTAGTCATCAATGAGCTATGTTTATCTTATCATCTCATTATCATCATGATAATAAGGGGTGTCAATGAAAGAATTCTGTCATCATCATCATCATTGACAAACAACACCTAAAACTACACCTTGAGATCTTGTCCTATGAACACCACAGAGAGGGTCAGTGACAAGAAGAATCTTTGGCAGTGTCCAACATGCTTGGACAACAGGCTCAACTTTGTGCTGAGAAGGTGAACACGTCTCTTGAGTTACATACAAAGACTAGATGGTTCTTAAAACCCAAATTGATGCACTTTGCTTCCGCAACACCCCACAAAATAACTTGTGGGAGAAAGGTTTTTCAGATCCACAAAACAAATGTAGACTCGAGAAGCTTATCCACTCATTGATGGATAATACCAGCTTGAAATGTTCTACAAATAAGCCTGGTGGTTGGAAATTGCGAAAGGATCCATGGAAATACTTGATGATACATGATACAGATGATACATCTGAAAGAAAAGCCGAATGTATTGAAGGTGACAGCAACAGAAGTGGCCACAAAGTAGATGGGAAAATACCACAAGTATTAAACAGCACCTGAACGCTCACCACTGCCTTTCAAAGGTACGTTACAAAACATCTTGTTAAGATTTATTATGATATGTTACTCGACTATCGGCTTGTGATAACTTTCAAGCAAGCTTAAAGTTTTCCATATAACTCCTGTTGCTAATGGGCTTCCAACTTTAAGCTAAATGTAGCTTAGTTGCTCTAGCATCAACTCATTAGCTTAAATGTGTCGTCATATTGGGTGCCAGGCATTTGGTTAATTTACTTCTTGGTTGTTTGGCTACTAAGACTATTCATTTATATACACGTGTGTGTATATATATATATATATATATATATATATATATATATATATATATATATATATATATATATATATATATATATATATATATATTACCACGCAGCAAAAATCTCTGTATGTATCTTGACTGGTATGGTTACAGAAAAGCACTGCTGCATTATGGGTATTTCTGGCTCGGAGAGTGATGCCTGCCTCCCGCGTTATGATTGTTCTGGTCTGTTTTAGACCGGAGAACCAGTCAGGCTGACTTACACCCTGTGTAAGTCAGTCTGACTGGCCAGACAAACATTGAATAACTTATTTTGTAGCAAATGACTCTCAAAACAGAAATTATACTTTAACATTTTTAATCTAAGCATGGCAGAAAAATGGTAGAGATCAGCACTGAGGCTCTTTTAACAGGTATCGACACGGGAAGAAGGAATGAGGAAGAGCGAGCCCAGAATGCTGTTCACAGGAGCTTTTATAATAGTCAATCTCCTCCTCCGCACTCCTCCCATTGTTGTCAGTAGAAAACATGCCACCACTGGGTATATTCTGCCAGACTGTAGAATAGCATGGAGTCCAAGTTTATCCAAGCGTACATACTGCCCCGAGATAACTGAACATTTCCTTTATCGGTCCCATTGTCCGTATCTATATATGTCAGATCTGTGGTGTACACAATGCCTGTGAATTATCCGTTATTTACCCAATAACTGCTTTCAACAGCTCCAACAACTTGTAGCTCCATGTAGTATCTACGTAACACTATTAAACATATTCATTCACAAGACTAAGATTAAAACTAAATTGGTCGACAAAAACAACATGGCTGGGGGTACTCTGTTTAATAATTAAATGACTTGGGAAGACAATCAGTTGCACTCAAATTCATTTATGGATCACCACATTTTCAGATTTCATTTGTGAAAAACACGAAAAACATATTTTTTACTTCCACATTCCAATTGTACCATATATTAGACTGTAATATTAAATCCCTAATAAATACAATGAAGTATGTGGTTGCAATATTACAAAGTAAGGTTAAATGTCAACAAGCATGAATACTGCATATGCAGTATCAACTATGGAGATACAAAAAACAGTCAAACTCAGTAGGCTCTTTAATTTAGCTGCATTTAGTTACTAACAAGGAACATAAAAATCCATCTGTTTCCATGCTCATAAGAAAAGTCATGCACACAATATAGGTAGTGAACCTACAATTGTGACTCTCCTTGAGGGAAAACAGTCATCAGAAATCAATAGTTCCATCTGAGAAGTGCATTCAGCCGTTTGTTTCACTTCGGTTAGTCTTTAGTCCACAGAGACAGACTTTTCTGTGCTCAAATGCATCCCACAGAGATCAGGAAGGGCTGCTCTCCCACAGCACCTGTCAAACCGCACATACCAGAGGTTAATAAAGTGTGGGTGTAGCTGACTGACAGCGTTGGCCTCCATTTTTGAAGATCTTATCTCTTGTCCAACTAAAACACATGAAATCTAGATAATGTTTGAGGCAAACCTGGCAAAACAGCAAGCATATATATATATATATATATATATATATATATATATATATATATATATATATATATATATATATATATATAGATATGTATATATGTATATATACATACATACATACACATTTTTTTGCTCAAATGAATTTCATATATATCATGTCTAATGCTTTAATTTAAGGCAAGATATGAGTTAGTTCATGTTCCATTAATAAAATTCATAAGTTATACATAGTTTTACTGTTGCCTTGCTTCCGCTCTGCGTGCAGACCTTTCAGAAAAATGGGTATTCTAATGGAAAGACCAAATCTCCCTCGGCCACAAAGTATGACAGCAGCATGGTTACCACGGCATTGTTACCCAGATCTCAATGGGTTTGAAGGTACATATCAATTCAATAAGAGAAATATTTAGAAGAGAATCCATTTAAGGCTATGAGTTTGAGAGATGAGATTTAATCCAACACAATTTTTTACAAGAAACTAGTCACAGACGGAGTTTGCATTCTCATGACCACTACCAATCATTAATCTCAGTTAAATGCAGGCAGTCAAATATATCAGCTGACCTTTTGCTTCAGTGGAAACAAGACAGCATAAATTAAAAAAAAAGTAGAGTTTGTCCCCAATTTAATAAAAATAAGTTGCCATTTCTGTTGAGGTGGCATAATTACAGTCACAAAAATGGGAAAAGGCAGCAAATAAGGTAAGTTTTTTTCATTCTTGGCATAAAGGAAAATAACACAAAAAGCTATTGTAGACAGTTTAAGCTATTTTTTTCATATGATGTTCTGATTTTAATTTCAATATTTTATGAGTGGCTTTGTTTATTAATAACTTGTTTTTGAAAACTTGTATTTGGTTGGCTGGGAAGCTCAAGAATTAAAAGAAAAACTCTACCCGCTGTTAACTCTACAAAGAAACTTTAACAGAGTGAGAACTAACAATCTGGAGTGACCCAGAACCAAGACCTGAATCCAATTAAAAATGTGTGGAGGTGACCTGAAAAGTTATGAAATATACATTTATTACTTTCCCTCTGCAGAGTATATCCACTGTATGGTGAATCCAAAATATATACCTTTTAAAAATTAAATGATTAAACACTGTGCATGAAAAAACAGTAAGAAGCAGAAGATGTTAAGACACTAAAGTTTATGTTGGAAAAAAGATTGTGAGATATAACTTCGCCCAGCAGATATTCCATTTCTCTTTTTAAAAAATATACAATAACCGCAGCTTCTGTTGATGAGAAAAAAAATTGTCCGGATTTTTTCGATTTACAGCAAAAAAACAACAACCTTGTAGCAGCTGGAAGATGCAATATAATAACTACAAAATCCCATACTTCCAGTAATAACTTAAATAGATCTCAAATTATTCTTGTTGTAAGTAAATAGTAAATATACCAAGTAAGTGAGTACCAAATTGATAATGCAGTCTATTTTGTGAAATGGACAAGTCCATCCTGCAGCAATGCACTCAAAGAACATAGTGCACCCGTTAATTTCAAAGACAGAAACTTGTTTCCAGGCTTGGAAGGTTTCTCCTTTCCTCTCAAAATGTAACAGTGGTCATAATGGTCAAACGCTTCATTTTTCTTTCAACACACCACAGGACATGTGTCCAAAAATTAAAGTGCTTGTCCCTGAGTACATGATTGACCTTTTAGCCAATGCTGGCACAGAACATGTTTTACTGTGGATATAATGGCACCATACCAGCAGAATGTTTTGTAAGGTCTGTTGCTTGATCTGTAGATTTTACACTAAAACCCATAAGTCTCCGTGGCAAACAACCAGTGTTCTTTACGAGCCGTAAATTGTCTAGACATTCCCATGTTGTGTAAACTTGAATATAATTGTTTAAACCTTCAGACATCTGTAAATTGTAGCCAAGGAATAACCAGACTTGTGGACTGTCCACTGTTCTCTTTGTGATATCTTGTCAGGTTTATGTTACATATTCCATGCTATCACACAACGAAGGTAGCATGTTTGAGGTTGTTCTTTAAAATACATCTGCAGGTATGCCTGCAATTATGAATTAACCGCTCAAAAGCTTACAAAGCCATGACATTACCATCAGGGTTTTCCCACATTGTTTAAAGGCATAGTAAACAGAAAGCATGTTATTTTCCGAATTTAAAAGCAAAGTAATAAAGGACAAAATATTTACCTCATTATGCTCTTATTTAGAAAATATGAATATTTTTTGTAATCTCAATTGAAGAGGGAAAAAATTTGGTATGTTGTCAGACAATAAAAAACAGGTAGTGTGTATTTCTAAAATAGTATACTTCAGTATCTTTTTTAACTGCGTTAAGTCTGTAAAGACTGGCCAACAGATACATATTGGAGGAAAATGTGTTTTTGTTCAATCACTAGTAAAATCAAAGTTAATGCTTGAAGTATTTTAATTTAATTCACATATTAAAATTTCAGATTTTGCAGAACTAAAGCATATTACATGAATATATGTTTCTAAAAAGTTTAAATATTATATTCCATTTCATGGCCATTTAAAGCCCTATTGCAGTGAGTAAAACCTGTCCATATGACGGTGAAAATAATGCTAAGTATAGTATTCAGATTCAAAGATTTATATTTAAAGCTTTTATTGCCCCTAATGTGTCTGTGGAAATAAAGTTTGTTTCCCTGTGTTATTTAAACACAAACCAAAAAAAATCAAGAAAACAATAGAAAGTAATGCGCCCTAAAAAATGACAAAAACACATCGACAACTAATTGTGGATTAAAACAGTGTGGAAGATCAACCGTGTGCTAAAAAGTCAAAGTGCATTGCAAGCAATGCCAGTAAACCTGTACCTAGCAATATATAGCAATCGATCTCATGTATAATTTTATTATAATTTAAGTGAACTTCCTGCAGCAGGTCAGTGATGCGCGAATAGGAGCTGTTCAGAGTCAACAAACTCCCACTGCCAGCTTCCCAAAATGGTTCCATCTTCACTGTTTTCTCTCCCATGTCATTTCTTTCTCTACAAATTGTAACACAAAAAAGGACCTACTTTCTTTAGACTTTGTATATAATGGTGCAGCAAAGTGTACATACCCAAGTTAAAATTTCAGGTCGCAAAAGCCAGAACATTCATTTGAAAGGCCAAAATGTGTATGTAAAGTCGTTGTAATGCTGAATAATGAAATCCCGTCTTATTACAAAAAGGTACCATAAATGAGCAGTTTTTTTGGGGAAAACATGTGAACACAATGGTTCCTTGAAGGTTTTGTGTTGGTTTCTGCACATCCCAACTCACACATATGGCATTTACAAATGACAGATTGTCCAATGTGCATTTTTGAAAATTCTACACATACGTTTTCAAATTTAGGAGCTGAATTAGAATGTTTAAGCTCTCCATCATTTTACAGACAATATTTGTTTTTTTATGTGCTATACTTGCATATTGTTATAATGAACAGTTCTTATAAAAAAAAGCTTTATGATTCACAGCTGTATCAGGAGTTTTAAGTACTTTCAAAGATAAGTGCTGAGATGAATGACATGAAAAAAATAACTATATTATAATACTATGTTTGCATATTTGAGCAAAAATAATGGAGCATCTGGGCAAGGATGAAACATCAGCAGAGGAAAAATAAAATAAAATAATAATGTCATGGGCACCATTTAAATATTTCATCTAATGAGTGCAGAAATAGTAAACAGTACTATGGCTCCCTTAATCTCTCCAAATGGAAATTTAGAGGCTTGGGACAAGTGACATTTGTTTGATGCTTTAGATAATTTACAGGACTTACTTTTCTCAACACAGTCTGGGCTGTCTGCATATGTATGAGCCTCAGCGATGCCACATGATATACATAAACAGCGGCACATAATTATTTTAAAGTTGATCAAATCACCTTTATTAAGATACAAAAATAGACTTGGAGAGAATCTCCTCATATACAGGAATTGAGAGAGCCTGCAGAGTTAATCGAAATAAAGGCACGGATATACTGACCTGTGGAAGTACACAAGTTTATGCTGGAACAATACACAAAATAATCACAGTCTGTGTTCCTCTTAGACATTATCTTTATCCCTGGAGCATTTCAAGAGGAACCAATTATAGTGCTGTGGTATAAATATATTACATATTGTCTTCATTACCAAATAAATACCATTGCCCACAGGAGAATGAATTGGACACTTTTAAATATTGTATTTGCTCTTCTACTTTCAGTTATCTCAGCATATAATATACTAAGAAATAATTAAATCTCAATTTATTCTCCATGAAATTCCATTCTTTGGCAAAATGGAACAATATCACATGTATAAGAAACAAATAAAGACTATGTTGGTGCTTCTATGTCCTGAGCAGGGAGGCACTAATTTAAAACAGAAGTAGCCTACCCTTGTGTGAAAATATTTCATGACATTTCTTATTCTGGGATAATTGACAGTGCTTGATCAGTGGTTAAGACAGTAAAAAGTACTTTATACAAACATTTTGGTTTTCAATGTCAACTTTGGTCTGCAGAAATTAATCCAGTTAGACCTCTTGTAACAAAGACCATGGTATAACATGACCATACAAGAAAATCTACAGTTTGCAGAACAACGTAGAACATTAGTTAATTCTGACATTAATGTACTTTTTGACTTCAGTTACAATTTCTTGATGGCCAATTCATACTACCTTTTTTTGCTTTTGTCATTTGTGTGGCACAAGTGTCCTTTACAGAAAGCAGACTGACAGGAAGGTTGCTGAGGGATAAGGGGAAGACTTGCAGCAAACGTCCGCGGGCCGAAGTCAACCCCGGGATGGCTGAGTCGAGGACTAAGGCCTCCGTATATGCTACCCCTGCCCACTGGCGTGCCCTGACCATATTACAAATAGATCAGTGTGCACCTTCTGTCGAAATGTAAGCATATTTTCTTTGGTGTCTGATGAATTCCATTTCTTAAAAATAAAGAGATGAATGTGATCCTAAGATATTGAATCAAGTTTTTCCTACAAATAAATGCTACGATATATATCTTAATCAGAACCCCAATTGTGTTGTCAGAGGTTGTTGCAATTCTGCATGAAAATGAGTCAGTGTGGAGTTTCAAACCAAAACATTTCAATCCCTGTTAGACTAAGTGCAAATTTTCAAATAAATGCAAATTATTCTCAGTGGTTTACAGGCCCAGCAGCTTACATTAGTTTTTGTCTCTATTGCTGGATCCCGCTACAATCTTTTGTTGTTAGTTCATCACACTAATCAGGCACAACATTATGACCAGTGTGAGCGCTCTGACTGGTCTATGCAGCCCCTTAAGCAAAAAATCATTATGCACATGCCGTTTGATTGGACGACACAGCCAGCTACATCGTTTAGTGTGGGCTGCCCATAGCCCTGTGATCAGTTCTCTGCTGTTTCTTCCTTAAAACACTTTAGATAAATACAGAAAAGTGTGGTCCCTCCATAATTAGCACCTCTTCTTAAAATTTGGTACCACCAACCCATTCTACTAACTTCAGTGGTGTCGCCCAAGTCCTTCATGTGACAATAAAGGACTGGGGCAACAGTGGTGCAGGACCCGGTGGTTTGTCAGTTTTAACCCCTGCTCTGACTGTCTCAGTCATTGTCTCATTGGGCAGGACACTTCACCCGCTTTGCCCGTTGTCAGCATTCAGGTGGCCCGGTTGCACTGTTTGTATGGCAACCCCACTTCCGTCAATTGGCCCTATTGCAACTGTGGCTACAATGTAGCTTACTGCCATTAGCATGTGAATGTGAGGGTGAACGGGTGAATGACTGAATGTAGTATAAAGCACTTTGGGGTCCACAGGACTGTACAAGTAAAGGTAATTTACCATTTACCATTGGAGAGGCAAGTCAACCATGACAGCCCTACAATGTCCGGAGGCTTCAGAAACTCATGCCAAATCTCATCCACACCTCACATTCTCATTATTCTTCAGGCTCTGCCTTTTCCACGAAGGAGATGGCGCTCCTACCACTGCCCAATGATGTCATCAGTCAGGGTCTGTAGTTCCCCTTCCAAAGTATAAACATCTTGGGATGGTCCCTGTTTCTCTTTCAAATCACCAAAAGGTTTCCCAGAACTTCTTAGAGGCCAACCAAAAGTCTCTCTCCAAAGTTTCGCCAAATTCCTCCCATGCTCAAGTTTTAGCTGCCACATTTCAATCCAATTCAGCTCAGTTTATTTATGTACCACCAACTCACAACATGTCATCTTAAGACACTTTACTAAATCAATAAACACAACCACAGAACCTGCAGTCATTCTGCCACCCAGCCCCTGTCAGCTGCTTTAGGAGTCCCCAAGGAAAGCCAAGCCCTACAGGCCTCCTTTTTTATCTTAATGGCTTCTAGCACCACTGGTGTCCACCAGCGGATCATCTAGTTACCCCAACAACAAGCACCGATAATACTCAGGCCACAGCTCCAGGGAGCCATACTCGTAATGGAGGTCCTGAACAAAGATGATCAAAAGGAGCCAACTAAATAACCACATATTTTTTTACTTTAAAGTCTACAAACATACATGCAACATAGTGTCAAGTATAACACCCTCACCTTCACATCATTATACTAACTTGCGCTTACTTCACCCAATTAACATTATGCCTCTGTGTTAGTATTACAGACGAAAGTGTGCAGCAATGACTATAGAGCTACAATAATGGCTAATATTTTTCCTTTTCAGCTAAAAAATATTATTTCTTTTTTAGAAATAATTACAGTGATATTAGATTTTTGGACCAAAATAAAAGAGAATAGATGAAACTGGTATCCCCAAATGTTGTCAGAAAAGGGGACATTCATGTGAATCTTTAAGATCCAACCTACTTTACAGTTTAATTTGAAAATATGTATTTTTTCACTTGTGCTCAAATTCTCCCTAGGCTGTAAGCTCTCCACTGAAAATCTGCTTCCTTTATTACTTTACCCTTTATTATTGTACTTAATAACCAATTACTTGAAAAATCGGGAAATTCACACAAACAACACCCTCTGAGCAGTGGGGTCCTGCTGTGAGTGCACACATTGTTCTAGATTAAGAAACACAAACATGAAAAACATTGATTGCTCTGATCCTCTTCCACAGCCCTGGCAATGACCTCAGCAAATTGTGTTTGCTAGAAAATAATTTTTTGAGCTAAAGTTTTAGCTAATGCTAAAATGTGAGAGAAAAATATTGTGTTTTTTAAATTTATTAGCTTTCAGACTGATCAAAATGTGACCCTTAGGATGGGAAGTTTTAATAATTAATGCATGAAAGAACAAATCAGAACATAGATATAATTAGCGTCTACAAGACTACATTCTGGCCCATTTTAGCTTCTCAAAATCCACTGCGACTTTCAATGCTCTTTGCAGACAGTTTAGCTGGAAAACTAAGAGGATATTATAACCCAGGTCACACCCCCAATACTTTCTCTCTGTCTCCGACGTGTTTTCCAACTCTGAGTCACAGCTAACCTGACTAATCAAAGGAGACATGAAAGAGTTGCTCCTTTTGAACCAGAGTGATTAGCAGCCTCAACCTCAGGAACAGAGTGTCATTGCTAACAGCAGCCTTGCTTAATCACTGTGATAACAGCTAGATTTAACCAAAATCAACAGGAGTCTGACAGTTTGAAGTTTTACACTTCGGATTTGGTACAAAGCACTGTGTGGCCCGTTGATGCTTCCAGCTGAATAACTGGCTAAGATCACAGCCCCATCCTCAACAAGACTGAGATGCTTTCTTTTTTTTTTAGGGGTGGGATCTTGCTTTCTAAGGTCCAAGTCGAGGTCTGTACAAAGATGGCAGCTGATCTGAGAAACATTAATTAGAATAAGAGTCACTAAGAGGGCAACATCGATCCCTAAAGTTGCATAGTGCAAGTTGTGAAGGTAAATATTATTTGCTGATGAAGATTCTCAGTCATCCAGGTCATGATCAATTCTAAAAAAAAAAGGGGTTAGAAAACAAAACAGCTGGACTTCTATTTTGAAGCTAAAGATGTTTTGCTTCCCATCCAGGAAACTTTCTTGATTCAAAATGTCTGGAGTAGTGTGGAGTTCCAAGCTTTATAGACCTGCCGTGTTTCTGTGTTGTACGTTTTTTGAAATTTGAAACCTGAGTCCTCCTGCTCTGTTTAAGGTTTGCTTTATGTAAATGGATTCCTTCATCCCTCTCTCAAACCATTTATTTTCTCTTTTCAAAATGTGAACATTTTGGTCCTCAAAAGAGTATCCTCATCTTGAGATGAGCGGAGTTGTTATTGCTAGTCCAATGATAACGGAAAGAAGCCATTGGTAGGCATTTATAGCAGACAGGGCACAGTATTGTGTTATCAGAAACCACAAACGGTGGATTTAGGTAATGTCCCAAATCTACAACACAGGTACAATCAGTGCTATTTAGTCCTGTCGACTAAGAATAAAGACAGGATAGGAATCACAGTGACTTTCAGAATGTAGCAGTAATTTGAAACATGATCCTGGTGTGAACTATTTTTGGTGTGAACATTGTTATTGATGTGTAAATGTTGGCAAATTGAAGCTACAACAACCAGCACTTCTAGCAACAGAGAACCTCGGTGGTGGTGGTGAATCACTAGATGGATGTTTGGGCTCAGCCTGACATTTGATCCAATAAAGCAGTCAGTAATGGGTGTGCTGCAGAAAATGAATGAGATCAACTACTCAGATACTCAACTGACTACCTTAAAAAAAAAGTCAGATTATCTCCCAAAAACAAGACTTTTCAGTACTTTAGCCCATGGACTCACCTATGAAAAACTTTACATTTCCAGGCAACTAAATTCAAATTTGATACAGTTTTTTTTCAGAAACCAAAAAGCTTCCACAGACTACTAATATTCTACTATTCAAAAAAGGTCATTTTTTTAAACAGTTATTTTTAAAGAAGGGTATATTAACTCTTCTGTCTACTGACCATGCACAACCCCCTTTATCATCCAAAGTGCAGAAATGAGCACAGGTACATCAGACACAAAATTAGAACATGTTTTTTACTATGGTAAATAACCTCCCACTTATTATGAATTGCTCCATACAGGTCTATTGATAAGACAGAGCACGCAAGGATTTTTGCTTTTGACAAAAACACTGGTTGTTGGTTATTGGTGGTTATTGGCTGATTGGTGGTTCTCAATAAGCGGGCAGAAATCAAACCAACCACCAGCACCTGCAGAAGGCCTGTCTCCAAACCCTGTGAGAAAGAACAACTAAAGCAAAAAAGGGCCATGACAGTTGAAATATTTTTATTTCCCACATTTTGCTTACTTAAAGGAAAACCTCAGTTATGCAAGTCCAAGAGCAAACATCAAAGTGTTCATACTTTTCAAACCCTACATTTACAATTTTGATTTATAATAAAGAGTAACAGTCACTATTTTTGTAACAACAGCAAAGTGCCAGTAAATCTGACCTCATGGTGTCAACTTCAGGGTTTGTTTAAAGTGTGGATCTGTGAAATACTTTCGAGAGGTAATACTTTCTCAAAGCTGCTCACATGCACATTTTAGAATCTGAGATTAGGAATGTGGCTGAAATGCTTATCCGGACATCAGAAATATTGTTATTTTATCTCTAAAGCCTGCTCCCTCAACATGATTTTTTATTTTAAGCCCAGAAAACATAAAATCACACTGCGGACTGCGTTGAGAGTAGAGCACTGTGTAAGTGTTGTTGGCGACCTTTTCCTTTCTAATTTGGCTTTCATACTGACGCGACTCATTGTGCCATTTTGACACTGCAAAATAACACAGAGGCAGCCTCAGATGCAGCCTCAAATGAGACTGATGCGTCTGAAGTGGACTGCTCTTTATGTGCTGTGGCAGATTTCACTAGAATATTCTGTTACTTGGTTGCAAGCTGTTATGTGTACATCAGTGAGTAAGTAAGACTTGTTTGAAATATAGAATTTGATGGGGTTTTGTAAAGTTCTAATTTAGAAGCTGTCATTCATCTATTGCATCCATCATTCTGTATAATGGTGGTGACCCAGATAAACAGTTTGTCTAGTTATTCACATGAAATTGTAGATTTGGTTATGGATCAATGCCTTATGTTGCCTAATTTTCAAATAACAGAAAAATATTATTTCTATACTTTATTTGCAGTGCAGCAGATGGGCTGAGCCTATATAAAATGGGCAATGACGTTCCTGAGGAAAACTGTATGAACAACATGAGTTTCTCTTTCCACTAGCTGTATTACACATGTTGTTCTGCTTATTTTGCCAAAATCCATGGAAAAGGATTTTGGAAAAATAAGCAGAACAACATGTCATTTTAGGATCCCAAAATCTCCATAACACCCATTGGATGCAATCAACAGGCTAACTGGTTGTTAAGTATTGATGTCAGAACAAGTCTTCTCTGTCCTCCAAACAATCATACCCCTATGGCATTTGTTAAAATCTAGAGCAGTGGTTGCACATCTTTTAGATGTCTTTGCTCCACCACACCTGCATCAATGTTGCATTATCTCCTCAGCAGGCTGCAGAGGCCTGGTAATCACTCATCTATTTAAGTCAGGTGTGTGGATTCAAACACCGTCCTGAGGACCATGGTTGAAGACACCTGCTCTATAGGGACTTTAACTGGAACCAGTTCGCCGGTCATATATCCCCATCACACTATGAAACAACATGCTTTTGTTCAAAACTGTAAGAAGACATGCCATAGGAAAATACTTCTCCCACATCGCCTCATAATGCATTTGATCACTATATGTTTCCCTGTGCAATAAAATGATAACCAGCCTTTTTATTATTCCCTGATCACTGCTAGCGCCCGCAGATGAAGACGAGGCCATGGCGACTAGAGCTCTGGTCGAATACTCCCGCCGCTCAGTCTTGCGGTTCTTCTGCTTTACGTTGAGCACATGGGAAATCTCCAACATGGACTTAAAATGCTGTGCAAATCTGTCAAGATCATATTTTCTCCTCTGATATTTGCATTGTGTATTAATGTAAGCTGTTTCTATCAGTGAAACATGTTATCTTTCAAAACCAATCACATACATATAGAATATTGATGATGTGTTACAGATAATTCCAGTTCCCATGGTCCATGAATGCAACAGCTGGGAATATGTTGTTCATCCTCTGTGTTGAGCTGTCAGTCATGATTCCACACCCCTGTGATCTGAGGCCCCGCCCACTATGCCAAAACAGTGCGAACAAAAAAAATAATTGAATCTGAATAGTTTTGAACTTTTTATTTTCCAGTTTCATTTTTTTTTTTTAGTTGCAAAACTTTTTTCCAGTATTCTGTTTTTTTGGGGAGAGTTGGTTAAAAAATTTTTTTCAGGTTCTTTTAAACAAACTTTTGTTTATCAGGTTTGATGTTTTTTTTTTTTCTTTTGAACAAACTTTATGGCCCCAATTTAGCTCCATACTTAGTATAACTCATTTATTAAAAATGTATTGCTGTATAAGTAACATGGACACGTCCATGTAACAATATTTTATTTAAATTTACAAAAAAACTAAACATCTTATGGTATGTCTGCTGTATTGATTTTTACATCTAAGATAGATATTTCTATAATAAAGTCTATTGTTCAAACTAATTGTGGATCCCTTTAACACCTCCAGGTTTATCCCACAGCAAATAAATTACAATTAACTGCTGGATTTCTGTTAGATTATGTTGCTGCAATGGTATTTACCTTTTTTAATGCTTTTTAGAAATATTTCCAAAATAGTACACATGTTTGTATCTGGTATTGTTGTTATTTCCTACAAAAGGACCACCAAAAAAAATTGCAATAGTAGGAACTCATAAATCGGTCTTATTGTAGGCGGAACATTATAAATAGCACTATTACTTAAACTCCCACATAATGACATTAGGTTAGAGGTGGAGTCCATTAGCTCCAAACATCTGTGGTGGTACAAGTTTCATGCAGAAAAGAATGAAGATGGTAATAAACTAAAGAAAGTAAAAGAGAGATGGTGGCAACGGAAAAATATAGTAAAAATAGAAGAAAGCAGAAGGATGAGCAAATGAAAAGTAGAACCAGAACAGGGAGGAAAATGGGGAACAGGTAACACAAAGGCGATGATGGATTGAGGGAGTGAAAGAGAAGGAGACAGGTGTTCGATTGAATGCTTGTATGGATTTCTCCACGCTGACAGACTACCTTGTCATGCATTGCCTGTCTTGAGGGTGAAATCCAGTAGATCTATCATTTATCATTAGATGTAGAATGGCAATCAATAGTGCTGATGTTGTTGGCAGCAGTCTAATTAAAAGGGTGTTTGCATTAGTTGGGCAAATCTACTGATTCTGGACAAGTTAGAAAGCCACATTAGTGCATAGGTGCTACGTAACTGAACTAATGTTTTTCTAATATTCAGTTTTATAATGAGTGAAATTCACTCCGTCATCAGAGAAGAAAGATTTACAGCTCAACCAAAACTATGCAGTATAAGATTTTTAGGATTTGTCACAGATTTCCAAAACAGTTCAAAGAAAAACATAAATGTATAAATTGGACAGCCTTGTACCTGATGATTTTTGCCTCGGTTCAATGCATCTGCAATAGTAGGGGCATCAGTCTTTGGTGCAACATATTGGACATTTGCTACATTACTTTTAGTTAAAAGTAACAGGGAGAATGTTTCTCTTCAAAACGCTGTAACCTTTGAAGAAGCTGATTGGATCAGTTATAACTTATTTATTTTACAAGAATAGACTGCCTGTCAACAAGTCCACTCATACTGTGTAAAAATTGTTTTCCAGCACACAGTAGGTTTAAACAGATGAGATTAGTTTAACCTTGTTTAGAAAGATTGAGCAAGTATCAAGTATAATATATCTAACCATACAGAATAAAATGTTACAATGTTATTGAAACCTTAAAATAAATTTAAATGAAAAGTAAGTATTAGTATTAGTACTAGTATTAGTTGAGTAAAGTGTTAGTCAACTTTTGGTTTGTGGAAGTTATATTGAAATGTATCAAACCATGTTGTGATTGAAATATCTCAAACGGAGAGATATTGTTCTTTTTGAAAATTATTTCTATGCCCGCAGGTCATAATGGACAGTTATATCAAAAATAACACATCAGTGATGTGTCAAGCTAGGGATGAAGTAAATACTGACTGTGAGTGCAATTGCTTGCACAATTCACCCTTTTGTTTGAAGTGTGCTTTGGAAAAACATCTATCTATATTCTCCCACCTAGATCACATGAATCCTTCTATGTCATGATGCTTATGTAGGATGTTGAAATAAAAAAATACAAGGAAAGTTGCTGTATAGCATCTTCAGCATGGTTTTATCTTCATCAGATTCTACTGATCAAAGTATTTCTGAGATGAGATATACGTTGGGGGATCCTATGTTTCTGCTCTCTGCATATCCACGAAGATTTTTTTTAAGTCTGTAGGTTTAGTTCTCCAGAATGTCAATAGCAACACTGCACTGTTGCAAAGTTAAACAATCTCCCTCTGAGTTTTGGAAGCAAATAGCAGACCACTTTGGACGAGCAGATTGAGAAGCCATTGAGTTACTAGGTCTAGGTCACACCTTCCACAGTTTTTGAGAAAGTTAAGCATCAATATGCCCTATGTGTGGTACATCGACCTGAAAATTAATTTAATATATCTGAAATTAAGCTAATACTTGGCTCAAAACTAACACAGTGCTGATTTAGTGGCAGAGCTGAAAGGTCAGGGGAAGAGCTGAATCACCAGCATCTACAATAAACATAAACAAGCACTGTTTACTGGTTTTTGTCCAGCCCACAAAAATGCTTGTTAGGACTGTCTTGATAATCAATCAATTTGAGGGAGAAAACTGTAAAAAAAAAAAATCTATTTTTTTTGGGAAGCTTTAGAGGTCAGACTTTACCACACAACAATAAACTCTACATGAACCCAAATCTGTCCACAGTCACTTGCCTGCTGCTGGACTTTTAAATGTGGGCAGTCCAGTGCAGGGTATTTTGTGTGCTTGTTTTCTTCCAGCAAAAGCCTTGTAAAAGTATCATTGTGTAAATAAATTACCAAATATTTGTTTTCTCCTGTCTTGTCATTGTTGTTGTCTGACTCTTACGTTTGAGTGACATTCACACCTGTGCATCTAAACTGCCAGGGTTGTGACTTTGATTGAGAGGTATGATGAATTCACTGATTGGAAGAGGAATGGAACAAAAAGAAGGAGAGGAGAATCTTTAAGTAACCAATTGGTGTGACGCCTGTTGTCAATGAATCCTGGAAGGTCGTCACAAACTGACCAACAAGCAACTTTTTGATGAGTCTCTGGTCCAACACTCCTGAATCATTTGGCTGAATTACCTCCTCAATATGTAATCAAGTTCTCCAAAGTCCTGCTAATGGCCAAGGGTCTGATTTATAAAATTTTGCATGGAATCCATACTAAAAGTGTACATGCTCCAAGAAAAAAAAAATGGCATATGTCAAAAAATATTCAGATTTATAAAACCATGCACACGCAAACCAGCTGTAACCAGAACGTTTGCATACCAGGTTCTGCCTCATGTTCTGAGCCACTGTGTGTCCATTTGCAATTGTACCGTAGGAGCACATTGGCTCTCCTTCACCCAGTTTTCTGTTGGAAAAAAATTTAGCAATTGCATTGAGAGTCCAACTGACCAGATCCATAATTTACAATTTGGAGGATACGTAAAAAGTGGCTCCAAAAGATTGATAGACGCAGAGGCAGGGCAGATACAGGGGAGGGAGAAAGGAGAAAAGATAAAGAAAAGTGTCAGCCTTCACCGAGAGCAGGAAGGCGTAAGCAGTGTTTTTTGATAAATTGTAAAGTTTTAACTGCATTTTGTGGACTTCCAGATAGCAAAAGATTACAATTGTCCAGCCTTGATGTAAGAAATACATGGACATGTTTTTCGGTTTCACTCCTGGATGTGATATTTCTAATTTTGGCAATATTCCGAAAGTGAAAGAAGGAAATCCTAGACACCTGTTTAAAATGGGATTAAAATTGTCAAGAAATCATGATAAACACTTTGAATGTTTTGTCACTTTGTAACTGTTTTAGTGTATTCTGATGTTTTATATTATGATTGCTTTGGTGCTCTTTTGTTTCCATTGTGGGGTTTTTTTTTTCAAGTTGCATTTTAATAAATTATATTTTGCTTTGTTAAACTGTGTTTTCCTGGTTTATTGTGTTCCCTTTCAATGTTATCGCATCATTTCTAGCCATTCTCCCAAAGGACCTCGGTCCCTGCTCATCCTCAGGTGCTCCATATTCAGTTAATTAGTCTCACTTGCTCTTTGGACCAGTAATCACTCTCTTTCTCTGTGTATATATAATCACTGTTTTTTTTTTTAAAGAAATGGTGCAATAACTGGTTTGATTTGGCTAAGAATCAAAATGTACTAAGTGCCAGTAGCAATTATTAAAGTAAATGATTTTAATCAAAAGTGCCATGTGGGTGCACCACCTGATTATCTGGAATTAGGACCCAAACACCTATCAGTCACCATCAGTTTTTGTTTTATGAATACCTGCCTGAAAAGGTGTGGTATTACAGAAAACAGGTGAAAAAATTAATCCATGCATCATCATTGCCAATCTGTAAGGCCTGTTCACAAATAAAATTATCTCCAAACTACAATAATTAGTTAACAAAATACCTCAACTTCCAATTAAAATACTTCAGTCAAAAAAGTCTTTGACTAGGCTAGTAACAAGCTAAACTACTTAGTAAAAATAAAAAAATCACAACTGATAAACTATGAGAACAATATTAAAAGGAAAAGAATAAGAAATAAAACAGAAAACAATTTAAACAACAAGTTCACAATGCAAATGCAAAGCAGAAGAGAAAATAAAATCAATTTTTAACAAAATTATGTTTCAAAAATTGTTTGCTAAATTAGAGAAAAACTAATTTATGGACAACTGATAATTAATGTGTTAACAAGCCATCATGGTGATTGATTGAATGGAGTGATGGCCAACCAAGAACGTGCCATACTACGGCTGATCCCAGCGTAACAGAGCGAGCTGTGTAAATAAACACAGCTAAAGTGATGGTGGCTAGTGTCTCAGTCTTAGAAGGCCTTTTAGCTTCAGCATTAGCAGCTGAGATAATGGTGGCACAGTTTAGCATGTTTGAAAGGACAATTCAGACATATTTTATGTAGGCTAGTAAGATGGGAGAAATGGAATCACAGATAGCCTCTTCTCCAACTTATTCTAGCCTTATCCAGGCCTGACACAGTTTCAGCATCAAAACAAGGCAAAAAGGCTTTGTTCCCTGTTGTTTTCCAGTTCCTGCTGCTCTCGCTCAGCTCGACCTCCACTCCCTTAGCAATCGGTCACACCTGTTGGGCATTGGTTGGTCAGAACTCGCTCCACCTGCCAGCCTCCCTACGTAAGCCACACTCAGTCTTCTCTTCCCCGCCGGTTCATCATCATTCTCCACTCCCTCCACGTCTGCCAGCCTACTTTGCTCCCTGTTCAGTTGCTGGAGTTCCTGCCACCTCTGTGTCTCAAGTGAAGCCTCTGCTAGCTGCTGGATTTCAGGCTACCTCTCTGCTTCAAGTTTGCTCTCTGCTCTGTTGCTGGACTGTCTGCTACCCCTGTGCTCCAAGTTTGCTCTCTGCTCTGTTGCTGGACTATCTGCTACCCCTGTGCTCCAAGTTTGGTCTCTGCTCTGTTGCTGGACTGTCTGCTACCCCTGTGCTCCAAGTTTGCTCTCTGCTCTGTTGCTGGACTGTCTGCTACCCCTGAGCTCCAGGTTTGCTCTCTGCTCTGTTGCTGGACTGTCTGCTACCCCTGTGCTCCAGCAGCCCTACATCTCAAGATGTATCTCTCTGGTCCTCCTGCTCCCATTTACACCCCAGTTCCAACCCCAGGCTGGGCGCAATGTAATAGTTGGATATTTTTGTTGCCTTGTCAATTTCCATTTCTATCCTACCTGGTTTCCTTTTGTTAACCTTGCTCAGTCAGTGATTTGCAAGTCACTTTAGTTAAACTTCCTCTGAGCATAATCTTGTCTGCCTGGTGTTTGAGTTTTGGTCTTACAACATGTCTGTTTATTTATTTGTTTATTTATTTTGACTAAAAACTGGTGTTGATCTGAATATAACGTAGACTCAAAGAAACCTATATGTCTACACTCAAGGTAACGTAGCACAGCCGGTTCTTGAAACAGCCAATTAGAGCTAAAATAAATGTCGACTGGGACGTTAACGAAGGCTATACCCTCAACTGAACTGATTCATACTGACAACTGTTATAAGCATTCATAATTAGCTAAAGAATGATATGACCTATATGCATTTGACCCTAAAATATAGGATTTATTCCCCTTGCACAAAACAGTAATTCTTTAATTTGGGAATGGACTGTAAACAAGCACTAATATAATGCTGTGTTTGAAGGTCAAATTAAGTGGATTAGTCAGCTGTGTATGATAATAAGATTTCTATCAAGCTTGTGCACAATAACCTGTTACTGTAGCAACACACTGTGTGATAAATGTCACTTTCAAGATGGGGCTCTTTTAGAATCCTAAATTAAACTTTGCAGACTTGTAGTAATCCTGTGCACACAGAAAATATGTAATATCTCGTCTGTCATTTGAATAACCTGCTCACTAGGTTTTACACTGAACAGTGCAAATATTTGAGTTAAAAAAAAAAAACTTTCAACAGGAAATTACGACAGTTTGTAAATGCTTTTCAGCCCAAGTAGGAGTATAATAAGTCCTGCTCACCATTTGACTGGCAGCTGAATTGAATGATCACCCAAAATTACTGGCACAGAGTCCAAGTAACTGTGACAAATGTACAATCTGTAAAACAAGAGGAGCGGCCGCTTTTACAGTAGGTGTTTGAACAGGCAGGATGGAAACACAATTGTATTGTTGCCAGCAGGGACTTGAGTGTTTCACGAAGCCAGATGGCTTGTGCTGGTGTTGTCTTGATTTGTCTATCTGGGGCAGCTGAGACAGATAATTACATACCTTTGTGCCAGAGGCTTATACTTCAGATTTTTTTTCAAGTGGGTGAGTGTGACTGCTGCATGTCACGAAATAGATATAGAGCTTCGTGAAAATAATAAGTATTTATACACTCTGAGTAGGGGGATATTAAAGTATTTTTTTTCCCCCAAAAAAGAGTAAGGCTTCTGATTCCAAAACCGTATTTTTATGAACTACAACATTAACCCTCTTGTTGCCTTCAGGTCATAATAAACCGAAACTGAGCTTAAAAGCAGAAAACGCCCTTAATTATGTTTTTTCAACTTGAAATTTGATGACTTTTCCAAGGCTACATTCACACCGCAGGTCTTGATGCTCTATTCCAATTTTTTTAAGCAGTTAGCTTCTTTGTTAGCGGTTCATTGTAGCTCTGCTGCTCTCTGCATATACTTTTAACATGGCTGAGAGTGGCAAGAAGCAAACCGTTTACAAGTTTAAGAGAAGAAGAGGAAGAACTTGGTTGAAAGAAATAAGACAAGAGTGGATTAGGGAGATTTTTTCACATGATCCCCCTGAGGAGTGGAAGAGCAGGTAAGACGGTCTTGCGAATGTGCAGTGATTCGAAAAGGGACCTCTCTCATTCTCATACTTCTGTCTGAATGGTTCAAGACAGCAAAGCGACCTGCATGCGGCGATAACATAAGTAGACATCACACAGCAGCGCACTGTTTACAGAAGTATTGATGAATGTAATTGTTTCCAGAAGTGTTCAGTAAAGTGTTGTTAAAAAAAAAGATAAAAAATAAAAATAAAAACCATGGATACCAGCCGACATCTTTCCTTGTTATTATTAGAAAGCTGTTGTGCAATGGAAGCCGACAATCTTAAGACCACATCATAGCAAGACGAAGCAGCACATCTATTATCAATGGTCTTTTATGGAGCGCTAACTGCTACTACTCTGCATGGATGTGTAGTGAAAGACGGATAAAATGAGACATGACCGTTCAGACTGTGGACGATTGAAAAATATCCGATACATATCCAAATTAGTACCATAGTGGCACAATTCAGATTTTTTTGGGGGGTGAAAAGATCGGAATTGGGCCATTGACATTGACAAGAATATGGGTCGCACATGGGCAAAAATATCAGATTTAGGTTGCATTTTCCTGCTGTGTGAATGTAGCCTAAGATTTACCACACCGTTAAAAAAAGTTAAATGTTACCTTTATTCATATTGCCATGTAAGCTGTACAAAGACTGTGACAATTTTGACCAAAAAGTCGTTTTGCATTGAAATCCCAATCTAGGAGTCAATTATACATCACAAAGATGTGAAATGCTTTAGTTGTGTTTCACATTTAGCAATAGCAGACAAAAACCTGATAAGGTGGGGTCTTCTCCTGCAGAATGCACTGCCTGTGAACACTACCTGGATTTGGCAGCCACGGGGGTGGCACTACAGATGAGGCTGTCTCTACATGTGGGAATATTTAGAATCTCCAGAGGTGTCAAGTAACTAAGTACAAATGCTTTGTTACCTTACTAAAGTAGAAATCTACACTTAGCCTACTTTTTACTTCTACTCCTTACATTTTCATGCAAGTATCTGTATTTTCTACTCCTTGCATTTGGAAAATAGTCTTGCTACTTCTATTTTATTTCAGTTTGCTTTCATTCTGGCTTACCAAAAAAAAAATAATAATCTAATTAGATAAATAGCGCCACCCAGACAAAGTGGATTTGATCGTGGTTGGAGGCAGTACAGCACCAAGCTGTTTGAAAACGCCCCAAAAAAACCTAAGAAGAAGAAAACATAGAGAAAGAACATAGCATTTTTAAGAGTGATAGTTATTTTAAATTTTTTTCTTTTATTTTTTTTATTAACCACTTTGATTAATAATTCATTTTGACAGCACTGTCTACTGCAGGGGTCACCATCATGGTGCCCATGGCCACCAAGTAACCCCCGAAGACCACATGTGGTGCCCACGAGCCTGTTCTAAAAAAGACCAATCCACAATTGAGCTGCATCTAAAACTTTATTTTATTCCGTTACTCTTCCTGTTTATTAACACTTGCATTTGTATAGATTTAAAAATTAAAACATCTATAACAAAGCATGAAAAATAGCCCTTTGTATGACACAACACCAATGAAGTAGCTCCCAGTTTCACAAAGGTTGGTGGCCCTAGTCTACTGTTTATAGGCAACAATACCATGGTTATTGTAATCCAAGGGTACAATGATAATGCACTCATTTTCTTGTACTGGGGTGGTTGTGCATTATACGCCCATGTGGTGTGGGAAGTTTTAAGCTATTGTCAATAATGGCACTTTTGTCAGGATGCAGCTTGTAGGCTGCATGCTGAGCCTCTCTCCCTCTCTCTCTTTCCTGTGCAGCCTGATTGGTTTCACCTGACAGGCTGCAATTAACCTCCAACTGCTTCCACCTGGTTCCACCCTTATTTAAACTCACCTCTTTCTGCTCTCGTCTCCGGTCCGTAGTGTTCACTCCTGCTCAGTCTCTGCCAGTATTCGGTGTCAGCTCAGTTTTTGTTGCAGTCAGCCTGAAGATGTTGCTTCTACTTGGTTTCTGTTCAAGTCACTTCTCTCCGACTCTGCTCAGCTCTGCTCCATCGGAAGTTCTCAAGTTCTGCAACTCAGATCCACGCTCTCAAGTTCTGCAGCTCAGTTCCACGCTCTCAGGTTCTGCAACTCAGTTCCACGCTCTCAGGTTCTGCAACTCGGTCCCACGCTCTCAAGTCCTGCAACTCAGTTCCACGCTCTCAAGTCCTGCAACTCAGTTCCACGCTCTCAAGTCCTGCAACTCAGTTCGACGCTCTCAAGTCCTGCAACTCAGTTCGACGCTCTCAAGTCCTGCAACTCAGTTCGACGCTCTCAAGTCCTGCAACTCAGTTCGACGCTCTCAAGTCCTGCAACTCAGTTCCACGCTCTCAAGTCCTGCAACTCAGTTCCACGCTCTCAAGTCCTGCAACTCAGTTCCACGCTCTCAAGTCCTGCAAGTCCTGCAACTCAGTTCGACGCTCTCAAGTCCTGCAACTCAGTTCGACGCTCTCAAGTCCTGCAACTCAGTTCGACGCTCTCAAGTCCTGCAACTCAGTTCCACGCTCTCAAGTCCTGCAACTCAGTTCCACGCTCTCAAGTCCTGCAACTCAGTTCCACGCTCTCAAGTCCTGCAACTCAGTTCCACGCTCTCAAGTCCTGCAACTCAGTTCCACGCTCTCAAGTCCTGCAACTCAGTTCCACGCTCTCAAGTCCTGCAACTCAGTTCCACGCTCTCCGGTTCCGCAGCTGTTCCACGGTCTCAAGTCCTCCGCTCCAGAGTTTCCTCCCGGTCAGTCTCCCCGCGCTTCTCCTGTCAGCCAGCTTCTGCACCTTCATCTCCGTCCATAAAGACTCTGGTTCCTCTCGTCATTAACCCTCCATTCTGTACAATAAAACTCACTTCAAGAACTAGCTCTGTGTGTGCGTGCTGTGTCCGGGTTCATCCAGAGACAAATCATGACAACTTTTAGCTTAAATTACTTTTACTTTTATACTTTAAGTACTTTTGAAACCGGTACTTTTATACTTTTACTTGAGTAAAAAGGTTCATACTTCTGCAGAAGTATTTTTAAACCCTAGTATCTATGCTTCTACTTAAGTAATAAATGTGAATACTTTTAACACTTCTGGGAATCTCATGATGAAAATACAACAATATTACCACTGGGAAGTATGTATGCAGTTTCCCATCCTACAAATGGCAAAAACAGCGGAAAGCAGTATGGGAAAGTAGTGGTTCTCTTTACTCTCGATCAAAATGTAACAATATTGGTTGTCTTTGAGGCTGCTCAGAGCCTATACAGGTGCTGCAGATGGCAGTAGTACCTTGGGGTCTGTGAGGGGGGGGGGGGGCTCTGGTAGGAATGGAGCATGGACTGGGTAGGTCGGGTTGTGGTGGTCCCCCTCCTCGCCCCCATCTTGATTTTAGGGTTCACCTACCGGGGCTGGATACCCCTCTAGGGTGCTGGTGCCTGGACCTGGGAGTATAGAACGTGTGTGCGAGTGTGTTTACTGCAAGCGTGCCCCCGGGCTCGTCCCCCGGTCTCATCCCCGCGGCTCCCAGGGGCTTTGGCATTGTGGCGGTTGGGGGGTTTCCTGGGGGCCGTCTCTCCTCTTCCCTTGGGTGGGGGAGGCAGATTCCCTGTGTTGGCCTCTCTTGGGCACCTTTGCTCTGAAGGGCCCTTTGGGCATCTGGGGCTTTTGGTTACCCTGGCGTCTGCCTCGGTGCTCTGGGGGGTGGGTCTTTGGCTCCTCACAACCATCATTGAGCATTTTTCTCATAGATAAACCTTACATACACAAGCGCACACTCACAAACACCTACAGGTGTAGGTGAGAGAGAACAGTACTTACAGACTCAGTTCTATACAGAAAACCACTATTATCTTCAGCTGTCATTTTATACATTCCACAGGACACTGAAAAAAAGATGACAGTAATACCCCAGATCCTCTCTACTGCACCCATGAGTGGGTTTCACTGTTGAACAGGAACTAGGATTTTTTTTTTCAAATGAACAGCAAGACAACTATGATTCCGATGAGGAGGAGATATCAGAATTATATTTATATCTTTATCTTTCACTGGCACAAAAATTGACTTATTGAGATGAATTAAAATCTATTAAAATATACTTGCTGCATATTTCTGCTACTTTCTGCTACTATTCTATGGAAATACTAAACAAATATTGCTCACCCCATACAAGAATAGCCCCTGTACAAAAAAATAATAAAATTAACTGTCATAGAAGCGATTATCTCCTGAATAAATGCAATTCTGGCATTCACCCTATTTGTGGTGAATTGCAAGTTGTTCTTTCAGGAAAAATAGATTTGGTGTTTAAAATTAAATTAAACAGCTCCATATTGAGGATATAGTGAAGCCAGGTCATTATGGCCCAGAGGACACAGGGTGTATACACAATATGAGGACCGCAGGAGGGTTAATGTGACTGTCTTCAAAAAACATGCATCAATCAGAATTCCCCAGGTTTTGTAAAGCCTTTAAACTGCTGATACCAATTTAATTATTGATTTCTTTAAAAAAAACAGCAGATAAGCAGATAAGAACTTGTTATATACGGAGATGTCAATAGAAGAAAATGTTGTGATGCTCCTCTAGCTGCTCCTTTTCTGCATTGCTTGTTCTATCGTTACATTGTAGTGCTGTTTCTGGAAAATTGTTAAAAAGGTACAAGAACTGATATTGAACTTTTAGGTAGAAAAAAATATATCACACACACAATCCTGTCATTGTAAGTACACAGGCAAAAAACAAAAAAAAAACTTGTCTGGTGCTTGATTACCTAGTCTGCTGTTAAATCTACTTGAAATGAAGACATAAAGAAGGAAAACTAAGGTAACATGTTTAAGTTGTTTATAAGATTTGCATGGTGAACATTTTATGTATTTGTAAATGCATACTAGAGGACTCGTGGACATATACTTATATTTAAACTTACAGTTATAGTACATTTATAGCCTGTACATACATATACTTATAGTTATGGTACACTCATAGCCTGCATATACTTATATTAATTTATATTTATTGCACAATCATAGCAATGCTATTTTGCACTACTGAAGCACTTCTGGATTGATGCAAACTGCATTTTGTTGCTTGTACTTGTGACATGCAGTGACATTGTAGTTGAATTCTATTCTATTCTAAATGGATAACTGCATTAGGCCAAATCCAACAGATATATTCTATTTTAGCACACTTCCATGTTCCAGGCTAATTGTAGGTATTACACTCCACTCCCTCTATTTTCGACTACTTTTTCCACTTCTTCAAGTGTGAATGGTCATTTTTTGTGTATATTAGGGGTAGAAAACATCTCACCACATGTGAAACAGCTGTCACTGCACATGAAAAATCAGTAATTCAGTAAAAGTATTTATACAACATATAAATACATTAAGTGTCATTAAATGGGATTTGACTGGTTTTGCAGAGGTATGACTTAAACAGTGGTATCCATACAAAGTGTAGACCATTGGCTACCTGTCACAATTTCAAACGGCAATAAGCATTTCTGAATCCAGTATCTATAGATGCCAGATTTTGCCAGCTCAAAATGAGCAAACAGAGTGGCTTTACCTCAGTCCATTTAGCCATCCTGTCAAATGTCACTCCCAACTAAATAAACCACTCATTGTCAAAAAAATTTCATTTTGAATAGCTACTTACATCAAGGTGCTCTCTCTGACCTCATTTTCAAACACCCCACTGAAACTAAAAATAACAGCATCTACTCCAAAGAGTTCTGCTGTCAGTGCAGTAGAATACAATTTTCTGTCCAGCCAGTCACCGATCCGGACCAGTCAGACGGCAATAACTCGCCGTAGCTCTAACTTTAATTTTTAATTCCTTAAGTCTCTCTTTGTTCCATTTAATGATATTAAAAATAAAAAAAACAGAGTCAATACCAGCAACAACAGGTGCTAAAAAATATACAACAAACCCATTGCGGTTAATGAGAGTTAACATAGTACACAGCAACCCTCACAACTATAAGCAGAAATGTGAAGATGGTATTGCTAATTCCTAGAAAATATGTTCACCTAAAGCATTTCTAAATTTTAATCATTTCTGAATTAACTTTTTGAAGAGGCTCATTTCTTTCAACTCCATTTTGAGATTACAAATAAAACAGACAATGTACTTTTGCAATGCAGGACACTGGCCCTTGACGACTGATTTTGGACACCAGGGCTTTATTTACTGAGCCAAAATGAGTTTTGGGTCAGGAGAAGCGTGACATATTTTTTATCATTGCAAGAGACTGCTCAAATCTTGATAAATTACTGATTTTACTAACCAGTTGAGAATCCGAGTGAACTAGGAGGAACATGAAAAAACAAGCCAAGTAGTTTATCACAGTATCACATTTTTAGCAATGAATTAAAAAATAGCCTGAAAGTAAAAAAAAAAAAAAAGAAGAAGAAAACATACCGGGAAAAAAAAGTTATTTGGAAAAAAAAAATGAATGCATGTAAATTACTTGCAAAAATAGTAAAACCGTTATCGGTTAACAGAAAATTTGTTTCAAGCAATTCATTTCAACGAGTGTAGAGATAACTACACAATGATAAGCTTTAAAGAGAGCATGCCAGTGCTCAGCTCAACAGCACAGCAAGTTCAGGGTTATTTTTCTCTCTCAGTGAAAACAGCATCTGACAAATCACTAGTGGACCCTCCGCTCTGTGGCAGCTATCAATTTGTCACAGGGTGAAGTCACCAGAGGGGCATCAAAGGCTGCCAGAAAGTCCTCATTCACACATCTGTCTAACCAGGTGTGACTCCTAATGCTTTTTAATTTGGAGCCTGGAAGCAAATTACACAGCTAATTGACGTTATTGAGTTTAAGTACCTACTCGCATCTCTTGGGCTTTTTGTGTGACTGTAGGTGCGTTTTAGCCACCAGAAGAAGAAGGAACTGCATTAATCATACAATAAGGCAACTACATCCCACTTCAAACATTCCATCAATCCATCTTGTCTCCAGCTTACCAAGATAGGACTGCAAAAGTGAAAGGTCCAGAAAGGAAACCAAGTCATCCCTCTCCTCACCTTCAGCCTCTTGGAAGGTGACCTGGGAATTGCAATGCATTCCCAGGTCAGAAGAGAAAAATTGCCCCTCCATTGTTTTTTTTTTTGATAGGCCTCACATTATTGTCTCAATGGGACATGCCAGAGAAACATCCAAACCGAGTACAAGAGGCTTCCTGAGCAGATGTCCAATCCCCTTTACCTGGTTTGATTGGCAGGAGCAGTGACTCTACTCTCAGTTACCCCCAAATGATGGAGCTCCAAATCCGATCCTATCTCCAGTGGAAGAAGTTAGAACCAAGGAGCTTCATGTTTTTTCGTAATAGTTAAGCCTCAAAAGGATCACCTGCTCCAGGGTATTAACACTCTGTCTCCCCACTGAAGGATATGGTGAAGAGATTCTTTCTTTTAAATGTATTGTTTACACTTCTAATTTATGTACTTTGCAGTCATTGTCTCTATGGACATCTCTCTTTCTTTCTTTTATTGATATTTGCTGTGTGGCGCTGACTGGGTATGAGGACTGTGACAGCTCTTCTCTCTAAAGCAGCACTCCGATTGTTTGCTGCTGCGTGGAAAGCAATAATATATTTGTCACCCGCTGCCAACAGCCATGCTCTCAAACGTTTATCTTTTTGTGCCGCATTTTTTTGTACAACAAAACAGAAATATGCCCTACTTTACAATGGCAGGTACAAAAATAGGGATCTGGAATCAGAAATGTGTGTAAAAAGTGCTGTTCATTTACTCAGGAAGAACTGGGTTGTCGTCGTTATTCATGTGCGTAAAACCATAGCATGGAAAAATAATACTTTTTGTTGTTTCTGCCTACAGGTGCATCTCAATAGATTAGAACATCACTTGTTGATTTATAGCTCGAATTCATTTCAGAAAGTAAAACTTAGATATAGATTCCTAACACAAAATGGAATACATTTGCAGCATTTCTTTCAGTTTCCTATATAATTAGAATATTACTTAAAACCAATAAAATATTGTTAAAGCAGAAATTTCATCATACAGACAAGTAAGTCCATGTACTACACTACTTAGGCCTTGTTTTGAATCAGTTGCTATATCAATGGGACATAGCATGAAGGCAATCACTGCAAAAAAATGTAGAGTTGCATGGTGCAGCACTGTGCAGCTCGAAGGGGGCGATCAGAACAAAAGAGGCCGATCATCGGATTGTCCGTGTCCCTCAAGCCAATAAGAGCTAGCATTAGTTTATGTTGTCCAGGAGGTTTACTGCTTCATTTTCGTAGATACAGGAGCTTTACTGACCTTCTTATGTTGCTTTCAAACAGCCGCGTCATATTTTTAGCTTAAGGCTGGTTCACATGGCAGGATATTTAAATAGTTGGCTGATTTTCAAAGCCTTAGAGACACCACACGTAATGATAAAAAAAAAAAAAAAGTCTTAGATAAAACAAGTTTACTCGTACAGTGTGTGGTGTCCGGTTAGATGGCAAGCACAACATACCACTCACAAACAGATTTCACTCGGGATTCAGATGTCAGACGGCAAATCCTCTCAAGATTAAACGTGAGTGCAGAGAAAATAAACATGGATGACGAGGAAGAATAACGGCAATAGTTCATGGACTGATTTTAACAGAGAAGCAACAAAACAGAAAAGGGCATTGGTTAGAGGAGCAGAGACAGCACGACCGGTGCTCTACCCTTTGCTGCACTAAGATTGCAGGGGAGTGTTGGCCTAGTGGTTAGAGCAGTGCGCTTGCACTCAGAGAAGGATGCAAGTACCCGGTTTGATCCCCAGTGCCTGCACTCTGGGTCCCTGAGCAAGACCCTTAACCCCAGATTGCTCCCTGGGCGCCACACATGGCAGCCCACTGCTCACCAAGGGTGATGGGTTAAAAGCAGAGAACAAATTTTGTTGTAATGTATGTTTCAATGACAATAAAGATGATATTACTATTACTATTACTATTACATAAGTAGGTGAGTTGGGTGTTTTTTCTCTCAGGGTTTTCCTCACAGCAGTTTCTGATTGGCTACATGTCACATTCAACAGGCTGCCTGCTCGTTTGTCCTCAGGTAACACCCCACACACTAGGATATCGGGGCAAGACAATTCGATCACTCTTAACACACCACACACGGCAGGGATATACCATAAGATTATTTTAAGAGACGCAACAATAGTCTGTGCTTCTCAGAAGGGGGAGGATTTGGACTAAAAATCTGTCCGTGCGAACCAGCCATTAGCATGTAGCGTCCAAGTTGTATTTGTTAGACAATCTTCAGATTTTTTTTTTTTTTTTTTACAAACTGAATTTTAGGGGTTTAGTTGCAGTACGCCATAATCATAAAAATTAACAGAAACCTTTCTATTCATCTATGGATGATATGAACAATTGTCTGTACCCACTCATTTTCGCAATTAATTTGTAATTTATTATTTTTAAAATTACCTACTGAAATAAACTGCCCATCAGATTATATTCTAATTAACCTAGATGCACTTTTGTAATGTTTTTTTCAGCAACATAAGAACTTTTTCCCACTTGTTTTTTACATGCACTCTGGGTGAGCTAATTCCAAAGTGACAGCTTCCATCCATTCACAGCTTACGGATAAATATGCATCCTGTAGAAGTAGCACAAAGAATCAGAAGTGTAGTTACCTGCAATTATCTTTCATTCAAAATGAACACGACCCAACCAATTAACCCATTCAAAGAGTCCCATGACTCAAAGAGTCATTTAACACAAAGGCTACAGAGTCAATCACTGTAATGTGTTTTATATTCACAGGCTTGCTTGGCCTACTTACTATAGCAAAATGAACAGCCAAGGGTGCCTGACCCTGTTCAGGGCTCAGTGCAGACAAACTGTATGCACTGTTTTTTTTAGCAGGCAGGTGAGTTGAGTTAGCAGTCCTTAACAGTGACCTAGAAAGTACTTAAATAGAACCTCTTGCAAATTTCTTCATAGAAAGAAAGCAGCATGAAACCGAAAAGCAACCACTGACAGCAATGTGCCACAAAGTGTGGAGCTGCTAGAAAGTAGATTCAAATACAAATGTCCAGGTAACACATGAAGGTGAGATTCATAGGGCAGTTGTCCGTTCAATTATTTTTCAATGGCTTCTCTTGTCCTATAAACTCTTCCACATGGGGAAGAGATACTCCGAAAAGCTATTTTATCCTGTGGTGATTGTTTAGTTCTTAGAGCAACAGCATCACGCGAAAGTTAGACATGTTACACTTAGAAATAAAAAAACAGCCAACAGCATGGTATGTTGTTATTATTATTATTATTATTATTATTATTAGCAGGGACACACGTGTTTATAGCTGTAGCATAATCCCAAAGAAATACGTAAATACAATATAGAAACAAAACTGTACCCATATCTTCTAGGCTTCAAGCAGAACTAATACAGCTAGTTAGAGAAGTTAGAGAAAAAAATTTAAGCATTGTATCAACAATGGGAAGATAATTACTGTATTATATATTTTTTGTAGCATTATTGAGGATGTTGTTAACAGTGTTGACTATGACTGCCATGTTAACTGGCAATTCATTAGTGGCCATTGTTCACTGATTGAGGTTGTCTGTGATGAGCTGACATTTAAAATGACTTATGATTGGTCTATGTTTGCTTTCTTAGGTCACCACACATGTAAGGTATATAGATTGTGCATGGGTAAATGTTTCATTAAATGTTGTGTCTAAGATTTTAAATCATGCTGCTGTTTGTTTCCAGATTTTGTAAATCGATATATACAAATTCCACAAGTTTTTCTTATAGAGAATCACACACTCCGTTTAACTTAACATGTAATAACGTGTTAGACATCCTCCTTTGAAATGGTCAGTGTTTGGTTCAATGTTAAACATTAATTGACTCTAACTAGTCCATCATGTAC
Organism: Fundulus heteroclitus; assembly: GCF_011125445.2. Classification (NCBI taxonomy): domain Eukaryota; kingdom Metazoa; phylum Chordata; class Actinopteri; order Cyprinodontiformes; family Fundulidae; genus Fundulus; species Fundulus heteroclitus. The sequence continues at coordinate 13,716,953 of NC_046371.1, read as the reverse complement.
AGCCAACCTGATCACGTTTGATCATCCAAATGTCAAATAAAATTAAAGGAATAATTTCAACTTGAAATTTGCAAAGCTATCACTGTATTTTGATGACTGAGAGTGTGTTAATTATGTCCCAAAAACAATGTACTGCATATCTAGGTAGCATCAACGAAATTTCTAAACAAAGTTACTGCTTTTGCACTCTTCTATAACTTAGCAACAGCTAGTAACTTCGTCAAACCTCTGATTAGGTAGGTTATTATTTCTTATATTAAAATATTACATTCTCATGGTCTATTTGACATTTCTGATGACCAAATTTGGTGGAATTTATTTACATTAAATGTTTTACAAATTTCCTGTCTAAACTGAATGGTGTGTCGTACATCACACCTGCCTGTGCTGGTAAATATTTAATCTTTATTCTCTGCACTGCTAATGCTGTCTTGCTTCTGAGTGTCTTGAGATTAGGTTCAAAAACTAGAATAGGGTTAGACTAGCAGGATACATTGCACTTTCATTCTAATTAGCAAGTTCATAAAAGTAATTGTTGTGTAACAGAAACATCATCCTAAGGCATTACCCAAGGTTCCTTAGTGAATTGTGAAATGCCTTTATTCTGGGGATGGTATTTTTTTTTTTTGGTTTTGTTGGCTTAGGATGTACCAACAGTTTCTTAGGAAGACTTTACTCCAATGGAGACAGAATTCTTCACAGATGGCTTTGATTTTATTTTGGGTCTACTAACCTTTTGCAGTATTGCTATTTTTATGATCATTAAACAGCTTTGGCCAAAAGGTTTCACACTGCAACTCTAAGTGTACATTTTTCATAGTTGTTCCCACAACTGATGTGGTTAAAGGCACTTTTTTAACTGAAGTCTGTCATAGAAGAGGGAAACAGTATACAACCTAATACTGTCTTTTTTTAGTTATTTTTTTGTTATGTACAGCACATTGGAAACTTTTTCTGTTAAATGTGCTATATAAATAAAGTGGATTGGATTGGACTGAACAGTATATTTATAATGTTGCCTTAGTGGGAGTCATTTTATGTCTCACACTGTGCTGTGATCTGTCACAGTAGGTGAAAGTATATCTGTTGGGGCAGAGAGATTGGGATTGTTTTCTGTGTTGGCTTCAAATGGGAGGTGCAACTAGGATGCCACAGTACGATTGACCCATGAATCCAGAGACTGCGTGGTTGAGTCTTGTTTGATTCCTTACACTTTAAAAATGAGGCTGGGCTAACAAAATGCCTAAACTGTTGGTTACTATCTCTGTAGGGTACAGACCTAATCACTGAATGTATTAAACATGATGGGATAATGTTTTTTTTGTGTGTGTGCGTAGATGAATCCAACCTCTTGCGCCCAACAGAGCCAATTTAATTGGATGGATGAAAGTGAAAGCTTTGCTGCAGTATCCTAACAGTTGAGGGCATTTTTGCCCCCCATTTTATCACCCACTGGCTGCAATAAAGCATCACATGTTGAACTAGCCTGAGGTTTTACTGTAATAACGTTTTTTCCCCCCGCCATCACACTGGGGGCAGCGTAATGACCGACTAGAATAAGCCTAATTGGCATGTCTGAAGGTTTACTTAAGGGAGCCGTGGCAAGCTGTTCTTATCAACATTTAAATCGGAACACATTTACTTTTGAAAGAAAAAGCACATTTCTGAAAGGAAAGGAATCAAACAAATCCAGCATCTGAACAAAAACGTGCAAGCTATGTTTTTCCAAGACTTGCAGTAATTTAATTTTTCTGTTATTTTTACTCAAGTGTCACTGGGAGTCACTGGGTCAATGTCCTGGGAGAATATAGTGTGGAAAATATATATTTATTTTTCTGTGATCTCTTTTCACCTTGGTAGTGTCTTCTGTATGCTGAACAAAGGTAATGTCATTTTCTAGTTATAAAGATATTCCTTTTTCTTTGTTGGCAAATTATAATGCAATTCAAGCCACCGAATAATGAAAAATTTCACTTTCTCTCTTTCTTTCATGTTTGTAATCACATTAAAAGGATGAACATGAAACGACGGGTTGAAGTTAACCCACAGCTGCGCATTCAGTGTTTCTCAATGTTTGACGTGGCTTACTGAAAAGGAGAAAAATGGAGGCTTGGCTGAAAAATCGTGTGTGAAACACAGTAGTAGATCAAATATTACAAGAAAACCTTTATATGTTTACTTGAGCTAAGAAAGAGCAGACTGTATTTTGTTTAACAGTGCAGGAATTAAAAGTAGTCAAAAGTAACAAGTCTGAATACTAATTACTAAAAAGAAGATACCTCACCACTAAACAATCCAGTGTATGGTGCCTTCAGAACATATTCACTTCCCTCCTAATTTTTCTGCAATGGATTTCATTGAGATTTTATATGATACACCGATAGAAAGTAGTGTCCATCTGTGAGGTGGAAGCAAAGGGATGTGAAACATGAAAACGGTGGCATTCATTTATATTGAGCCCTCCTGAGTCCCTGCCTGTAAAATTACCTTTTGCTGCAATTACAGCTGTAAGTCTTTTGGGGTATGTCTCCACCAGCTTTACATATCTAGATAACTGAAATATTTGGCCATTATTCTTTGCAAAACAATCAAGTCTAGTCAGATTGGATGGACAGTATCTGGGAACACCATTTTTTTGGTGCTAGTCTTAGAAAATCGAGTGATTGAATCTATGTGTGGACAGTGGTTGTCATGATTTAAAAAATTCACACTTGATACAGACACAAATACTTGATAATCAATACCATTTCTGATATCACACAGAACATTTTTAAAACACAAGGTTTTTGCTTGTCATCTGATTATATTTGAATCAATTTACAGTTGATACAAATACATTTTATACCTTAGGGACAAATGAAGGATCCTTCTATTCTAAAAATATATTTTTTAAAACAAACATGGATGTAGCGGGCAAACAATATATTTTTCACAACATAAAGAACAATCTGGTCACTGTATTCAGCAGCAGCCCTGAAAAATGTAATACTTCTCAATGATTTTGCATTATATTTTATTTAGTGATCAAGTACAGCTGCAAGGTAATTAGCTATGGGTTCCTATTTGTTTCTACTCTAATTGTCATCCCAAACCTGTTTTTTTATTAGCCAACATACCCTCAAAGGTCTTCCCAACTAACACAAGCATTTGTGCCACACAAGAGTGGCACAAGCATTTGTTTCACTGCTTTACTATTTATTAAGCGCCTGAGCTGTCAGCTGATTAGCGTTTTGCGTTAATCCGTACCACAGTGCAAGAGTGGGTTGCGCGGCTCTAAGCTTTCTACTTGGGAAGTGCGTCTTGATGGGAAAGCTCAGACTGACTGAACACTGACAGTCCAATGATGGTGTGAAGCCATGTTCACACAGAAAATGTTAGCTTATGTCATTTAAGATGTTTACTACTTCACTTTTGCAGATACAGGAGCTTTACGGACTTTATTGAGTTGCTCTCAAACATCAGTGTCATAGCATTAGCTTTTAGTGTTAACCTAGCTACCACGCGTCATCCCTTGGCATTTTTTTTGTTGTCCATTTGCTATAATCAACACTACTGTTATTGTCTTTTTGCACACTGTTATTCTCAGGAATATCAAATTGCACATTTCTGTAGATGAAGCCTAAATCACTGCACATAAATTACTTAATTACTTGAGATTCATGATGGAGGGACTAATCCATGTAAACATGGCTCACATCGTTTAACAAAGGGACTGATATCGGAGCTCGCAGACTCTGATATGAACTTGCATGCTCTAATGTGTGAAAAAACTCCTGTAAATATTAATTATGTTGTGTCTGTGTGTCTTGTTATCTGTGTACATCCTAAGCCGGCGTCTGCCTCAAAGGTAATTTCACCATGGTGGCAATAAAAAAATTTTGATTCTTGACATAGTGTAGGTAAAGTAACTCTGAACAACACGTTTGTGTAGTCAGTCAGTGAGGGTTGCATGTACTCTCCATGCAAGCAGAGGTTAAAACTTCCAGCAGCTCATTGTTTTGGTCAGGTGAGGCTAACAAAGTGCATCGCATGATTAAAACATAGGATGATAAAAACTGAATAAAAGAAACACTTGGAATAAAATGTAGAAAAATTTAAACAAAATAAAACATAGGAAAATGGAAACTACAAGCAAGTATTAAATATTTTAAAAACAGTTGGACTGCAGACTTAAACTAATGATGTTTCAGTTAAAAGTTTAACTAGAACAGTCAAAGGCAATCCAAAACAAATGGGTTTTAATCTTGATTTATAAGAACTCAGGCTTTCAGCACTTTTAGTTTAAATCAGTTTGAGGAATACAATGCTGTGAATATAATTTGTAAGAATTTGAGCAGACACTTTTAGATTTCATATCACTGTTGTACAGGTAAGTGAACCGACTTGACTAATGAGCTCCATGCATGAAAAAGTATCTAATTTGTCTCCTTGCACCTGTCTGCCCTCAGCTGCTGACTCTGGTTTGATGCATATGGAGTCAAGTGCCTCTTATTTTCAGCAGCATTCACCTTGCCAGCATAACACAGGCCCCTTTAGACTGTCTGCAGAGCCAAATTCAGCCTTCATGTTCCATAAACCATAATAACTCAGCTGCCATATTGGCAAGCACCATTGTTCTCCACAATTAAAATCACTGGTGGCCCCTTTGGCAGCGGTTATCAGGCATCCACATAAAGAACAGCCCATTTCCGGACTCTCTCCACAGTTTTCTTTTGGTTGCCTGGTGACTTTCAGGTTTCACACTTCATGATTGTTGCCTAAACCTAAACATAATGTTGTTGTCATTCTGCCCGGAAGAGAGAAAAATGGGCTATTTTTGAACTTTGGGCCACATTTTGCATCCTCTGCTGGGAGCTACACAGAGTGAATTCAAAATTACGTCTGGCAGCAAAATATTTTTTTTATGACGGCACTTACAGTACAATTTTTTTACACAGCTGAAAGCTTGGAATCAAAACTGAAACTATATAAACACACTTTGGACAGTAAGTTGATGCACCTACCTCAGGGATGTCCAAAGTACATCCCAGCCTGATTGCAATTCAGGAATAGCACAAATTTAGCTAGCCACGACATGTGGTTGTTGCAGATTGGAGGCTTTTTATTTAGGGCAAATGTAATTCTGATGAGGCAAACCCATTTGCAGTTTTGGATCCACAATGATATACTCAGCCCCTTCATACAAAAAATGACAACTTTTTTGTTCAATTAAAAAATATTGAATACTTGTTTTTTTTTGTTGGGCAGGTAAAACTGTTTACAATGAAAAGTTTTGTCATTTTTACTTTTTAGTTTATATATATATATATATATATATATATATATATATATATATATTCACTGTATCTATTTTATTATGCTTTGTGTATCTCTTTCTTTATCTTACAGAGTGAGTGTTAAAAAGTAGCAGTAAATTATAGACATTTCATTAAAAAAGGACGTGCAAAATGCACAGGATTCATTTATCAAGACTAGACTGCTAATGTCCTTGATAGTGTATTTGTTTTCCAGCAAGGCAAGGTGTGATACAATTAATTACATTACTACAGCAATGTATGTAAATAGCTTCAGCCTTCCAGTGAAGCCAACAAGATTTGATCCAAGCATGTATGACTTTGTATTATTTTATTCAACAATTTTGTACAATGTTGCACATACATTGTGAGTATTAATCCTGCTGAACTGAAGGATGGATAAGATTGCTGAGGAAACTGATGGTGATTTAATTCCAAGTTGATGAAGCATGTTTGATTTTTCGCCCACAGGGCATTTTAATTAACACATTACATATTACAACATGTTGCAATAACAATGGTGTCTCACAAACAGTACCCCTCCCACTCCCATCGGTTTTCTCCTTGAGTTCTCTGCATGCATAACGTGTTGTTTGGGTTTATATACAATTTTATAGACAATTAAATAAACTGTATTTCAAACTCATGACAAGTTTGAATGATATAGCCAATTGCTAAATTGCTAAAACTGCTGCAGAAGTGGTGACAGGTTCTTTTTATAATGCCTTTTTTATTCTGTTTTTGGCACCTTTGAAATTTGGCATTTTTTCCTGGGACTGAATAACAGAGACTTCTGGAACACATTTTGTGGAATAACATTTCAGTCCAATATAAAACACCTTCAAACTTCTCTAATGGCACGTTTTCCCGATTGAGCTGCCATGAGCTGATTGGCTTCCTTGTTCTGGGATCAGCTGCAAAGATACGCAAGCTGTCGACAGCTCAGTCGTCCACATAATGTGAGTCAACATATCTAAAAATATTATCAGGGCAACAGTGAGATTAAAATAGGAGCTAGTTCAGATGGAGCGGATCAGGAAAATATATATCTAGCAGGCTGTTTTCATCTTTTATGTAAGGGCTGATGCACTGATTCAGATTCTTGCACAAACAAATAAAAACTGCACTGCTCTCTCTCTCTCTCTCTCTCTCTCTCTCTCTCTCTCTCTCTCTCTCTCTATATATATATATATATATATATATATATATATATATATATATATATATATATATATATATATATATATATATATATGTGTGTGTGTGTGTGTGTGTGTGTGTAAATATGTGTGTGTATCTGTGTATTTTGAGCTATTGCTCTGCATTATCACAACTTAAAAAGAAATCATAAATAGCAGTTTAACCAATAATTACCTTTTAAAGAGGGATCTTTGAAGATTAAAGACACACAAATCAGCTGTTTTTTATTAGACCATCTGTACAATTAAAAACCAAATGCTTCAGTGGAATGCCGCTCGCTTTCTATGAAGTATCTTTGACATGTTTCCTGTTTGACTTGATAGCAAATATTTGAAAAACTGCTTCAGTATGAGTTGTCAGACTTCTTTACAGATAAAACTGCTGAACTATTTTTTTTTTAACATTTTCTAATTTGTTATAGACGTTGCCATTTGCAAACTCAGCAGGCTCAGGTAGCAATTTGATGTGGATTATTATTTAATATGTAATAGAGGTATATTAACTCAGGAAAGAAGGGTACCTTGTTTATTGTTTTCTCGTCAATGTTTTTAAACATTGTTTTATTGTTTTTTTTGTTTGTTTTTTTTTGTATATACTTTCTCCTGTATGTTCGAAATAAAGATATCAATTCTCAAATTCTCAATTCTCAATTCTCAAATTCTCAAATTTATTTTTTATATAAAAATTCAATACACTCCTTTTTATTTATCATTAAATGTTTCTAGCATACTATATAAAAAAAACACATAGTCTCTGGTTTATAATTCTTGATATATGTTTTTATTTATTTTACAATTATTATGAAAATTGGATTAAATGATAATTGTAATACTGATTTATTTAACACTATCTAAACTGTATATTTGATCAATATAAAGCACTGTGAATAATGCTGTAGGAAAAATGATTATCAAACTTTATTTCACTGTTTTATTTACTGTTTCAACATGTCTACTATTGTAAATCCTTTTGCGTCCTTTGTTTTTTATTCTTTTTGAAGAAGAGATGACTTTCCACCAGAAAAAATGTCTAGATACTGATGCAATCACCAAACAGTAGAGGAGTTCTACAGGGCTCAGTTTGGCAGCCTGTCATATACCATGTTGCTTATATATTTATTCTATTTACTTCTCTGTCGATGTTGTGTTTCCATATTTCCTTCTGAAATATATCTTAAAAGGGTGCAAGTGGTACTCTGATGTTGGAGGAAACCAAAACATCAAACAACGTTTAAAAAGTTCTCCATCAAAGTATCCCTGTTTTAAGAGACTTTCTATTTTATCTCTGTGGTCTGTCTGCGTTGATGTGTCAGCCATGAGTTGTACAAAGTGTAAAATGTAAATTGCTGTTCATTGTATATATATATATATATATATATATATATATATATATATATATATATATATATATATATATATATATATATATACACACATATATATATATATACATATATATATATATATATATATATATATATATATATATATATATGATGGAATATTCAAAATTGATATGTTCAAAATTCATTGCACCAGCAAACAAAAGACACACAGCAGTCCTAACCATGATGACTTTTTTTAATTCCCAATGAGACAAAACCACAGCAGCCACAAAAAAAACTGTGCATGCAGAGGGGGTGCATCTCTCCACAGAAAGGTCACTGCCAAGATTCATTATTGGCAAGATCTTCTCACTGCGTTAGGCAGTCAAAATAATTCTGAGCGCCAACATATGGCTCAGCAAAAGGTATATATATCCTTTTCTTTCTTTTTAATAACATTGTTACTATGACCAATAACCTCAAAGATTGACTTGTACAATGCTAAGACAAAAGTGCCACAATTCCATAAATTGGTTTTAAACCTTTTTGGGAATGCACCATTAAGCTTTTCCTTTGTCTTGTTAGATGGACCCCAATATCTAATAAGATAACCTACAGAGCCAGTTCCCTTCAGATGAACCATGTTAACTTGAATATGGTTTTTCCTGATGAGATGAATCAGAATAGTAATGCTTATGGATATAATAAATTCATAATGTACTGCTGCATAGGAAAATTAAATAAATACATGGTTAAGTAATTATATATTTAACAACTTATTTGAATATACATTTCAAATTATAGGTAATTAATCAGACATTTGTTATTAGTTTATTTATTGAATTGTAGCTTTAGTCATTTGCTGATATGCTTGCTCGATCACAGTGCCTTGCAAAAGTATTCACGCCCTTGGAATTTTTCATGTTTTGTTGCCTCACAAAATGTAATCAAAACAAATTGTTTCAGAGTTTTCACCATTTAATATATAGAAGACGCCTACTACTTTAAATATATATTCCTTTTCTTAAGCAAACAACACATAGGACAAAATAACATAAAACTTCAGCATGCATAACTGTTCACCTCCCCAAAAGAGATGGAGTAAAACTGCACCATCTCCTTCATGTTGCATGGCTTTTGCTTGTGAACAGTGATCTTTCAGTCTAACTACAGATTCACATTTGGGACGGTGTTGCTGAGGTGACTGGATTTGTTGGGTTTAGGCCAGGCATAGTATTTTCATTGGTAGCTGTGAACCCTTAGTGATCATTTTCTGGTCACATTTCCATAAAGACCAGCTCTATGGAGTGTACAGCTTAGCATGGTCCTGGAGATAGATCCTCCAGTCTCTGCTTTTGAACTCAGCAACACCTTTGGGGTTACCTTTGGTCTCTGTGCTGCCTATCTGATTAATGCCGCCCTTGCCCAGTGTTGTTTTGGTGAGTTTTGGTGGTGGGGGGGCCTCTCCTGGCAGGTTTGCTATGGTACCATTTGTTTTCCATTTGAAGATGATGGATGTGATTGTGCTCCAGGGGAAAGGCAAAGATTTAGATATTTGTTTATAACCTCCTGACCTGTACTACTGAACAACTTTTGTCTTGTTTGGAGAGCTCCTTGCTTAGTCTTCATACTTGATGTCTTCCTATGTAGTGTTGCAGCCTCTGGGGCCTTTAAGAAAAGATGGGTTTATGCTGAAAGGTCATGTGATATTTTACATTTTATATTGCACACCTCATTTCACTAATTACGGTATGTTACTTTTGAAGGTAACTGGTCGCACCACAACTTTTTAGGGGCTTTATAGAACAGGGGGTGGATGCATATGAAGATGCCAATTTTCAGGTTTGTTTCCATTCCTTTCTTAAATAATTTTTTTTTCATTTTACTTCAACAACATAAACATTTTTTTTGTAAATCTATCATATAACACAAGATTAAAATGGTTCAGATTGGAATGTAAAAAAAAAAAAACGATTGAGAGCCAAGGGGTGAATACTTTTGCAAGGCCCTGTAAGTTCGCCAGCATTTTTTGACTTTTATTGCAAGACCTCAAGTAATCTTTGGCTCATTTCAATTCACTGAGAAAAAGAGATAAGGGGTTTAATGTGCTTTTACTAATCTTGTCACAGTGACTATGACTCCAGGACGCAGTTGAAGCTGGATCAGCCATTTGTGCACAAAGCCTTGTACCATTGTTCGCTCCACAATGCCTGGCAGTGCATGTATCGTTTAGCAGTGTTGCCGAGAAAAATCAGCTCGACTTGTGGTAAAAAACGGCGAGGCTCACAGCTGATCTGATTGTTGTGCGGGAGCGCACTCTTTCATCTGTAATGCAGGAAAAAAGATCATGTAGCTGGAGTTGTTATCTCGGAGACGGATGCTGACAGCCAACACAGGCTCTGTGTGCTTCCTAACCCACCTTGCTCTTGCTGCTGTTGTTTTTTTTTTGTCTTTTTCGGCTCCATGTGTTCCCTTTTTCTTTCTCCAGCTGTCTTGATACCCCATACTTCATCCCTGCAGTCTTTTCGGATTTTATATTTCCCTTCCCTTTCCTGTAAATCCTTCCACCAGCCTTCTTGTCATCCTTTCCAACACTCATCTCCCACTCCTTCCACACTTCACTTTGGCTTCATTTTCCCTCCTTTCTCACCTTTCATCCTAATTCAATACCTTTCACTCTTTGCACCCTTTATCACCCTCTCCCTTACGCTTTTATCCCCTCGTCCATCTTTTTCTTACATTATCAGTCTCCTCATCCAGCCTGCTTTGAGAGCCACATGCACTCCCTCATTCCCTGATCTTGAGAAGATAGCTGATCCCACTGATGCTATTTTAAGCTTGTCATGCATACTCTCCCTCCTCTTCCCTACCATGGAGAGCTGGCAGCCACAAAGAGAGACATGAAACACACATTCTTCCCTCACAACCAGTCCTTCTCCTCCCGATTGAGACTTTGAAATCTGTATAATTAACCATATTGTCCAGGGATGAGCTAGCCTGGCAGCAGATTGCTCTCCATATGCCGATACTAAATAGATGATTTAATGGCCTTGAAGTTTTGTCTGAGGGCTTGGAAAAGGTAAAAGGCATGCATTTTTAAGCATTGTGTGTCTCCTGTCCTTCATTGCTTGGAAAAGGTCAACCTAATTCCTGATCTATTCTCATTTCCTGTAAGTGATTATTGTCTGAAATCCCAGGGGGCAACACTGGGGAAAAAAACTATTTAAGGAGTCATGTATGTGGATATTTAAATTACCTAGTCACATACCTAGACCACATGCCATTTTTGTGAAGATTTGGCCATGGTGACATTTGAAATAACTGTAGACGGAGGTCTGCCCAAGGCCAGTGTTTAAAATAAAGACCAATATCAAAGAAAAAAAATTATTAGAGCTGACAACGACAGCAAGGTAGGGAATGTCCTTTATCCATCCATCGTTTCCACTTACCTGAAATTGGGTAGAGGATTAGCTAATCTGGCAGGAAAACCATTACCCATTCTAGGGGAATCCCACCGCATTCCCAGGCTAGAAGGCACATATAGTCCCTTAAGCAGATCCTGGGTGTACCTTGGGATACTTTTTTCACCTTCGGAATATTGCCAGAATTAGAAATATTCTGTCCAGGGGTGATGATGAAAAACTAGTCCATGCATTTGTTACTTCAAAGCTGGACTATTGTAATTCTTTACTATCAGGAAGTCCAAAAAACGCAGTTCAAAGTCTTCAGCTAATTCAAAATGCTGCAGCAAGAGTTCTGATGAAAATCAACAAGAGGGATCATATTTCTCCAATTTTAGCTCACCTTCATTGGATTCGTGTTAAATCAAGAATAGAATTTTAAATTTCCCTTCTCACGTATAAAGCCCTTAATGATCAAGCTCCATCATATATCAGAGCTCTGATTACCCCGTATGTTCCTAACAGAGCACTTCGCTCTCAGACTGCAGGTCTGCTGGTGGTTCCTAGAGTCTCTAAAAGTAGAATGGGAGGCAGATCCTTTAGCTATCAGGCTCATCTCCTGTGGAACCAACTCCCAGTTTTGGTCTGTGACGCAGACACCCTGTCTACTTTTAAGACTAGGCTTAAAACTTTCCTTTTTGACGAAGCTTATAGTTAGAGTGGCTTTTGTTACCCTAAGCTATCTCTATAGCTATAGTGCTCTGGTCTAACCCCCCATCAGATGACAGAGTTGCTCACCTTATCTATTAGAGTGAGTCCAACAACCCAGACAGGAAAAAAACTTTATAAAGTATCAATTCAAAGCATACGTTGTCTCATGGTAACTTAGAAAAGAAAAAAGTAAAAAAAAAAAGGAACCTGAAATTAATAAATTTCAGCCAGCTGCCTCCAGGATATTTATCTTTTGGGGATGATCCATCTTCACAACCAAGGATGAAGACCAGAATATAGACAGAACTATAAATTGTGAACTTTGGTTGATTTTGTCTTTGATCTAATGAAAGAGCTGAGCCAAAAAAAAGAAAAAAACAATAAAAAAACACATTACTGCAGACAAGGCCTCGTTCTGTCTATCCATTTACTGCTCCACCCTGCCATCACTCATGAAAAAGACACAACCTACCTCATTTCCTCTGCTTGAGGCAGAAACTGACATCTGACTTGGAATTTGGAGTTTTTTCTTTTTCATGTTTAGGATTGTGTAATGGTCATAATCAGTAAAAAAAAAACAAAAAAAAAAACATTTAAACATTTACTCTGTTCACAGCACTAAAGCTCAGTCTGTAAACATCACTTAACCTGCCGCGAAAGCAGGCCAGGTGCTGATAAGTTGTTGAATTTATTGGACCCTAAGTGACAGACCAGGACAATAAGAAGTGAAACCCAGTTTTATAGGTTGGAAAGAAAATAACAGTAAATAACACTGGGGTCCAAAACACAGAACTAATTGCAGACCCTACAAAAGTCAATTGATTAGCTTTTTACCACAGTTTCAGTAAAATTTATTTCAACAAAGTACACATATGTAACATTGTCTTCACTTTACATCTAACATAAAGTTTAAGTATATTCCTCAGCAGAGGCTGATGTACAAAGTCTTGCAAAAACATTCACCCCCCTTGGCTTTTTACACATTTTGTCACTTTCCAATCTGTGTTTTTATCCTAATGTTACATTATGGATCTGCACAAAACAGCCTAAGTGGGTGAAGTGAAGTAAAAAAAGTATGTGTATATATATATATATATATATATATATATATATATATATATATATATATATATATATATATATATATATATATATGATAGATAGAAAGAGATATAGATATATAGATATATACACTTGGTGTTGAAAATAAGAAGGTCCATTTTGAGTTTGCCAAAGGGGAAGTGGGGGACTCCCCAAATGTATTGAGGAAGGGTTTCTGATCAGATAAGACTACAATTTAACTTTTCAGACACCAAGGTAAAAGCTGTGTGGTGCAAACCAACACATCCTGTCACCCCAAGAACACAATACTCACAGTCAAACATGGTGGTGGCAGCATTATGCTGTGAGGATGTTTTTTCACCAGCAGGGACTGGCGAACTGGTCAAAGTTGAGGGAAAGATGGATGGTGCTGAATGCAGGGAGCAAAAGCTATGTCAGCCTGCCTGTGATTTGAGACTGGGAGGGAGGTTCACCTTCCAGCAGGACAATGACCAGCGGAATACTGCTAAAGTGACACTGAAGCGGTTTAAGGAGAAAGATTTAAATGTGTAGGAATGGCCTAGTAAAAGTCTAGTCCCCAATCCAGTTGAGAATCTGTGGTCTCTGCATGCTGTAAACAAGCTGAAACCATACAACATGAAGGAGCTGGAGCAGTCTTGCTCCGAGGACTGGGCAAAAATCCCAGAGGCAAGATGTGGCAAGCTCACAGAGGCTTAGCCAAAGCCAATTACAGCAAAAGGTAGCTCTACAAAACACTTACTTTGGAGGCGATGAACAGTTATGCATGCTGAAGTTTTCTTTTTCCTCTTGTTGTTTTCTTCACAATAAAAAAATAATACATCTTTTAATTTGTACGCATGTCCTGTAAATAACATGGTGCAACAAAGACAGCTCCATAACATATAAACTCAGATGCAGAGCGTGCAGAGATTGCGGAGCAATGCATGTTAGGAACAGTTGTAGGGTATCCATGAGATGTAAAGCCTAATGAACCTCTGTAGCTTGGTCATTTGATATTTTAAAGGAGGGCTATTTCACTGGCTGAAACTTATAACATATAACAAACATATAACATCCTTCAACTTTATTGGTATCCCTGTGAATAAGATGTCAAAAGCCATAAATTAAATTGTTTTTTTTTGCTTTTTGCAAAAGCATTCCCTCACACTTAAAGTGCAATTTGAAAAACAATATTTTATCTGAGTCATTTTTTTTCTGAGTCATACAAATCCCATGTTAGGAAATAGATTTTTAAATGAGATTATGTGTACAACTCTTACTGGCACCCATGCTCTAATACATCTCCCTTTTAGAATTAGCACAGCACTTAACCTTCAGTAACAGTCCACAAGTGGACACAGAAAAAATATCCTTGTCACTTCCTCTTCAAATTATCTCTCTAGATGATTCAAAAATTAAACAGTTCAACAATACCACAGATCCCCCCACCATTATTACCAAAGAGCATGAGATAGCTTTTCATATTTCTGTTTTTGTTTCACCCAGACACACCTGGATTGTTTGTTGTTAAAAGTTTCAATCTCATTCTCATCTGACCAAAGCAAATAGTTGAAATGGAAATTCAAGTAAAGTATAGCAAACTCATCATGTTTACATTTGTGATAGTAGGACAAAAAAAGCCCTTTTTCTGACAATACTCCCAAGCAACTAACTAACATGTAAACATCTTCTAAAGGGTATTATGGAGAATTAGTGAGACCCAAGATGCGACTGCAGTTCTCTCATAGTTCACACTATGCAATTATCAGCTTCTACAGACAGAACCAAAAATCTTCTTTCATGGCAAAAAATTTTAAGCCTTCTCTGGTGGTCTGTGCTCATTCAAAGGTACAATTGATTTTCATTGTACAATGAAAATAAGGGCTTTGAAAGGAACACCAATTGCAACTAGAGATGACCTATAAAATATTAAGGAGTGTCAGAACATATAAATATATATATAGAATTCAACTTTATAGTCATTGCACTGTCACAGGTACAAAGCAACAAAATGTGTTCTCTGCTTTTAACCCATCACCCTTGGGGAGCAGTGGGCTGCCATGTGTGGCGCCCAGGGAGCAATCAGGGGTTAAGGGTCTTGCTCAGGGACCCAGAGTGTCTGGCACTGGGGATCAAACCGGCTACTTGCATCCTTCTCTGAGTGCAAGTGCGCTGCTCTAACCACTTGGCCACGACCTCCCACCACTCAGCCGTATCTATCTATCTATCTATCTATCTATCTATCTATCTATCTATCTATCTATCTATCTATCTATCTATCTATCTATCTATCTATCTATCTATCTATCTATCTATCTATCTATCTATCTATCTATCTATCTATCTAACTTTATAAAATCAATGACAGCAGTCTCTTTTTTGTGTGCTTTTGCCCATCTGTGGGGGTGGCTGCTCCTGTTTTCTTCCCTTTCTTCTCCTATCTCTTTGTTCAGCATGTGATTCTCATAATAAGCACATTTGCTCTCCTAAGTCAATGTCAATTTATTGTTGGACTGATGAGCCTGTTGTACCTTTCTGACACAAAGGTGCCGCAGCAGTAAATCATGCAGTGTGACAAGAGTTATTGTCATTTTGAGCTTGCGCAGAGTGATTTGCGCAAGCCCCTGCAAGATCTTTAAAATTGCTCAGTATGTGACAGGCTTATCGGTTTGCCCTGTACATCATATAAACTCCTGTGTCATCCTTTATCGTCTGCATGTTGTTAGGATGTTTTTTGTCTAGACCTTCTTGTCACAGTTTCAGCAGTTTTCTTTATTTAAATTAAGTGATCTGACTGTAGATATGGGCAAGTTTGAACAGTACCTGGCTTCTTGTAGCCATTTCCTGACTTATGAAGATCAACATGCATCTTAAATAGAATATCTGCTTTTCTTTCCCATTTTTAAGAGTGCCTTAGAGTTATCAAAACTAAATGTATAAACATGAGAGTTCTTTATATTATTTAGGATTGTTAGTGCTGGTAAAGATTATGGCCAGTGGGGTCTCTGGCATGATAAATTAAGTGGGGCACAAAAACTCAACACCTATTAGCAGCAAAAAAAATTTCTGTGATGCACACAACCTAACTTTGATCCATTTTACACAAAACAGATAAATTAGCATAAACCAACACACTAGAAATGCAATTTATTATAAGCTAAATGTAGTTTAATTTGTATACTTAAAATCACACATAAAGGCTCACTCATAGTGTTAATTTATTGAACAGAAAAGTTTCACATCAAACCTTAAATGAGCTAGCAAGGACAACCAACACTACATCGTCACACACTGTCACACGTCTGGCAGAATGTAAACATTAAAATGTGCAATTCCAGCATTTTGATCGGATGATCCGAGCTTGGGGCCGTAGGATTTGTGCCCCACAGCTGTCTACTGAGAGCATGTTAGAGATGTGCACTGCGATCTCAGATGTTCGTTATTTAACCAAATGTTGGTGAGCCAGCCCCAATATCAAGGGGCCTCAAAAGGATTTAACCAACTGAGCTTGTCAGTTCTGAGGCAGATTTAGATTTATAGAGACAAATGTTTAGAACAGAATTTTATTGGAAAGGAAATTGGTCTTTTTTTTTTTTACAATATTTCTCTATAAAGAAAATCCTGTCCCACTGATTTTTGCAAACATAGAGCTATACAGCGCCATCTTGTGGGGCCAAGCCCAACTGGCCCCAAATGCAGAGATGCCTCTGATTATGGCACTAGTGACCAAAACAATCATTCCTTGAGGGACATTATTTTCACAATAGGCCCTTTTCCGTTAGACCACAAAAGCCTGCAACGCATTTCCATATGGGAGATTTCAGTTTACCCTATCACGGTGAAAAAAGGTCCTGGTCTGAGGGTAGGACTTTTCAACAAGCCTGGGGCTTTGTTCAATAGGTGGGGCTGTGTGCAGCAAGAAAAACTGTCCGACCTCAAGGGGGAGCAAGGAGGAGTGAGGGAATGACGAGTTTACAAACCTATTGACTTTTATACCCTTAATTTATCACAAACATTTGTTTAAAGATGTGTTTGGGTAAGAAAGTACACCTCCAAACTTTATCTGTACAGTCAGTTTATCAAGATTGTGAGTCCGGAGTGGAAGAGATCCGCTGAAAGGCTGGTCCCACCGGGGAGGCTGCACTAGGAAACGCCGTTGGTGCAGCATTTAGCTGGGCAGACAGTCTGGGAATTCCTGCAGACTGGATCTGTTTCTATAACCTATAAAATGTGTTTTGTTGCTATCAAAAGTCTGCACTTTTGTGCTAAAAAAATCCTCCTCATCATTCTTGCCATGGCTGAGGAAAAAATATACTCATAAAGCTCTAAATTATAACTCCATGAGGCAAACCTTGGAGCAGACAGATTACAGTCAAGTCTCCCCTCTCCGCTTCTGTAATCAAACTTAAAAGCCCAGGCTTTGGCTTACCCCAGTAAATTAAAGTCTGGGGCTTTAAGTCCTAGGGATTGCAATGGAAAAGAGGCTAACGTGCCCAAATTAAAGACTGGACTTTTCTCAAATGTTCTGTGCAAGATGTGTGCATTGCCATAATTGGCACAGGTACTGTACATTCATTTTAAATAAAAGAAGCATTATTCATTGGTTGCTGTAGACTTTGTCTTGTTTATTGGTTGTACTCATACATTTTCAAAATGACAGCTTTTTATCTAAAGACTTTCAAATGAATAGTACTGTCTCTAAAGGCAGACATAGAAACAGAACGTCACACCTAGAATACAGAGCAACTCTCATCACGGATGTCACACTGCTTGAAGTTCAGTTTTTATTTTCACCCGCAGAATTCTAAGGAAGAAACAAAAAGAGACAGAGATTTGTGATGCTACAGTTAGCAAATAATATTTACCAGTGTCGTGATGATTTACGGTGTAACAAGTTCTCTATTAACATCAAGCTTGCCATGAGAGTTGCTTTGTTTTGCAGGAGTTTAGTTACATTGCAGAGTTGTTTTATTAATTAAGAACTTCATACACCAGTCGAGGAACAGCAACAATCAACACATTTGTGCTTATCTTTTTTTTTTTCATTTTCTCTTTTCTGTCAAATATTCGTTTGTCACATACTATTTTCACAAGAACAGACTAATTTAAATCTGTCATAAGTTTATAACACATGCTCACAATGTTTTGTTGCTTTTTCCCCCCCTTTTTTGTACATGTGTGTCACATCAACCTACATCAAAACACACCCTTTTGCTTCCAACACTTGACTCCAGGTCTGCCATGGGAGTGTCAGAATATTATGACTTTCTTTTGTAGCTGGCAGGCTCGTCAAAAGCAGCAGAAAAATAACAAGGGTGTCAGTCATGTGCCCAGGTTTCATTTAAAGGCCTTACCATAACTTTAGGGGAGGAAATCAGTTCGAGACATAAAAAGGAGTACCGCAAAATAACACAAATGGACAAACTTTACATTGGTTTAGGCTCTCTCCGTTTTCATACATCACATTTGTCCTAAGACATAAATTGCACACATCATTTTCTAATTTACATTAATCAGTATTACTTCAGGCAAAAAAAAAAAAAATCACACACATCATCTCATGCTCTCAAAATGTTTGAAGACAGACATGGCTTGGGGTTGTACTGGACATGGAAGGTGATTGATATATGTAACTCTTCTCTTTCAAATACTTCTCTGTGTATTATAGAGTCCTCTATACATTGTGCAAAAACAGCTATAGACAACTCTAGAAGGCCACCAGGTGTCAAATGTTTTATGCTTTCATTTCCAATCATGTTTGAAAATGACTTTAAATTGCATCTGCATGGATGACCTTGTTTCTAGAATCTATCAAAGCAACAGCAACAACAAAAAAAAAAAGCCTAACAGATGCTTCAGGCAGCAGACAGAGTCAAGCAAACACAGATACTGGTAGCAGCTTAAGCCGTTTGTTAAACATTGGCTGAAAAAGGACTGCACAAGAAACTTTACAGTAGCAGTGTCTTGCAAAACTATTAAAACCCCTTGACATTTTTCAACTCTTGTTAAGGTTATCACCACAAACAGTGATTTCTTGTAAATGTTTTTTTTTTGTTAAAAATAAATCAATAATGCTTCACATTGAATAGGAATGAAAATGATACAGGTCTAAAAAATTAAAGGTTTGTAAAACCTTTAAAAAATGGAATTTGGAATAGAATTATATTTTTTAGATTGTTGTCATTTTTCTTAACAAAAAAGCTTTATCCCAAAATAGCTTTATGCCAAACCTGAACTGGGTCATCACAATGCTGTCTGTGCATTAATGTTTTCCAGAAAACCTGTGAAGCCTCCAAATAACGTCTATATTTATACTGAGCCAAAGTTACACACTAGTTAGATTACTTTTGAAGGCAATTTAACTGGGTTTTATTTAGGGAGTAAAGATTAGATGCACATAGCACTTTTCTAATTAGTATGTCTTATTTTTCTTTCATTTCACAATGATACACTAGTTTGTGTTGTTCTAGCATTTTTTTCTAATACACTGAATTTTGTGATTGTTATGTGACAAAATCTGAAAAAAAGTGTAAGGGGTATTCATATTTTTCAAAACACTGTCTAAGTTAAAAGCTATGCAACCATTTCCCACTAAACAACCAGAAAACTTTTCCTGTAATATAAAGTCTGTTTGGACCATTGTGCTCATCAGATACATGGGCATGAAACTATTTTGATTGAGGTTCACGTAACAGATGGTTTGACTAAACGTAAGCTGTTGTTGATCCTGTATGAATATTTTTTTGAGTTAAGCTTCAGAAGAAGCCGAATAAAATGAATCTCCACCCTTTAAATTATTGAAACCATTTATTTATCAGCTGACATTCTTCCATAATATGAGGCAGACTGATGATGTCTTTGATTTTAAAGTTCTGAGCTTTAAAAGGGTATTAATAGTATTGAGAGGGACACCGTCAGTGTTCAATATTGCTGACAGTGTTGGGAAGGTAGAGTGCAGATAGACTGATCAACAAATTAAGGTGTTTGTTCACAAAGTCTTCTTTTGTAACTTCATTTTTTTTTATATACACCTGTTCTGTTGTGAAAAAACAATCAAACATGTGGACATGAATTTATGTTTTGTTAGGGTTAGGGTTAGGCAGAAACTAGTCTGGCAAACATGACCATTCAGTGTGTTGAGTAGTCACAAAAATAAACTAAAACGTTACAGTAAAAAAACCTAATTTTTTGGGGGTTTTGAGTTGGCTTGTTTTCTGTCATCAAGATTAATCCTTTTTATCTGACAACTTCTATTACTTTTCCCCAAAAAAATAGACAATTTATATTGCATACCCATTTTAGACTATGCTTCATTATGCACAAATGGTGCTTTGGACTACTGAAACTCCAAAACAATTGCTGTTGGATTGTTGTAAAAAGAAAAACAGTTAATGATTTTTTTGGATCAAGTTTTCTTAATCCATTACTTGAATTCACTTTCAAATGAAGTGTTTTTTTATTTAACAGCTTTAAAGTTGAGCTTTTTGCCAATTATCCTCCACTCTCCTAACGGAGAGTATGCTTGTTGAACTATCTTAGTCACATTTGACTGTTTCTGCATAATTTGGATACAAATGTGTTGACTGTCTTTTTTAATACTGTTGTCCTTAAAATATTACAGAACGTATGATATATTTTACAGATGTGTAATGTATTTTTCTTTCAACTGTGATGGCCAAGCACTAAGCATTAAAACAAAGAGTGTTTTATATTATTAGTGGACTACTGGATCACTGAGAGCAGAGTAGCAGCGGCGCCTCATGGATCTGGATGTTCTATATACACAGTATAATACATTGTTTTACTTGGATATGAGTTAATGTTTATTTACATGTGATATGTAACTCAGATGAAAAGATTTTGTCTTTAAACTAAAATGATAAATCACCTAAAAGTAAAAAATTAAATATTCTAGAAACATAGAAAAATAAGTATTATTTTACCTCGCACTTGACATGTAGAGAATGTGGTTGCTTTGTACCTAAAACCTATTGCAACAATTGCCTGAGCCCTATGAAAAACCTAAGTTGATAAATGGGCATCAGTGAATATAGCTCTCTGTAAACTCTCACCGGAAATGCATTGTGTGGCCAGTATAAGAAAATGTGAATAGTTTTATTGAAATAATAGTCCCTTGGGTATAAAAATAACTATAATAATAAAGCATTTCAGGGGGATTTTTTTATAAACCTATATATAAATAAGTATTTCATAATTAATTTTATAATGTGTGCTTTAAAATAAAAGATTACCAGAAAAATTGTTAATCATTTAAAAACTTAATTAATCTGTACTTTAAGATTCTTAAAATTTAAAATCAGAAGAAAAAAATGTATAACAGTTTTATCAGCTTTTTTTCCACTATATTGCTGTTTCTACTTAAAGTGTTCTACTTATAGATTTATAAAAGCTGAGAAAGATACTTTATGGATACCTGAAGTATCCTCGAAAATAAACTAAATTAGCTCTAAATGCATGTCATTACAAGAGCCTGTGTCTTGGGAGCTTCACCTTGCATTCAAAGTTAGATGGGGGAACTTGTATTTGGCAAAGAAGTTGTTTCGCTGCAGCCTCAAGAAACTATAATTTTGCTTTATTTCAGTTTTCATTGTCTTGTTCTTTCATTTAAGAATGTTACGATCAAGCTGTTTTTGTTCACATATGCTTGCCCTATTCATTTGACAGTAATTTCAAATTCCAGCTTCTTTAAAGCACAAACCTCCACACTCCTTACCCTAAGCATGATAATGCTAATTTGTCACTGTTATTTAATTGATTCACTCTTCAGGAGCCCTACACATGTCTGAAGTCCTTGATGTAACCAGCTATGCTTCTCCCAGTGGCTGCTGTTGCTATGTTTTCCCTTGCAAGATGTCCATCTTGGACAACAGGTGGGTCTATATCATTCTTCACTTGCATATTACTCATAACATCATGCAAATGACAGGGATATAGTTTTTGTTGCTTTTGCATCTGTTTAGTATTTGCTCAATTGCTTGCTTGTATATTCTGCAAAACAAAACTAAGACTGCTGGACATGAAGCATAGTAAATGTTTTATCAATCAGGAGTCTATCCAATGTGCCATGGGGCCAAGCAACAATCACATCAGATAACATATCCTAAAGATGATTGCAAACTTTTTATCTAGGCTTTGTAGCAGTGTGTTGCTTTTGTAATGCTAAGAAGGTAGAGTGTACCATAAATCTAGCAGGTGCAAAAGGTGATTAAAAACCTCAAATTTGCACTATAGCGATGGATTGATTATCCACAATGATAAAATCTTTCAGCGTTTCTGTAATCCTTTTTTTTCCCTTATTGCTTGTCATTAGACATTTCTCCCTTTATTTTCCTCTAAAGTGCGTTGTTTTTCATTGCTCACCACCAGTTAGCGTTATTAACTTGTATTCAGCAATGTAGCCCTTTCACTGCTGCCTCAAGCAATACCCAAACTGATAAGTTAGCAAGTTACCCATGCAACGCTTACATTTTATTTATTTACTTTTAAATTATTCCAAACTGCAGATATGTTAGCAACACAAGTTGATGTATTGTATCTCAATGTTTTAGGGCAGCTAACAGCTTTCTCTTACCTATCCAAATTGTTAAATATTTCCATTAAAATCATGTATATGGCTGCAGATGTGTAAATTCCAACCCCTGGGCACCTGCATCTTAAAACATTTTTTTTAAAGAATGGGTCAATCTGCAGAGCTCAATAAATTCCAGTAGAGTACAGTGAAAAAAAAAACTTTACTATTTCATATTTTAGCATTAACTTAGTGGTATTATAACAAAGTGTAAATGATTGAGGGGGGAAAAAACAGAATGGATATTGGCAGACCTCTAAACTTTATGTAGCTTTTCTGTTTAGCTCAAGAAAAGTTTGTAGATAGTATCAAGGAATGGGTTTACATGGTTGAGCAGCTGCTATCATGCCTTACATTAACAAGTGAAATGCAAAGTGTCAGATACAATGATCCAAAGTCCCATGCTACTGGACACGAGTAGTGGAGACACCTTTCTGGAGTAAAGAATCATACCTCTGTTTCTGGAAATCCATTGGTTGATGCTATTGTTTGGCAGTTGCCAGAACAACAACACTTACCTGACTGCATTGTGTCAACTGCAAAGTTTGATGCAGAAGGGATTGAGATGTGGGGCTGTTTTTTTTTTTTTTTTTTTTTTTTGGGTGCAGGGCTTTCCCATTGGTTTCAGAAAAAAAGAACTCTAATGCTTCAGCATAACAAGATATTTTGAACAATGTGTGAGACAGGTTTTGGGATGGGCAATACCAGCTCAAATATGACCGTGCTCCAATGCATAACAGAAAGGTCCATAAAGACACAAATCAGCCAGTTTGTTGTGGAACAACTCGGGAATTCTGGCTTCAGCCCAACAAAATACTCAGTCAAGACTTTGCAGTGAAAATTGTGAGCCAGGCAGTCTCGTTCAACATCAGTGTCCAACTGACCACAAGAATAGGCATCTGTGAAAATATTAATTAACACACTAAAACTTATGACAAGTCTCTCAGAAGAATTCAAGGTACAAGAGCTTCAACTTTTCTCAGAAGAGTGGAAGATGTTATAGCTGCAAAGGGTTGCCCAACAAGAAAATTAATGCCATGGACTTAAGAATGGGATGTCAATTAAGGTCACATCTGTGTGAACGCTGATGAGCAAATACTTTTAGTGAAAGTGCTGGAGAGCCACTAACAAAGCCAGAGTCTCCGTTTCAATGGTGGAATAATTTAGTTGATATTTGTTAACCTTGCGAGAGAAGTAGAAATACCGCTCCAACTTGAATGGTCGGGTCAGATCATGAGCAATCAGAACGGGTGCATGGCAGAGGAGAGCTTTAACACTTTCAAATGCATCCTTACATTCTTCAGTCCAGACAAAAAAAAACATTTGGACTGTGTAAATCTGTTAAAGGTTTCACCATGGTTGAAAAGTTTTTGCAAAAGTTCCTGTAATAATCTACCATTCCCCGGTCTCATTCAATCCTGGATAGAGGGCAGTTAAAAGCTGAGATGTATCACAAACCCACACACACAGACCAGTACTTGCGGTTTGACTCCCATCACCCCCTGAAGCATAAGTCAGGAGTCAGCAGGACTCTGTATCACAGAGCAGACCATGTCCCCACAAACTCAGGAGCCAAGGAGAAGGAGAAATCACACACAACACAGGCCCTAGAGCAATGTGGTTATCCTACTGGGCTTTCCTCAAAGCAGACAAGAAACCCAAACCATGAGGTGAAAAGGTGGACCCCAAACCTAAACCAGTAGCAATCCCTTATGTGTGGGAGTTTCAGAAAAACTGAGACGTTTGTTTTCTAAACATAACGTCCCATTGGCTTTCAACCCCAAAATACATTAGGGCAAAGACTCTCCAAAGATTTGATCCCCTGCCAAAAACAGAGCGATGGTGTGTATGCTGTTAAGTGCCAGGAGGACTGTGGCCTGTTATACATCGGGGAAACAAAGCAGCCACTGGCCAAAATGATTGCCCAGCACAGAAGAGTAACATCATCAGGCCAAGATTCTGTGGTTTACACTAGTCTGCAAGCCGGAAAGAAGTAAAGGAAATCATTTTTGAGAAGAGAAACTACTCAGCATTAAACAGGGGTGGAGGCCCCCAGGTCAAATTGTCCCCCCACCCCCTTTACAATGCTGTTATTGCAATCATGATTCAGCCCCCAGGGAACAATAAGCGGCCATCAGAGCCTTAGTCATCAGTTGGTAGCCTGATGGTCCTCTTTTGCATGTGAACAACCAGTTTTGAATGTCACACTTGCATAGTGTTTGCAAAAACACTATGCAAAGGTAGTGTTTATAAGGCTGAGTTTACCAGCAATTCTTCAGACTGAAAGGGTCTCTTGGAGAAGAGACAAAACGTTTCAACAAAGAAGAAACCCGTTTAGAGAACCTGTCAAATTTGATCTTTTTTTGTAAAATGAAATAATTTTATTCCTGTGCAAAGAGACTTTAGGTGTAAGTTGTTGTGAATTGCTGCTTATTGTAATCCTATTTAATAGTCTTTTCAACCTACATTCCAATGAAATATGTTATCTGTATTAAACCCATCCGTTTTAGGGAGCTGTTGGCTGCCACTGTGCATTTGTTCCGAGACCAAGAAGGGCTGTCTGTAGGATTCAAACTCAGGAACTTGTGGCCCTGTGCTAATCACTGGGCCACCACTCCCTTATAATAAATGTAAGTAAAAAGTTAAATTGCACAATGATGTTGTTCTTTAGATTCTCAGAAAAAGCAGTCGCCCTGTTCTCGTTCAGATGTGTCTCTTCTTGTATGGTGATTAAAACACAAATCTCAGTTTCATTAAAATCTTATTCAGTTTATATATTAACTTTCCTCAACATTTTTACCAATTGATTGTCATTGATTTTAAAACAAAAAAATGTCCTAAGCATGTATTAGGTTAAATCCAGTGTTATTAATTATAATTATTAAAAAATAGTGAAGTAATTTTAATTAACTAGTAGAGTTGCAATATTATGGTTCTATTGAAGATCCATGTCATCCTAGGTTCTGTAGCTACTTTACAATACATTCCCTTGCCACTACAAACTTAAATACATGAGTGATGGCTAATCTTCACTGAATACACAAGTGGCACCTTTGTGTTAGGAGCTAAAGACTTCATTAGTAACTGTAAACAAGAACTATATGTATCAGCTCTATCATCTGACTGATCATCAATAACTATTGATTAACTTGTCAACAGTAAGTGTGGAAAGCCTCGAACTGTGTTGGCAGAGTTAGAAAATACAGCAATCCTGCCTTATTCTGCCTGCATGGTAGCTGTCATACTAAGTGAGGCCTTAATTATAACATGATTTATTGTTCAGTGTGACTAAGTTGGAGCAAATGTTTATGAGATTTCTGTTTATGTGAACATAATGCGATGACTGTGATGTGAGTGTTAATATGATCAAACCTTTCCTTCATGGCTTGACTTCTCATTCACTTATCCTTCACAACTGGCTGTCGATCCACATCCAGGCAACTTTGTAAAAATTCAAGCAGTGTGCTGCTGTTTGCTGCTCTCGGGGCACATTTGCAACCTAACAAGCCTCTAAAAATGGGAATTAATTTATATGCTGATGAAATCGGTCCTCCTTCTGGCTTAAGAGTCTCCAAATGTTACCTAAAAGTAAAGTAATCAGCCCAGCTGTTTGTGCCGCTGTGGCAGCAGAGATCTCAGGGAGTATTTATGGTGAGAGCTCTGTTGGAACTGCATGAATTATTTATGAGTCCCCATGCAGATTTATCTTTGACCTCCAGGCCACCTGGGTAAAAACACACACATACAACCCAACACACTCATACGATCACGCAGTAAATCAGTGTTTGTCTTTGTTGGATCAGAAATGTAGCTGTTGTAATTTTTTCCCATCAAAATGACGGCCGATTACAGCCTTGCTCCCCCATTAATCATCTGTAACACCAGGTGCAGCCAGTAAAAGCCTTTCAGTTGTTTCATCAGTTAGCTCCATTGTATTGGTCCATTGCTGCTGCATTCAGCAAGTTACTGCACATACCGACAGTAAATACTTAGTCTAAACTACATATACACACGTTCTGTACATACAACATGTTCCTTAGTCTTTGCCACCTTCACCTTTTTTGATGACTATTTCTTGATTCTGGCTTTTAACATTCTTGCATGAAAAGTTCCCCCGCAAACTTGATTTTGTTTGAAAAGATTAATGATGGGAAAAAAATCACGTAAACTGATCCTTGGCCTTGTGTTTGGTCCCTCCATGCATCCTTGCCAAATTCAGGCTCAAAGGCGGTATTTTCTCAGCAGGTCGGCCTGCCACATGTACTTCCTCTCGGGAAACCTCTCCGGTATCTTGATGTTGCGGAAGTCTTGAATGCACTTTTCCAGCTCCTCCTCAACCGTCAGCTTTTCTTTCGCCGGCCGTTTCTTGCAGCCGCTGGTGTCTCGCGAGCTGGACGTGAGAGTGCGCAGTAAGTCACTCTTCCGCCGCTGGTCAGACTGCTGAATCATGCTAACGGGGCCTTTCTTTGGTGGCCTGTCCAGGGTCTGGACCTTGGCATGAGGGTGAGACTGACGGCTGACTGGGCCACAGATGACTGTCCCCTGTGGAGAGCTGGCTTCTGACTGGCTCTCAGAGCTGGAGGTCGAAAGCTCGTTGAAGGAAGTGCCACTCTCGCCTTCGCCGTCACCTTTGTGGTTCTTACAACAGCAGTCACATGGTGGAGAGGACCAGCGTGATGGACCACCTGTGGAGACAAGACAAGCAGAATAGGAGCTAATATTAGACTCCATGGAGAGCTTCTTTTTTTTTTCCACCTTTTCCTTTCTTTGCAGACCAATCTGCATGAAAAAAAAAAAATTTGACGAGAGGACAAAGGGAGAGACAAATCATCCAGACAGGAAGAGAAAGACAAAGTACGAAGCCACGGGAAAGACAAAGATGAACAGACAGCCAGTGGCAAAGAGTCATCATCCTAGAACAAAGTGCAATGACATCAGGAATAACTAGTGTTCCACCAGTGTAATCCTAACAGTGAGCAGGCTAAGTGTGTGACAATCCTGCATTGTTCATTGCACGGCCCATTCACGCTGTCACAAACAGCAAGAGATCGTTTTTTTTGAAACAGAAAACAAAAGTCCAAAAATACTCTGCGCACATGTCGAGCTCTGTGAAAAAGTATTTGCCTTTTTCTTTGTTTCTTTTTTTCTTTTTTTCTTGTTAGATTTATAAGATAGTCCTGCAAATTTTATTTGAACTATTTGATCTGAATTAATGCAAAAACGAGTTAAGTTAATAAAACCAATCCTACCCAATGTGAAAATTTAAATGTTATCAATAAGTCTAAAAAGGGTTAATTAGGATTTTATATGACTTTGGACTCTAACGAATCACAGTGAGAGTGATTATCCATGAATGGAGGAAACATCCTCCTTCCTCTGGAATGTCCTGATTGGGGGAGCCTTGAGTACTCTCAAACCATTGTTATAAAATGCAAAAGGTGTTCTGGGTAATCTCTAGAGTGAGAGGGCTTCAGTGCATTAAGAGAGAAAACAATAAAAGTTACATTTTTGACCTAATTTGTTGAGAACTAGTGCTGTAAAGCAATTCTACATTTGAGTATTACTAAAGTAACCTCAACCTCAACCTGGAAAAGTGGTGACCCTTCCCAAGAGTGGCCGGCCAAAATAAATAACTGAGACTCATCCAGGAAGTCTCAGAACCAACTAAAGCACTTCAGGCCTCTCCCACTGTGGATCAAAGAAAGCGCAAAGGGCTGTTTCACATTTTCCAAAAACAACTGCATAAGTCCTAAGACATTTTGGAAATCATTCTGACATCTGGTAGACAAAGCTGAAAATTTTGGATACTGTGTTTCCCTGTTAAAACTGAAAAAAAAGATAAGACATAATTTAAGATAAAAAAAAAAAAAAGCTATACCAGACAATCCTGAAAGGGAATGCTCAACTGCCAATTTGTGGCCTTAAAGTGGACCCACCATGCTTTTCAGTTCTTTCTTTTCACTGTGAAGTAATTCAGTCGTGCTATATAAAAAGTGGTACTGCATTGCTATGGTCTGAATTCCTTGTTAATTTCCTGCCATTTTCCCCACTTTTGCCCCTGTTCTGAGATGCTTCTGACAGCAACTCATTTTGGTGCAGTCTCTTTAAATCTAAAGGAGGCCCTTCAAATCCTGCCCCTCTGCAGGTTGCAGAGCTTTCCTCTTCACCCTGTTCTGCCATGTTTGCCGGATGCTAGGGGACGGTTTGATGAACAATCAATGACTTATCCACTTGTAAGTTCGGCATCCTTTAGTTTGGACAATATGCGAAATTTCCACAGCAAATACAGTGACATAAATATCAAAAAAACATAATAGAAAACTTAACGGATTTAAAAATATAACAAAAAAAATAAGTAATTGAACAATGATTCAACAATTCAGTTGTTGAAAGTACTTGGCAATTTGTGATGCTAGCCATAATCCCGCATATGGCAAATATTCTTGTCAGCTAAGTTGCCAAACACAAGTAAATTTATTTTCTAAATGCCTGCACAAATTTTACTTCCAGAACAAATTTAGCCTGATTTTACACTTCATATCTGTGGATTTACATGATGTTAATTTAGACGGCCTATTTTATTGGATTTGTACACAGACATCCCATCAGGGCTACTCTCTTATGATTGTCACAAGTCTCTAGAAAAGGCATGATATCATGTGAAGCAGAAAGGCAGCAGCAACGGTCTCACATTGCTTGTGGTAAAGTGAAATTTACTCTGAAGTAGTGTTAATCAAAAATAAGCTGTGGTCTTAGCAGCCCTGGCTCTGTCACCCAAACATTTCAGATCTTTTTAGAGACCTATCGCACCCCAGGATCTTAGAAAACATCCTGACAGCAAGTCTGAGTGCAACACAAGGACTGAAACAAGACAGCGCTGTAGCTCTCACTGACACGCAAGACAATTTTGAGTTCCTCTTTGATGAGGAGACTTGGGCATGTGTCCAGCAGCTGTGGTCTTAGTCAGCAACGAATCAAAAGCAGCCATTTACCATAGAGAGGAAGCAGCGGCCTAGACTAAGATCTGTTGCGAACGTGCTGTGTTGCCTGAATGATCCGGGCACCAGTGCAGCACCACACCTCTCACTGCAGGAAGCAGCTATTTATTTTTCATGCCAGCCTCCTGAATAATTGAGGGGTATCTGTTGCTGATGGACTCTTTGCTGTTT
Organism: Fundulus heteroclitus; assembly: GCF_011125445.2. NCBI lineage: Eukaryota > Metazoa > Chordata > Actinopteri > Cyprinodontiformes > Fundulidae > Fundulus > Fundulus heteroclitus. The sequence continues at coordinate 13,687,203 of NC_046371.1, read as the reverse complement.
AGTGAGGAGAGATCAAAACCCAGGAGGCGAACACCCTCCATGCCCCACCCTAACCTATGGTTGTAAGAGCTGCTTCACTTAATCTTTATTTCCACACATTCATCGGCTGACGGAGTCTGGCTACCATGCACCTTCTGCTCATCGAGTACAACACCAGCCCGTTTTTTGTTGTCCCTGTATTGCTGATTATCGAACTTCACTGAAAATAAAAATCTGTCAGCCTTTAATTTTCTTGATTCTCTGAAGCGTATTTGACTATTTCACAGATGTCACGCCAGCATAATAGACAAATATTTTCTCCTCAGAGTCTTACTCATAAACAGCCACTATACATCACAGCAACATTTATGAGTATAAATAGATGGATTTTGTGGACGGCTTGACACTGAGTCCAGATCCCACGCGCGCACACGCACACACACACACATCCACACACACATCTACACACACACGCACGCACACACACTGCTGCGTTCTGTGTTCAAAGTAAACCTCACCCATCAAAGCTTCTGACAGAAATGGAACACAACCCCCTTTTTTCAACCATGCCAGCTCCGAATCTCTTTAATTACCATTGGCCTTTACACAACTCAGCTCCCGCAGACACAAACACAGTTTGGTGTGCACATAGTCATACAGAGAGAGAGCAGTGCTTCCCAGTCTGTATTTTGTCAATCAAACACATTGTCTCAGATGCCTCGCTGCACATAAAAGCGGTAAACAAAGAAAATAAAGTTGGTGTATTTGAGCCAATAATGGAGGAAAAATTGTCTGTGATCTAAACATTATAAGCTGTGCCTAGTAGCTAATGCCAAGTCATGGATGAAAACGCTCACTCTTCCGGAGTGACACGCACGCCTTCCTTCTGTTTCTCACCCCTTCACTCTGCCCAAATTATTATTGTTCCAAATAAGAAAACTGTAAATCTTTGTCGTATTCTCAGCATAAATAAGAATATGATCAGTTGTCACATTTGTTAGAAAATCTAAACACAATCTTAATCCTCAGTGTGCCATGATTGATTTTTCACAAACAGAAATTACACAGTTATGCATATAATAATTATAATAATAATAATAATTTGATCTCATAATGGAGAAATTCACTTCTGCATCTTAACCCATCCCCTTAGGGAGCAGTGGGTTGCCACTGTGCGGCGCCTGGGGTGCAATCGGGGGTTAAGGGTCTTGCTCAGGGACCCAGAGTGCAGGCAGTGGGAATCGAACTGGGTACTTGCAACCTTTTCAGAATGGAAGCGCACTGCTTTACCCACTAGGCCAACACCTCCCCCCTTGAAATTCAATGTGCAGCGTTGGTTGAACTTGTAAATTTTACTATCTTGAGTGAAAAAAAAAAGTTATGCAGATTATGCAAATGTTGATGTTTTTGCAATTAAACGTATTTATTACTCTTACCTCTACTTAAACAGATAATCTCACTGAAGCACATTGTGTATCTGTCAAGACAAATCGTCTCTTTACAGCACATAAAATGCATTGCAGAAGGTCTTCTGTGTGATTATGTGACAGCCAATGTGTGACTGAAATGATGCAAAATACGATGATAATAATAGAAATAAGAATTATTATGTACATTGTTATTATAATCTGACACTGATAATTTTTTTCTTCTGGAAAACTGCAGTTATACTGGCTTCTCTCCTTTGTGTAATAATTTTATCTTGTAAAGATACCTTTTGCATATTCTTAAGGCATTTTTACAAAATGATAATAACAGCTGTGATGTATTTGCGTATACCAATTAATTAAATACCTTAATATACCTAGCAGAAAGACGGACGAAAATGAACACATTTATTTTATGGAGTTGCAAAGAAATGATAAACACAATTCTTTAAAAAGCACAATATAGTGCAGATTAATGGGCCGCTTGGAACAAAAACTGCATCCCCAGCAAACATTCACCATCTATCATGAGAACAACAAGTGGATACAAGGGGCTATAAAGCAGTGGCAGCCACTGAGATCGATAACACAATCGGTTAGTGCAAAATTTGCAGCCGCACGCTCTTTTGAAAATGCATAACCCGTGTATGAAACAATGCAATCATCCAGATCTAAGATACAGAATGATGTCGATGGGGTCCTCCTTCAAGGCTGTGCTTAGGAACACATGAGTTAATTTATGTGGCGCTGAGGGGACAGTGAGTCCCCTGATCGATGAGATGCAGGCACATAACCAGTGGTTTGAAAAATGGGCCCGGTCTCAGGAGAATCAGCCTGAAGACAATCAGCTTGTCCCCACAAAATGAATCCTGTGGCAAACTCTGTTATGACAAATGTCTCAAAGAGCCTTGTGTGAGTCTGAGGAGCCTTGTGTTTGTACATTTGATATGTGATTTTGTGATTACACACTGGCATTTAGTAATTATGTTCACCTCCTTCAAGTTGCCTCCGACGTTCCGTTTTAATTTACATGTACCGTGAGTAGCCATTAGCCTTTCCTGCATTAAAGATTACAAGGAAGGGAACAGATTCGTAATTCTGACTACTTCTCATTTCTAAGAAATCTGAAACTCTATGAAGAACTGATTTGGGGAAAAAAAACAATTTTTTTTACAGCAAATGTGAAGGCTAAGAACTGATAATTGAGATCTGTGAAATAAGTGAGTGGTGTCCCTGTAATTTCACAGTAATACCCTAATTATGTTCACAAAAAAGGAGAGCTACATACGCAGTGTTGATGAGTGAGTCAAAGCACACCGCGTAATGGCAGTGGTGAATTTTTTCTTGCTAAATGAAGTGAAAAATGAAACTGTAAATGTGCAGACGAGCATTTTCTCATTGGTATTAACACTGAATGGTTTCATTGTTGTGCTAATGGAAGGGGAGGATTAAACTACAAATTTTAAGCTTTATTTTTCTTTCTACGCTGTTGCTTTCTTTAATGTTCACATTACTTGAAAGACATTATTTTGCCATACAAAAATAAACGACTGTCTATGTTAATTAGGCCCAAAAGAAACTGACTCCTGCTTGAAATGTTAGACTGACTTCATATAGCTAAGTTGCAAAACTGGTATCACGTATGTTACTTTACATTAAAACTATTACTTTTCACAACCGTTGTGAAAAACGTACCGTTAGTCAACGTAACCCCAGTCGAGAATTTTGAAGCAGAAATGCATTTTGAGAGTGCTTTGGAGTGCCACCATTTAAGGAACCTTCTTCAAAGGTCAAGCTCTTGGAGTTTAAAGGGCTATACAAATGGTTTGACTGAAGAAAACTAGTGCATTAGTTAACCAGGGACTTGAATTCACATATACCTGCTGCAGGATACTTTGCTTTTGCCGTGACAGCACAGTCCCAATTTCACACGTTTTACATTTGCTCGTTTTTCAGCTGCTTCTTTTTAGATTTCCCATTACAGGGTTACCTTAGTCTGTTAGCAACAATAAGTTATGCTACAAATGGCTGACTGAAGCTGAAAACATTGTTTCTAAACCCATTCATGGAAAAAGCATCCATATCTTAACATGGTGAGGAGAGCGTTAATAAATACTGCTTAAAAGCATGGTCAGCACACACATCTTTGATGTTAAAACAAAATGACAGTGGCACGGTTTAGAAGAACGCAAAAATAATAAAAATAACCAGCACTCCCTGTATTTCTTCAGTTTAAAGTTGATAATGTGGGCTACGTAATTGTTTTTTGGCTAAATGCTGTGAGTAAATACAATCCAATAAAAAATAAAAAAAATAAAAAATTAAAGTTTTGTGTAATTCCTATTTGCGGTGCTGATGGTACTCGTCGGAAACCTGTTGGTGGCTTTGTAAAGGAACAATCACAAACACAAAACACTGTTTAAAAGCTAATTCACTAAATTTAAGGTGATTATATTTGATCATCTGCTTGCAGGAATACTGAGAAAAATAATATGAAGGGTTAGTTTAATTATGCCCCTGCCCTGTTATCCGATAAATATGTTTTTAATAAACATTAAAGGTGGGAAGTTTCAAGTTTACTGTCTAATGTGTATATGTTTTTGTCATGTTATAATGTAGCTCTGGCTGTGTAAAACAAAATGGACATTAATTCAGGCAGCTGTCAATGACAGAAAACCCCCGCAAAAATTTAGGAGGTTAACACATTTTACTTGGGAAATTACGCTCATGCGCAAATGAGTCTAAAAGACAGGATATGTGTTCTTAATTTATGGTCATTTCACAGGTAAGCTATATAAAAAAACATAACTATTAACTCTGCAATTTCAGTAGATACCTATAATGCTTTATAGTATTTTTTAATTAAACGATCCAACACAGAGACACCTACACAAACTCACACCTGTACCTGGGGTTAACCCACACATCATCAGGGAGAACATGCAAACTACACAAAGGAAAACCCAGGACCTTTTTATTGCAATCAACAGTTCTAACAACTGCACCACCATGCAGATTTAAACTAGATTTATCTATTTACCGTTGATAAGGGCAAAAACAAGGCCTAAAAAGAGAACCTCTAGTTTTTATTCAATTTAAACCAGAACCCACCAGATAAAACTACAACTGCAACTGAATTAAAGGCATTTGCTATGACCCTTCACCAGAGCACTTAATCCTCCAACATGCAACAGGGACCCATACAAATAATAGGAAAAGTAAACCTTTTATTGTACAAAGGGGGCTTGCTTTGAGATTGTTTTAACCGTTCAGATCAAAGGTAGTAAAAAAATATCCTTTTTGCTCCTCAAACTGAATGATAGCTGGGATGAAAATGTATCATTTTTAAACAAATCATGTTACATAATGGCATATTATTCAAAAACAAGAAGGTAAATTATGCAAATGACATCATTAGTGCCTTGCGGGTTTGTTGGTTTGTTTCTACTTATAGATCTGCCACAGGTCAAGTCAATGTGTTGCATGCACACTCTAATGTGAGAGCACGGTCATGTTTATCTTCAGGGCCGAATACACACGCGTGGGTGTCTGTTTAAGGATGGATAGAAACACTCATATGTGCACGCGCACACATCCAGTGATGGAGTGTGCCGAGGGTCAGTTTGCGCGCTTCGGTGGATCTCCCTTTTTCCATATATCTTGTGTATCATCAGTGCGTTTGGGTGTCAACGTGTTTGAAAGCGGCTCCCGCACGCCTTTTGTTCTCCATCAGGGAGCAAGTGACAACGGGGTTTGGAACTTTTATCTGTTATGTTGAACAGAACGAGGGATTCTGGTGTCAGGTGGCGTCTCCGTTCCCGCCATCAGAGGTGCCAGACTGTCGGCCGTGCCTCCGGTCCGCATCGTTCAGCGTGCGCGTCCCCTGCTCTGTACGTGTCTGTGTGAGATGCATGATTTGTGCGGCAGCGGAGCTGTGTGGTCTCTGCGTTGCGTCTTTTTCAGGCAGGTGGGCAGAAGGTCTGATTGAAGTCTAATGAGTGTCGCATGCTATTAGACACACACACAAACCCGTCACAGCTCCCGACAGCAGCCACAGGCGCTGATGTATTGATCTCAGCAGGAACCTCTACAACTCTTGTCAGCCCTGGACAGAAAAGCCAATTCACACCACACACTCACAAGTGAATGAAATAAATAAACTCAGCAATACACACGGAGTCAAAGCTAATCTTAAGTCCTTATTGTAATGAATTTATCGTTCCCTTTCATTAGTGGTTTGCTGGTCTGCTTGCTTTCTAAAAGGAGCAGCTGCACAGCATGGAATACACTATATTTATTTTTAGGGGTCAAACTGAGTGAAAGCGGTGCAGCAATTATAGAAACGCTGCACAATTAAATAATGAGCTTTACAGTGCACTGGAAAAATATCCACATCTCTCTTGCCTTTGTCGCTTTAAAATCACAAATTGCAATGTATTTATAGTGATTTCATGTAACACCAACACAAAGCCGTGTATAATAGGAAAATGGAAGGAGATGATACACGGTGTTCTTTTTCTTTTTTACAATTAAAAATGAGAAAGAAATTGACATGCATTTGTTTTTGGCTTACTGGTGAAAGGTGATGAGTTGCAAAACCACCTTTAGGTGCAATAACAGCTCGAAGTCTTTGAGTGTGCCTTTACCAGCTTTGCACATCTAGACTAAAAATTTATTTTCAGTTCTGCCACATATTCTCAAATGGATTTAGGGCTGAGCTTTTACAGTGCCCTTCTAATCGTAGATATGCTTTGGGGTCATTTCCCTGCTTAACTGTGAACCTCTGCCACAGTCGGAGGTCTTTTTAGCCTCCGTCAGGATTTTCTTCCACAGTTGCTTTGAATGTAGCTCCAACCATCTTCCCATCAACTCTAACCAGCTTCCATGTACCCGTTGAAAAAAAGAAAAATCCCACATGATTCCCTTGGCATACCCTTGGTTTTCTGTTTCACAAAGCTCGGAAGCCATAGCCCTGAGCCAAATTAGCACAACAACTTAAACAGTGAACCTAACCCTACTTTGTAACATGTTTTGTTGGACTAACTCTGAGTTTGTCCTACATTTTAGCTAGGATCTGGCATAAGGAAGTGTAAGAAATGGCATGTCTTTTCTGGAGACGGCACAAGTTTTACTCTGCAGAAATCTTCGTCAGGAGAGGGTGATCAGATCATGATTAAGTCTCATTATTTCTGGAATAATATATTTTCAAGCATTACCGTATTTCACCGCACTCCATAATTTATATTAGTAATATATTCTCAGCATCACAAGAAAAATTCATGAGGTATTAAGAATACTACTGCATTGCAGGAGATTTGGGAGAGAAAGCTCCATAAGAGTTATTAGACCATCCACAACTGATAAGACAAAGATCAGACTGGTAAATTATACATTGACTCCAGTCATGTGAACCACTTTATTTGCATGTTTTGTGATTTTTTTTTCTGCCCCCAACACTGTTAGGGCCATGTCATATTTCTTAACTTATATATTTACTTCAACTTAAAATGATGTATAAATAATATAAAAGTGAGGTTGGCACAAATTATACTACGAAAATACAAACAGTGTCAACTACTTTTTAAGATGGATGAGTGTCATTGAGCCAAACTTTTTATAAAGCAGGAAGTTTCTGGTTGTAATGTGAACAAGGTTTATTGAATATGTGTACAGGTTTATTGAATATTAATACTTTTTCAAGGTATGGTATACATTAATAGACTCAGAATGTAACAAAAATATAGTTTTTTTCCCCATTTATTTTATCTTTCTTCGTTTTTGACGATATTGTTTATGTCAGACTGTCTGTTTGGAGCATCCGTGCAGTAATTTTTTGTTGTTGTCTTTGTTCAATATATTGTGCATCAGATGCTTTTCCTGAACTTGTTAAATCGTTCAATCCTGTTTTATTTTATAAGATGCAGTAGATATCAGGAGAGGTTTTTCTAATTCCCATCAGTGAATGACTAATTAATGCATTTGATACAGTAGCTGATAAAGTAGCTGAGGGGTTTGACTTGCTTCTCCTTGTCTCTGTATGCCCTTTGTTTGGATGTCACGAACAAGAGCTACAAGAACTCACTGTGTTCCTGAATTTTTCTTTTCTTCTTCATCTTCTGGTTTGACTGATATACTGTACTTTTTATGTGTTGCCTGTTTGGCACTACTTCTAATATTAGCCGTGCATAGTTTTTTTTTCTACTTAGTCATCATTGCAAAGAAGAAAATATCAAATCTAGGCTACTAATATACAAGCATCTGAAAGACCCTCAAGGGCGGTTGAATAGACAGTTGAGCAGACAGTCTGTTAAGCTATTTAATACGAGAGGACTACAAATGTAAATGTCAGATGTCAACGATGTGTGAGCTAATGGTGGATTTACATTTGGCTAGAAATAAATCAGGATACTTTCAAATGCCTTTACTAAACCAAGTTCAGCCAGTCTTGCTTGGCCTAGAATATTGAATGGTAAGTCCAAAAAGACTCAGTATTAACTTCAATATGTTGGCGCTTTCTGGAAAAAAGTGTTTTACTCTTAAATCAAGCTGCAGGCAAAGGGAAAGTCCTAGTGGAAATGTTTATTATGCTTAAGTAAAAGCTCCGAAAAACCTCCTTCACTGTTTTTCACCTCTCTCTTCCTCTTGCAGTGCTTCTCCTCTCTGCTCTGCCTGTATTGATAGGTTGGAACATTAGTGCTTCTGTATGGACGATTGCCCCCTGATTGATTTCTGTCATACAGCCTTTCTGCACTCTGAGGCTGTTCACTGGAGATAAATGATCTTGGCACAACAAAATCTCAACTCCGTCGTCTGGTTCTACGTCCCTACTCAGTTTCCCACATCTTGTTTTTTTTATGTTTTATTTTTTTCTCCCAAGAGATTTCTTGTTTGAATGCATCTGTAGGAGTAGGTTATTGACAATCAAACCTCAGGTAGACTGCCAGCAATCACAGTGACATCATTACTGCCAGATATATAAGAATAATTATCCTTAGTTTGATTAAATTCTTCAGCTTCAGGGCGCTCACAGAGAAAAACTCAGAAGCCAAAGCAGAAGAGGAAAAAACTCCAAAGGGGTAGCAATGGGAAAAGCTTAAACAGTAAAGCAACATTTGATGCAATATAAGGTTTTATTCTTCAAACACAGAGCTGAATGGCAAAAACCAATGAAGTTAACATAAGGAACATAATTTTTTTTAAAGGTACAGGCATTTCTAACTGAAACAAACTCCATTTACTAGATTGGTAAACGGTCATATTATCAAATGTCTCATATTGTAAAAACTTCTTGGAACAGTGAACTCAAAAATCTCACATTTCTGCTTCTGCAGAGCTGGGCCTAGGAGAGACCACCCCAACACATGCACATCAGATGCACAAAGTGTGCACCTTTTGGTGTGATATGACGTGTCTTTCAACATCAGACCGAGACCACTGGTTCAAACTCAGGCCAAACTGTTTCATGAGACACACAGTCCCCAGTGTCCTGGAGTTGGTTGTCATACCTGTCATTACTGCCACTATTACACAGGATCACCTCAGATGTAAGCTTTATGCCTAACTCCTGCCTCTTAAGAGCACAGCATGATATTAGGAAAACATATCACTGCAATACTGTTGTTGAGTATTGATTACAAATAACTAACATTTTCATAATTTTTCGTCATCACATTATGACAGCTACCTTAACCAACAGCTCTCCTTTTAAGATCTTGGTCACAACGTTGTAGTTTTGTTCAGGTATGGGTATAAAACACATTAGCTATGTTTACCTGGACGAAAGTAATCAGAATAAAGGACCGATCGGAATATGACGATCGGATTAAGGTCAATCGGCTGAACTTGGTTTAGTATAGGCATTTTAAATTGTATTCCAAATGAGAAGGGTTTATGCCGATTGATAATCCGATCAGCGTGCATATGAACGCTTGTCAAGCTCAAGTTCTTCCGAATGTGACAAACTGACCCTAGTGTCTATGTGCAAAACTGTTGGGGCTTCCAACACAACCTTTCTGTTCAAAAAACATAAAAGAGCTCAAAAATGTTGCTTACTCAGTAAGTTTCAACCGTAATTAGAACATCATATAAGTCCAGCCTGGGTGCTTGGAAGACAAACAAACTCGTACAATAGTGTTTAGTTTCCTATGTTTTGGTTGTTTACCAAAGACTGAAGTACTTCTGCTTGTATGTTTTTTAAGGGAATGTGATAACTGTGCATGTTAGCATGGTTATATTCTGAATAAAGGCATGTGCATATGCACACACATTGTGATCGTTTTAATTGATTGTGTGCCCAATCAATTAATCCGATAATTTCTTCCTGCTTCTCGGTGAAGGCTGATGCATTTCTTTTCTCTCCTTCATCCCCCTGTTACCTGGAATATCGAGAAATTCTGAAAACGTCAGCAGCTATTTCGGCCCAAGTCAAGGCTGCATGAACTATGTAAGGGGTATGGCCGCTACCAGCACTCAGACTGAAATGCTGTGTGAGCAGACTACTGCAGGCCAGCTGCGGTTTCTGAACTTGTTGGCCGGATGGGAACAATCTTGGAGAAAGCTGGAAGCTGGACCCCGGCAGAATGACCACATTTTTTTTTTTTTTTGGAATCACCATTGAGATGTACCAGTGAGACTTTCAGACAGACAGAAAAAACAGAGTCTGCCTGGCCCAAACAAATGCTGTTATCCAAACTGGGTCCCCTGTAAGCTTAATTTATCCTGGGTGTTATGTAAACGTGATGCCCTATGACATCTGACATATGTGACCTTGAACAGAGGGCCTAGAACTGAACTGCCTGATAACATTCCATCATTATCAAAGACTAATAGCTGCAAGTGCTATCTGGGACAGTTCACAGACAAACACACACACAATTACACTAAAACACACAGGCACACACAAGCCACCTCAACTATGCTTTCTACCTGCTGCTTTCTGTTTTAGCTGTAGTGTCAGCAAGGTCAGATCAGAGACCTCAAGCTTTAGCTTTAAGAATATAAACAAGCTTTGAATTTAATGTATAAAAGAAGTCTAGTCAAGGATTTACTTACTTACTCCTTTTGTTTTTCATATGTCTGTAAAGTGTTTCTTTGAATCGTCTTGTTACTGAAAAGTGCTATATAAATAAACTTGCCTTGCCTGCCTTGCCATATAAATGATACAATCCAAATATTCATTCCAAATATATTTTAATCCAATAGTTAAAATGTGTGCATATAAAATGCTACTAGCAAGCAGAATATTAATAGAGGGTTCCAAATATATTACTGCAGCCAAAAAGTTCTTTCAATTGTGCTATTGAACGACACTAATATTGTGATGATGATTGAGATTAAACGTATTGTGCAGCTCTAATCTATACTTGTAGCCTGTTTCAGGAAAACAAGTTCTGGGAGGTCAAAACAAAGCGTATAAAGACAGAATCAAAGCAAAGATCAAAAAGTGACCCATGGACCTTAAAACCTGGGAAGATGCTACAACTAATAGGTCAGCCTAAAGAAATATTTTCCAGGAGAGTGGAGAATGAAATTTCGTTCTGTATGCACTCTGTGTATACAAAATGACAATAAAGAAAGTCTAAGTCTAAGTCATGATACAATAATGATAAAAAACAATACTTTTTCATACACATAGCAACGTTTAGAGAAAGTGGACATGAACTATGTGTTTTACATTTTAAGATAGCCTCAAGCAACTGCTGCTGGGTCCTTTTTGAGTGCTATTTATCCATATCGCCTGGAGTTATTCCATCAAAACACAAGGGTTTAAAAAGAGCTCACAATTTAAATTCAGCTAAACTTTTAACATCAGATTCTAGACTCAGTAACTGCCAACCAGTTGTTTCAACCTTTTCTGTTCTTATGCAGATATGCACCTAATATGTTGGACTTTGCATGTGTATTCTACAATACTTAATCAGACTGGTAATTTTAATTGGATTATAAATCTATTTAACAAGGCTGTGAGGAACTGGAATGAATTAAATTAAATCAAATTGGATTAGTATGACTACATGTAATTGAATGTGAATAAGACACATTTTATTCATTTTTTCTATATAGAGCCCAGAGATTACTTTAATATGAGCGTCTGGCAGCCATTCCTGCTGCCACACACCAGACAAGTGGCTGAATGCTAATGCTGCTGTTGTACTCGCTGTTTATTTTTCATTCTTGACATAAGTCCATACAATGTTAAAAAGGACTGGACATTTTAGATTTGCATTTACAATTAAAATATGTATCGTGTTTTATGAACCTGACATTTTCATTGCCTGTTTGGGTTGCACACCTTGAGCTAAGTTTGTCAGTCTGCTTTACTTTATTTAGTGGGTAATATGCAACAAATGAATGTGTTGTGTTTTGTTTAACCCATTACCTTGGGAGATACTGTTGGAGAGCCACATCAAAGACAAGATCCCCAGCTGATTCCGTTCTTCTTAAATAACACATCTACTTAAAGCTATAGTTGGTAATCCTGTGAAACACTTTTTGTTATACAGGGTGAAATGGTCCTTTCATTTTGACAGTAGTCAATACGTTATGTATTCAGAAAAAGGAGGTTAAAAAACTTGGCCTCTGTGAGAGCTGCAGGCCTGTAAAAACTGTGACCAATCCCTGTCATTCAGACCAAATGGCAGGAATTCAGTTTTGAAGGTCAGTTTTGTTCCTCCTCTCAACCCCCTCCGTCCTCGAGCCTTATCTATTGGGTGTCCTACATGCCAATCATTCTGACGCACCCACGTAACGCCAGTGTGCGTGCATATGTTTCTTGTTAGTTTCTGCTTGCTGGTTGCGCATGTGCACTTCTAGTGTTTATGTATCCGGTTAGCTTCGGTTAACTTCGGTGTTAGCCGTTCATTGTAGCTCTGCTGCTCTCACTGCATACGTTGAGCATGGCTGACAGTCAATAGCGTACCGCGAGCGAGCTATTTTTAGAAACGTAACGTCACGATGACGTCACATCACGTGGTACGCAGTAGGGCAAACTTGCATAGTCCGCCGCTGTTTCGCTGTAAAAGAGACGTGCGTTACCCTTGGTTTTACTCGGTAAACGACTGCTTTTTCCAAATCTAAGACCATGGTTTTTAAACATTGTTGCTATGGAACGTGCAACAGCGACTCGAGTTACGCTGATCGGCCGCATATGAAGGATGTTTTCTTCAAGACTGCCAAGGAGAAATGTGCGCTGGGTACACCGGGGCGGTCGGCCTACACAACAGTTCAACCCGGAAAAAGTTACCAAATTCATCTACATATGTAGCAAGCATTTTGTCGGAGGAAAGGGCACAACCGAAGAACATCCTGACCCAATTCCAGCGACATCAAGTAGTGAACAGGTAAGAGTATTTTGGTGGCCGACATGTTAATAATGAAGCGCCTGCTATCATGGTAGCAGGCGCTAACATGATACCCTGCTACCAGGATAGCTTACTCTAAAACATTTCAAATAAGACAAACATTAAACATATAACGATCCCTGGACGGTGATTACAAACAAAAAAAAAACGGCCGACGACGCCATGACCGCCGCGCAGGGAAAAAAAAACAAAGCTTACCGTTGGATCAACTCGGCCCATTTTCCGGTCTTTTTAAGCCCTCGACACTCAAGCCATCGTTTGAGCTGAAGATTGGTAATCCGTGCGCCTGGGACATCGTCTTGGGAAAGTTTAATGGCTGTAAAGTCGGTCATATCGCTGTTTCTGCTGGTTGCTACGGGCGCTCTCTACCTGTATGCCCTACCAAAGCGGCAAAAGGGGCGTTGCTCTTGAGACGGTGACGTCACGTGCGCGGTACGCTATTGAGGCAAACCATGTGCAAGTTTATGGGAATAAGAGGAAGGCCCCAGTAGAAAGAGAGTGGATTTGGGAGATTTTTTTCATGCAATCCCCCTGAGGAAAGATGGTCATGTGTATGCCGATTATTCAAAAAGGGGCTTGGGGGAACTTTTGGAGAAATCACCCACTCTACCTTTAAGTGGCTCATCCCAAAGTCTGATTGTAAGGAAAGGGTGATACTTTGTATTTATTTGTGCAGTTACTACCTAAATTGAAGACATGTTGACCTCTGGTTTTGGCTCAACTTATCATTTTTGAAATAACATTTCTAAATTTTGCCTCAATGCCTGACATGGGGGAGACAAAAGCCCCCATGCCTTGCAATCAGTGTTTTGAAATACTAAGTTGTCATGTAGTGCAGTCACAGTAACATAGTCTATGACTTGATGATCAGCTGAAAGGTGTGAACATTGGTGTTTTGCCTCTGATCTACAACATAAAACAAAATAGCAAAATTATTTCAATATGCAAATATGTGAACTTTTATGTAACATATCCTGTGTCGGTTTATTATGAGAAAACTTTAATTAGTGGGATGCACATAACGTGTTGATTTTGTTACAAAACAAATGTGCTTTTATTCAAAGTACTGAATGTGTTTCAGCCAGATATAATTAGTCATCTGTGAATTGTTCAGTAAGGATTTTAGGTAGGTGCTGGCGAACTGTAGGCCATGCCTCTTTGGTATTGCAATAACAGCTGCATGTTTTGAAAGCGCACACAGCCCTGTGATCTTACCGAATCAACATGTAATGTTTATGAAAAAAAATGGGATTTGTAAAGCTGTTTTCATAGTTATCACTTTATAGAATAGAATAGAAATACCTTTATTGTCCGAAAATGGGGAAATTCAGGTGTGACAGTGGCAAAAACGCATAGGAAAAATACCCCAGAGATACAGTAGTTTAAGTAATGGAATAAGAAAGCTAATTTAAAATATGTTCTAAAGCAAAAGACAATGAACTTATCAGAAAGGGGCAAAAAAGGAAAATTGTGTAGTTATTAATTGGTAATAAGGTATAGTCAGGTGAAAAAGCATACATTATGTAAAAAGAAAATTGCAATATTCAAACTAAATAGAGGAAAGACAGTGTTGAATTTAAAGGGCGAAGTGAGAAAACTATGCAATATGCATGTTTGTATGAGCAAACAACCTATTTGGAACTATGAACTGAAAGGGGCCTAACATTTATAGTTTTTCCATTTTTTTTACAATGAGATGACCAAAATGCTTAATCCGTGGTAAGGCTACTTTACCCAGGCTATTGTACAGTTTTAAATTAACTAACCAGTTTGGTCCTCCCTTTGCAACACATTGTTCTGAAGTACTGAAGGAAATCAATGGTAAAATCGGGAGCATTATATTCTTCCTGTACTCAGATTTTCTAGGAGGAAAAAAAATATTTTCTGGGTCAGGATCTGTATTAGCATAACAAAATGGATTCTATTTTAGCTCAGAAACACAAACACCAACCGAGGGCACAGAGAAGATCTAAAACAGTGGCACAACGTGTCAGCTCCAGTTTTTCTCAGACAAACAAAATGGGGCTTATATCATCTTTATTTAAGTTATTCTACTTTTCCAGGCTGCTAAATTAACTAATTTATGTAGATTTTGCTCTTGGATTTAACTCATATGTACAAATAAAATCTTTAAACATTTTGTAAGATCTATCTATGCTTAAAAAGTAGTTGAATTAGATCAACTAAAGTGATTTCTTTTTTTTTTCATCATGTCATGCTTCCAGGAGGGGTCAATAGAACATTAATTAAATTTGGCAGTGATTTAGTAGCTTATCCAAGGACATTTCACTGTGACAGATGCTGGTCAAATCAGTAGCCTGCTTTAACTTACATCTTTCCTGTCTACTATTTAGCTTTGAGAAGATAAGCTCGGTTGGTCAGCTATTGATTAAACTGTCCATGGCCCTGAAATGGAGTTCTGGGCAAAGATGTCAGCTCTCAAATAAAAATGCACACTATTTAGAGTGCAAGGGGGTGTTCCCTTCCTATAAGCATCTTCTTGGATGGAACAATATTTGCAAAGTTGGCATAATAGACAGCAAGAATAAAGGATCCCTCCACCTCCTTCCCACTCTTTTTCTCCTCGCCTATCTTTCTTGTATTGCTAAATTATTAGTCTCTTGCACGGCAATGTAAAATGATGTATTTGTGTGTTGAGCTTCATAAAACAGCCACTTCTTATGTGCCAGCATTTTTCGCCTCAGTATGATTTATTGTTTTTCTCCTCTCTGTGTTGCATTGTTTCGCGTTGTTCCTCTACTTGAATGACAATTCTTTTCGTCCGTAATCGCAGGCATTACACATTGTTTCAGGGAAACACTATATGATGACAAAGGCTTCTCACATAGCTACATATTTTTCTCCCCCTTTCTCATTTTTTATGTCCTTTCCTTCACTCTGAATGTGAGTTCCTGTCTACTTGTGTTTTAGAATATCTGTAAACTCCTACACCAATTAAAAGTGTTTTTTTTTTACATGTACAATACATTGCTGTACATTTGCTATGTAAATTCACCAACTGTTGCAAAAACACTCAGTCATGATTTTTATTTAGATCACACACGAAACGCTGGCAAGATGCCACACAGATTGCCATGCATGCTTCATTTTTGCCATTTGTGTGGCAGTAGTGACCCTGAGAGAGGAGGAAGACATGTGGTAAAGGACGGCGGGTCGAAGTCAAACCCAGGTCACGGCGCTGAGGACTAAGGCCTCCTTATATGGGTGGCACACACTACCCCAGTGCCACCAGGGCACCCCGTCATGCTACTTCATTCTTCATTCTAGTCAGATTTATAGCAGAAGCAGAGCAGACAGGAGTACACATTTGTTGCAGAAGGAAGTTTGCAATCAGGATTCACAAATCTGAGTATTGTGGGCATTGGTTTGCTACAGTTCAAATTGCATTTATCAACACAAGCTCTGTTGTACCTCCAATCCAAGGATGAGGCTCTGTTTGTCAAAAGAACATGCGGTAAGCAGAATTGCTAAGGGTAATCTCAATGGTAACACAAGGGCTAATGAGCTACACAACTTGAAAGGCTGACTCCAACCCTGACTAACGTTTAATGTGAGAGCACCTCATAACTCTCAGACCCAGGATTTTTCTTGCATCTGGTTCACTCTGCAGGATAGAGTATACAAATGTATGTGGTAAAAAAAAAATGTGGAGCCTACTGCATTACTATTGTGTGTAGTGTGTTTGTGGAGGTAAATTGGCCTATTTCTGTTCATAAACATCTGTGACACTTTACCTGCAGATCTCAGAACAAATTGACTATATTCCTTTAAGAAACTGTAAAAGCTTAACAGCTTACCAGAGCACTCTAAAGCTTACTATCTGTGAAACACTTTCTCTTCTGTTATATTTCCTCTACCACACGGGTTTAAGACGTCAGTTCAAAATGGTAATTTTGAGTAGATTGGTAATATAATGTCCTTGTGTCTGCATTAACACAGACATCTAACACAAAAAAATCTATCTATCTATCTATCTATCTATCTATCTATCTATCTATCTATCTATCTATCTATCTATCTATCTATCTATCTATCTATCTATCTATCTATCTATCTATCTATCTATATATATTATATATATATATATATATATATATATATATATATATATATATATATATATATATATATATATATATATATATAGTGGCATCTCTGGCATAATAAATTAGGTGGGGCAATAAGAAATTAACACCGGTTAGCAGCAACTAGGTTTGCTGTGATGCATACAGTCTGACTTTGATAGATTTTAAATAAACAAGGTAAATTAGCACAAGCATAAATGTCCATTTATATAGGCTTAATATAACCAAAAAATCAAACCTTTTTTATACATGAAATTACAAATAATGGGTCACTCATATTGTTCATTTCTTGATCAAAGCTGATTTTGTCTCTGAGGTAAAGTTCTTGTCAAATGAGTAATGCAAAAACAATAACACAGGAATGAAGTGTAGTAGTTTTACAGAAAAACAGGTAACATAAATGACTACAAAATGGTAAAATAGTTTTAAAGGAGACATACAACACAAAGTATTGGCTGCTAATAGATTAAAAAAAAAGATTTTTTTAAGCTCAGAAAGTCTATTGCAAAAATATGTAGCAATATGCAAAATGTTGCTACCAACCATGCACACAAGTTAAAAGGATTTTACCTTTTGGGACAATGATTTTGACATGGAGCACCATGCCTCAACCAAAGAATTGTGCTATAAATGGGAAACCTAAGTTTAAAAATATGGCCACTCTGGTCCAAGCATGCTTGTAAACATAATGAACCATGCTGATGGTACCAGCCTGTTCAAGCGTACCACCAACTGCAGCTGTCGCTCTTTACTATGAATCCCAGGAGGTTAGGCACTCTGCTGCAGGAATATCCCAGGACACTGCCTGTTTTTCATCGGTAATGACGCCACAGTGTTGAGTCAATTAAGTCACACAAGTCAACAGAAATTTTAAGCGGACAAACGTATTTCACCTTGTGAAAATATCAAAAATGAAGTAGTTAAATATGAACCAGAACATTTTATTCCTGTGCTCCTTTTTGCAAATAAAAACATTTGATATTTCTGTTCTCACTGTGGCATCAAAATGGTCAAGCTCTCTCCTGCAAGACCATTTGTATTTAAATAATTCACAGTCCAGGCAGTGATTTCCCCCGAGGACTGTGCAAGCAAAGTTCTCAAGTGCTTGTGCAGCAGTTGTGTTGTCCATCTTGTGGTTTGGATGTATGTGGAAGAAGCGACCGTGTGGCGAGTGGAACTGTCATAAACAATCACTGCTGACATATCACAGATACGACACATAATCAGTTCAGCTGGCAGATTCTGTAGACACTTGCTACACATCCATGAATTAATAGATGAGTACGACGACAAGGCAAGCATAACAAAACATGAACTCTTCTGGGTTACGGGTTCTTAAGCTGGATGGTCAGAGTACTTAAAGCGCTGGCAGAACACCAAGAGTGCTGTTGGGCACAAATATGACAAAACTTGTGCAATTTGAGAGTTTTATATTTTCAATCATGCTTCGTTTTTTAGAACAAAGATGTTACATGTTTAATTCAAGTGGCCACATGGTTCCAGATTAATTCCATTTTTTTAGTTTACTATGACTGCACTAATTCACAAAAGGAGGTGTTGCCACATCATTATAAAGAGAAAGACAACGTGTCTGAGAAAGCCAGCAGACTACATCAATTAAATTCTTCAAATAAAACCCCAAATCCTGTGCGCTGGGAGGCAGACAACATTAAAGAAGAGAACAGTTTAACATAAAAAAAAACATGAGAACCCCCGCAGATGCAGGAAAGCTAGCGACAGTGCAGTGCAATATTATTGAACTTTTTCACATTTTTCAATATTAAACCCACACCAGCAGTCAACTGATGCTGTACACCTGGAAAAAAAAAATTTACTAAAAGAACTGGGAATTATTGCAGTAGCTCGAAGTCCAAAAAATACATTTGGTCTTTCAGACTAGAACTTTAAATTTTAAGATCTCAGGCAAGTAGAATATTTCTGCAAATGAAGGTATCTGCCTAAAGTTACTTTCCTTTGTACAGATGTGATGGGCTCAGGTGAAACTTGGTCTGAAGACATTTGGCCTCACTTCCCCATAACCCAATGTTGCAACCCTTTTATTTCCTGAGCAATAAAAGGGCCTAAGAGGGAGCATGTGAGTTTACCATCTTATGTACATGAGCTCTCTCTAGAAACAAAACACCACATGAAGCTAAGAGTTGCTTTACCTTCTTTAGGGTCCACATCATGTATCTGCTCTATGAGCCCCAGCCTTATTGAACATTACTGATGAACAATGTCTCATTGCTAGAGTCCCATTTCACCTGAAGTGTTCTCCATAGAGGAGATCACAGAAAAAACTACACAAAGTGAGATGCGCAAGAAAAAGCATGTTTGGTGAACCAAAAAGAATCCGATTTTCCTTCAGGGGAAGTGACATTCTTTAGAATAAACTACTGTAAATCTCTGCATGCTTGTGTTCTCTCCATTACCGTGCCCATTGTGTTGTCGTATATCAGGCATTTGTTTAGGGCGGAGCAACAAATTTCCTCTTTATGGGACCTATTTGTTTTTAACCAACCACTGAATCTTCCCTAGGGCACTCATGACGAGACAGAGAAACTGGAGAGAGGAGAGACACAATGGTAAATCGACTCACATCATGCAATGGCTTGTAACCAGATGGTGCGTGTGTGTCAGCTTGCTTTGTAAGGGAAGTTTGTCGGTTTGTGCAAACGAGTGAACAAATGGTTGCACGGCATTATTTCAAATATCCTGCCATCCAA
This sequence comes from Fundulus heteroclitus, assembly GCF_011125445.2. Lineage (NCBI taxonomy): Eukaryota > Metazoa > Chordata > Actinopteri > Cyprinodontiformes > Fundulidae > Fundulus > Fundulus heteroclitus. The sequence goes on along the minus strand of NC_046371.1, from coordinate 13,667,605 downwards.
GCCAAATCTGTCGGTGTTAGCATCCGTTAGGACGGTGACGAAGCCAGACGGCTGGTCACCAAACCTGGCAGTTCATAGGCTGTACAACCTTTAAAGGCAACGGCTTTGAAATGGACTTGGAAGTGGAGCTGTTTGGGAGAAGCACAAGCGCTTGACAGCTTCCCAGGGGCCTCATTAGGGACTCTGTATGACGGGTAGGTGGAGGAAGTAGGACACAGCAACCAAACACACAGAGACAGCAATACCACATGTTTATCTCCCTCCATGCACATTCATACATAAAGACAGAAGCAACAAGAGAACTCCATTACCGAGTGCAAACATCTAAGTGGCAGTAAAGTGATGTGTCACGGCTAATATGTCCAGTAAGGACCATACATATTATAACAAAGCCTTAGGCAGATTAGAAGCAAAACAAAAAAAAAACAATAAAAATTTGAGAATGTTGCATTCAATGTTTGTACTGTAAAAGCAAGAGGAGAGAACCTAAGCCAAATTGTTCAGAGGGCTTTGCTGCTGTTTTGTAAGTTGGTTGATTCATGGGTTTGCGTCATGTAAATTAATTTAAAGGTTTGCGGCTCATTGGCTTGGCTTACTCTGACTTTCAGTAGGTCTGAAGATTCAGTCAAAAGCTAAGTGTCATTAAGGTGATTGTCTTTTTTTCATAGCTCTACAATGCATGTACTGTAGGTCTCTTGTGTGTGTTTTTATTTATTTATTTTTACTTTTTCATTGGAGGGCACAGATACAAATCTCAGTGAGACCCTGTTTATTGTTGGGGGAGTAGTGGCCTAGTGGTTAAAGCAGTGCACTTGTGCTGTGAGAAGGTTCCAAGTACCTGGTTCAATCCCTGCAGACCCATTTTGCTCCTTGGTGCTGTAAAAGCTGCTCACTGCTCCCTAAGGGATGGTTATGAATGCAGGAAACACATTTTTTGGAATGTACCATTGTAATGACAAATAAAGATCTCTTTCTTTCTAAATACCTCTAGACTGGATGCATACACCTTAGTGTAAAATGAAAAGAAGTGTAATTCTAAGACCAATTTTAATTTTATTTTGAAACAGTCAAAGTGCTCACTACAACCTGTCATTTATTTTATTAAAGCAGTCCAATGCAAATCCTGCATGTCCTAAAGGTAAAAGAAGTATGGTTTTCTGAAGTTATACATTAAAAATCTGAAAAGGGTGCTTTGTATTGGTATTAAAACACTATTACTCTTTTTTTACCCCCAGAAATCTACCCGCAGCCTGCTAATAACTGTAAAGACCGCAGACATTTTCTAGTGAGTAATAATGGAAAGAGCAAGGATGGCATTGATCAGGGAAGCAGCCTAAAGGTCCATTGCAAACCTGGATGAGCTGAATAAATTGAACAGCTGAGGTGGGAGGATCTGTCAACACAACAACTATTATTCATACAACCAGACATTTATGGAAGAGCAATAAGAGGAAAGCCATTATTGAAAGAGAGTAATAAGATGTCCTATCCAGAATTTGCAACAAGCATCCCATTTAAGGGATAGACTTGCAGAGGAAAGCGTTCTGGTCAAATGGGGGCAACAAGGAACTTTCTGGCCTACATGAAAAACACATTGTGTGGAGGAAAACTAACACTTTACCTAGAAGCCAACATCCCAGAGACATCTATCTGACAGATGCAGCAGGGATGCTTTCCCTCAACAGGGACAGTTCTTGGGTGAATAGTTAGAGGTAAATACAGGGCAATCTAATATATATATATATATATATATATATATATATATATATATATATATATATATATATTCATTGTGGCTCAGATAGAAAAAGTCAAAGTATTGAGCAGTGTCATTTTCTTTCTGTAAGTTTTTTCTAACTTAAAGAATGTTGCTACACACCAGAACCCTTTGATTTTCATTTCAAATCTCTAAAAAAGTTGATTAAAATGTTATCTTGTAGCGTATATGAGACAATGTTATTCTTTCACCTTATCTGTTACCCAAATATAGTTATATGTATATCTTGACAAGCTTTCACAACAACATACATTTTCAATCCAGCATTTGCATAACATTGTAATGGCTGAAGCTTCAGAATAATGGGAAGTTACTTTTTTTTTTCTGCAGAGCCGTTGTTTTTTTTTCATGCCTTACTCATTAATGTTGGAATCAAATGACATCTCCTTGGATGCACATTTTTTTCTGGCACACATAGACAAAAGCGTTTAGGTTTGTTTTTCCCTTTTTCATAGATTAACTCTTTTTTATATTGGACATGTTTAAGTATTGGTATTATCTTTTTTTTCCCACGTAGTTAACTTTATTTCATGGTATGCCAGTATGCTCAGCAGAGGTTAAACAAGCAAAACATTATGTGTCAAGGACATTTTTGATTAGTTCTTTGTGAAATGCTTTGCTTTGTTGAGCCACATTGTTCTACAATGATGCAGCGAAAGGAAAATTAAATTAGAGACACAGATTGTCATCTCGGTGTATCCAGTTCATTTTATTTGCATTACAACAGAAAATGAAAAACGCATACAGCTTAATTCTTACTGCCACTCCATGAAAATACTAATTATTTACTTTATATTTGGATTGTATGACCATTCACGCATGTTCATCCTCTCCATTTCTGCTCTTGATGATCTCCTTGTCACTTTCGGGCACACAAGCACTAGATGAAAGGATATAATTTATCTGTCAGCTGCAATCTGAACAAGTTTTTTCTTGCTTTTATAAGGTCAATTGGGAGCGCTTCTTGCTGAGAATGGGGAGCCTGCTGTGTGTGGAACTGTACAGCATTTTATGAAACCCTGAATATCAGATGATTTCCAGCATTTAAATTGGTTGGGGGGAAGCTGAAGAAGGCACTTGCCCAGGCTGCCATTCATACAGGAACCACTGCTGTGACGCCTTGTGGTCAAAGAAAAATCAAAATAAGGATGGACTACTCATGCCAGCAGTATGCTGGGAGGGAAAAATAGGCCAATTGTGAAAGTTTAACAGACTGAAAATCAGTTCCTTTTCCTATGATCAAACTCTTTATACTTTTCATGTAACAATTAGAGACCAGTCATCTATCATTTTAGATATTTTTAATATTTTAATAGAGAAACCAGGACTTATCACACAACCAACAATAAAAATAATATTCACTAACATGTCGTTTATCTTTAAGAAGATATGCATGTGGGTTAACTAACAAAACAACGACACAAGTGAACTTTCATCCACTGTTAAATATCCCTTAGCTAGACACAAAACACACTTTTAGCATCTACTAACTTATTGTGTACTACTCATGCTGGTCTATCACATAGCATAACATGCATTAAAGTCAGTGGTTGTAATGTGACAGTAAGTGAAACAATTGAATTTGAATAAATACCTTTTCAAGGCTCAACAGAAGCATATGAAATGAGGAAAAGCGATTCCCACAGCAGGCTACGCCAAAGTTGTTTATAGCACATGTCCTAATTAGGAAAATCTCTCACTCTGCTCATTGCAACATGATTTTAAGAGGAAGTCAGTGTTTCTGTCTTATCTAATGGACAAACTCGCCTCTACCACAGTTATTTCCTCCATCTTTACAAGCCTTTTGGGGAGAAAAACGAAGACCCCCGCAAACGAATTGTAACATGAATGTTCACGCAGGAAGACAGCTGTTGGTGAACTTATGTTACTACACATGTGCTTAATGAATGTGTTGTGTAAGATCTAACACCCTGTAGCAAGAAATGACGTCTCTCTGCATCACCGCTTGTTGGGTATCTTTTATGTATTGCTGCGTTTTGAAGGACCTCCATACACTACTTCATCACCATCAGTCTGGCTCCCCTTGTGAGGTGCAGGCCTACCACAACCCTAATCTTCTAATTGCTAAGTAGTCTCCTCAGCGATGACAGGGTGGAATCGATAAGAGGCACAATGCTATGTGATACATCCTGCTGTTTCTTTCTATTACCCTTAGACTCTTTCTCTTTCTCAGCCCATTTTGCTTCTGTCCCCCCCCCCCCCCTTCCTCTATGTTTAAATTCACGGTATCCAAGGCAACCGCTATTCAATCTCAAACAGCAGTGAAATGAATGCGGCTTTAATTTGTCTTTATTACTGCCCCGTTGGTCTTTTTTGCTCCCTCCCTTCTCCCTGCCTTCTCTTTCACAATATTTCGCACATGCTTCATATGAAATAGCGAGCAAGGTTTACAAAATGTCTCTCCACGCTCCATCGGCTTAGAGGTAATCAATGTAAACCGGGTTCTCAATCAGTGCCACTAATTTACCCCCACCAGCTCCCATCAGGCTGAAATGATGCATTATTCGCCTAATGTCGTAGAATGGCCTCTCAGATGAACGGCTCTTTAATGGACCTTGATGACTGATGGAAACGGCGGGAACATTATGCTTGAGAATGGCACAGATGAGAAAATGTATGAGGAAGGCGCATCAGACACATCTTGCCCATTTGGCAAAATGAGGCCAGTTGGATTAATTGTTTTTTTTCTCACTAGAAATCAAGAAATGGAAGATAATCTACATTTCTCCACGAGGGACTACTCCTGTTTCCTCCCCTCTGCTCTTGTTTTAGCATAAACAAATGAGCATCCACATGAGCACCGCTTGTCATAATCACACACTTTAGTGGCGTGCATTTGGAAGCAAATAAAAAACCTTCTTGCAGTGGCTCTTACTTCTTGGTGAGCAGTTCTCTGACACCGCAAGCAGCATTTTGATAAATGCACGTTCATTCAAAGTGTTTAACAGAATTGCACCTTTTACTTCCGAGCTCCAGAAATATATGCATACGCGCAGCAAATGACTACATTCCCCTGGGCGAATTGTGATGACTTGAAAACATTGAAGCTTGCAGGGAGAGGTTGCACCAGATTATCATCCAAAACAGAGGGGAAAAAAAATGTTACAGTCGCAGACGTCTAGCAGTGCAGAATTTCATAAAGCTCTGTCACAGCTGACCAAATACTAGTAAACAACAGCGACAGGGAAAAAAAGGAGAGGAGAGCAGATGATGGATGTCTTCTCTCATGGCACAAAAATTAAACAGAGAAATAAGTTCAAGAAGAGAAAAAAAGAGGATGATAGAGAAAGTGAATTTTAGTTCATGAAAAGCTTTTATCTCATGAGCGGCGGTATATCAGTCGAACTATCTGTCCGTATGAAGGCTCTGTGGGATCTATAGCTTCTGATGCTTAACACATGAAATCCTTTGATATGCCATTTGACCGACGCTGCCTCAAATTTAATCTGGAAAACAAGCCAATAAGGTGAGGAAATGAAGGAGGACAAACCTCCGAGTACACAGAACAGAAATCTATAAAACGCTTGCAGTGTACACTAAACAGAAGATCAATCAGACACTGCCAAATCCTAATATATATATATGTATATATATATATATATATATGTGTGTGTGTGTGTGTGTGTGTGTGTATGTATATATATATATATATATATATATATATATATATATATTTATTTTCCTGCTTAAAAGAAAAAGTTCAACGAGCTGTGCATGAAACTGAAAAATAGAATTCACTTTTCATTTACGTATAGTGCAAATTCACAAGACAAACAGATCCAATTAATACCCATAACACTCACTGGCCGCTTTATAAGGTACACCAATTCAATTAACAGTCTAATGACTTTCAGCTTCATTGACTAAATTTCAAATGTCAATAACTGAACCAATCTAACCAGTAGGTCTTATCCTACTGTGCTGTCCTGTATCAGCAAATTTTACATTTATCTGTTGGAAGAATTGCACCACCCCATAGAGTTTTTAGCATTTGCACTCTGAAAGGAAAACAATTACTTATCTGTATGCATTATAAGAAAAATAAACACAGAAAATCTAAGGATTTACAAAAGACTAATGAACATGTTTTCTGTGAAGCTATAACTATCTGCTTATTGCTAAAGGAAATTAAGTAAATCAAACCCTGATAACTGTTAAAGCAACCAAACAACAAACATGCTAAAAAAGTAATTGTAAACTACTCACAGTGATGGCAGTGTGAGATTAAATTGGAGCACTAGTTTAAAGAAAGATATCAGCTTAATAAAGTCCTAAAACTTAGAAGGTTTCTGTTTTGTTCACCTGTGTCAAGCAGACATGTATTTTATGGCACCATAATTAGGAGTTTTATAACTGCATTTTGTTTTTGTCAGGTTTAATCTCAGGAGATGGGTTAAACACAATATTTGAGAAAGTTCAAACAGCACACTGGCTGCCCAGGTGGATTAACCAATCGAAGGCAGCAGTAAAAGACAACAACAGACATCTGATAGGTACTTCCAGCAAGATATTGCAGCATGTCACAAAGGTATATTTAACATAGCAACATTTTCATTGTATTCAAACAGCCTACACAGTCAGCAGCTCTAAATCCAATAGAGCAAATTTGAGATGTGGTGTAACAAGAGATTTGCCTCATGGATATGCAACCAGCAAGCCTGCTGAAGCTGCATGATGCCAACGAAGACAAAATCCCTTATGAATGTTTCTGACACCTTGTCGAAACCAAGCCACAAAGAATTAAGACACTACTAAGGCCAAAAAGAGTTCAAATCCACTGCCAGCATTATGGAGTGGATATACAATCTGATAATGACAAGGATGAAAATAATAACTTCAATGACTTGGTTTGTCTTTTGTTTAATGTCCCCCTAAGCTAATAATAATCATTATTCAGAGCAGGTTATGATAAAACCCATACTTGCATGTTTTTATTTTAGCCTGACATGTGGGGATTTTCCTGAAAAGCTTTTACTGTTCTCTACATAGAAGAAATTTCAGTCTTGATTCTTAGAAGCTCAATTTATGCAGAGGGAAGGGTTAGAGAGAGAGGACCAAAGGTGGACGCTTAGCAATATACTAACCTTATCAGCAAGATGAATTCTCACGGTATTTGTGCATCCACAAACACACAAGAATCCATCTTGTACCCCTCCGATTTCAAACGTTTCTGTCTGAAACCAGAAAAGGTCTGGGCCAATGACGTTGCAGTATTGTGGTTTAAGGTGGGACATACCGGTGCAATGAAAACATGAGCTGCTGAGCCCATACCTGAACCAGCATAAATATGGCAGCGGATGAGGATGCACATGTAGCTGTTGCTATCACATCTGTTTTGTAAGAATCCGCAATTTCTTCTTTTAAAGGAGAACAGCAAGAACAGCAACTCTTGGCGATCTGAACCTTCTGCTCCCCTGATCTGGAATATCTAGCAGTTAAGTGCAGACCATTTAAACTAGTTAGAGAGTTCAGCTCTGTACTTATTACTGCAACATACATTCAGCCTATAAGATAATGCAAAATTAGCCCTGGGAAGGACTATACTGTTATATCAGCAGCCAAATGAACAGTAATCCAGAGGCAGCTGTGATTGTAGCTAGAGACTTTAATCATGCTGAATTAAAAGCTGTACTCCCCAATCTCTACAAATTCCTTAAGTTTCAAACCAGAGAAAATAATATTTTAGATGAGGTCTGCAACTTCCCGGGAGCATATAAGACTGCAGCAGCTCCTGACTTTGGATCATCAGATCACATCAACTGATCCACTGACCTGGGTGATGGGTAGACAGCACAGTGCGATCCCTGCTGAAGGCCTGGGATGCAACATTCATATCAGGAGACAGACTGGCCAACAGCAGGGCTAGAAGTGAGTTGAAAAGAAAATGCAAAGCAGCAAAACAAGCAGCACATTAGGGACCAATTCAGAAGCAAAAACCCATGTGGACATGTGGAGAGGCATCAGGACTATCACACACTAGTCTTGATGCCACAAGGCTCTTTCTGGACATCTTCAACCTCTCCCTACAGCTCTCCATGGTCCCTGTCTCCTCTGAGTCCACCGTGATTGTGCCCGTTCCCAAGAAAACAACCATCACCTGCCTTAACAACTACTGTCCTGTTGCTCTAACCCCTGTCGTCATCAAATGCTTCAAGAGGATCCTCTTGAAATACATCAAGGATGCCATCCCTGCTGGTGTGGACACCATGTAGTTTGTCTACAGAGAGAATCGCTCTAGACTGAACACACTACTATCTGCATACTGGGGCAGGTGGTGAACCGTGTGAACAGCAAAAAGTTCCAGGGCAGTCACACCTCCTTCAACTTCTCCTGGAATGTGAACACCACCAGGTGAAGAAGGCTCAACAAGGCTCTTCTTCCTCAGGAAATTGAAATGGACCAGACTCTCCACTCAGCTGTTAAAAAGCTTTTACATTGCTACAATAGAAAGCATATTATGTCTCAGCGTAACAGTGTGGTATGGTAGCTGAACAGTGCAGGAGAGGAAGGATTTAGCACAGGTGTTGAGGACAGCACAGGGGATTGTGGGATGCTGTCTACAAGATCTGTTCACGGTTTATGCTGCACAAGTCCAGAAAAGGACCAGACTTACTGCTGCAGATCCCACCCACCACAGCAATGCACTGTTTGACCCACTTTCATCAGGTAAACGCTTCAGAAACATTAAATCAAAACTAATTCAAAACTCAAAACGGCTTTTTTCCATAAACTCTGAGGGCTGCTGAGAGGTTTGTGGTTTGTTACATGTTACAATCACACTACTGCTAATGCTTTTTTGCACACTCTAAAATCTCAGCGAATATCTGATTGCACAGTATTGCGAGCATGAGTGCATCATTGAGGGAGAGTTGAGTGATTAATTCATGCAACAACAGTAATTCATATCGTTTGCAAAGGGACAGATATCGGATTATTTGGACTTGAATACCAATCTTGGATATATAATGTCTTGCTGTGGGTTACATGTTACCTGTGTGTACCTAGTCAGTAAAGTTTCTTGATTGCTTAAAGGAGGTTGTCAAGGTAAATGCTGTTGTGAATCATTCCACAAAAATGTAAAATTTGTCAAAAGGCTCAAAGTAATGTATCTGTGATTAATATATATATATATATATATATATATATATATATATATATATATATATATATATATATATATATATATATATATGCATGTTTACAGATTTGTTTTATTTAAAATCATCATTTTATTTCATGCATGTTGTCAGAGTCAACACTTATACTATTATTGTCATGATTTGATGCAGATTTATTATTTATTTATAGTATTAATCAGTCAACCAACACCAGTAGATTAGTGTCTCTTATAAACATAAAGCACTGTTTTCTGTCAATCAGCCTCCACACATTGTCTCACACTGACACTATAAGAGCAGAGGGTTGCTTGATTGATGACAACCCTCATTTTAGCAGAGTTTTTTTTTTTTTTTTTTTTTTTTTTTAAGTGGCTCCTTTTTGTCCCGAGTATAGGCTCAGCGGTGATGGAGAAAAAACCCATTGATCCAACATAATTCAGTTGGTGTTTTCCTTTGCGGCATACAAAAATGTAATTTTTGCATAAAGCTCTGCAAATTCAAGTAAGATCATGCAATAGGTTAGGTATATAACTGTTTTTACAAATTAGTGACTCAATGTTGTTTTTTAATCATGATAATATACAGAAACTAAATTTAAAAAGAGAAGGAAGTAAATTATTGAGGAATAACAGTTAATTACTAATATTTGCCTAATGCCAAGAGTGATCATGATACAATTTACTAGAATCCAATGTAGTTTGGGCTAATCTTAAATAAAATGTTTTACCATGTGGTAAATGCCCTTTAATGGTGTACCAGCATTTTATACATCAAAATGCGCTGATGATTGGATAGAGGTCTATTTGAAAGCAGGTATAACAGACAGGGATTTTGCTGCTATGATGTATAAAAAGTAAACAGGCCATCCAGACACAATCTGAGCTTCCAGGCTGATGAATGAAATGACTTACAGAGGACACAAGCTCTGCGACACTGATGGACAGTCTGATATCACCTCCCTAATCTTGGCTCCACTCAGTCACAGTCAGTCTCTCTCTCTCTCTCTCTCTCTCTCTCTCTCTCTCACACACACACACACACACACACACACACACACACACACACACACACACACACACACACACACACACAGATTTCTCTTTCACTCTCATTCTCAACTGTTTCGTTCCAGTTTTTTACTCCCTCCATCTGACTCACACCTTTGTCTGAGCTTATTTTTCAGTTCACTTTTTTCCCCTGGTATTCTTTCTCTCAATTGTTTATCTCTCATCCTTTCAAGTCCTTATGGCCTTTTGAGTCATCTCATTGTTTTTGTTTTTCTGACTGCATCTCCATCACTCTCTGCTCTCCTCGGTCCCTGTCACACTGCTGTTCCACTCCCTGTCCTTTCTGTCGACACAAATGCACAAAAACTGCAATGGCAACCACTTTGTGTGGAGAGCACAAGGTAAAGACAGGCATTAAACAGTAAGATGAACATGAATAAAACATAGTTTCCCGGTTCTCCTGCAGTGTCTCTAATAACACAGTATCTGATGACTGTGATATGGTTTCATTTTCCGAAGATCTTTCATCTGCTTACACTGTTTTTCGTCCAAGGACTCTCTTTCTCAAGTAAATTTTGCCAATGAACATTAGGGGATTAATCTATCAAATTTTCTGTGGGGTCATTTCACTAGTCTTCTTGGCTAAAGCTGATTTTAACTGTCTGGTTTTAAGAATAGTGTTTTTTTTGGGTTTTTTTTAAGGTCAGGGTCATTTCTTTCTAGAAACATATTGTTGGTCTGCTTTATTTGTTCCAAAAACAGTTTTGATGTATTTTAGTTATTCTCTCAAAAGCCAGCAATGCTCAAGCCAATCATTATATGGGAGCTGTTGGAACACCCCTGTCTCTGTGGGGCAAGTTTTACATCAACATAAACTGAGATGGTGCCATCCAAGGAAGAACAACCTGTAATTTGTGTCTACCCACAAGGACAAGCCATATACATTTTGGACAATAGTCTAATGATCATATCAGACAAAGATTGAAGAAGAAAAATGTTTGAAGGCATCAAGATAAGGTTTACAAATCTAAGAACAGGTTAAATACGACTGTCCACTGTAGATAAGTGCATGCTGAATGCTCCAAGTCTATTTCTTGATGCAATCTGTTGTGTTTCCTTAGAAAACATTTTAACCAATCTGGATGTACATTTGATTGAATTTACTTTGTAAAGTGCCTCAAGATGACTTCTCTTGTGAATTGCCACTATATAAAAAAAAATTGAATTGTCCAGATTCAATACAAGGATACAAGCAACCGAAATGAGTTTTCTCAGTAGTGTGTCTGGGCTCTCCCTTAGAGATAGGGTGAGGAGCTCGGTCTTCCGGAGAGGAGTCAGAGTAGAGCCGCTGCTCCTCCACGTCAAGAGGAGCCAGTTGAGGTGGCTCGGGCATCTGGTCAGGATGCCTCCTGGACACCTCCCTGGTGAGGTGTTCCGGACACATCCCACCGTGAGGAGACCCAGAGGAAGACTCAGGACATGCTGGAGGGACTATGTTTCTCGGCAGGCCAGGCAACGCCCTGGGGTTCTCCCGGAGGAGCTGGCCCAAGTGGCTTGGGAGAAGGACGTCTGGGCCTCCCTACTGAAGCTGCTACCCCCACGCCCCGACCCCGGATAAGCAGAAGAAGCTGGACGGACGGACGGACGGACGGAAGGACGGACGGATCAATTAAAAACCACCAAGCACAGTGCTGGCATCATCATGCTGTGGAATTTCTTCAATACAATGCATTTCAATTGTGTGGGTGTATTCCGCACGTGGACTGAATAATCAATTACTGCTGAATTCTTCAACTCAACTCAGAGCTAAATGGTTGATACCTGGATACAGTTGAGTGTCCAACAGGATAATGATCCCAAAAAATACATTAAACTGTTTTTTTTTTTTTTTAGGATGAATCAAGCAATTTAATAATAAACTTTCTGAATGCCATAACACATTTATGGATTGTGCTTAAAAGCTGGGTCTGTGCCAAGAAAACAACCAACGTCAAATGAGTTCTACAATTTATGATAAATGTAGTCAGATCATTTCTAGCTATTTAACTCCTTTGCTGACAAACCCAGAAGAGCGCAAAAACCTATGTGTTACATTCTTTCATTTTGACTCATCTTGTGTACTTTTTTATGTTCCAACTTCATCCATAAGCCTAAACCTGAACTGATCTTAAAGGGTTTTTGCACTAGAGGGAGCTTTTGTCTGTTCCAGCCGTAAACCAACTTGTTGACTCTGACTTCTTCTCAACCACCTTTTCTTTCTGCCCGCTGATTAACCTGTTTGGTTTGCAGCACAACTGCCTTTATGCAAGAACATTTTTGTTTTGTTTTGTACTCTCTCTCGAAAGACGTAACTATAAATCTACTGAGATGAAATGTTTTATAATTTTTGTCCACCATCCACATAAAGTCCAATATATCCATCTAGCTGTTTCTTTAAAGAAAAGAGTGTTTCTTTTTCATGAAGATGCTGCCTTTATTTCTATTTACCTGTGACTTATTTTCCATCTGACCTGGTTGAGCTGAAATTGGGAGTATTCCTACCCTTCATGGGTTAGTAAAGTGGAAAATAGTGTGGCACTCTCACAGAGCCTGACTGCATCCCACTGATTAGAGCAATCAATCGAGAGATAAAGAGAGGAGGAGGGAGTGCGTGTGTCCATGTGTAGACAGGGGCCTATTGTGACTAAGCAAAATAGACAATCTCAAAGGACTCTTCAAAACACTCCTCTGCTCTTGTTCTTGAAGTAGGGAAGACAAGAAGAACTCAGATTCATGCAAAAGCCCTAGTCTGTCTCTCTGACTCCCTGCAATTTAAGCTTTTTTTTTCCCCTTAGGTCAGTCAGTGGGAGGATTTGGTTTGACATTAATATGCTCCAGTGCTCTCTGTTGACATATCTGTGATTCCCTGTAATGCATTACTGTCCTACTCCAATAACAACTGAGATGTGGAGCACAGGTCAGGGAAACCACTTATAGACCAACATGACATTATTTGCTGGATGGAGCTATGAATTGTTACTGTTTGAATTTTTTATTTTTTTAGATAACACACAGATTAATTACTTACATATACGCTCTGCATGGGCTCAAATTAAAATTTCAGAAGCCACAATAAATTAAATCTCAGCAGCAGCTGTTGCACATTCCAGCTAAAAAGGTACCAAATATTTATGTTGAATACTACACAGCAATCTCTGTAGAAAATTGCCCTCTGTCTGTAGATTTATATGGAAATAAATCAACTGATCCAGTTCAAAATGGTCTCATTCAGCCAAATGACTTTGAGGAGTTTAATGATGTAACTCTAGATTTGACAATGAGATATGCAACACATGTCAATTTGAAATAGTCCGTTTGAAAGCGGCCAAAAAAGCCTAAAGACAATCTCAGAGACAGAGGCATTTAGACTTCCATTACTGTAAGTTGAGTTTATCAGTCTCAATGCTCTGGCTGGATTCCCTGAGGTACTGGGAGGCAACACGGAAAAGTTCAGACTTTTAAAGCTTAGGAAGGTATTGTGAGTTGACATTCAAGTGCTGGCATAAATTCTGGACATGGATTGAGAGAGATATAGTTGCTGGCAAGAGAATAGATAGTTTTCAAGTCAAACAGTTGGACTGATAGCAAGATATATATTTCCGTCTGTAATCAGAAATCACTCAGATGACCTTTAAGAGACATCGAGTTGTGCACAACGACTCCTAATAAGACAAAGGGTCTGTCTCAATTTAGGGGCTGCATCCTTCGCAGGATGCATTTGTAGGCGGATTACGTCACAGTGCAGCGATGAAGGCTGTCTCAATTCAAGAATCCTTCTAAGACTACTTCAAATGCAGCCGATGAATGTGTCCTTCTTTTTTCCCCGATTTGAAGGATGGGTCCGGTGTATCCTTCATTGCTAATCCTATCCCATGATTCATTGCAAGTTGAACAGAACTTTTTAACCGGAAACAGCAATGGTGGAGTGAAAAGCCGTGAATAAAGTTAGATTTGTTATACTTTCTGTGACATAAAAGTAACTTTTAAAGTAAGTTTTAGGTGAGAAGTCAGCTATGTTAAAACCAAAATATCTGATCGGTTTGTTGATATAGCGTTTGGTTTTAAAAACGCTCGGACTGCAGCCGTATCACCAGCCAGCCGGCGAAGCTCACCACACCAAGAGAGAACACCTCTCACCCAGCCGATTGCCCGCAGTATTCTGAGAGAGAACGCCTTTTTCCTGGCAGCTTCCTTTCTACTTCCAGCTAGCTTTCCGCTATGAAAAATAATTCAGATATCTTATGTTAGTGTGTGGTTAGTTTATTATTATTATTATTATTATTATTATTATTATTATTATTATTATTATTATTATTATTATTATTATTATTATTATTATTATCTACAAATAAATTGATTCAAGCTTTGCTCAGAAAGTTATAGAGTTAGTGTTTAAGTTGGAAAATGTTTTGCAAAATTACACAAATGGTATTTGTCATCAATTAATTTTCTCAAGTGGTCTGTTTCAACATAAAGTTAAACATTTGGCTGATTAATGAATGAGAATATAATAAAATATGATATAGCAACATTTTAAATAAAATATTGCGGGCCATAATGAATATGTAAAGGGAAAAATAAAAACCGTGTAGGCCTACACTTATTTACAAAGTAGAGGAAAAAACAGGATGCAGCCCCTGAATTGGGACAGACCCAAATGCAGACAAATGCTAAAATATTAGTTGTCAGTAATTTCTATATTGATGTCTTGTACGTCAACGAAAATTGCACTATATTAAAAAGTTTGCATCTAACAAAAGATTTTCCACCCATAACAAGTCTTGAGTACCAGTTGTTTCTAAAACTACAGTCATATTACAGTTTTCCTTTAGGGTAAATCATTCTGCAGAAACAGAACTCACAAGGGTGCTGAGGGGATCCTTTTTGGCGGATTTAATTTGAGAAATATGGCTACCTTAACTTTAAGATGATATATCTGAAATATATATGAAATTAAGTAGCGCCTCAATTTAAGCCCACTACAGGCAAATATGACCGACATTGGATTTTTCTTTTGGTCAGGCTTTTTAGAACCAGTGGGAATGCTCAGATGTAGCAGATATCAGCTTTTTTTTTAGCCATCTCAGATTTGTGCCACTCCCATATGTGGTCTTGAATCCGACTTGTAGCTGATCTTTTGGAATGTGACTCCAGTGGGAACAACCAAGGCAGATTTGGTGCGATTTTTGACATCACTTTCAGTCAACATTTGTCAAAACTTTGCGCTGGCTGGAAGTGACAGCAGTTAGCATTAGCAAGACAGACGGCAGCTGCCTGCCACAGCACTACTCAGTGGAGTGACAGCGATATGTTAGACCTCATTCAATATGGAGAGAAACTACTATTAAAGCCAAATTGGAAAGCTTGTATAGGAACTGTTGGGACAATCATGTAAAATCCTGCACACAGAGGACTTTGTAATGCTGTAGATTGTTTTACTTGTTGCAATCCATTGTATCGAATTTCAACGGGGGCAGCGTGTAGTAATCTGCACCCCATTCCAATGCAACGCAATGGATTGCGACAAACTGGCCTGCCTTAGGAGTCGACAGTAAAAGTGCTGACATATAATCAGACGTTGCCCTCGACGTCCTAAGGTTCTGAATGATCTCGGACTCTGTGAAGTTGCTGACATTCCTGCTGTACCATTGCTGGCTGCGTCCATGCAACCAAACTAGCCTCTGTGCCAGGTGGGCAGCCAAAGCTACATTTTGTGTTTGTTTTCTTTTTGTAGTTTAGTAGTTTTCCTCATTCTTTTCATTCTGATTTAGTACAGCGCCTTGCAAAAGTATTCATCCCCTTTGAACTTTTTCCCATATTGTCACATTACAACCACAGACATAAAAATATTTTATTGGAATGGTATGTAAAAGACCAACACAAAGTGGTATTGTGAAGTAGAAAGAACATTGTACATGATTCTTTTTTTTTTTTGCAAATACAGAACTGAAAAGTGCAGTGTGCAAAAGTATTCAGTACTTTATTCAGTATTTTCTTCCAAAATTGCCCTGTATTTGGCTCCATCCATCTTCCCATCAACTCTGACCATCTTCCCTGTTCCTCCTGAAGAACACCCCCCCCCCCTCCCCCAAGATCATGATGCTGCCACCACCATATTTGACAGTGGGGATGGTGTGTTCAGAGTGCAGTGTTAGTTCTCCGTCACACTTAGCGTTTCGCATTTTGGCCAGATTGATCTCGTCTGACCATAGCACTTTCTTCCACATGTTTGCTGTGTCTCCAATTTGGCTTCTGGTAAACTGCAGATGGGACTTCTTCTGGTTTTTTTTTAACAATGGCTTTCTTATTCCCACTCTTCAACAAAGACCACATTTGTGCAGTGCATGACTAATAGTTTTCCTGTGGACAGATTTCCCCATCTAAGCTGTGGATCTCTGCAGGTCACCATGGGTCTTTTAAATGTTTCGCAGATGAGGTTAAAATGCTTTCCTCCTGTAAGTTTAGGTGGACAGCCTTATTGTTGTAGGCTTACAGCTGTGACGTACTCTTTCTATTCTCGGATGATGGATTGAACAGTGCTCTGTAAGATGTTCAAAGCTTGGGAAATTTTTTTATAGCCTAAGCCAGCTTTAAACTTCTCCACAACTTTATCCCTGGCCTGTCTGGTATGTACCTTGAACTTCATGATGCTGTTTACTCCCCAATATTTTCCTAACAACGTCTGAGGCCATCACAGAGCAGCTGTATCTGTACTGAAATTAGACCACACTAGTGGACTCTATTCAGTCATTAGCAATCATCAGACAACTTCTGAAGGCAATTGGTTGCACTCAGAGAAAAGGGGACTGAATACACCACACTTATCAGTTTTCTATATGTAAAAACTGTTTTAAATCATGTATAATTTTCTTTCTACTTCACAATTGTATACAACATTGTGTTGGTCTTTCACATGAAATTCTACTAAAATATATTGATGTTTGTGATTGTAATGAGACAAAATGTGGAGATGTTTAAGGGGTGTGAATACTTTTGCAAGCCACTGTAGTTTAGTTGAATGTTACTAGTCTAGTTAAAGAGTTTGTTGACTGAACTATTTTAAGTTGAAGCTGATGTGTTCTGTTAATAATTTCTTGTATTTGGAGAGAAGCTGTTTGTTCTTATTCATTGCTCGCTGTTTAACAATGCCAGTCTGCAAATTCAGAGACCGAGAGCTTCTTTGGTTGTTAATTCTTGACTATCCAGTCATGGCCAAACTTGGTAATTTTGATCAATGTCTTTTCTAAGTTTGTTAATAATTGACTTTGACTATTAATACTTATTCAAACCCAAACCAAACCTGTTGTTGCAAAACATTATCATGGGATTTGCACCACCCCTTACTATTCTGTTACATCTTTGGGCCAACGCAGTATAACATGTTTTTTCCCCTTCTATAATGTTGCATGTATTTGAATTGCAGATTACTTTAGGGTTCAATAGCTAAATCTGACATCAAAAGCAAGTCCAAAATGCTCACTTCAGAGAACGATGAATGAGCATTTGGCAGCTCTGGACTAACTATTTATTAAAACAGTTCAAAAATAAAGGCCAACATCCTCCATATCTGCTTCTATTTTGTCTGATATTTACAATTGCTGCTTCAGATATCATCACCTTTCTTTCGAGCTGGCCAAATGTTGTGGACCAAGACAATCTGGATTAAGAATTTGCATAATTTTTCAATGATTCAAACTCAAACCAGCATGACATAGTAGAAAAAAAAAAAAACATTCTTGCATCAGTCATCTGAAAGAGTGGCATTATCCATATGTTATTTTCATGTGACTGATTTATCTGGGTGTTTTTTTTTTTGTTTGTTTTTTTGTAAACAACTGGCATATTTGGTATTTTGTGCCAATATCATAAAACTCATGTTTTGAGTTTGCCCTGTTTTAGGTTGCTGATTAGCTTTGCAAAACCATTAATAGAGAAAGAAATGGCATTTCCAAATTTATGACTCCACTAACTGATTCTGACATGTTTCCTTGCGGACTATATTTCTCTAGATTTTTCAGATTAATAGTGCCTCATTTGTTCAGAGCACAGCTCAGTAATTGCAAACACACAGAATATAAGCTTAAGAATCTGAGACTTAGAATTATTTGCATGTTTAAGATTGTATGTTATGAATGTGGATGAAAAACAACCAATAATGAAACAACACAAAAACATATTTCCCAACTGACTACATTGAAAATGCGTGACAATGACCCCATAAGGTTTCCTGCTGCTGATCTAAACGTATTTTGATGTTCTCTAGAATCATCTCATTTGATCATCTCCTAAGCAATTTTGACAAAAAGTAAGAAAGCACTATTTAAATTACTTTGCATGATGTACTTTGCACAAAGTTATTTTGTTTTTTTATTTTGGTTGTTCTCATTTTTTCAAAATAATTTCCATTTTAGCTTGGGTGATAAAGATTTTACAGACTACTTGCTGTGCTTGTTAAAGAACCTGGTATTCAGCAGAAGATTTATACCTTTTTTCTGATGATAATTTATCAGAAGTAAGCTGTTTACTGTCCCGTTTCCACTTTTTTCTATACTGCCCATCATTCTGGAAGGTAGTTTAATAGGTATACAATTGTAATATCGTAAATCACTTCAATCAGATGACCCTATTTCCAGCTGAAGGAGGTAATATAAAGGTGCAATCTATGTGAGAATCTGCCTTACTAGATCTATCTGACACCTCAGATATTATCATCATTATTTCATAGTGCTAACATGCTGAACATAACTAAAGGACCAGCGTTAAAGATCTGTTATCTGTATAGTACATAAAATTAGTGTGAAATGTGGAGCACTTACATTGTTAATAACGTGTAATGAGAGCAGATGTGTTAACCTATGCATAGAGATGCGATATCTCTGGTGTAATAGAACAAGAGGTAGAACAAGAAGATCAAGTCCAAGGAGCGATAGTAATGTTTTAGTATGAACTGAAGTTTACTGATGCAAACACCTTATAGGTGAAAGATTTCAGTGAAAGCAGAGCAACAACAACTCGCACCACACAATATTATTCAATGAAAGGACATGATGGTAATTCAGATCATTATTACAGAGTCTAAATTATGGATTCAGTTGGTTCTTGTGGATTATTTGGGTTGCATAACACTATATAATCACTTTGGCAAATGCAGACTACAGATTTGCTAACATTTGAGTACGCAAACACCTATTTGCTCAATGGGTTAACCAGGGGCGAACTGGCCATCAGGAGCACCGGGAGTTTTCCCGGTGGCCCGGCCTGGCCCGCTCAGCGATCATAAAGCTTTGTGTCACTCTTAATAAAAAAATCCATGCCTTTCATGCGTCTCACTCGGTTATCTATCTGCCTGGTTCAAACTCTCATAGGATGCAGTTGCGATAGGGAAAAAGACAGACAAAAATCCCTCACCCCCTCTTGAGGGATTTTCTGAGGAGTTTGACGCTCTCTATCACAGCAGTGCGGTTGCCAGTGACTTTTCAGACCCCTGCTTCACCAATTTATTCATTTTCAAAAAAACAACTCTTTTTGTGTGTGTTATTGTCACCTTCACGTGAAAGCATCATTTATTCTCCAATTGCTTGAGGGAGCCATGATTCCCTTTCCACATCTGTAGTCAGTCTCACAGACAGCTGCTGCTGCCTCGTCCTGGCTGCAAACCCTGCTATGAAGCTTCATACACGCCTGCAGTCGGAGCAAAGAAATCAGGAGATCCACTCCACTCCCTTTGCACTTTGCAAATGCATCAAAAGCAGCACAGAGAAACAAACACCAATTTGGTCGCCGGACCCCTTATAGACTATGTAAAATGGGCCGTGAAAGATGGTTAAAAAAGAAAGGAGGAGCAGAGACAGACTGAAGAAGGGTGGGGGGGGAGCACTGGCCACTGATGTAGTAAAGTGTACTAAATTGAAGTTTTTTCATAAAGGAGCAGGTAAAACATAAACACTAACGGCGAACCGTGAAAATGCTAGCAGCCTATCCTATTTTTCTTTTTTTTTAGGCTAGCAGCCTATCTTGCACGCTAAGTTTAGCATCACTGTGAAGAACCAAGGGGATCAAAAATTACTAAATTAAACAAAGGTTTTAAGGTAATGAAAATTTGATGGTTAACAAAGGCCACATGAAAAGAAAATATAATGCTAAAATGTCCTTGAATTTTGCTTTAGTTTGCCCTGCATAAACTCCACCTATAAATTATATAAATATTGAAATCATTATTATGTCATTGTATATAAGTTTGTTTAACCTAGTAAAGTCCCATTGAGATTAAAAAAAGTATTTGTTGTTGTATAAATATAACCAATGCATCAACAAGTCAATTAGTAGGCCTAAAGTTGAATAGATGGAAAATCATGTGGGTTTGAATTCATTTTTTTTAAGGTTATGCTGGTTGTGGCGTGGCCTGAGGAACGTTATGAAATTCACGGGCTGAATTATTGTCCCAGTCCGCCCCCGGTGTCCAACTTGGTATCAACCTAGTCCAGAGACATACATTGGTGGAAAAGCTGCACATGGCAATACAAAAAAACAACAACACCGCATTCATTGTAGTATTTGACTTTTCTACAGTTGTTATTTCAAAACCTCAACACCCTGAGCACCTGTAGGGTGCATTTTTTTTAATTTATAGTTTTAAACAAGTAGCTCAAAGCTATCCAACAGTCATGTGATGACCTGTGTCAGTGTAACTCCAGCTGACTGGTGTCATGAGATATTAGAGTCCAACGTGGGTGGAGATAGATCAACAGAGGTGATAAAACAACCAACTAACCCTTAACACTATATTGTCTGTACGGGCAGGCTAAACATCTAATCAGAGGAATGGAGAAACAGGTGTAAAGTGTTCCCTTTTGTGCACAAAAAGAATCCTACAACATCAGAATAGAAAGGATTACAATGGAGTAATGTGCTTTTAAGTGTTCAATCCAAATTATTAGACAGGCTCAATTTTTGATCTCATCGATCAAGTCCACTGGGTGTGGATAATGTAAGATGATTTGGTTAACTTTTTACATTTTCATGTTCTTATGGCCAGATTAATTTTGCTATAGCTTAATCAGCTTTGTAATGGACTGTACCAACTCTTTGAAATGCTGTGTTTAGTCCATCTGTTGCCACAGAATCACACACTTAAAGATGGAGTAAGTGATGAGGGCAAAACACTACAGGATGTGGCAGACACTGAGGTATTATGAGGCCCCATACACATTCACCCACTGTTACAGTTCCTTCAAAGTTCCTCAAACTTCCAAATGTTTTAAAAATAAAATTTCCAGCT
Organism: Fundulus heteroclitus; assembly: GCF_011125445.2. NCBI lineage: Eukaryota > Metazoa > Chordata > Actinopteri > Cyprinodontiformes > Fundulidae > Fundulus > Fundulus heteroclitus. The sequence continues at coordinate 13,646,365 of NC_046371.1, read as the reverse complement.
CCCTTCATCACCACTGAGGGTAGACGTAATAATGCTGCTTGTGACAGCCCACTACTCTGGAGAGACTACAGAGACAAGGGTAATGTCATTGACAGAGTAACTACAAACCACAAAAAAATCATCCATTCTTCCATCCAGATCCACGTTTTTGGTCTGCTGTTAAACCTATAGCATAATACTGCGGTGAATAGCTTGGTTAAAACCCAAATCAGTAGTAGCCGTGAATCCTACAGCAATGAAATATGTGAGTTCTCATTTAAAGTTTCATCAGTTCAGAGAACAAGACAGTCTTCAATTATACTATGATTGATGCAGTGGTGTCTTTGACACAAATTGTACCCTGGGTGAGGCCCTCCCTCTGCACCGCCAAAAGTGTAGAAACAAATATAGAGCAGAATAAAGATTCCATCAATCATTGTCTATATTTTTAGGAATCTCTATTCACTGTGCAATTACTCAGGCTCTAACAGTCTAAGTACTTCAGATTTCTAACAAATGCAATGTAGATCTGTAAAAAAATTGGATGTAACTTTGAATTTATGCAGAATTAGATGTAGCTAATCAGATACCAACTTCAGCCATTACAGCTTCATTTTCTTATTACATTTGCTTACACAGTGCAAACACAATGGGACATCCACTTATGATTAAATGCAAACAAATAGAAGTAAGTTTGCTCTGGTCTTGTCCTTCCAGCTGCCAAACTGCCATTCCCACCTCCCTCAATTTTCCATCCTGGGCAGCAAGCCACATGGTCCATATCAAAAAATGGCACTTATTACCTGAAAAAATACTGAACTACTAAGTCATTATAGCTTTTTCATCAAAATTTCTATTTGGAACATTATATGAAACCATTTTATTTTGCCAATAGTGTAAAGTTGGGGTCCACACTTGCATTAAAATCTCATATAGGCTCTATTCATCAACCTTGCTGTTGGCAAGTTACGGTATAGGCTATTTTCATCAACCTTGCTGTGGGCAAGTTCAGGTTTAAGACCGTTTAAACTGCTTTTATCCTATAATACAAATTAGATGGTCATATCTTCATCTGTACCGGATGGAACTTGCAGAAAATGACCTGAGAAGTGTTTTTGGATGTGCACTTTGCTGCTGTATACAGTGCATATGCCGTTTAGCTGGCGCCACAGCAAATTGGAAAGGCAAGTCTGTCTGGATCAATGGTCTATTTGAATTTCAATCACAGCGCAAGTACAGCGGATAAGCTTCCCTTTTCAACATAATTACATTATTCTATTCAGTGGCTATGACAAGGTGATCAGATAATAACGTGATAATACATCTCTTAACCCTATCTGCATATGCTGGTGCATCGCATTGATCTTTTTTAAGATAAGCAAAACCATTCAGAGCTTGGATATGACTCTCACAGCTTTCTTTGCTGGGGGTTTTTCTCAGAACAGTCAATATTTTTCATATTGTATTTCATAACCTCATCACCTCTTTCTTCATAACTCCAAATAAAAGATGTTTTATTTTGCGTAAAAGAGCTTTGCTGCAACCTAGACAGGTTATGCAAAACAAAATAAAATAAAATAAATGAAATAAGGCTAAAACAAAATTCAAATATTAAAAAGGATTTGAATTATTAATTGAAAATGAGCATTTAAAAGACGTTCCTCTGTCCAACAGCTCGCTAAGCCAGTCCAGATGAAATCTTTAAATAGAACCGACTGAGAATGTTTTGATTTAAATTATATTTTATTGCCTGGGCCTGTGCTAGCTGCAGAGTGCCTTTCAAAGAGCACTTATAAGGAATGCAAATGATGTTAGGTTCATTTTAGCAGCCACAGAGTCCTGAAAACTGTGAGGAGAAAGTGAAGAAGGGAGGAGAAGTTCTGTTATTGACGTCAAACAGAACGTATGATGCAGCATGTATATATATATATATATATATATATATATATATATATATATATATATATATATATATATATATATATATATATATATATATAGCAGAATGTAAGGCTGGGAGTTTGTCAAGTCGGCCAACAAAACTAGCCGGGAAAACAACACTGTGTCTAACACAGAGGAGAAAACAGAGAAACCAACCCACAACTACATAAAAAAATGGCACAGCACAGGAAATCCAGCAGCTCAGGGCACAAATCAGCAGTTTGCTTGCACCTCAAGAGCAAAGGACACACTTTTGATGACCATAATGTCCAGATTTTGGACATAGAGGACAGATGGTTTGAGAGAGAAGGAAGGGAAGTCATCTAGTCAAAACAGAAAAGCCAACACTAAACAGAGGAGGGGAATTGCATCTACAACGCTGCTTTGAAACTCATTCCAATGAAAATACATGAGCAGTCTCATCATGACTCAGGGGCCAAGTACTCAACTCACACCAAACAGCAGACTCTAATGACCCAGGAGCGTGACAGGAGGGTTGTCATTTTGCGTCTGATGTAGAATGTGCCTAGGTGGATGTCCTATGTCTTTGAAAGCAGCTGCGCTCCAACCACAGGTTTCTCAAGTGTGAACAGCCAGAATTGACTCCTGGATAGGTGTTGAAACATCTTTATTCAGAAAAACGAAACGAAAGTCCGGCTGCCTCCATTTTAAGCCTGTTTGTAGTTGCCATGACCAGGATGACATTGCCAGTGTGGCCAGAAACCTCAAACTTGTTTTTTTCCTCCCACAACAAGCCTATGCTTCTAAAAATATTGGACTTGTTCCTGTGAGTATCTGCAAACATCGACACATTTTTAAGCAGAGGTCAAATATTTAGTTTCAAATTTTCCAGCCCAGGACCATGTTAATGGCTACAAAAGGTTTATAGTTTGTATGTACATTAATCAGGGACATTTAACTAAACATTATCTGGGCTGTATGTATATATTTGAGCCATTTTATGGTGTGGCTCAATTAAACCCATATATTCTGAAAAGGAATACATTTTCTCCATTTCTTTGTCATTCAATACATTACTATGTTTCAAAAACCTTTATTTTTATTGGTTATATTTTATATTTAATGCTAACGGCTGAATCTTTTTTACGATTTTCAAGTTTAACAATAAACAGTTGAATCTGGAATTTAATTAATAAAATGTACATATGTGTCTGATAACCACAGAACCAGATTTCCCACATATTTCCAAAAGACAGTTTAATAAAGAAATATCTTTGTTTTCTTTTTGGCTTGTTTGAACTGCTAAAAAGAATGTTGCACTCAACTTCAAAGTGATCTTATTGCTTTCTTTGATTTAAATAAGGTCCATCAATCTCTGAGATGCATTTGATGGATTTACATGTAGAGATGTTCGAACTGCTGACTCGAAAGTGAAAAGGAAAGATGAAAGCTATTTATCAAACAGATTTGTGTATAAGTATTCCATTCTTACTGACCCTGCTGTTCATCTGCTGTTTAGCAAATCTCCTGTATTGGCTGTTGACGATGTTTAACTGTAGCTACATGTGGTGGTTTAATGCTGCAAAATAGACATACAAATTCTGAAATAATAAGCTTTTTTGAGTTAAAACTGCAGTGCAATGAGCGCAGTGCAAATTAATCATTGTAGTTACTATTTAATAAAGCCTAAGTAATTATTTGAGTGCCAAATCAATGCTGATTACTCTACTGTACAGTTGTTCCAGTACAGTAGTTTCTTATCCAGTTACAAATGTTACATCTCTCCATGTGCCAGTTGTGCCAGACGGGTCTGCAGCCAAGCTATAATGAAATAATGTGCTGGTTAAATGAGATACATTGTGACCCAAGGTTTTATTCTGAAAGCTTTATGACAACAAAGAGAGTGTAGTTATACTGGGCGACAGTCATTAATGGCACATTTAGTAACATGCCTTTATCCTCTTTATGCACAAGGGGAGGACTGGCATAAGTGGGGAAGATTAAAGATCTCCGACACATGCTCGTTAGAGTGGAGCATGGGATTTCAAGAGGTCCATCAATATTCTTTGCATTTGCTTTTTTGTTTTATGACTGTGTGAAATGTTTGAAAGAGTAACTTTCTTTTAACAGAGGTGTGGACTCGAGTCGTGTGACTTAGAAATGACTTACTGTATGACTTTACTTGGACTTTAATCCTTTGACTTGACAACACTTGATATCTCACATTAAATAGAAAAAGTGTTACCAAGAACCCCGTGCTAGAAGCACCCCCCCCCCCCCCTCCACACACACGTATTGCCAGTATTTCCAGTTTTCTCTTGTTGCTACAACAAACACACTGTATCTACTGTGCGGTTTTTATATTGGCCGAAAGAGGCAATGGGGCAATGTACACCTGAACCCGTCACAAACTTTCAAACGTGCTGCAAAAGAAAAACACTGTATCTGTACCCACAAATCTGCACCCACCGTAATGTCCATTTTCTGCAATTACAGAAAATGGAATGATGCAAACTCTTAACATAAACACACACAAAAAACGCAACAGAAGCAGCAAATTGTAAAAAAAAAAAAAAAAAAAAAACACGTAAAAAATGGAATTGCACCAGACCACTATGGGGAGTCAATCACCAAGACATTTGGGACCAGGCCAGTGATGGCTGGCCAGTAGGGGGCGCTCGGGCGCCGCCCCCTTTAAATCGTTTAGATAATAAATGATTTCTGACCTGCAAAGTACTTAGAAATGTATTTATTCATACTGTGTGTCCAATAGACATGTTAGAATTTATTAAAATAGTAAATACATAATTCTATTTAATTGCTCACATTGTGCACACTTCCTCCTTTCCTATGTGCAGGGCACCGGTCTAATGGGAGTGAATGTAGGCGCAGCAACTTGGGCAAGCACGTGATCTGAGGCTGACTTTTAATTGGTTATCTAGGGTTTTGCATAGGGGCGCACTGCTCTGCGTCCCGGACACACCTATTCTGTTGCGTCATTACTGGTAGAGTGTCAGTACTGGCTAATTTTTTTAAAAACATTGTGTGATTGGACAATCCCCGATTTGACTCAGCGCAGCTGCAGTTCGTTAGGTTGATTCACGGTTATGCTTGCAAAGTTGAGTAGTTTCAAAATGAGAGAAAATTCAGTTTTGTCTTTACAAAAAAATGCTTTTACAAAGCGTTCACTTGAAGAAAAAAAACAGGATAAAGGAGCTTGGACCGGATCGTCTTAATTTACAAATTCAGCAGCAGGCAAGTGATCTCTCCACTCCATGGTTGGAAAAAGCAGTGTAGGTAGTAATCAGCCAGTGAAGAAGCATTGGACACTCAGTGTAGAAGACCATGAAAGGATTGCTGCAGAGGTGAGTTGTTGTGGAAAATCACTGTTACACTGGTTTATAGTAATGTTATTTAATATTTTAAGAAGATGTGCTTTGTAGTTAGAAATATCTTTAGTTGTGTCTATGCTGTGTAGGTATGTCGATGTAATGTTTGTCAGCAAGATATTTTATTATTTAAGTTGTACTGAAGTTTATGGGTAATGGGGAATAAAACATTTGGTTACTGAATTTTGTATAATCTTGTCCCACAAAAATGCTGTAACACATTTCATAACACAGCCTTAAAAAATGGCAGCAAATGTTATTAAAATCAGGAAAACAATCTAGAAGAAGTCTTTTCAGAAACTGTCACGCTCTTGAAGATCCTCATCACCACACCCATGACCACAGCAGAAGCTGAAAGGTGCTTTTCAACTTTGAAAAGAATCAAGACTTTTCTGAGAAACTCAATGACTCAGGACAGGCTGAATGCAGTGGCCATGTTGTCAATGGAGAAAAGACTAGTCACAGAGATGACTGACTTTAACAAGAATATAATTGAGAAATTTGCTGGGCAGAAGGAAAGGAGGGCAAAATTCATGTTCAAATAGTGCTATTTTTTTAAGATTTGTTTTGTTTGTTTTTCATTTGTTTGTTTGTGTGCGCCTCCCTCAGTTTTTTTAGCACCAGCCGCCACTGGACCAGGCCCTCATTAAAGACATTAGTGTGATCCCCTGAAGAAAGTTACAGGGAATAAATAAAATACATGTTTTGTTGAAGTCTTTTTTAAAACATGTGGCCGCAATCTTTTACAATATTATAGAACATTAGCATATTTACGTACATGGGTAATACTAGCATGCTGAATTTATTGAGTGCCCCATCTCCATCTGGCACACTTCCTTTTTTTTTAGAGCAAGTTAGCAACTTTTTCTTTTTAACTTGCTGTTGTTTTCAGTGAATGCAGCATTTTTCTTTTGCATTTGTTTTTAGTTTGTTGCTCATGCCTCTGGCTATTTGTGGCGCATTCAGTCATTTGCTGCGCATTTGGCCCTGTCAACCATCATATTTTTTCCTGCTTTTGTTTGGCATTCTACAATGACAGAAACAACTCTGATGATGGTAGAGACATTCTGTCATCCTGCATTATTGAAGAGGTATTTGTAAAGTTATAAAAAAATTAAAGAAAAAGCTGTGCACGGCATCAGTCAAACAGAGTGGCTACTCCAATGAAGCATAAGTCTGCACCCACCGTAATGTTCAGGCACTTTCAGTAAAATTTTAAAACAAAACAAAAGCAAGTGTCTTAGAACAGTTCTTGATTTCAAGCCTGGAGACAGTAGTGCTAGTGCTGCCAGTGGCTGTAAATGTACAGGATGCCAGAGCTTCGATTGTCACATGTGTCACTATCCAAATAAGTGAGCTTTGACCAGTGTAAGTTGTTGTGGTTTCTTTTAGAACATCTTGATTTAATACCGTGATTGGCTAAAACCAAACTTTGGTAGGTGGGCACTCGATATCACTTTGTCCAGTTAGCTCAAAAAGTTCTGCTGAATGTCCCTGCTTCCCTCGAACAGATTCAATGGAAGCAGTCCCAGACTGATAATGTGCAGAACTAAACCGCGAGCGCTACACATTATCAATTTAGCTTGCCAGGTTAGGTGGGTAATGGACTCTGTGTAAATGCTCTAAGGCAGAGAGCAACCATGATGTCTTCCCCAAACTCATAATGTAAGTATTTTTTTTTTTTTTTACTTGAAAAGAAATTAAAACAAAACAAAGCAAAAAAACATAAATTTCATTATCTGTTCCTTCCCTTCAAGTCAAACAGGGTCGGTCACCCACAGAGAGGAAATGTGTTTTGTCTTCATTATTTAGGGGGTAATTAACATATTGCAATGCTTGCAATACTTGAGTGTTCTAGTCGAGTTTAATGACACTTTTATTCTAAAAAACAGTTCTGAAATCAGATAAAGTTAAGTTTATTAATTTATTCCTATCTTTTGTCTCGTTTTGTGATTGCAAAGGACCAAAGTGGCTACATGTTGGATGAATAAATAAATGGAAATGCACAGAAAACGAAGTGAACGCAGGAATCAAGAGATGACAACACAAATGGAATAGACTTGACAGCCAAAGGACAAAAAATAATTGGATTTCATGGGACACAGGTGGGTGTAATTGACAAAACACAAACAGGTGCAAATTTTAATAGGCTTCTCACAATCCCCATATCAAACGCAACAGAGAAAAATGATAAATAATGCAATTTGCTTGTGCAGACAACAAGAATAACAAGGATATCAAAGACAAACATGAGTTAGTAAAACATGTGGGCTGAAAATTAAAACAACATCTAACTTCCTTTTGACATTCAAACCTATTAAAAAAATTATGCATTGAAGCTAATAAAGCAACTACTGTATGTTTATTGCTCACTGATTGAATTTTACGATGGAGCCTGGAAAGTCAAAGGTTGCAGTGTGTCCATGGCAAGACTCTTTGCTTTGAGCTTAAACTGCAAACAAAGCTAGTGCATCCAATTTAGCAGATTAAAGTACACCTGATGTTAATCATGTAAAATTTAAAAAATAGATTTCCGTTGGTTAAAATGGAAATCCATTTTATTTTTAGAAATCCATTTTTTTAATCATGGGATAGTTTGGTTAATATTTTCTAATGTTCTTGGATGTTTTGCTTAATTTACTTGGGACTTGACACTTCGGTAGAAAGACATTAGGCTTATGACTTGCAAAACAATGACTTGGTCCCACCTCTTGCTTTTCACTGGCAGAAATTCCGATTCAGTGTACTTGGGTAAGACCATTTAATTCCCTTTGGATGAGCACCATTCATAAGCTAATGTCTTGCAATTTGACTTCTCTAAACTAAGATTGTTCAGACTGTTACCTGACCGATGCTAACAGGTTTATGAGAAATAGTAACAGGACATGTGGTATAAATAGTGACTTTCATTCTGTATTTGTGAAGAATTCTCATTATTTTTATTTATTTTTTTCTAACCGTAGTTTGGACAAGTACAATTAGTACATTTTTTTAAAACTATACAACAATTATTCTTAGATCTAAGCTCCGACTTCAGAGAAGAATCAAAATTGCAACAGATTTAAAAGTGAAATCGTGCTTAGGGCCTTTGTGTCCCGGTGCCCTGACCAGGTTTCTTAGTAATCACACTGCTCTGTATATTTAAGAGACTTTGCCCACACTTTGAATGCAGTGTATTGTTCCACCGTCTCACACTTTCTGTTCTGGGTACCTCCAGATCCATGGTACACCACGTCTTAAGATGTTTGAGTGGTTGGGCAGTGAAATGAACAAATCAACAGACTTTTTCTCCTTAGCCTCTGATATCAGTGGGATACGTCAGAGCTTATTTACTAAAAGTGGGTTTGGCATGAATTTGTTGGTTAGTAACTAGGAAAGAATGGTGATCTAAGATTTTTACAGCACTGGATTTAAGGTTAGATTTATGTTTAATATGCTGTGTTGCTAGGAAGTGAATACATGCTCATCCCTGAGCCATTTATCAAAAAGTCAAGAATAAATTTATATGAATGTATTGAACACAGAGATAGTCCTCCTAAATCCTGGGTATGAACATTGATTCTCATGAGTGAGAACTGCTGGTTTAAGAGCTTTACTGAAATAAAGTAGTATAGCATCTCTTTCTCTATTTGCGTGCATTTAGGTGGATGTGTGTGAGAGATAGAGAGCAAGGCTACTGCTTAAGACTGCCACTGTGAATTTGTATTTCTGCCTTACCTCTCCACTCCCCCTGCCAAGCGATGGGCCCTGGGCTCATCTGTAACCCAGAGGATCTGAAGTGTGGCTATAACTGCAACCTCCACTGCCAGCACAACATCCGCCTTGACCTCAATATGCTAGCCGCAAGAAGATATCAGCGGACTTAGGGAAGCAGGGTTGCAGCGATTACAGCGAATCTTCAGATGTCACACCTGCAGGTTTGTTGCTGGTGTGCTGCTGGCTATTCAATGAGGCATGCAGCTCTCATAGCCCCTTTGTGAATCCCTCAGTTTTTCTTTATGGTTGTCCCTTTTTCCCCATCCTTGGGTTTACTTTTTTTTCTTCATCCCCTATGTTTCCCTCAGTTTGTATCATTGACCTTTTCTGTTTTTCTTTTCCTCTCAGTCTTGAATGCACACAGTTCCCCATTAATAAATTACCAGTGTGGAAGACTGAATCGTAAGATTTATTTTTGGAGACGCTTGACCCCCTTAATTTCATGCTTTCTTTAGATGCAATTAGCTGGAAAACAAATTAAGTCATGTCTAAGCACAGGCAGGGCCCTATTCAGCTAGATGACACTGCCAAGCTAGATATCAGGGTCTATGTAATAGGAGTTGTGCTTCTATGTAATTGGCTTACTTTTCTTTTCAATTATTCTGCTGTAATGGGGGAATAGTAGCAACAATTCATTAGAAAGTGATAGGGTAATCTTTTGAAAATAAATGTTACATTTCTGCATACTGACAAACAAATACATATTGCTCTATGTGTCATTTTAAAGGTAAATACTTTCCGTAGTATTTCATGTTTAGGGCTTTAAAATACCCTAAACTACCAATTTTTTTTCTAACATTGATATTTTTAGACATTCAGCTAGTTCATTGTCTTCATGCCAGTAATTATTTTAATTCCAACTTTCACCCTGCGTGGTCACTGCTGAAAAAATGTGTATGTCGATGGTATGCTTGCATACAAGCTATTAAATAAGACTTTGTTTCACTCCATACATGGCCACCAACCAGGGAGCAAGTGTAAGTTCAGATTTGAATAAAGCAAGACAACAAGTTTTGCCAAATAATGTACATTTTGTAAGATACAGTTAGTGTATTTGCCATGACATGAAAATCTACAGGTAGTTAATACCTACATCAAATAAGCATGATAGTAGTGACAGGGGCTTTGAATGTCTCTGAGAAGCATACTAGACACAGTGACGTTGGAGCTGAGGATGCTAACATAGCTGAAGATGAGGAAGATGACGAGGCTTTTTTTCTGACAGAGCGGAGAGAGCTCCCGGACATAAGAAGGCAAACTATCATGTCCGGAAACTCTAAATAAACGTGTGAGGAGCAGGCAGGCGTGAGATAGGAGTTTGTAGAGACAAGTGGTTGAGAGTCAGGGGCAAGGGTATTTTTTGTTGCACTAAACAATGTTAATTGATGGTAAAATTGGGTGGCATGTAATACAGTGGTGGAGTAGATATCCCATATATGGAGGTCATTGGTCCTCAATGCAGCATTCAGGGCTCCAATTCCCAACATTGGAACACGTCATGCCACTCTTTCTCCCCTTTTTCTCCTAATTAATGTTTTGTAGGAAGAACCTTTAATCCATCCTTGCTGGATAACCCTCCACATCTTTGCATGGTACAGTTTCAATATTCTATTTAGTTCAGTATATTTATATAGGGCCAAATCAAAAAATCTAAGGGCAGTTTACAAAGTAAACAAGTTTTTTTTCTACCTAACAAAACCCAGCAGATTGCATCAACAAATTAACTTGCAGCTTTTGCTCCTCCCTAATGAAACACACTGAACCTGTGGAACTATGCATTCATTAATTGATGGTACCTTCAAGTGCAGTCAAGTTACCCATTTCATTATTATTGCCACACCTCCTTACTAATACTCTCTTTTACAGCCTTCATAAATAAAAACCTGAAGTTCAAGGTTGGCTGTTCCAGGTATAATTTATGCCTGTTTTTCTTAAGACCAAGCAAAAAATGCTAATTCATCGATTAAAAATATCCAACTACTTTCTCATCCAGTTAAGACCAGATCATGAAAATTTGGCACAGAAAATGGTCCTTGTTGTGTAACACAGCCTTAGGATACATTTCCATATGCAGCAACACACTTGAGTGACAAAATTCTTCTGTGGTACCACTGACCTCTCTTAGTGCCGTGAGTGCACATCCTCAGCAGCTACTGGCTCTGACCTTTACATAGTGAACTGTCCCCCAGACTCTCGACTGTTTTCACTGTTTGAAAATCTCCCTTAGAATTCTCTTTTCAAATGGAGGTTTTACATATAACAAAAACTAAATCATTGCAATGGGTCAAATTGATCAACTTTGGTTTTCACTTCTGTGCTGCTGGCAACAAGTATATCCTCACAAAGGGAATTCTGTTTTAAACAGTGGTTCAAAACTCTGTGCCAGTTTCTGAAAACAGGTTTAGATCAATATGATCTTTTTCTTCTTTTAGGTTTTTGCTTAAGGGTTGCCACAGTAATATATATATATATATATATATATATATATATATATATATATATATATATATATATATATATACATTATTTTTTTTGTATGTTGTGGATATAGATGCACAATATTAGAGACGCATTGCATTTCCATATTGTTAAAGATTGCCATCATAACCTTCATCGCTCTCTTTCATCACCAGTAAATAACATTTAAGTAGCCATGTATATAATGCAAAAGCAGTTTTGTTTGTTAAAATGTTGCATCAAAGCAGTCCTTTTGTGATTGCAATATGACAATAACTCAATGATGCCATGATATGTCTGGTTTGACATATTGTGCAGCTGCAGTTCTTGCAGTTTATGCCATTGAGCTAAGCTTCTAAAAGGCCCCATCAACACTAATATAATGAATATTTCCTTCCATTCCTTAAAAAGTTTGCCTATAATAGAACAATAAGATAGAATTACTGGGAGGAAAACGCTGCATCACAAATGATGTCTCAATTCTGCACACTTCAATAGGAAAAAACTTTGAGATCACGCATCAGTGACGGGCTTTCCTATCAAAGGCCTGAACAAGCTGGGCCAACATCAAATTCACAGCCAGTGAGATATGCATAAAAAAGAGAACAGCAAGTATGCCACTTCAGAGATCCAGATAAACACACAGAACAGAAGGGGAGAGCGGCGAGCGTGTCTGACATTTCCAGTACTGGTATTTTGCTGACTGGGACCTGAGGGAGTGGAAATGAAGAAGCCTCCCTTTAACTTTTGTTTGGGTTATGTTTGCACTGGCTTGCCTGGGCCAACGCAGCTTGTAGGGGTTGAAAACTTGTCATAAAATGACTTGGAAAACCACAGAGAAGGCAAAAGACGGGAAAAAAAAGTCATGGAAAAAGGTGTAAACCAGCTATTGAAACGATAAAGGGCATACTTTGTGTGACTGTAGGCTTCCTAAGAGGTATGTATCCAGCATCGGTGGACAGTAAGCCCTTAGAGTGCTGTTACGCAAGAGCCAGGGATGTGCCTATATACTTTTGGAATGCAAATTGTCTGTTTTTTCAGTGATCTTTGCAAGTGTTATACCAAAACAGACCAAAATTGTGACCATGCCGCAACTGGAAAACAGAAAGAAGACTAAAGATCATGATTTACCTGCTTTCCATTGGCTTGCAGTTTACCACTGTGTAAAATATTGATTGAAAAAAAAAACACAGTCTTTCTTTATACTTTATTTTTTTATTATTTACTGTGTGAATCATAGATGCTAGTAAGCAAGCCCTTGTGATACTTGAACTCCTGCAGTGCTGCAGACAGTGTTGTGCTGATCGTGGAGCTAAGCCAGGGGGAGAAGGTAAAAATTTGCCAGTTGATCCACGCTCCGGTTCTTGCCCCCTGGTCATTAAGCTGTTGGAAGTGATGAAAGGATGGGATTTTGAATGCAACTAGCTGAGATGAGCTTCCTTTATGGGAGGTTGGGGGGGTGGGGAGAGGGGGGATTGGGTGAAGAATACAGCTTTTTCACAAAAGCTCAGAGTAAAGTCTCTGGTTTTCCACATATAAAAAAAAAAACAGGTTAGGTAGTTTGGGCATCTTCGGTTGCTTTCTGGACATCTTCCTTATAAGATGTTTTGGATCTGTCTCGATTCCATTTTAGTTGTCTCGGAGGTATGAAGGAGAATTTGCCAGTCAACAAGTTTCTATCATAGTTTTCTTATAACGTTTGCATGCATATAGTTGTTTATCCTGTGCGTCTCTATGTTGCCCTGTGATGAGCTTGCGACATGTCCAGGTGTACCACGCCTCTCGCCCCATGACCATTGGAGACATGCCATCAGTACGATTCTTCTTGCTTCATTCTTCTGAATCCCATTTCTCATTCTTCCCCTTTATTCTTAATACGTAAGCCTTTATTTCTAAGGTGTATGGATTTCCAGCAGATTATGTCATTTAGGGGGTGAGCAATGCCCTCTAGCCTTTAAAATATATATATTTTTTTCAGTTAGAAGCTGAACTTGCAAATACACAGAGAAATGGAAAAAAGTTCAAAAGTCATACATATTCTTTATGTCACAGATAAAGAATTTAATGTTTACTTTGCATTGTTCTGATGGGTATGACTGCTAATTACGGTTTCCCAAACATAAAGGTTGAAAAGGATGACATTTATCTCAATTTGAAATGTTTTACTGTGATGGCAACTATTACATGTAGTTTAATACACACCTGTGTGACAAAAAGTACAAATACATGCATAGAATCACTTTGTGTTAAATATATTGCCAGAAGAACAAAATCACAAAAAAGTTCACGTATACAGATGTATTTCATTTTGGTAGTGTATCACATTCCTCTCAGAAAACCATTACAAGACAAATACAAACATATGAAGTCATATACGTTTACGTAGAAGGAGTCAGTGGGAAGTGATGACGTATCAGCCACTTTAACCTCTTAAGACATGACAACTTTTGTCTAAACATTGGCTTTCTGGAACCTGAAAATGATCGGTATCTCCCCAAATATTATTTTTTTTCTCTTGACAAATCTGTAAATAAGGTTGACAACTGATCAGACATATACGTTTGAAGAGAAACTGATCTTTTTCAGCCTTTTTTCAGGTTTCTAAAAGCCTACATTTGAACTAAAATGATTGGGTCTTAAAAAAGGTTAAGAGGTGCTTCACTTCTAAGAAGGTTATTTTAATCACCACTATCGTCACTTATTGATAAGGGAAGGTGAGATTGGGTTTTTAAAATACAATATTGTGCTGTTACCATAAAATCAATAAACAAAGTCATCCAGAAATAGCCGCATCCACATGCAGTTTATTGTTGGTAATGCATATTGGAGTCTGCTATCAGTAATCAGTTCACACAGTATTTTATTGCACTCACTTACAACCTTACAAACCTTTGGCAGCCTATCTTCTGCTCATTTCAGCCCTCCCTCTCCGTCTTTGTCTCTCTATATGTTGTATCAGCAGAGTAAATATGCCAGTTGGACTCAGAGTTTAAAGGTCACGCATGGACCTCACAGAGACAGGGTGGGGAGCTGTGGGCTAAATGTCATTTTCAGTCTGGCCGACACACGGCACGGCCAGAGGGAAGATCACAAGGTCTGATGAAAACAAATCCATCACTTTGCTGCTCAGGTAACAGACCAGAGAGCTGAGGAGGAGACAGGGGAGCAGCAGAGCCATGGAGGTAGATGGAAAGATGAATAGGGATCATCAGGAGTTATGTTTCTCTTGTGGAGAGATTATTCTTAGCAATGTTTAGCTGGTCACAGACAGGAGTGGGCTGATGATGATTAAAGCTGGGGGTCAAGAAGAAAAGGAGATTCAGTCTTATGTCCTTAGGATCACATTTCCGTCTAATCCCCAATCTGCCAAAAACATTTCAAATTCACATCACTGCACTGGTTTATCTGTAAAAAAAAAGGCATTGTCTTTTAAAAGCCACAGCCAGAAAACCTTTCCTTTACAAAAAAGTAGTGTCTCAGTTCACATTTTATTTTCCGAATGATCTTACTGTATGAAATATATCTTGTGCAGATGCGTATATTGTGTCAAAAGGATGTTGTACAGTCCTCTCTAAAGGTGAATAACTGTGTTAAGGTCTTACACGACGGACTTTAAAATAAACAAATGATAGGAAATATTATAAAACAAATGATAAATATGAGGAAAAGCAACTCATCCCCACTTTTAAGCATGGTGTAGGATCTTTGATGCTGTGGGCCCGTTGCTCTTCCTAACGGCGCTGTGGATTTTAGCAGAGAGCGGACCAGGAGATTGTAAATACAAATCTACAGGAATCTACCTGTAAATCTATAATGAGTCTTAAAGTGGTCTTTCTACATAACCAAGTCAACACAGAAAGGGATTGCCAGGGACAAAATCAATCTTCTTCCATTACCATCTTAATCCCTGGATCTCTTTCTCAATCCTATAAAAAAAAAAAAAAAACTGTGAGATGACATAGAGAGAAAATTATATAAGTGAACACCCCAGACTGTGGATGATCTCGGGAAAATCTCTCTCTCTCTCTCTCTCTCTCTCTCTCTCTCTCTCTATGTGCCACTACTGTGAAATGCTATAGGAGACTCAGTGCTGTCCTCTTGGCTAAAGGAGGTTGTGGTACCAACAATTGTAGCACCATTGATTTTGTCTAAAATAATTGTTTCTGACATGATGATTTTTTTTTTTTTTTCGAAAATGAAGCATTCGGCTCGAATTATAGGTGGAATTTTTTTTTTCAATGTGAGAGCATGCATCTGGTCTGATGAATTGGTTTAAAGGTTTGTTTTGCACACATTTACCGGGGAAGCCAAGAAATGAATGCTGTTAACATGTAATGTGAGATTCAGCTTCACATCCATTCCACTGAATCTCATTGCGTGAAGGAGCAATAATGTGTCATGTAAAGAAAAAGTGTTATAAAGGTGAGCTTGCTAGAGATTGCGGGCTATTTTCCTCTGTGTTTCTCCTAATGGCTGCTCATGATTTCAGTACTTGGCAGCCAACATAGAAAGCAGATATTGTAACAAAGATAAAACCCATGCCTCTAACAGAGTCTTTATTTCTGAAATTTTCCCTAACCACAGAGACCCACACTTTGCTTTAAAATCTTCACTTTGGCTTTTAGTTTTGGCTATTTTTGTTTTGCTGCAGATGGTTTTACTGTGCCAGTGCAAGATCGAGTTCTGCAGGACCATCTTTTTACAGATCTTAGTGGGGCTTTGCTTTATAGCTGGAGATACACCGTTCAAAAACTGTGTGACCCTGCCTGCTGGAAGCATAAGAGACATTTTGAAGGAATATAACAGCATTCAAAATATACTGTTAGTTGCTTTCATGGCTGAGAGGTCATTAATTATTTTCACAAGGAGCAGCGATGATGTCGGCATATGTGTACGAGAGAGAAGCTGCAGCAAAACAGTCTTTTACTATATTAAAACAAACACAACATGATTTTGGTGCTGACATGGTAAACTCTTATTAGTCCTTAAAATTGTGATTAGCACAATTACTATGAGTAGCATAACTAAGAATTAACAGCAGTCTGCTCATGTATTCCTAGCTCGAGAGGGCCATTATTTCTATCAAAGTGTGACATAATTAAACATTGTTAACTGTTGTTGAGTACTGTATCATTGGCTGAACACGATCTTTCCAAAAGCATTTTTAAGATCAAACTCTAAATATAATTTTCATCATCCACTGGTAACCTTGGTCATTTCAACTGAACATTAGAATTTGACATGTCATCTTATTGGGAATAATCGCTTAAACAACAATTGTCAAGCAAATGAGAAATGCTTAAGGGCCTTGTATTTCACAGTGACTTTGGTCTGACACTGCTCCTTCAAGCTGCAGAGCCTGACAAGAGCCGCATGTCACTGTAAACTATGGGACCGAATTAGTCATTGGCATGCAAAGGATGTTTTTAATGACAGCTGAAAAATAACAAGTAAGAAATATGACCTTCCAAACGGCAAGTTACATGCATGTAGAAGTTATGGTTAAAAACTTTACATTCTGTAAAATTTATATTGGTGCACACATAATGATGTTGATATAGCATTTTTTATCTATTTTTTGGGCAGAATAAAACCTATGTTAGCCAGTGGCTCAGACTTAGACTCAGTAAATTGTGTTGATCCCAACCTCAAGATGGACCGTTATGTTAACTACCACCATTTCGAAATATACTGGAGTAGGTTAAGCTAACCTGCTATCTACTGAAGTCAATTTGATGAAACTGCCTCAAGGCAGGAGGACCTAATGTTCTTTGGCAGAGGGCAAATTTCAATGATTTTTTTTTAAACTCAAAAAAATTACCCATTGAAGACTAGCTCTTTGTGTTGGTAGCCCGAGTAAACAGCTGTTTGGCCTTCATAAAAAAAATGCAGTTTCCTTTTAAATTGCTTCCTCCATATTTAGTTTTAAATACTCAACTGCTTCTGAACAAAGGCAACTTTAAGTCTAATTCCTGCTGTCACAAACAACACTGCAGAATTGTTGATGCTGCCACATGGCAGTGTTTAGTTAAGGTCCAAAAAAATTTGGATTTTGAGGGTCAGACTGGCCTGTCTGGGCCGACCAAGCTGACAATTATGGTCACCAGCTGATTTCCCATCTTTACTTTTAAATTTCATTCAGAATTTCTAAATCTACCCTTGTACTCGCCCATGCCTTTTAAAATATCTAACACAGTGATATCAAATATTTATCTATTCTGGTTTGGGAAAACATCTTCATTCTTCTGTCTGATTGGAGGAGAGTGCTGACTCCACCAAGTCCTCCTGAAGTTTAGCCAGACAGGGTAATTGCTAATCGTTCAAGCCTGAGACACACCTAACAAAGCGTGCTGGAGCACTCGCCTTCAGAACACGCCTTCCTCTGTGGCTCTCTGACTGTGTGAAAGTGATAGGCTGTCCCCCGGGAGCAGAATAATGTACATCTTCCTGCAGCTTCTAATGGGCTAATGGGATGAGTGTGGAAAAGAACAGGAGAACAGCGTACACTTCGGCTGTTGTGGATAAAGGAAATTACTAGAGAAACACAATTGGTGATGGCCAAAAGTAAGGAAATGGACGGGACAATTTAAAAGAGAAATAAAGAAAGAAACACAGCGCGAGTCAGATGACGTGACACGAAATAGAAACGCGCAAAACGAAGAGGGACGCGGAACAGTTTTAGAGAAATTACAGCTGCGGTTAGAGAGTAAGATGGATAAGCGGAGGAAGCGAAGGAGATAGAAAGGCACGCGGTAATTATCGAGATAGAAAACGAAGGAGGCAGACAGAGGAAAAAGAAAGATGGTGAAAGGAACACAAATATGTTGTTAGGAGAGAGAAACTGCTAAAGCACTGAGAGTTTTCGGCGCAAAGGCAATTTAGTGCTCTAATCAGATTGCTATTGAATGTGAAGGAATTATACCATGGCCCTAAAGCAGGCCGGGCATCGACGAGACACACTCAGCATCAAGGGCAGTTAGGCCTTTGTCAGTTATACAAGCCACTGAAAAAGAATAGCAGAATCCATTCTAGGGTTTTCTTCTATGTGTATCCACATAACAATGTTTTGTGCTCTCTGTGTTTTGACATTATTGAGTTAATATGGAGACTACTGAATTAGAGTATATAACTGAGTTTGGGGAAATAGACAAGATCTAAAGTGTAGCGTATAATGTTCACAAATGTACAGTGAATAGCTACAGTATTGTGGGACTGAATTCACTATTTTTAGACCACACTATCGATATTCTGTTCCTTTTACAAAAAGGGTCCTGGGAGGGCAGTGTCACCCTGACTTGCTTGCAATCTTTTGAATGTAGTTTTCTTCACAGTTTTACTGGGTCTGCATCAATTTCTCCTCACATGCTGGCTTATTTTTCAAATATTCTTGTAACTGTGTATCTTGTTAGCTAAGCCCTCTACATTTTGTGTCGACAGATAAAGTGCCTTGCAAAAGTATTCTGACATCTCTTTTTCACATTTTGTTGCATTATAACCAAAAACTTGAAGGCATTTTATCAGTGAGAATGCTATACAACATTCTCACTTATTGTTTTCCTGTTTTTCTTCATTATTGTTATTCCGTCGGCGTCTAACTACTCCCGCATACTTTAACCGATTTCAACAATTTTGGTATCAAAACGTTCGGCTCGCTCCCGGCATGACTGCTTTATCTCATGGTTATGCTAACTTTTACACTTTTTAAAATATTTCACTTTTTGTGCGATTTTTTTGGCTGTTCCCATTGAAATCAATGCAAATTGATACAAATTTCTTCACATTCTTCCAATTCTTTCAATTCTTCCAATTCTTCTAATTGTTCTAATTCTTCAAATTTTTAATTTTTTGAAATTTTTTCAAATTCTTCAACTTCTTCAAAATTTTCACATTCCTTCACATTCTTTCACATTCTTCAAATTCCTTCAAAATTTTCAAATTCCTTCAAATTTTTCAAATTCTTCACATTCTTCTATTTCTTCTAATTCAATTTTTTTTAATTCTTCAATTTTTTCAAATTATTCAAATCTGATTTCAATGTTTTTAAGCTATTTTTTCTCTTCTGCATGGATCTTCTGCATCTTCTGCTCAAATCATTCTGCCGATTAGCATTCTCACTCGCTGTTACGCAGGAACAGCTTTTTCTAGTTTCATTCTAAATTTATAGGACAGACCAACACAAAGTAGCCAGTAATTGTGAAGCACAAGAAAAACATCCATGTTTTTCAGATAAAACAATAAATAAAAATATGCATTTAGCCCCTTTCACACCCGTACCCTTAAATATAATCCGACAAAAATCCCTTAAAAAGTCCCCTGTGTGTAAGTTAATCAAAATATAACTGCTCTGTGAAGGCATCGGAAAAAGCAAGCAAAAAGGAAAATGTTCTAGACTGGACAGATAAAAGACCAGAACCAAACATTCCAGTGGTAGCATCATGCTGTGGGACAGGGAAACTAGTAAAAACTGACTTGAACATGGGTGGAGCACAATAAAAGATAGCACAGAAACAAAACTGCACTTCAGACAGAGGCAAATAATGACCATTAAACTGTCCAGAACTACAATGCAAGGGTTTAAACCAAAGCATCTTCCTCGGTTAGAATGGCTGTCAAATACTAAACAAACCTAAATTTAATCTAAAAACTGTGCTAAAACTTGCAAAGCTATTAAAGATATACAGGGGGAAAAAACTTGCAGCTGTAATTACTGAAAACGTTGGATCTACAAAGTTTTTACTCAATGGGGCTGAATATAAATGCACACCATATATTTAAGATTTGTTGAAATAAAGTTTGAAAACTATGTATCAATTTTAGTTTAAAAACATTTTAAACTAAAAAAATCGCAATTTTTTATATGAAAAAAAAAATTACAAAAAGACTTAATAAGAACTACTTTCTATACATTTATCACAAAATCTCTTATCACAAAATAAAATAAGTACAAGTTTTTGGTTGCAATGTTACAAACTGTGGAAATATTCAGGGACTATGAATCATTTTGCGAGGCATTCCAAAGAAACGGTTTAACAATGGATCTTTACACATTTTGTTACATGTAGCTTTTCACAAAGGCACAACTTATTCTATTGTTTTTCCTTAAATAAATCAAGGCTGCAAAGATATTTAAAAATAAAAAAGTATGGTAATTCTCGAGCCATTGGCTGACCTGGCACAGAGTAAAAATCAAATCAGAAGGATGACACAACTCTCAGGTCATGTCGTGTGAGTGTGTGTTTTTATTTTATTAATTTTTGAAGACACAACTTTCAGATATTATTCATTTGATCAAATTTCTTCTTTTTTTCCCATCTTTTTTTTTGTCTTTTTTTTCTTAAGCCCCCAAGCAGCATGTTGTCATGGTCAGGTACAAGGACTGAACAAAAAGTGAATAGGCAGCCAAAGAAAGTCTAAACAAAGACAATCTTTAAAACTCTGGAGATTTGCAGACAAAAGCTAAAAAGTTTAAAAAGTTACCACAAATTCTGCTTCATTAGAAACTCCTTCAAAGTTTGAAGAGATGGAACTCTGTTTAAGGTCTTTCTAGAATGTTTAGATTTTAGGTTTAAGTAGGCATGAAAATGCTCCTTTTACAGTTAATTTTAAAAGCATTTTTTACAAAAATAAAATGTCTGTCTTATTCATATAAGACATGTAAATTAATAAATGAAAGTCCTCTTTAGTAGTGTTTTGTAAGGCATACCTCTTGCTGGTCTTTCTTCCACTTTCAGACAGACCTAACTGTCTATGAAAAAAAAAAAAAAACCTGGGCTCCTTCTGTTGTGCGCTGTGACTCATCGTCCATTTTTACTCCATTATAATTTGCTCTGTTGTGTTCAGCTGAATGTGAGCAACCCAGTTCATCCCTCTGCTTCACATCATTACCAAACATTGAAGACCGTGGTCCATTTTGTTTTACAAAACAGAAAAATTGTTTGTCTTGCAACTACGGCTTAATTACCCACCTGTTAAGATTTGGTTTCAAAATGCTTCATGATGCAAGCTGCAGAATGCGATGCCCACTTTCAAGAAAATTCATGAGGCCTTTCTCTAGGTGCTAAATGTGTACAAAATTGAGCTTTAATATCCTTTAAATTCTGAAACTTTAGACTTATAGGAACATCTCCTAAAACTGGATTACTGAACGAATTGTGTCTTTTTGCTCTGTTATGCATGTATTATTGCTAATGTCCAGTCATGTTTATGTATATTCATATGAACTGCAGCACAGCTGGAACATTTAGCATTGTGTTTTCAAAGTCAAGAGCTTCTTGTGTTACGAAGGCTGAATATATATATATATATATATATATATATACATATATATATATATATATATATATATATATATATATATATATATATATATAATATATATGCTATATATATATTATATATGTATGTATATATATATATATATATATATATATATATGTATATATATATATATATATATATATATATATATATATATATATATATATGTATGTATGTATGTATGTCTGCTTAAAAAAACTCACAACCTCATTGCATAAAAATAAATAGTAGAAAAGGGTAGAAATAATCAGATTTTCACGTGATAACTCCCAGTTATGTTTACTGATAATTTTTCTTATCAAAACATTTTTTACATACTCATACTGTGTTTAAAATCATGGTGCTTATTAAATTCAGAAGAAAATTCATTCCCTTGGTTTTTACAATCTGCACCAGTGCATTTGTAAAGAGATGCCATTCTCACATTATTCCTCCAGTCAGACGTTGTTGTTAAAGGTTTGAAGAATACAGCATAAACTAAAAAAAAGTCGGGACCTTGAAATTTCTATTAATTAAAATAATGGAAATGTTCAATATTTCCTCTCTCTATTAGGTAAAGGCTGCACATTTTGCAAGATTAGAATAAAAGGTAATTCAATTACAAGAGTTTGACTGACATATTCCAACAAATCTTAGTGTTTCTTAGTTGTCATGATCAATGCGGGGCTTCTACCTTCCAACTGTACACTGTCAGTCCCCTCTTTGTAATTGTTTTGCCAGACCTCGTTCACGCTCCTCTGTGATTCCCAATGACTGCACAATTTCTGGGCTTAAAGCCCTTCCCATCATGTTCTATCAGCCTGAACGTCCAGAATAGGTTGCTTGGCAAAGGGAATAATTTTCGCTGTCTGGGCAAATTGGTGCAGTGGGCTGAACTTGAGTATCATAGCTGATGGAAATCAAGAAAGTTTAACGAGAAAGGAGCGGCAGAGGTACAGACAGGCTTAGAGCGATAGACGGAACATACAGGCGAGCAGACAAAAGACGAGAAAGCTGTATTGGATCAGATACAGACGGGTAGAGAGCAAAATAAGAGGTAAGGCAGTGAAAATAAACATATCCACAAGTGATCCTGCGGCTCTGCCGGGTCTTGTTTGCAGGCTCGACTTATTAGTCCAATATCCTTTAAGGCCTTGAAGTTGCCTCTGCTCAGCGGCTCACAATCTTTACACAGCACTGTTGTTTAAATGACATTCTTTTATGCGATTCTGCCATTCTGCACGGACATGTGCACGGAGGAGTGAATGCTGCGGGATGAAGAGGCGGTGTGTCGTGCCTCAGAACACGAGAGAAAGTCAAAACAGAAATCAATGCGGCTTCAAACTTGCGAACCCTCACTTTCTTTCCATCACTGTGGTCTCTTTCACTTAGTCTGGTTCCATCTTTGTGTAACCTGACTACTTTGATGTGGATAAGACTTTGAGGAAGAAAGACTCCTGTTTCCTCCCGAGGCCCCAAGCAGAGGAGGAAATGTTTGAAGACAGAATGCAATCTAGTCTAATGGCGTGTGGGTGGGCAGATAGCATAGAGTTTCATTCTATAAAACAAACACAAATGAAATCTGTGCTGAAATTACGAAGCTCATATCAAAGCAGAGGTTACCACTATCTTTGAGACGACTAAATATAGCCACAAAGGCCTTATGTAGTACATCTGCGCATGTTTAAATTGCATGCTCAATTTGAATCTCCAAGACACAGAAATAACTCCCCAGTTTGTAGTCTGCATATGTGAAAAAAAGGGGAAGCATTTAAATGTTTCAGTGGCACCGAGATGAGGTGCTTAAATATTTTAGCACGGTGGAGAAACATACGCAGAGATGAAGGAGCCGTGTCCCAATTCCAGAGTGTTTTCACAAGAAGTTTTAGGATCAGTGCTCGCTCTGGAAAACAATGTGGTCATGTAAGTTACGTCATCGGATCGTAACCCACTTTCCAGCAGACTCACAGGGACACAATTTGGAATCGCAAAAACTTTGAACAAGGGAAAAAGATAGTTTTGCAAGTTCAGTTCAGGATGAAATGACAACACAACTGGGAACTACCTGCTTAGTTATTGGACAATGAGGCTCGACGACAAAACCTCAGCAAAGATGGGTTCCTTACTCGATGAGCTTTCAAGCAACCACACGTTCACCTTGTGTATGTGGGGATGTGGTCTGAACTCAAATAAAAGGTAACATTTATGAAACAAAGTCAAAGTAATGAGAAAATGTACTTCAATTTCTGCTACAACACAAAAATCTCACTTTAGGCTTTTTCTGACCAGTCTAAAAATATTCCATCGTATCATCTCATATAGTATTTGTCTCCTAGAGATTTCAGCTTTTTTTTTTTTTCAAATCATACTCGTATGATTTGGATCAATGTTCCCCATTTCTAGTCCAAATGCCTGAATGTCCTGCGTGTTTCCCTGCCCTGGCACACCTGATCAAATGCTTGCATCACCTCTTCAGCATCCTATTCATAGCTGCAGAAGCCTTTTAATCACACATTTATTTAAGTGAGGACTGGGGCAGCAGGGAAATACCTAAAACAGTATGAAAGACCAGAGTTAACGAGGACATATTCAAAATCAACTTTTTAGCTCTTGAATACATTTTTTTGTGTCCTTGGAATATCTCGGAGTGAAGAAAAATTGGATGTAGTCTGTCCAGGAGTGTCATGGTTGAGTTTTGGTTTGGCTTTGTTTTTCTGTTATTTTCATTTTTTCATCTCTTTTGGGTTAGGTTTGACTTTATTGTTAGTTTTCAGTCATCAGTTATTTTCTGTCATTTTTCACTTCACCCCCTCAGCAGTCAGTCACACCTGTTATCATTTACCAGTCAATTAGCCAGATCCTTGTTCCACCTGTGTAGTGCTCTATTTAAACCTCCCTCTGCCTTCAGTTCAGCACTGGGCCGTCATCATCCCACACCTCTCCATGCCAGTCCCCGGTTTGCCTTGGAAGCTTTGTTTTGCTCCTTTTGTTAAGGTTAGTCCTGTCAGTCACTCTAAAGACTGTTTGTTCTCTGTTTGTTCCTGGAGAGGTTCTGCTCTGTGCCCTGGTGTCTCTCAAGTTCTGCTAACCTGACTAGCCGCCCTGGTGAAGCTCAGCTCTGTGTCCTGGTGTCTCTCAAGTTCTGCTAACCTGACTAGCCGCCCTGGTGAAGCTCAGCTCTGTGCCCTGGTGTCTCTCAAGTTCTGCTAACCTGACTAGCCGCCCTGGTGAAGCTCAGCTCTGTGCCCTGGTGTCTCCAATGAACTGCTAACCTGAGTGCTATGAGGCCTGCTAGCCGAGCAGCACCTAGCAAGTGTGGACTCTCTGTCTCCGGGCCGTCAGCTCCTGTCATCACATTCATCCCTGACCTTCTGCAGTCCTGAACCTCCGGTCTTCATCACTCACCACCCAGCATACTTCCTTCAATAAAAACTCAAACTTTTAGTCCCGTGTGTGCGTCCTGAGTTCATCGGTAAACAAAACCCTGACAGTACGGCCCAGTCAAAAGGTGAACTCAGGCGCCATGCGGGGCTTACCTGCAGGAGTTGACGACCCGGACATCCTCGCATATGTAGAGATGTGCGAACGCCAGATGAGGGAGAGGTACACCAAGATGGCTTCTGCCCGGGACCCTGCGCCACCGATCCGGGTCGACTCCACTTCCCCCGTGGTTCACGTGGGCGTTGATGCAGCTACCCCGGAGGCCAGGGAGAGAAGCCGCTCAGCCTCTCGTCGTCTCGGTCATCACCTCCATGACTCGCAGCTGGCCCCTCGAGTGAGGCTCATCGTTCCACCTAGCAGAGCCCCACGCATCAAGGAGAGCCAGCTGTGGGAGTTCTACTACGGTGACCGAGACGACCTTCTGCCCTGCTGGCCAGCTGCCACCCCTGAGATTGCCCCAGATTCCTCATCTGTCCCCTCCCGGCGAAGACAGCAGAACCACCGGCGCGGAGGGTCTGTCAAGGCTCAAGAGGAGGATCCGCCTCCAACCCCGGCGCCGCTCTCTGAAGCCTGTAGCCCGGCGCCGCTCTCTGAAGCCTGTAGCCCGGCGTCGCTGCCCTCCGAAGCCTGTTGCCCGTCACTGCCTGAAGTAGCCGAGGAGATGGTTCCGCCTCCACCAGTAAACTCCGCTCTGCCGACCACTGAAGGCTCCGCTCTGCTGGCCGCCAAGAAAATGGCTCCGCCGGCCGACGAGGATGAGCCCAAGGTCTCCGAGGGAGCCGCTTTGCCGCTGTCCAAGTCCCGTGAGGAGGTCCAGGAGGACCTGCCTCCGCCCAAGCCCCGTGAGGAGGTCCAGGAGGACCTGCCTCCGCCCAAGCCCCGTGAGGAGGTCCAGGAGGACCTGCCTCCGCCCAAGCCCCGTGAGGAGGTCCAGGAGGACCTGCCTCCGCCCAAGCCCCGTGAGGAGGTCCAGGAGGACCTGCCTCCGCCCAAGCCCCGTGAGGAGGTCCAGGAGGACCTGCCTCCGCCCAAGCCTCGTGAGGAGGTCCAGGAGGACCTGCCTCCGCCCAAGCCTCGTGAGGAGGTCCAGGAGGACCTGCCTCCGCCCAAGCCTCGTGAGGAGGTCCAGGAGGACCTGCCTCCGCCCAAGCCTCGTGAGGAGGTCCAGGAGGACCTGCCTCCGCCCAAGCCTCGTGAGGAGGTCCAGGAGGACCTGCCTCCGCCCAAGCCTCGTGAGGAGGTCCAGGAGGACCTGCCTCCGCCCAAGCCTCGTGAGGAGGTCCAGGAGGACCTGCCTCCGCCCAAGCCTCGTAAGGAGGTCCAGGAGGACCCGCCTCTGGCCTCGGTTTCCACCGAGACCTGTAGCTTGGCACCGCCTCCAACTGATCTGTTTGGCCGGAGCCGCAGACTGCGGACTCCGAGCCGCTCGACTCTGCCTCGTCGGGGCCGTCCACCACGGCGCCCGCCTCTGACTTCTCTGTTTGGCCAGAGCCGCAGACTGTGGACTTCGAGCCGCTCGACTCTGCCTCGTCGGCGCCGTCCACCACGGAGCCCGTCTCTGACTTTCCTGTTCGGCCGGAGCCGCCGACCGCGGTCTCCGGGCTGCTTGACTTTGCCTCGTCGGGGCCGCCCTCCTCGAGGGTTTAGTCGGGCGATGCTGCTCCGCCGCCTGCCTCGTCCAGGACGACCTCCACGAAGACTTTTTCTTTTTTGCTTAGCAGCCGTTTATGCATGAGCCCTTAAGGCCAGTGCCTTCTGTTGTTTTTTGGGCTCGATTTCAGTTTTTGATTTACTTAGGATTTTTGGGGTTTTAGAGTTATTTAGGGGTTCTTGTTTTCTTAGAGTTCTTAGTCTCTGTTTTACTTTTGTTTTTCCTGCTCCGTTTTAGGATTCTAGGTTTTGCCTTAGTTTCCAAGCTTTGCTTTGTTTCCTCATTTATAGCCTTAGTTCTCTGGTTTTCTCGTTAGTTTACTTATTCATGTTCTAGTTTTCTTGTTTTGCCTTAATTTCTAGTTTAGCCTTAGTCTCATAGTTCTGCTTAGTATTTTGTTTTGGTTTTGCATTAGTTTTATAGTTTTTCTTGAATGTCTTGATCTTTTTCCTAGTTTTTTTGTTTCATTTTGATTTTCTAGTTTTTTGCTTCGGTTTTTCTTTTGTTATCCCTACCCTAGTTCTTCTGGTTTTGTTCTATAGGTTAGTTCATGCCTGGTTTTCTAGTTTTTGGTTTAGTTCTGTAGTTTCCCAGCGCTCTTTAGGTCCCAGCGCTTCTTAGTTTTGTTTTGGCCCCCTAGCTCTTAGTCCCCTGGCGTGTTTGACGCTCTCCATTCTCCGGAATTTAGACGCCCTTAGTTCCTGGTATTTTTGTTTCCTGGCGTGTTAGGACGCCCTCTGACCCCTGTAGATTTCGTGTTTTTCTGGCGTGTTAGAACGCCCTTTGTCTCCTGGCGTATTAGGATGCCCTTTGTTCCTGGTTCCCTGGTGTTTAGATTTCTAGCGTTTAGATTTAGTGTTCCCGACGTGCTTAGACGCGCTCTGTTTTCGGTTCCCCGGCGTGTTAGGACGCCCTCTGTTTTCGGTTCCCCGGCGTGTTAGGACGCCCTCTGTTTTCGGTTCCCCGGCGTGTTAGGACGCCCTCTGTTTTCGGTTCCCCGGCGTGTTAGGACGCCCTCTGTTTTCGGTTCCCCGGCGTGTTAGGACGCCCTCTGTTCTTGTTCCTAGGCGTTTTAGATGTTCCTGCTTCCGTCATATCCCGACGTTCTCTTCCCCAGCCCCGGCGTTTTCCTCACGCCCCGGCAGGTTTCCCTTTGGCGCTAAGTACGCCCGTTCCTTCCCTTTGGCGTTAAGTACGCCCGTTCCTTCCCTTTGGCGTTAAGTACGCCCGTTCCTTCCCTTTGGCGTTAAGTACGCCCGTTCCTTCCCTTTGGCGTTAAGTACGCCCGTTCCTTCCCTTTGGCGTTAAGTACGCCCGTTCCTTCCCTTTGGCGCTGTCGTGCGCTCGTTCCTTCCCTTTGGCGCTGTCGTGCGCTCGTTCCTTCCCTTTGGCGCTGTCGTGCGCTCGTTCCTTCCCTTTGGCGCTGTCGTGCGCTCGTTCCTTCCCTTTGGCGCTGTCGTGCGCTCGTTCCTTCCCTTTGGCGCTGTCGTGCGCTCGTTCCTTCCCTTTGGCGCTGGTCGTGCGCTCGTTCCTTCCCTTTGGCGCTGTCGTGCGCTCGTTCCTTCCTTTGGCGCTGTCGTGCGGCTCGTTTCCTTCCCTCTGGCGCTGTCGTACGGCCTTGTTTTTCCCTCTGGCGTTGTCGTACGCCTGTTTTCCCTCTTGCAGTATGTGTAAGACCGTTTTCCATTGGCGTTGTAGTACGCCCGTTATTCCCTCTGGCGTTGGCGTACGCCTTGTTTCTCCCTGGCGTTGTCGTACGCATGTTTTCCCTATGGCGTTGTGGTACGCCTGTTTCTTCCCTCTGCGTTGTCGTACGCCTGTTTTTCCCCTGGCGTTGCTAGTACCGCCTGTTTCTTCCCTCTGGAGTGTCGTACGCCTCTGTTTCTTCCCCTGTCTTGGCGCCCTTGTAGTACGCATGTTTCTGACCTCTGGCGTTGTTCGTAAGCCTGTTCTTCACCTGGCGTTGTAGTACGCCTGTTTCTTCCTCTCGGCGTTGTCGTACGACTTGTTCTTCCCTCTGGCGTTGTCGTACGCCTGTTTCTTCCCTCTGGCGTTGTCGTACGCCTGTTTCTTCCCTCTGGCGTTGTCGTACGCCTGTTTCTTCCCTCTGGCGTTGTCGTACGCCTGTTTCTTCCCTCTGGCGTTGTCGTACGCCTGTTTCTTCCTCTGGCGTTGTCGTACGCCTGTTTCTTCCTCTGGCGCTGTCTTCGCCTCTTCCCTCTGGCGTTGTCGTACGCCTGTTCTGGCCTTGTGGCGATGTTTCGCCTGTCAACGTCGGTTAAACGCCTTTTGTTTTGCCTACCAGCATCTGTTAGACATCCTTTTTAGTTCGCCCTAGTGGGTAGTTTTGGTTTGATTTTAGCCCACGATCCTACTTTCCCTCCACCCACCCAGGTTAGATCAGCTTAGTTATGACTCTTGCCCGCCATCCTGCCGTCCCTCCACCCACCCTGGTTCGGTCACTTTGTAGTTTGTTTTGTTTGATAGGCCGTCCGGAGTCCGGCCTTGAGGGGGGGGGGGGTAATGTCATGGTTGAGTTTTGGTTTGGCTTTGTTTTTCTGTTATTTTCATTTTTTCATCTCTTTTGGGTTAGGTTTGACTTTATTGTTAGTTTTCAGTCATCAGTTATTTTCTGTCATTTTTCACTTCACCCCCTCAGCAGTCAGTCACACCTGTTATCATTTACCAGTCAATTAGCCAGATCCTTGTTCCACCTGTGTAGTGCTCTATTTAAACCTCCCTCTGCCTTCAGTTCAGCACTGGGCCGTCATCATCCCACACCTCTCCATGCCAGTCCCCGGTTTGCCTTGGAAGCTTTGTTTTGCTCCTTTTGTTAAGGTTAGTCCTGTCAGTCACTCTAAAGACTGTTTGTTCTCTGTTTGTTCCTGGAGAGGTTCTGCTCTGTGCCCTGGTGTCTCTCAAGTTCTGCTAACCTGACTAGCCGCCCTGGTGAAGCTCAGCTCTGTGTCCTGGTGTCTCTCAAGTTCTGCTAACCTGACTAGCCGCCCTGGTGAAGCTCAGCTCTGTGCCCTGGTGTCTCTCAAGTTCTGCTAACCTGACTAGCCGCCCTGGTGAAGCTCAGCTCTGTGCCCTGGTGTCTCCAATGAACTGCTAACCTGAGTGCTATGAGGCCTGCTAGCCGAGCAGCACCTAGCAAGTGTGGACTCTCTGTCTCCGGGCCGTCAGCTCCTGTCATCACATTCATCCCTGACCTTCTGCAGTCCTGAACCTCCGGTCTTCATCACTCACCACCCAGCATACTTCCTTCAATAAAAACTCAAACTTTTAGTCCCGTGTGTGCGTCCTGAGTTCATCGGTAAACAAAACCCTGACAAGGAGATATCTCTATATTCCTTTTGGGTCATATCTCTGAACAGTTTCAGTACGTCCAGGTATTTGCTGTGGAACCGCTAACTCCACATCTTCTGTTTTATTTCTCTGAGAAATTTTGTAGCCCAAGCTGAAGGATGCCGAAGCTACAAGTTGATAAGTCATCGGTTGTTTACGCCGTCCGCCAACATAGTACAAAAATGGCCAAACAGGGTGGAGCAGAGTGGAATGCTCTGTGACCTGGAAGGGTGGTGGGATGTGAAGTGCTTTCTTTAGATTTAGAGAGATCGCACCAAAACAAGTTGCTCTCAGATGCACCTCATACCAGGGGTAAAAGGTGGGAATGTGGGGGGTAAATTAACGAAGAATTAAGATCAAACCATTGCAGTTCCACTTTATATAGACCACAACTAAATGATTTCAATGTGAAAAGGAGGAACCGATAAGCATGATATGTTCCCTTTAAAGAGCACTGATTAAGATGGATGGATGGATGGATATAAACAAACCTTTTCAGCCCACTGTCATAATCCCATTCAAAGGGTGGTACCAAACATACAAACGATTAAGAAAACTGCAGAAATGACTCACAAGCAGAAGAAGGGAGAAATTACTTTTTTAAATAGAAAGAAACCATTTAAGAAGACTTGCTCTTTGTATCATTTGAATATTTTATTTTTCAGCAACAACAAAGGGACAGAAACTGCACTGATTTCACGGTAAGAAAAGTAATCCTTTTCTCTTTTGCAATGTCTTCTTCTCTTTTTGACGCTGATGGTTGACAAACTAGCACATTATCGCCCTGTGTCAGGATGTACCAACAATAGCACATCTCTGTGTAGAACGCTGTTGTTAAACAGACTCACATTTTATCATTTAATGCATGTTGGTGAGGCCATTGTTTTTCACTTTGTCTACTTCTCTTTGTAGACTAAAAATAGTTATGTTCATATTTTCATGTTCGGTTTTACTCGCTTCACTAACTCATTATAATATGGATTCCCATAGTAACCAATGAGTCAGAACGTGACCGGATGATTGCTCTCTCGCCGTTTCTCTTTCCAGTACCAATTACGATTGCCCCATGGTGAGAATGTTGTTTGTATTCTCTGTGAGCTTGACATATTACAGTAACAGTGGCAACACCACAAGTGGTCACAAAGTCATTACAAGAAAAATATAGAGCAGTTAATGGGTCCACATGATGTTCATGTTCAGCAGCATCTGGAGGTTTAGAAAGCATTAGTGTACAATATTTCAAAGCAAAGTATTTCATTTCTTTGATTTTCTTACAGTGCTACAAACATGTTAGAAATGTTCTGGGTCTCCTCTTAAAATGTCAGGGCTGGTCTATTCCAAGACAGGGTATAGCAGTGATGAAATTTAATTGAATTATAACTTTATATTAACTTTAATTACAATTTTGACTGTAGACAGGCAGTTTGTTAAAATGCCAAATTGTCATGCCACCAAATATTAAAAAAAAATAGATTTCATTACATTACAGATATTTTACATACAAAAAACTGCATACCAAACCACGGCAGAGCTTGATATGAACGCTGGTCTATATATATATATATATATATATATATATATATAATATATATATATATATATATATATATATATATATATATATATATATATATATATATATATATATATATAAAATGGTAAATCCACTGAACCTGAGTGCATTCTTTTCAAAAGAGGGACTCCACATCTTCTGTCCAATTTATCATCGTTGAGCTGTCTAAAGCAGCTGCATTCTTTTATGTAAGATGATATATTTCTTTAATTGTTATACTTCATTCTGGACATGTGTTTATTTTGTTCCTTGGGGGATGAGTGCACTGTCTTCTTGTTTGGGTCAGCTCTGTACTTTATGTGTCATCGTATAGTCCTCTATTCATTTACAGACTTCTGCTTAGAGGCAGCATCCAAGAATGCACTGAACTGTAGCAGAGAAATGCTTTGCATAATTTCCATCCCTGTCGATCAACATGAGAATCTGAACCTCTGGAACTCATAGCCACTAAAATACCCCGCAACTCGCCGTGGCAACTTACTCCAGAAACTAATTTTGGCCTAAGAGAAAATAAACTGTATCAACATCACAGTGACATAAGATCCATGGGCGTGACATACTGAGCATTACAGAGAGCCCTCCAAGGAATGTGTATGTTTAGTTGTTCAGTGAAGAGAACTCCTCAAAGAGGGGACAGCCAAGCTGCTGTGGAGAATATAAAAACGGATTAAATAAAGTAAGTTACTGTAGTGAAAAAATATAATTGAAAAAATAAAATGATGGATGGATGGATGGAACTTTTAGACAACAGGTCAGGAAATGAAGTCCAAAATATAAAAAACATACTTTTCCTTATTCCAGCTTACCTCCCCGCCATTATCAAATAACATGCTTCAGTGATGACAAATTGCAGGTTCAGTAGCCAGATTATTGAGGCAATTGTGATTACTGTTTGTAGCAGTTAAGCTTCTCCAGGGTCAAAAAGTATTGTTTCGCAATGATTTTTACTTAAGTGTTCTCTGTTAAAACATCTGACATCCTCTGAGTTAATGCAATTAAATCAAAAGCATCTTCAAAGGTTCCTGATGCATGTTTAGTCTTGATTACATAGCTGCAGCAGTAACTCCTTTTTGTCTGTCCCTCACCTAAATGATGTGTTACATTTTATATCAGTTTATATCAAGTTTAAGGTCCCATTTTGTGCATACGCAAGCTTTAAATATGAGACCGTGGGCTGTGAACACCTCCCGCCTGGTGAAGAACGCCCGACAACGGCTCTTCTTTCTCAAGAAACTGAAACAGACTGGAATTTCTTACTCTGCTGCTAATAAACTTTTATAGATGTAAAATTGAAAACATGTTGTGTCTCAGCGTGACAGTGTGTTATGGGAGCTGCACGGCACAGCAAAGGAAGGATTTAACAGGTCAGGTGGTCTGGTCAGAACAGGGGACTGTGGGATGCCATCTACAAGATCTAGACATGGTTTATGCTACAAGAGTCCAGAAAAGGGCCAGACGTATTCCCGCACAGCCAACCCGCCCAGAAAATGCACTGATGCAGTGATGTCCCACTTCCATCGGGTAAATGAATCAGATACATTTAAACCAAAACTAATAGACTTAAAAACAACTTCTTTCCCAAAGCTGTAAGGGCAATCATCGCGTGCTGAGAATCAATAAACGGCCAGTTCATAGTAACAGACTATGGGCATATGCTGAATCCCACTGATTCCTCTGAATCTGAAGGCATTCCCAGACTAAACGGGATACATAGTCCCTGCAGCGAGATATGGGTCTTTCCCGGGGTCTCCTAGATTTTGTCAAGGTATGCTGAACGTGGTTTCTATTATACTTTTAAGATGTGGCAACACTATTTTGACTCGTTCTTCATCCACGACTAACTGAAGCACATACTGTAGATGAAGTATCCTTCACTGTCTGCTGTGCTGCAGTCTGTTTACACAAAGAAATCCTCAGAAAACACAGCAAAGACGAGCTATACAAGCTCATTCATCCACGGTCTGATCTAAGAAAAAAAAAAAAAAAAAACGTCATTAATTTCCTCTGGACTTTAAGTCCAGAGCAAACGGTTCAAAGATATGCTATAGCAAATCAAAGCTCTAAGCAGCAGACTGTCTTTCAAGTCTCTGTCTTTGAAGTTTTACAATTCTGGGATTGTGATGTTGTGAAGTTAAAATAAAAAATGTTGCGTGTCCTCTTTGTGAGAAAGTAAGACCCACATCTTTGTAGGAAAGTAGGCTACACTGATTAAAAAGCAGGAGGACACTATTCTGTGAAATTTATCTTTACCGTCTTAACATATTGTAATTTTGTTTAACCTTCTCCGTGACCACAGTGACACTCATTCAGGTGGCATTTACAAAACAAATACCTTGACCTGGGGGTCTATCCCAAAAGGTTAGCGGGGGGGCTTACAAGGGCCGTGCTCTTGAATGCAACACAGAGCTTCTGATTGCTCCTGCTGAAGCTGCTCAAGAGTGATTTGTTGCTCGGAAAACCTCCCCCAGGTGGTGACATGAATATAAATCGTGTTGCTTTAAAGAGCACGCTTACGGAGGAAAATTAAGATAAATTTCCTCTATAAATGAGGGTTTCTGATTATACAAGGGAGCCAACCTCACTTTTATAGAGAGGGTTCAACCCTAGGCACAAAATCTATTAGTGACACTCTGCTTTAACAAATAAGACATCATTTTAGTCACTATGTGTTTTTTCAGCCTAAGAAATTAACAGTGTGCAAGTGTAAAAATGTCTGCACTGAGGGAACTATATTTCCTGCAAAGCTAAATAAATATGCCGTTTTCTTTCTACGAAACACAAGTAAATCAGCTTTTTTTGGCTTTTGGATGTATTGTACAAGATGAGCTGTCATTGTCATGTCTTCCCAAGTCGAGATCATACTTGATAAAGTTAACAGTGTGAATATTTTCTCAGTTTGTGTAGCTTCTTTCTCTTAAAGTGCATATATCAAAATTTCTCCAGCCTTTTCTCTGCAATTGTGTTCAGGCGTATAGCTCTCAAAGGTCATATTTATCTGTATATCCAAAGTTAGAAAAATGTATAAAAAAGGGTGAAAGTACGTGAGCTGAAGACTGACGGTATTACATGCAGAACTCAAACATCAGTGCATGACATAACAGCATTGAAAGTCTCCACCTACAATTTAATTTATTACGTTAAATTAACATATTTGATACAGCGAAGAGTACATCAAGAATTTTTGCATAAAAGCAGTAGCTTGGAGACCTAACAAATTAAAAGCACTTGAATGTGAGCCCAATCTCCCTGTGACTGAGAAAAGTGACAAATGATCGATAGAGACAAAAACTATAGAACCATGATGGCAACCCTAAGGTAGAAAATCTGATATCTGCGCTGGTTTTAAACAGGTTTGTTACTATGTTGTCCATGGGTGGTCCCTAAACATTTCTCCAAACAACTGTGTCAACTGAACCGCCATATTAGCGAGCCGAGTGGAGATTTTATAAGCTTCCCTCTCCTCCCTATAACCAGTTCACGTTTTACTCAGCTGACATTGACAGAGATGTAGTTGTCAACATTTTTCTGAGGATGCCAAATGTGATCCCACATAAAACCACTTTAAGTCTGTCTTCAGTTAAAGATATCATATAAGTCAAACACTCTCTCCTAATGTGTGGCTCTGTTTTTGAACAAAATGAGTTACAGATGCAGCTAATTATTGACAGTATCACTGCTTTTTCTTCTCTTTTATTATTTTAATTGATGTTGTTCTACTAGTTTTACTGTACAGGTTGTATTTTATTGCTTATTCGGCACTTTGGTCACTTTGTTTGTGTATAACTGTGTGCTATTTAAATAAAGCTTGAGAAAGCTTGAGAGAACTTCAGCACATGTTGGGACAGAAAAATAAAATAAAGAGCTCTATTAAAGAACACATTTTCCATTCTGAAAAACATTATCCCACAAACAAAACATGCAGCCACCTCGGTGGTCAGGCTGCTGACCTCCCTTGAGCTATCTTTAGCCCTGGTTTGATTTTTTTTTTTCTGTCCTCATCTTTCAGCTTTAGGTTAGTGCTTTCCATAAAACCAAGTTCCCAGCCATTTCAAAAAATGTGTTTGCAAGACCGATTCCAGTGGTTGAAATCTGTCCTGTTCACTTATTAACTTTAGCAAAGCCCACCCTTCATTTCCTGTATAGAGGGTCTTTTGGAAAAGAAAGAGTAGCTACTCTTTTCATATTTTTTTTCTCTTTTACAAATAGAACACTGCTGCACTTTATATTGTAATGTTATCTTATTTCAATTGCAATCTCATTACATTGTCGTAAGCTGTATGCAACGGAATTTCATTTTGTATCCACTCTGTGTATACAAATTGACAATAATGTTTGTCTAAGTCTAAGTTGAAATAAGCAGCCATGAATCTATTCAATGTTAATCTGTTTTTTTTTTGTAGAGAACAACAATGCATTTACAGTTAACAGCAACAGGCAGTGTTCTTCCAGAGGTCGCAGTTGCAGACAAAACATCAAGAACTACATAAAGGAGTGAATGCATGTTGAGAGAGTGTGGCTCCAACAGCTGTTTTTGTCAGAAAAGTGTGATTAAAAATCACATATCTGCTTTGAAAAAGATAGAAAATAGCCGTCACGCTATACTTTGATTGTATGCTTTAAGGCTTTTAAGCTTTCTGGCTGTGAAATACTATATTATAATTTCAGCTTCATTTGGAGAGGCTCTTGATTAGAATATGCCCAAATGACCATTCCGGATTTAAATGTTTCTTTTTTAGTAACTCCCCCCGAGGTTCAAAACTTCTAATTATCTTCCTCATACTTTTACTTTATCACATGCGCAAGTCTTAGAATTGAACAGGACTGTTGAGGTAGCTTAGTTTATGCAGAAAGGTTGCATTATAACGGTTTCTGCAGGCAGTACAGCAAATTATTTGAAAGCAATACAAATTATTTGAAAGCAACAAAAACAGAATAGCTGCCAGTCTTTCTATAGATATAGAGCTCCCCAAGGTTAGTCCGTACAGTACGTAGAAACTGCACAAAACTCAAAAGTTACTCCTTAGACTATGCAGAACTCAGTCAAACTCAACACCATATTCATAAAAATGTTGGACAGAAATGTTATTCGAAATTTAGATAGTTGCTGTTTGTTTAACGAGGCTCACTGTACAAATTTATGTATATTCCCAAAAATTGCAAAGCTTTGAAATTAGGAATCTGTGCTGTAACACAGATCCCTTATATGTCTCTTTAGCATATGATATAATAATCCATTACATTTCCTTTTTTTCTTCTGAACCCTACATTTTTAACAAAGAAATGGCACTTTCAATATTCTTCCTTTTTTCAGCTGAAAACTATATTTCACGCAGCAAAACCTTAGTGTGGCTGCTGTTTAAAATGTTAATTTAAAACCTTTTCAAGACAAATGGATGCAGTATTGACTTTTTCATTTTGGGAAAAGGTCTTAATCTAACACACATTTCTTATTAATAACATTGTGCACTGAGCATGTCATAGTTGAGTGACGGGGATGAATAAAACGGTACTGAATCCTTCACTGAAAGCTCTTAAAACAATCAACCAAAACAGCAGGTTGTTCAGTTTGCTGATGGGCAATTAAAAAAATGACACCCTTTTTTCCTGGAAAAGTTCTTACAGTATTAGTTTGCTGTCAGCATGCTGTGAAGGATTCTGCAGAACAGAGCGCAAGAGTCCGACTTGTGAGTTGCACGCTTGCATATCTCTCTTGGCAGCACATTTGCTTTAATGCTGCCCGGCTTTAAGGTTCATAATGGATCGTCCTTAGTCCTCTTTGCACAGTGGATGTGCAGGTGTGTGTCTGTTTATGCCACTGTATTGAAACGTGTTACAATGTGAAATCCCTCTTACACTGAATGAAATCCAGTGTTCTCTGCTAGATTAAAAAAAACAACATCTCATCACTGTGGCATAGCTCTGATCTTAGCTCAGCTGACTGTTCACCTGGACTCTTAATTGCATAGAGTTTGCACGTCCTTCCCTTGCATGCATGGGTTCTCTCCAGGTACCATCCTCCCAAAGTCCAAGAATATGACTGCAAGGTCAGCTTGTTACTCTAAGGTGCCCTTAGGTGTGCGTGTGTGCACGCATGGTTGTTTGTCCCGTGTGTCTTCGTATTGCCCTGTGAAGGACTGGTGACGTGTCCAGGGTGTAACCTTCCTCTTGCCAAGTGACTGCTGGAGACAGACATCAGCCCCCCTGCAGCGATGCAAAGATAAGCGGGTATAGACAATGGATGGTCGGTCTCTAAATAAGGAGACAGTTATTGATTAAATGTCTTGTAGATGATATCAGGACAGTGTTGCAATAAATGTGCTTGGTAAAAAAAAAAAAAAAAAATGACTGATAAATGCAGATTTATAATACTAAGTGACAGCTGTCTTTTAGCCACCGGCTGTTTCAAAAATAGATTTATTTTTCCTAATAATTTTGCACATCTCTCTACAATGTAAGAGGACAACAAGTGGCCTCATACTAGTTCAACGCAAGAAGTTAATATTGTTACTATTGTTGTTTTTTATTATCGTCATTAAAACATTTACAATATGGTGTTTTTAATGTCTTTCAAAAAAGTCTCTGTCTTTACTAGGGTCTGATATTAATCTATTTTGACCTCATCTGGGCAAATCAGCACAAAGCAGATCCCATAATATCAACATTTAATTTTCCAAGTTTCTAACAACCTGTGTATCCCTTTGTTTTTTTTTTACCTGTATTTGGAATCCCTTCAAAAAACTTCAGAAGAAATAAAACCTTAAAGCCATAAGAGGGGGGACTATCTGTTTACTACAAGGGCAGTACATTTTTATTTAAAAAAAATAAAAATAATCAAGTGGCAGCGAAGGAAGTCTGATTCCGTTGCACATTGCACACTTTATCATTTATTAGGTCCTGATTTACCTATTTTATGAGAAGAATGAAAATATATATAATTGTACAAGGATATGACAGTATCATAAAATATAATAAAGTACATGCAGTTGTTTAAAAAGGAACCGGTCTGTTATTCACAGGTGTTTTTTTTTATTATTCCATCCCTATCCTTGTTCTA
Source organism: Fundulus heteroclitus (assembly GCF_011125445.2). Taxonomy (NCBI): domain Eukaryota; kingdom Metazoa; phylum Chordata; class Actinopteri; order Cyprinodontiformes; family Fundulidae; genus Fundulus; species Fundulus heteroclitus. The sequence continues at coordinate 13,607,519 of NC_046371.1, read as the reverse complement.
TTAGTGGTCCATCTATTCCCCAAGGAGCTCTGCGCCTGAAATCAGCTCATTCACTGTTCCAGCTGCAGTTTCTTTTATGGAAATAAATAGATAGTATTTTAGGGAGGAAACTCTATGCCTAAGAATGTTCCTTGGGCAGTGGTAGTCTTTTTTTTTTTTGTTGTTATTGAACTGAATTGTGTATAGATAACTAATTTAGGTTATTTGTTTATGAAAAGAAAGGAAAGGAGGAAAGTTTGACGAAATAACATGAAACACAATCTCAAACTCCAGCTGACAGAGAGCATGTTTGTCAGAGTTTGAGAGACTGCTGTCACTTTTTCCCAGAATCACAGTGACAGCTTGGAAAGGAAGCAATTTGCGAGATGACCTCAGCTTAAATCCTCCTTCTGTAGGTGTTGCTAAAATGTCTCGATTCTGTCCGATCAAGATGGTTTTATAGTTACACTGAAAACTTAGGACATTCTCAATAATCCTTTCCTGCGTTGTGTAAAAAAGATTGTGCATGGAATTTTTTTTTATGATGGACCGATGCAAAGTACTTGTGGAGTGGAATAGAAAATAACGCATGGTTTTACACCTTTTTACAAATGCAAATCAGAAAAATGTGAAATTATGGTATATGGTTTGAGCTTAATTACTCGTCCATTTATCGGTGAATTAATTTGCCTGTTGACGGCAGTAGCCTTGCATAAATCTTTTTTAGATTTATGCAAATCCCTTGTATAGATGTTCTAAATGAAACAAAAAAGAATCTTCTATTTTGCTTGCTGGTTTTTGTGTTGTTTTTTGTCATTTACTGCAAGAGGCAAAAACGGTGAAACGCATTATTTTAGTTCAGTTTTAGTACAGTTCAGTTCAGTTAAGAAAAAACAGCAAAAATCCTATTGTTTCTTAGTTTGTAAAAAATCTGCTAAAATATTTGTTGAGTAATTTTTTTTAAGTAATTTGTTTAAAAAGTGACACAGAATGCAAAGATTGAGTCTATTCAGACTTCAAACTGTTTTAACTCTCCAGGATAAGGTTGCACATTTTCTATTGGAGGCTCTCATTCAGTATTCACTCCCTGTTCTAAGTCTTCCTTCCCTGAGCAACCATTTCTGTGAGATTTGAGTAAACAAAACTGCAGGTCAGATCATTTTAATGCATTGATGGAAATAGTGCAGGCTTTTCTCAAGTAATGAAAAAATGAGCCACCTGCATTGACAGAAACGGTGCATTTAGAATTTTTACAAGACATTTTACAAAACTTCCCCCTCAGTTTAAAGACGGAAAAATCCTAGCCTTTATCGAAATTTAACATTGATTATTACTTTTTCTTTTAAAAAGTTAATTGCTCAACTGAAGATTAATGCAATATATGCAGAGAACCACTCATTATTTTTGTTGTTTAGATTGGTTTAAAGTCATCATCTCTAAAACAACAGCTTTAACTGACATGGTTTATCAACTCGCAGCTGGAAAAGCAGCTGGTAAACTCCTGTAGCAGATTGTTTAGAACATTAGCAGCAGTCTAAGCTTAGGAATTGGACAGCTCTGAACGGACACCCACTTTGATTTTGCAACACTTTTATGTCTGTAGCAGATGTTGTCTATTCTTATCTCGCTTGCCAAGAAGCTGTTTTTTATTGCCGTTTGTCAGCTTCAAAAGTCTCTTCTGTGAAACGTACCGACAATGATTTACGAAACAGCTGGAAAAGAGGCGAACCACAGGCAAGAAACTATACTCTGTGTTCATCAGACCAACCAGCAAGTCGAGTTTCATTTGTGCATTGACTGCATAAGATTATTTATGGACTGACTTTTTTTTTAAGATTAGGTCAAATTTGACATTATACTCTTAAATACAAATATGTTTCATTAAACTGGAAAATAAAATCGGTTAGATATGTGAGTTTTGGTGTTCAAAGCGTGGTTTCAACAGACGAAGAGGGACAACTTACCTGAGTCATAATTTGGCTGCAGAAGGATTTTGTTTTTGAATCTTTAACATTTTGTTTTATTTATGCTTGATTAACTGATTATTTATAAAATTGTGTTTTGTATTTTTAACTCATTAGACAATAGAAAAGACGACGATTTGAGTTCATCTCCTAACACTGCGGTAAAGAATTTGTGTTTGTAAGGCCTTTTTAGTTAGTGTCTTGCAGAAGTTAAGACAGGATAGGCCAACACAAAGAAGTTTAAAATTGTGAGGAGGAGGGAAAAGAATACATGGAGTTGCTTTCTACAAATAAAGAGCTGAAGAGTCCAGCATGAATGTATTCAATCCCTCTGAACTACTAATTTACGAAACCGCGTTTTGCTGCAGTTTTGGCGTATATCTATACTGACCTTTACACAAATATAGACATAGAATATTGCTCTTTCTTCTTTACGAAATGGCTTAAGCTTTGTCAAATATGAGCATGGGTTTGTCAGTCTTGTCACAGATTCCCAATTTGATTCAGGTCTGGGCTTTGAATAGACAATTCATTTAGATAAGCCATTTCATTACGGCTCTGACCGTATGTTCAGGGTCATTGCTCTGTTGGAAAGTGAACCTTGGCACCAGTCCTTCCTTTATGGCCTCAAAGAGGTTTTCTTCCAGGATTCTCCTTTATTTAGCTCTATCCATCTGCTTGTCAACCCTTACCAGCTTTGTGGTCGCTACTGAAGAAAACCATCCCACAACACGATGCTGCCACTCCCAGGTCTCACCATGGGAATCGTGCGTTTGGGGTGATCGGCAGTGTTTCTACTTTCAATAAGCCAGAAACGTGCCATGCAGGCAAATTAGAAACATCACCTTCTTATGGCTTGCTTTCAACAAAGGTCAAAAAATGCCCTCATCACCTGCCCTCTCTTGCAGTGTTCCCTGCTATCTATGATGCTGTAAGCTAACACTAACGTCTAACAAGCTTCTTAAGCCTTTTCCCAACACTTGCATTTATACTGAGATTAAGCTGCACACAGGTGAACTTTGCTTTTTAAATGGTTGACCTCTAAAAGTGTTGGCTATATCTAATTATAATTAGGGGCGTCAGAGTAAAAGGAGGTGATTCACATCAAATGCCGTTGAAACACACAAGTCCGTGGTTGAAACGTGGCAATAAGAAAAGGTTCAAGGGACATCAATACTTTTGCAAGGCACTGTCCATTTCAGAGTTTGGATAGAATAATTTGGAACTGAGTTGGAAGTTTGAGGATTTAAAGTGAACCGTTTGGTTTTGTGTGTAAGATTTTAAACGAGGCAGTACTTCTAGAAATGTGAATAAGACAGCACACTCTTGGCAAAGACAGATGTTTTCCTTTAAGCTACCATGATGATGAGACAGAACACTAAGCAGATTCTGGATGCGCCACTGTTCATCAGAGATAAATACATGATATTTAGAAAGACTCTTCCTTACGGTGTGATTAATAACCATTTAAACCAAACTCTTTCTGCTCATTTCCTCAGCTCCAAGACGAACGTTTCTGAAAGTAGAATGACACCTCAGTGGATATTGCATTTTCTACTTCATGCTATGAAGCTAGAGGTCCTCAGAGTCTGAGATACAGATAAATTGAATTCAACATAGAATTTCATTTGGGATCAGACATTTCCTGGAGCCATCAGCTCCGGAATTGTAATATTCAAAAAGGCATGCTTCATCCCAAACAATCAAAACCTCAAAAACCTCCACCCTGGAAATTACTGTAATCATTTTCAGGGCAACCCTCAAAGCTGTGTCTCTGTGAAAGGTTCTGCACAAAACTTTCTTTGGATTTTCTTACACAGGCATAAAACGAAGACTTGTTAAAATAACATTAAACAATTTTTCTATCGTCTTGCCTTACCGTAATATCATATACCATGATTTTAAATTATGTGATGCATCCTCTGAGAGTCACAAAATCAACTTTAGATTTTAAAGTTTTAAGAGCCTCTCTCCCTCATATAAATCTGATCATTTAAAAAAAAAATTGGATAAAAAGTTCCAAAGCGATTTAGCCACTCTTCTGTCCCTTTACCAATTTTCTTTCTCATGTTTCACATTATTTCTGCAACTCTGAATAATTTTCACCATAGTTATAATTTCCTCCGATGTGTCACTTTATTAATTACATATTTAAACACTTAAATGTGAAAATCACTCCAATGTGAAATCATTTTACAATCTGAAGAAATAGTTAATTTAATTATTTAGCTTTTTATATTTACTGAACATAATGTCAACCAGAAGCAAATTTAAACTCTGAAATTGCTTTAAATGGTACATCCTAACATTTTATTGGTTTATACTCAGGTTTATACCAATCACATTTAACAATAGCAGAGTAAGCCCCACCCACTGAGGGCTAACTAATACCCTGCTTACATAGCAAGCTAATAAAACAGCAATTCTATATTGTCTTTTTTTATATGTTTAACAAGCAATTCATGTGTTCAGTTCCTGTATTTGTTCATTTAAGGACATATCATTTTATAGTACTATTTAGAGATTTATGAAACTATTATTTGTTAGGTTGTGGCACATGGGGCCATCAATAATTCAAATTTAGATAATAAATGTTAATGATACTGATGATACTAGATCCAAATCTTGATTAGTGTTTCCATGTCACATTTTTTAGAATCACCTCATTCAAAATAAATGAATACAATGAAAGTTAATCCTTTGGATTATGCCACTTTTGTCTATCAGAAGTAAAGCCCCAATTTGACCGAGCATTCTGCGCCAATGAAATACACATTAAAGGCAAACGTTGTTAGCATGTCTAGAGATTTTAGCACGCCATCTCCTTTCATTCGTGATGAAGTGAAGACCCTCTGCATGGAGCTTGGTAGTCGGTGAGGTTGTACCAGAAACTTGTGCATATCTTGCCAGTCATCTTTTCTGTGCACAACAAAACATGTTTCAGTTGTTGTGATTTCTCGCACACAAGGGAACATAGAGCATCAGCGAAGCAGCCCGCTACATCATAATTCATCAAAATCTCATGTTTTCAGTCTCTATTTATGTGGTAAAGTGTTTCTAAAAGTCTCCCTCTGTTTCTTAAATGTACCCTTCATTTTTATTCACATCTCAAAATGTGATATACTGTATTGTTAACCCACTTCAACATCCCAGTCTTCATTAAACCGTCCCTAACCACATTATTTATGCCGACAGGGAAATAATTTCAGTCCCCTTTCAGCTTGGTTTACCTGAACAGTTTCAGTGTTGGTGTCAGATATACATGCTGAAACTGTTCCATGAAAAACAGCAGCGTATGTGCTTGAAATTGGAGAAGCAGGTGAACAGTTTTGGAGAAAGTGTGAAAAACGTTCCCAGTTGTGTTCCATGTTGACTTAAAGACTGTGCTGTATTTAAAAAAAAGTGTTAGTTTCAATTTTGTGTTTATGTGAATTTGAATTGATTTGTGTTTCAGCTAGTTGCTGTGCAGTTTTACACTGCTTGACTGATTTAAAAAAAAAAAAAAAAAAAACATGTGCGCCATTACTGCTGCCATCACGAGCTGAAGAGGGAGGCTCCAAAGGCTCTGCCAACCAATATCTTCCCTGTCAGAGAGCTGCTTTATCTGATGATCCAGGGGCAGGTGACGCAGCGCTGAAAGTCAACCCACTGAGTAGAAATATCGCTTGATAATAGCGGATCAGACCCCTCTTCTATCAGACATGACCTTACAATTTATGGTGCAGAAAATGCATGGGACGTACCTGATAAACTTCCTAGTCAGACAAAGATTATAGCCTGGCTTTGCTGCCAGCTATAAAAGCAAATGAAGTGGTAGGAGTGAATGTGTAATTCTTTCTGCCACAGTTGAGGTGCCTTTGAGAAACACTGAAGTTAAACGGTAATTGTCCTAATGGAGTTGTTTAGATGCAAACTGCAGAAGGATGTTTACTCCCAAGAGGCCATATAACAAAGCAATCCAGAAAAAAATATTATCACAGCAAAAACAGGATAAAAGACAAGGAAGCCAACACACAATCTATCCCATCATGTAGTTAGAGTAGCTTAGGGGACAACATAGTGTATATACAAGGTGACAGCCTATACAAGATTCTTGATGGATCTATTGAATAACCTGAGGTGGGTTGGGTCTTCTAAGATCATGCATAGACAACAAAATGAGACCAACATGGAGAAAGTATACATTAGATGTGATTAAATAGTGGGAAAAGCTCAGGGTGACACAGTGCCCACACCAGCTGATGAACGAACAAGGTTTTATGAAATTACAAAGACAACTGCTTTCCCATTTTATTTTTGACTCAAAAAAATCTTTTCATTCCCTACAGTCTGACTAGTGTATCAAGTCTTGATTAATTCATAATAGACTTTTCTTGTCTAATGAACTAAAATGAGATATTAGAAATAATTGTTACATTTCAGGCCCACCTGCTGTCTCCCCTAAGGGGTTCAGTCCAACTTGCCTGTGCCACAATCTGATTTGGAAATAAAGGTCACTTCATCTCTTCAGTCGGATAATTACAGGGAGAAAAGTTACTGTGAATCTGCAATAAGCAAAACGCTGCAGTTGCTGCTCGAACAAGCTCAAAGAAGACTGCTGTTTGATTTTCCTACTTGTTTGCGGTACTTCTGAGCTCCTACCACGGGTAAGTACACAGTTTATCAAAATGTATTTTGGTTATTTATTGAACTGTGTGTTTTCCTGAGATGGACCTATATGGGGATGAATCTTGCAGGATATTGCAATCAGTTTACCTTGCGGTTTGGAGATTTCATTTTGGATTTTCCCCAAAGCGAACGTGTTTTACTTTGCCAAAGTTGTCTCTCTTCCAGTCTGATTCGTGGATCTCCCGTAAAAATGCTGCGTCGCTCCGACCAAAATAGGGCAGGAGTCTACCTTTGTCAGAGCTGCAGAAAACCACAAGCCGGTCTGCACGGGGCCATTCACTTCAACCAGATCTAATTGTTGTGACATGAAATCCCCATATAGCTTAACTCAATAAACAATCAATAAAGCATTTCAATAAACTGTGTACTTACCCATGGTAGAAGCTCAGCAGTGCAGCAAATGGATCAGAAAATCAAACAGCGATCTTTTTTGCGCTTGTACGAGCAGCAGCTGCAGGTTTACTACCCGGTTTGTTTATGCTGCCAGAACTTCTGGAATTTTTGCAGTACATTCTTTCACATGAATACTCCATCTCGCAAGTCCAGTGGTTCGTAGAGGGAGCCACAATGCACTCAGCAGGTGGGGGAAAAAATCTGTACGGATCCGAATTTCGGATCGGACAGCTCGGACAATTTGATGTGTTTCAGCCTTTACCCTAACAGCTGAGCCGGATTAACATAGAATACTTTCCATGTATGTCTATAACAAGTTTAGCCAACATTAAAGTAGTGACCTTAGCAACGTCAGCGTAGAAAAACGACAGAATACAATAATTATCTGTAACATAAATAAATGCATTTAACCAATTCCACAACTAAGAATGGCAAACACTTTTCCCCAAGTAAAATTGAAAGATTTGTGCCACTTTTTGCACCAAGTTCTTACTTTTTTAATGTATGCATGTTTATGCTGATGAGCCACTTCCATTATTTCCGATATGCGAAGTCAACCTAATGATGAGTCTATAAGAAAAAATTAATCTATCAATCCCAGTCTTAAAAAAAAAAAAGAGTTCCAAAAGGGCTTTCTATCCTCACATTTAGAAGAGTTTAAATGAATGGGATCATAATTACAAAAATGCATAGTAACGCAACTCAATTCCAGTGTCAGTTATTCCAAATTGTAGTTATATTTCTTCCAATATTTGGAATCCCAAGGTCATAAAGCACCCAAAGATATCTGTGAATCAATGTTCACCAACATCATAAAACTGTCTGAAATACACTCAGCTAGAACCAATCATTTACCTACATGAGAACCCGCAGCTGCTCCGTCAGTCTGAGAGCTGCTCTCAACTAAATTCAGAAACCAACTCATCACGTCCTGCCGCACCTCGCCTCCACAAAATGAAGTCGTTGTGGCTCCCATTCATCACGCCCTAACAAAGTTGATCACAAGAAGTCCTCCGTTCAGTGTGAATGCACAAAGTCATCACTTCGGCTGAATGCTAGCTGCATGAAATATATGAGAGGCATCCATTCATATTAGCATCCCACCCACTGATACAACATCACTCACTTTCTCTGGGCTACTCCATACAGATAATGGATCCCTGACTTTTCTTAGAGTGAGTCCCTGTCTCTTTGTGTAGTTTAGAAATGTATGTAAATAAAATTCCCATTTCTTTAAAGTTTATAATTAGTCATTACTATGACATTTCCATTGGACACACACATTAACTTGCTCAGGAATGCAACAATCTCCAGATGCGGACAGATACTGCATATGAAGCGAATATAAAGTCTGCTTACACTTAGTTTAACATAAAATGAAGCAGTTCAATTTAGGGCATTTCATTTGCATTTGAAAAGGAGCTAATGAAAGAGACAGTCACACAAGAGTTACAATTCAAATAATCAAAACCCAAAAGAGCAAAAAAATGCATTTTATGATGAAAACCAGCAAAAAAAAGCCACAAGCTGGGATTCAGTTTATTGGAAATTTAAAGGGATAGACCAACACCAGGTAGTATTACTTGTATACATGTATTATTGTGAAGGGGAAGAAAAAGATGATTAGATTTATAGTTTTCATATTTTCTACTCATACAAATATGTAAAATGTAGCATGCATTTGTATTCAGCCCACTTTACTACCCCTAAATAAATTCCAGTGCACCAGACTGCCTTGGAAGGTCACCTGATTATTAAATAGAGTTTATATGTGTGTGGAGAATCCATGAGAGGTTGGCTAGAAAATAATAGTGAACATATAGCACCAAGAAAGCCAAGAAACACACCAGACAGATTAAGAAACTATATGGAGAAGTTTAAACCAGAGAAAAATGTGCTTTTGTCACATGAGACAATAAATTAACTTTTTGCCTAAATGCATACCCTGTGTTGTAGAAAAAAAAGCCTAGCAAATCACCCTGAGCACGGTACCCCCAATGTAGAACATGGGTTTGGTCGAATCATGCTGTGGGAAATCGCTCTGCCGGCAAGAAGAGCGAAGCTGGTGAGAGTGGATAAATGATGGATGGAGCTAACTGGAAATGCAAAATGGAAATGAGTGAATTGGTAAGATGTCTGCATTGTTGTGTGTTTTCCAAGTTGAATTTTTAGTCTGTAATAATCCTTTTTGAAGACTAGAAGTGGTGCAGTTGCTTTCTCTTTTTGTTGTGTGTGTTTTCAACATCAGCCTTTTTTCAACAGTCCATCACAAATGTATTCAAAGTATTTTACATACAAGGAAGCATAAAAGCATGAATGCTTTCTCAACTGGCATTTTACAACAAAAAAAGAAGTAGAAGAATGAAAAGAAAATGCTAAGAGTTAGATATTCCTGTATAAATAATGTTCTTGCCATTGTTATTCCAGTGCAAATGCCCCCAGAGGAGGATAGAGTTATACCTTATCTATTCTACAGCTTGTGCAGCTGATTCAGTGGGAAAAAAAAAAAAAACATTACTAGAAAACCAAGATATTTTCTTGAATATCCCGACAAATTTTATGGAAAGGAAAGGGTTAGGGTTGTCATATAAAGACATATTTAGTTTTCAATGTCATTTTACGAAAATGTTTTCTCGTAATTGCTTCACGCAGTTACCCAACATGTAACCCAGTCCAAACGGTGTGATAAATGATTTTTGTTCACGCCGCTGAAATCAGAAACTCTTTATTGTCCTAACCCAATTGTAAGAAAAGAGAGCAACTCAGCCAAGAATTACAAACAAAATTCTTGAAAAGGTATGAAAAACGAAATACTTTCAGACCAACCATTACTACAAAACAATTTCAGTCATTTAACGATTGCACGGAAAATGGCAGGTGCAGCAAAATTAGAAACAGTTATCAAAGCCTCCCCCTGGAGCCAAAAGCCCACCTGGTGTCAGAATGTTTCATCTGTTTGATTTTGATTTTAATTACTTTTTATATTTGATTCACATCTAAAACTTTTCAGGTGAAATTATAATCTAGCCTAAAACACATTAAAAACACAATTACAATTTACTGTAAGGGTAACCTCTTCACTGATCTGTTATGTCTTTATTTAAAACAATTTCACACCTTGGAAGAAATATTTTTGTTATACTTAACAGATCTTCAACATTCCAGATTTGTAGTTGCCTTTTTGCTTCACAACTTGTTTTTAAAAGTATTCAATTCAGAAATGTATCAACAGTTTTTGAACCATTCCCTGCAAGACTTTTAAAAACATTGGTCTGTAAAATCCAGCATTCCTTTCAGCATGTTTATACAATTATACAGTTAGATCTAAATAACAACTTTTCTTTATTTGATTGTGTGTGTATTCTCCTGGGGTTGGAATATTGTGACCATCTACTTTTTTTCTAATTTTGTTGTCAAGCTGTAAGACTTTGAAAATAACCTAAACATACAACAGAGTCATTTATATAATTCATCCTTCTGTGTTGCATTCTGTGTAGAGAGACTCAGAAATCAAGGGTATATGTTATGCGATTGAACAGCCTAAAACAAGCCTGTGTATTTTATTTGGGTGTCGCGTTTTTGCCTTTTGAAGACAGCTTGTGGAGATATCTGATCTAAGATAAGAGGTCCAAAGAAGATTTACTGGTCTTTTGCATTACAAGGACACCATTGCTGTCAAGGTATTCTGAGCACGTAAACCTAATAGAAGACCCTGAGGTGGACACAAAACATGATGGAAGGATTAAATTTTTCATCTGGCCTGGAAACTTCCCAGGATCTGCTAGACGGGAGCGAGAGGACATGGGATGACAAAAGGACATCAAGGCTAGAGGTTTGCTTTGAATGGATTACAAAGATAAAGCAGTCTTTTGAAATTTAATTACCTGGATTATTTTGTTCAATCCTGCAAGCAAATCTGGACTGTTTGAAACTTGGTACTTATTAGGAAGTTGTTGCTTGTGCTGTATGAGAGTAGGCAGGCAGTTTCAATTCAAGGACAGGCAGCCTCCAAGGAAATCGGCACAAAGGGAGAAATGTTAATTTGGACCTGTTTTTGCTTTGTTTGTTTTTTTTCCTTTCTTGTCATGAGGGAAATTATTCAGCTTTTTCAAATTGGAAATCAATTTCTTGCCCTTAGATAATGAGATAAAAATTCAGAAAACCAAAATGATTGATTGGTGTCCAAGCTAATGTTTACAAGGTATTTGTGTAGTAGATCCAGCTCACAAGGTCAGCAGGAGAGCTTAGCAATATATTAAGCAATCATCAACAAAATACTAGGGGTGTCCCGATACCAGTTTTTTCCAGACCGAGTTCAAGTATGAGTACTTTAGTTTAAATACTTGCCAATTCCAAGTACAGATACTGAACACTTAATAAATTGATACTTATAGATCACAGTTAACTTAACACTATCATTGACCACTGAAAACGATTGACCATCAAGGGAGATAAATTCATTTAGAGCTTCAGTTATTTTCTCTCCTTTTTCTTTTGGAGGGTCAGCAAACAACCTGTTGGTGTATAGCACCACTAACTGGTATAGAATGGCATCTAGCCTTTGAGTAGCAGCATAGTTCAGCCCAGGAGGAAAATTGGTATCAGTTCAGAGTATCAGGTTGCTTTTACAAGTAAGAGTACTTGACGCTGTTATCGGGAAAGCAATGTATTTGTTACTCAAATGTCACATCAATGACCCAGTAATATCACTTAATCACACTAGGCTATGCAGGTGGTTTTACTCACCTTAGGATCCTGGGTGCAGTAAATCTAAAGTGAAATTCATCCGTTTACTGTGATTAATATTGCTAATAACTATCGACCAATTAGGGGCATGCATATGGCAATTACATTTAATTATCAGAAGGTCAGTTTTTCTTTCAAAGCAGCACCATGCACATTTTAGCCACTAGGGGGCACTAGACCTGTAACATTAAAGACTGGTGTCCCTAAAGGCCACTGGCAACATTGCACTGTCACAAAATTAAACAGTCTCTTTCTGTCTTTTGGAATCTGATAGCAGACCACTTTGGACCGGCAGATTGAGAAGTCATGGAGTTACTTATAAAGACAAGGTCACGTTCACATTCACTAGATTTTAATCAGTCTCCCATTGAAAGGGGAAAGGAGAGGACAAAGCAGAGCCAGGGAGCGAAGGAGTGGGAGGGGGAGCTCAAGAAGATGTGGAAGGGAAGGACGGGGCAGACAACAGGCTCAATCATCTGATTATGAAAGGCTGCAGGAACTTCAACAGAGGAGAACGGCATTTTGAGATAATAACTGTGGCCATGACAAACTTTGACTCGAGGATGAGAAAAGCAGCAGCATGTAAGCTCTTGTTTTTAAGGGGAGCTCAGACTGCTATAAAGCGGTAATCTAGGTCACATGGCCCACTCAGAGCCTGAAAAATAATTTAATATCTCAAGTTAATCTAATACGAGGGTAAAGGTAAATGGACACTTTGCTGCTTTAATATGAGGGGGGAAAACAAAATATAGGCTGTAAGACCGTAGAAAAATAATGTACCCATGACTAAGCAGCCCACTGTGACTTCCACCCATTCCATTGATCTTTGTAAAAGCAAATCAAATTTAAGACAAGTTCATCTAAGATATGTTGGGACATGTTCCTCTAAATCCCTGTTGTTTCATAACATTTTAACCAATGTAACTTGTTTTTCAAAAGGCTAGATGCATGGTAAGGTAGGAAATAGATTGCAGTTTTAGACTCTAAACTAGAGGTGATAGTTCAGCTTCTTTTATTTCCAGTTAAACAATGAGTGTCACCAGTTATTCACAGTCTGTTTTATTTTACAACTTTTGTCTGGAAAGGGTTACACTACATCTACGATGGTCACATTGGATTGTTAGTTAGTCCTGTGTTAATGCTTTAGCAAAAGCGTTAACTTGAGAGAGGCACATGGCCAAAAAATGTTGTGTGCTGTAGTGTACTCTGACACTGACTAAGGAAGTGATGGGAGAACAAAAGAGAAGAATGAAAATACTTTGGCTGTGGCTGATTTTGTCCTGGGGCATTTGGAAAGAAAAGAAAAGAGAAACTTAGATCAAGATGGAGCTTCAAAAGCAACAGCCTTCGCAAAAAAAAAGGAGAAATGGGAGCCAAAAAACAGCTCAACCAGACTCTTACAGGACAAAGAATGCTCAAGTGAGGCAAAAACAGAGGAAAGGAAAATGAAAAGTAAGGATGAGATATAGGAGCGAGAATTGAAGACAGCACTAACTTAAGCTGGTAGTCAACGACACAGGAACAGGAAACAGGGAGGTATGGCTGAATTAATTAAGAGATTTGACTATAGCATCAAACAATCTCTGAGATGTAAGCCCGATAAAAAAAAAAAAACAGAAATAAAAAACAACTACGATTTAAGCTTGCCTGTTCAGATGTGCTGAATGAGTCGGTAAACCACCAACCTGGTATTTTTCATGGAAAAAAGAGGATTGTGCTCCTATCATAATGCTTTTGTGTTTCAAACGCTCCAGAGGAAACTACGTGATCTGCTCTCCTGGCTGAGAATCAAATGCTTAAAGCAGCAGATACAGAACAGGAAGGTGTGACCCGAAAAGAAAAAAAAACAAAAAAACCAAATGGAAACAAAAAATTGCTTTTGGCATCCATATTCAACGCCCACTTGTACATTTCAACCCAAAACAATGATGTGTGTGTGCTTTGACTCGACCTGGGCATGTACTGTTATCATGGTAAAGCTGACTGTTTGCTTTAAGGATGGTAAAAGCAAACTGTATATGTTTTATTCGGTAAGCCAGATTTAGAAACCATTCTATGAAACAGTAATGCCGGAATCCTTGGCTCAAGAAAGCAAAGAAAAAAAATATGCACAGGTGGATTTAGGTTACTAATAAACACAATAAGAAAGTATTCAAAACCCTTTGAGATTTTTTTCACATTTTGTCATGTTACAACCACAACCTTCAACGCATTGTTTGGTATTTTTTGTGTTGGCTGCTTTTATTCTTTGGGTATGCTTTATTCTCTAGACACAGAGAACCTGGTCAGAGTTATAGGGAGCTTTGATGGAGCTAAATAAAGTGCAATCCTTGAAGAAAATCTGACAAAAGACTTGAGACTAGGGGGTAGACTCACCCTTTAGAAGCATAGCAACCCTAAACATACAGGTAGAGCAAAGATGGAGTGCTTTAAATCAAAGCACATACATGTGTTAGACTGGTCTAGTCAAAGCCCAAATCAAAATCTAACTTGAATTTAAATATTTTTTCTTAAATGCTTTACATCCAATCCGATTATCTATTTTCTGAAGAATAGGCAAATCTTTCAATCTCTTGTAGAGACATACCCTAAGCAATTTGTAAGAAAAGTTGGTTATACAAAGTATTCACTCAATGGGGCTTAATACAAGTGAATGCCATGACTAACATGTTGAGCTGTAAAATATTTTGAACGATTTGTTCTCTTTTCCTTCCTCAAATTCAGACAACATACACTGAAGTTTCTGGTTGTAATGTGACCTGAAAAATAGCTTTTGGTAAGATACATTTTATAAAGCACTGTATTGTCATGTTTTAGGTTTTTGTTTGTTTTGCTTTGGACATTTCTGGACTTTTCCTTTCAGCTTGTCACCTCTCAGCCACTATCCAATCAGCTTAGTCTCCCTCCAGCCACCACCCTACTCTAGATCAACTCCACCTGTTGCCACTAATTAGTCTATTCAGCTCACCTGTTCACCAGCCTACATATACCTGCCGCAGCAAACTCATCGCTACCAGAGCATCTCCTCTCTTCATTGCCTCTTGTGGTCCAGTGTGACGTACCCTGTCTCTACTGGATTATGTGTGCTCAGCCAGCTGGACTCTTCAGTTAAAGTTGCCTGTGTCTGCATGCTACAGTTCTGCCTGCTTCTTCATGAGTCTCAGTCACTTGCTCTGCCTGTTCTGGTGGATCCCCTGCCTGTTCTGGTCTTTATCTATCTGCATCCTCTGGTCTCCTGCTATTCCCTGCCTGTACCTTCAGCCAAAATTCATCTGCCTAGTCTGGTTCTGTTTTGCCTGCCTCACCTTCCATTATTCATCATCTTCACAATAAACCTTATAAACACAACTCTGTGTCTGGCTGAATATCGGGCTCACCAGCAGTAGACATTACATGTATTCAGTGATTATTTGAGGAACAAAGAACAAGTCAAGACCATTGCATGGTACTGAATGTTCATGCATATATTGTGGGAAAGTAAGAGAAAATTGTTCATCTTGCGTAGTTGTCAACCTTGGGCCTAGTACACATGTAGCCTGGTCTTTTTAAAATGGAAATCTTGCCCACATTGTTTTTAAAAATAATATCGTACACACTTTTAGAAAAGTTTTTATTCACACAAGTCATCAGATGAGCTTCAATGTAAACATGTCAAACGTATGGAGGGGAATGTACCGCAAAACTAAAACCTATGTCACCCAGTCAGAATCCTTCAAAAATAATAGTGATATTGAACATCATTGTGCCACCGTAATGGGAGAGAGAGTAGGACGAAAACAGCTGACCTCCAAATACTCTTTCTCCTTTGCGTCTCAACGTCTTGGAGCAGACGGCTTATAAAAACAAGCAACCAAAAAGCTTCTGAACCAACTGTAAAGCTTAAAATTGTTCCATGTATGCTTTTACTTTGAAGTCTTGACACCGAGGTAAAGGCAGGAAATGGTGTGTGGAGTTGAGGTAAAGTCAGTTGGGCCAAAATAAAAGACTGGAGATGCTGTAGATTAGCACTGAGTTTGTCCAGTCCAACATTGATCAGAGACATATTGCAACCATCACTCACAGCACCAATGTAGAATTCAGCACCTCTCTGATAGGATTATTTTTTTATTACGCTGTATGGCCCTGTCTATAACCATGGTTGTATTTGTATCATCAGCGCCATATTATTTGTCACATACTGTGACGCGCCTGACCCCGAAAGTCTGTCTTGTCATGCACACATGCAGGCTCAAAAACAACATTTTTAGAAATCTACACTTTGGCCAGAGTTTTCAGAATCATTAATTCTCAAAGATTCTTATAGACTGTTCTTTGTACACTATATAGTATTCCTGTTACATCTCTGTTAGATTTATCTTCTTGTTAGATATTTTCTGTGTCTTTCATTTCACCCATATTAATGTTAACTAGTCTCTCTTCATCAGTCCCCCTGTGCTCCCTATGCCCTACCTGCATTACATTGGCTCCTGATTTATTCACCTGCATTCAATGTCATTCTCTACTTATCCCTAAGTAAATATGCTAATTGGTTCTCATTGTTTAAGGCTGAATCCTTATATTGTGCTGCTCGTTTCCATGTCTGTTAACATCCAATTGTACTGCCTCTTTTGCCGTCTGGTCTCCATGTCCTGTTCTCCTTGTGCCGTGCTGTTAGTTACTGTCTTTTTTTTCCTCATTGAAGTCTTTCAATTAGTCATGCAACACCTAAGATCCTGTCTGCATTTATCCTACTCCAAACCCTCACCATTTGACAGATTATTCAAGGTAGTAAACAAATAATATTTATAAAAACCTTTTGTGGTATTTTTTGGTCATCTGGAGAAGGGATTCCCAAAGTAGGGGTCAGCAATGATGCTCCAAATTTATGACCTTACAATGTCAGCAATATACATGTTTTAATATAGAAAACTTAGGCCTGTCATCATGGAAAATGTATTTTTCTCACAAAAAGTGGAATTAATTAATAAATGTTTTTGGGAATTTACTCTTCCATGGCCAGTAATTTACTTATTATCTACAATGGTCTTAATAAACAAATTATGGGAGATTTTAAGAATAAAGTCATAATAATAAGTGTACAGGAATAAAGAACATTATAAGGATAAAGTCGGAATGTTACTAGAATAGTCACAATTGTTTCAATGTCCTGACACAATAATTTGATGCTGATTTGCTAAATGGATTTTGTATTTCCTAATTTGCGAACTTGATACCAAAGTATAACTTTACAATATGCTCAACGTTCCTCATTTTAACACAAGGGGAAGACTTTTTTAAGAGCTCTCATAAAATGATTACTTTATTCTCGTGATTTTATGGCCTAATCCTCGTAATACCATATATATATATATATATATATATATATATATATATATATATATATATATATATATATAAATATATATATTTATATATATATCTATATATATATATATATATATATATATATATATATATATATATATATATATATATATATATATATATATATATATATATATATGTATACCCCCACCCCACCTCGCCAAAATGGGGTTGCAGGTTGAATAGTTTGGGAACCCCTGATCTAGAGGACCAAAACGTTTGTACTTTTAGATAATTTAATCTAAAAACCAAACATGTGTCTCAGAAACATATTTGATATTTATTCTAAATGCTCTGTTTTGGCTCATTGGTTGAGTAACTCCAATTTTCTTTGCCTTTGTCTATTTTCGCCCCAATTTTTTTCTCATTGTTTGTCTGCACGATCAGGCAAATCTTTCACATGGTACAATCTTATGTTGAAGAAAAAAACAAACCTGGGTTATCAGAGTAACCGAGCATGACAGAAAGGCGAGGCTGGGTGAAATTAAGAGGAGGAGCTGAGAGAGAGCGACGTCTGAGAGTGGCATTTCTTCTTGGGGTTTGGGTGAAAATGCCACAATGAAATCTGGAAGGCCACCTCACGCGCTCATGAGAGCACATAAAAAAGCCCTTTGAGTAAATGTAGGTTGAATGAGATTTGCTCTTCATTGAGGATGCGTCATCATCCTATGTGACAGTTACAACGCTGCTCTGATCTTACCATTTTAACAGTGGTGTGAGATGCTCAGTGATTACAGGGGATCACTGTATCTAAATGTCATCCAGTAATGATTTTAATATGCTCAACAACTTTTTGATCCGATGGATGTACGTAATTGCCTTGCTCCATTTGCCTGTTTCCCATCCCAGCACACCCGAGCATGTTCACGGCCAAATGAGCATTACCACGCTCCAGAGATCAAATCTAGACTTCCAATCTATTGTATGGCTGGAGTTTACAGAATCGACTGTTGGTTTGTGCTGGTGTGTTGATTTAGGAGGACACACGCTGCTTACTAATCCCTCCAAAGCTTCAGCCAGGTTAATCTTGCAGTAAACAATGTGTCTCTAAGCTGGACTGCAGGCTGATCTTATCTGTATAATGTGTGCGAGTGTGTACCTGTGTGCATTTGTGCATTTGTGTTATCAGATGTTTACACCCTGATAAACTTGCTGTTGTCCTGCAAAACAAATTTACAAACAGGAGACCATAATCACACATGGTCACAGCCGGCGAATCATTATCCACACACTGCAAATACTATTGAGGATGGTTTGGGGATCATAATAGAGGTAGTATGCATGCATAGGTTTAAACCTACCATAATTTTTTCCCAACAGCAAGAGTATGTGAGCATCACTCAATAATTCATTACAAGGAGAATAATAAACAGCCATGCAGGCCTGATGGAATGATGGGAAATCTTTTGTTTCCTTAGATTCTTTATAGTTCCTTGTTGCAAGACAGAAAATAAATACTTTAACAGTGCTATGTCACATACTTTACCACTGTTTATGACTTTAATAATTTCCAATGTTTTCCAATGAAATTATAGCACCCTTTTGGCTTATTATCTTTTTATTTCTTTGTTTTACACTTTGTTTTTGCTCTAATTTGTTAGTAAACAAAGCACGTTTGTGTATATTTACCGTAACAAGACCATTTGACCAGAAGTATGACATTGTGCATGTGTACACCTCACATCACAGCAACATTAATAGTATTAATACATTTTATTTGTAATGCACTTTACATTTAAGAAAAATCTCAAAGTGCTACAGGTAAAATCATCATAGAAGGGTAAAATAAAAATTTTAACCTAAGCATCGCTTTAAAACACTTATGAATAAAATCAATAGCATAATTGTAAAATGTTAAAAGTCATATGTCCTGCTAAAAAGAAATGTTTTTAATCCTTATTTAAAAGTCTGAATAGTCTGTGGTTCCCTCAGATGATCAGGGAGGGCATTCCAGGTCCGAGGAGCGGCAGAGCAGAAGGCACGGTTGCCCATGGTGCTTAGCTTAGTATTGGGGAGGAGGAGGTGGTTTGAGTGTTTTGAGCGGCGGGATCGTGTTGTAGTGAGAGGGGTGAGCAGTTCCTTCAGGTATAGTGGGGCATTTCCATAGATGCACTGGTGGGTGAGAATTGAGATCTTGTATTCAATCCTTGCAGAAACACGAAGCCAGTGAAGGGAGTGGAGAATGGGTGTGATGTGGTCATACTTTCGGACTCTCATCAGGATCCTTGAAGCACTGTTCTGAATACACTCTAGTTTCTGCAAACTCTTGTTAGGCATCCCGATGAGAAGTGCATCACTGTAGTCCAGCCTGGAGGAGACAAAGGCATGGACCAGTTTTTCTGCATCAGCCAAGGTGATGCAGAAATCAGTTCCTGATTGGTTGTTGCAACAAAACTTCAACTTTTTCAACTCCAATAACTGTTGCTTCACATAGTGTTGCTCTGGCTTCACTTTAATCGCCAGAATCGTGCATAGGTGAGGCCACAGAGGCAATCGCTAGAATTGCCTCTGTGGCCTCACCTAGTGTCGCTTTGCCACATGTTGCTCCCTGCACCTGTGCAAAGGCATATCATATAAATCTGTTACTCGACCTGACACATTCGCGCTCAATGTGAACACACCTTAAGCACAATTTAGAGAGACCTATAATCCAACTGTAGGAGAAAGTCAGAGTACCTGGGGAGAAGCACCCACATACACAGGAAGAACATGCAAACTCCATGCCAGAGTCCGAACCCAGAATCTTATTGCTGCAAAACAACAGGGCTACCAACTACCCAGCACATATTATATATTTAAGCCATGTGCATTCACCGCTGGTCTCATTTGAGACAAGACAATTGAACTCATTGGTTCAGGTGCAAGCTTTGATTTGTAAATCTGGCTTTGTCTTTAAAAGCCGCTCGAGATGAAAGACAAGGAAGCATACTGAAATCAGAATTTTTGGCCCTGGGGTTGCTTCTGGTGCAGCTCATTATGGGTCATTGTGTGGGTAACATTTTGTGTCTTTTGTCATGAATCCTGAGGCATTAATCAAAATCATCCCTGCTTCGCATAAATCAACAGAGGGGACACAACTGAACAGTAAAGTGTGTTCAAGTGAGCAGTGTGAATTATAATCATCCCTCTAATGAGAACCATTTTTCATCTGTGAGCTGTTTGTGTAAGGTAACCTCTATTTGGATAAGAGAGGGGTTATGCATGTATGGTGTGTGCATTAGCCCATCATATACGAGAGTATTTTAATGAACAGAGTGCTTCACACTTACTTAGGGGGTGAAAAACCAGTGATGGAATGCTCTTGCAAGCAACTGAGTAGACTACGATGACTCAAAGGGATTACTAATGAGACACCGTATTAAAGTTTGAAGAAATTACTTCTGCTGTCTCATAACTTTAAAGTATTGCCACCTCATGAGTGAATTGCTGTTTTGATATTGCATGGTTCCCAATTGTTATTTTTACTCATTTATGCTTTGTACGGGCAGCAAACATTTGTTGTAATCAGCAGCCAGGCAATTTAACATTTCGGGAAAATTATATTTCTCTGTACATTTCTAGCTTCAGCTAGAAACCACTGATCAGGCCCGAAATCTTGGTGGTAGTGATGGACTCAGACCTGAACTTCCAAAAGCATCTAAAGAGAATTACAAGGTCAGCTTTCTATCACCTTAAGAACATTTCCAGGATTAAAGGACTAATGTCTCAGCAGCATCTGGAAAAAAGAATCCATGTGTTTATTTTTAGTCGCGTTGATTAAAGCTACAGTGTTTTTACAGGTCTGCCTAAAAAGTGGATCAGACAGCTGCAGCTGATCCAGAACGCTGCTGCCCGCGTCCTCACTAAGACTAAGAAAGTAGAGCACATCACCCCAGTTCTAAAGTCCTTCCACTGGCTCCCTGTATCTCAGAGAATAGACTTTAAAATACTTCTGTTAGTCTATAAATCCCTGAATGGCTTAGCACCTAAATACATCACAGACTTGGTATCAGTGTATCAACCCTCCAGACCACTCAGGTATTCTAGCTCCAGCCTGCTCTGCATACCTAGAACCAGAACTAAACAAGGAGAAGCAGCATTTAGTTCCTATGCTCCGCTTATCTGGAACAAACTTCCAGAAAACTGTAAAAGTGCTGAAAGCCTGAGTTCCTTTAAATCAAGATTAAAAACACATTTGTTTAGGATTGGACAACTGTCTTACTTAAACTGTTTTAAACATAATTAGTTCAACTTTGTAGTCCAACTGTTTTTAATATTTGCTTTTAGTTTCTACTCTCCCATGCTTTATTTTGTTTCTACATTTTATTCCAACTCGCTTTAATTCTGTTTTATTTTCTTATATTTTAATCATGTAAAGCACTTTGCATTGTCTTTTTACTGAAATGTGCTATAGAAATAAATTTACCTTGCCTTGGCTTTTGTGTCTGTTAGTCTCCTGTCCCACTCTGATCCAGATGGTGGCGGTAATGAACCATTACAGTTGGTCTGCCAACCGCCGTAAAACAACAAAAAAAGAAGATCTGCCTGCCAGCAGGTAATCCACTGCCCTGTGTCGGCAGAAATCCAACGTTCTTTCCCTGATGTGTCTCCTTATAATCAAACTAGGTTATGCCCTGATTCCCTCTTTGCCATGCCCCATGACGGATCTCTACTGTTTGTCTGATATCTGGACATCGACTTTCGTTCTGACCTGCCAAACCTTTGCCTGAACCTTCTGCTAAGTACCTCTGCCTCATTGCGAATGACCACTGTCTGTTTATTGACCACGTCTTTGGATTTCGGATGCCTCCAACTTAATGGCACTAAAGAGGAGCACTAAAAGGATCCTCAGCCTTTACACTTCCTCTACACCAGATCAGGCTGTTTCCCAGAGTCCCCAGCCTCTCACTCCCTCTGACGTCACCACACCTGCTGCTTCCGTGCCTGTTTCTTTGCTCTGCAGGTTAGTGAAGCAAATAATTTCAAGCTCACACTTCCTCTAGTTGATTGTGTTTACGTCCCCAACCTGTTCTTTTTCTCGGCAGAGCTACGAGTGGCGATTCAAATCCAGAACCTTGAACCTGTCTTCAAATAAACATATTTTCTGTGTTGTGGCTGAATTTCCAGGTCCTCAGTGTAAAACTTCACAGACTATGTCAGTAAACAATAGAAAACTTGTTTAAATTTCAACTGAATACTATTTTTGGCACCCTTGCCATACCTGACAGGGTGGTGCACTGGGCAAAGAGCCACATCACCCTCAGAAACTGCTACTAGTAGATACTGGTTTTTAAAAATCTGTTTAAGAAAGCAGGCATTTAACATTATCATTCTTTTTATGAGCATATCAAATGTAGAAAAACTTTTATGTTTTCTTACAGTATTGATGAAAATAGATTTGAGTCAAATATGCCTTAACCACTCTCGATACTCTGCTTTAACAATCAAAATGACACGGTGGGCATGTATCACAAGCTAGTATTGTAATTTCTGTCTGAGTTAATTTCCCTGGAGTTTCTGCATTTGTGCCACTGGCTTTCTTAATGGACATAAAGACTTTGCTGCTGCTTCCAAATGAAATACCGCTGACATTCTGCCCCGGGAAGCTACAAGACACTGCGGAAAGGAATTAAAGCCGTATGACCATATGCTCAATCAAGCTGTGGACCTATGCTGGGAAAGTGACAACGTGTGACTCTAATGAGGCACAAAGAAGCAAAAAAATGATCTGAAAACAATCAAACTGTGATGTTTTGCTCAGAAGTTTTAAGAAGCTGTCTCTGGAGAGTTGGTGTCTGTTTAACCAGACACTCATCTTTAGCAAACAAGAGGAATTTGGCCACATGAGGAGATAAATAGGTCTTGCAGTACTTTGCAAGAAACGTGAAAACTTGAACTTTTTCACACTTTGTCACACAAAGCATAGTTCATACTTGTGTGGAAGGAAAATGATATAGGGGTTTTCAAAGTGCTGCTACAAATGAAAGTCATTTGTATTCATGTGTTTCAACATTTTCAAATTCAATTGGCTAACCTGAGAAGGGACTTCAAATAAGAGTTCATCAGGGAGAATTTCACAACAGCATCCACAAAGCCACAGTGAGGAAAGTGTTTAAAGGCTTTCACACTGATTAAAAACAGGGCTGCATGTGAAATTACCCTTTGATCCCAATGTGAATGGAAGAAGATAAAAAAACATTACCTTATTCAAAAATAAAACCAGTTGAGCTGTAGAAAACAGATTTTGCTCACCCTGAGCTGCTTGACACAATGCCCTGAAATAATTTTAATTTGCTCATGGGGAGAGAAGTTTGTCAGCAGATTGGGGAACAGCATGGGAGCTTTATGAATGGGTAAAACAAGACGCTGATAATGGCTCCTTTAGGCAAACCAGTGGCCACAAAACATTTTAACGAAATCGTTTTAGGGGAATATTCAGTCAATACTAAAATTGCTTATTAAATTTAGATTTTGCAGTTGAGGTTTAACTGAAATACTGATTATTTGGTTGATATTTCTCCAACAATAAACAGCAAAGGAAAGCAGAACCATGGGATATGTATCTCCAGATACTGTAAATCCTGCCAATAAAGATACCACTGTACAGGGGATAGTTCTATATAGTGATACAAAATGTGTGAGCAGCCGCCGACTGCTCCAGTTGCAGAGTGTGTAAGAAATAAAAAGCTGAGACCGCCCAGATTTTCCATCCCGCAGGTGATCGGATCAGCAGGTATGGATGATGCTTTAAAAGAAATACAGGATCCAGTTATAATTTGTGTTAGTCCCTTTTTGCTATATCTAATTACATTTCATTTACAAAAGTTTAATAACTATAAATTCAGCTTACCACAGACTGCCACAATTTCTGCTTTAAGTGTTCATTTAACATTGTATTTTAACCATTAAGTGGCGATTCAACATTGAAACCAAAATACTGTTTAGAAATACTTCTTATATACTGGTTAAAAAAATCAACGTCTGTGAGAGCTGTAGGCCTGTAAAAACTCTGACCATTCCCTGCCATTCGGACCGAACGACAGGGAATGGTCAGAGTTTTGGTCCTGTTCCTGCCCCCCTCTGTCCCTCGAGTTGCAAGGGAATCGCCTTATCTATTGGTTGTCCCACATGGCAATCATTCTGACACACTCACGTAACGCCAATGTGCGTGTACCTTCCTTGTTAGTTTCCGCTTGCTGGCTGGAAATGCACAGTTCTGGTGTTTATGTATCTGGTTAGCTTAGCGCTTAGCTTCGAAGTTAGCCATTCATTGTAGCTCTGTTGCTCTCACCGTAGACTTTGAACATTGCTGAGAGTCGCAAGAAGCAAACCGGGTTTGTGTTTATGAGAAGAAGAGGAAGGCCTTAGTGGAAAGAAATAAGACCAGAGTGGATTTAGGTGATTTTTTTTCTCTACAGAGTTGGGCAGTTTTTTTCCTGAGGAGTAGAAGACGGTCTTTCGCATTTGCAGTTATTCCAAAAAGGGACTTTTCAAAAAGGACTTCCGCAAAAATTGTCAACTCTGCCTTTAATTAGCTATTGTTATTTAATTGAACTTTAATTTAATTAATTACCTTTAATTGTCCCCATCAAAGTGAGATGTAGGGGAATCGTCAGGGCCTCAACTATTCATCTGACCCGTGACATGGTGAAGCACAGGAACAGTGTGTGAGAAAGCTAAATAAAGATCTGGCTGAGAAGTCAGAGAAAAGCAGCTCCTGGCTGTAGCTGAGGAGGCTATAAAAGTTTGGGGCTGAGTAGCATCTAGGGCACGGAGGAATGCCTGCCATCACTCTGCTACCATGAGATGTACTGGGGTTAAAAGAGTGAAACGTCTATGACGGGTACCGTCCCCAGCCGATGAACCTTTTGTGCTCACAAAGGTGATCAAGGCAGCACACCTGCAAAGGCATCGGTGGAGGTGTGTCAGACAGCAATGCCCAGAAAATAGATTACCAACCTGAGCCTTGATAAAAAAAAAAAAAAAAAAAAAAATTATTTCTGCCTTTAGAAATGCCGTGTGAAGCATATGATTTGGTTGAAAAACCTAATTTTTAACATGGGCACTTTTCTATTTTTTATGTTCTTTCTTTCCTGGCTTGCATAAAAGTGAAAAGGTAAATGACTTTTTTGAATCGTATTCTAAAAAATCAGGCAAAATTTCCTCAGTATTCTTTTGAGCATTACTTTTAAGTACAACATATTTAGAAAACATGGAACTCATTCAAATTGTGTTTGGCATGAGTTTTTATGAGGTTTAAGGAAATATCTGAACATCATCTTGCAGTGACAAAACTATCAGAAAAATATTCTTGAATGTCTTTGACAGGACATGAATTTTTAATAAAGTCAATGACAGGACAGAATTGAATGAACTTGTTTCTTTAAAAAGAGTCAAATACAACTTAACTGTATTGTTGGAGGTTTATGTGAACATTGCATGACACAGCTTTTTTCTGTCTCCCACGTGTGCCCTGAATCCATTTTCAGGGTGCAGGTGTTATCCCTGGGACTCCCCCCTTCCCATCCCCCTTTGCATTTATTTCAGGAAATGGTTAAACTATTTCACTGAGATGTGGGACACTCCTTCCCAGGGCCTATAATTTATCAGTTCAGAGTTGTTGTTTTTCCTTCTACACAATCATATGTAACTTAATTTGAAGAAAACACGTTCACTGCTGTCATATCATTCTCGGTACAGTCCAAAATATTTCCTCTTCCTTCATTTTTTTTTTTTTTACTTTATGACTTATCAATAATCATTTACCCATCTGTCTTCTTTCCTACTTTCTTTTTTCTCCACCATCTGGAGCGGTTTTGGGTTGGCCAGGTTATTTGCCAACTGAGTCAGAAGTACCACACTCATTCTCCTCTTCTTCTTATCCTCTCTTCTTTTGCCTTATTAAAGCAGTAAACCCTGCATGCTTGGGAAAAGAAAGCATTTAAAATTGCCATCAGGACAATAAAAGTCCATTGTTTAAGGCGCAATGGGGAGTTCGGGTTGGGAGGTTGATATGCATGAGGAGAGCTACGTAATAATAAGGAGCCATGCTAGGTATGGATTATGTTTAGTGCCAGTGTTGAAGAAAAAGAGAAATTAACTCAAATATGGAATAATATAATTAATCATTAACGCACTGACAGCCCCTAAAGCCTTAAAGTAACTGTGATGCACTGAGCAATCAGCTAGAGAATGGAATAGTGCCATTTTCAATGATTAGCACTCCAACACAAACCAAGAAGTTTAAATGACTGTCACAATGACACAGATTTTATATAAAAAAAATAAACTGAATTCATTGAACCTTGCCTCTTGTTATATGCATCTTCTCACCGTGGGCAAAGACCCAAAAAACAGGAGATATTACTATGAACTGCGACAAGCTTCCCCACAAAGCAAACAGATGCTGCTATAATTAAGCAACACAGCTTCAAATCCCGCGGAACTTCAGCGTGCCGTTTATATTGTGTCCATGGCACTTCCAGCCAATCAGGACGTGCAAAAACACAGGGCCATTAAAGCACTGATGCATTGCAACAGCCAGCCGCTGAGCTGGGCCTGTGAAGAGTCTCTCTGCAGCTGCAGCTTCTGTCATTATAGCAACGTTCCACACCTCATCGCTCCACGGAGCACTTATTCCAACACAACAGGGGAAGAGCATCAGCATTGTATCAGCTGTGAGCACCAACTGGGAGAGAACAGAGAGTCAAGAGTCACAGGAGGAAAAAAATGGACTGATAGACCGCAACAAGGGGAGGCTGTCCTAGAGGACTGTGGGAAGCTTGTTATTCTGTGTTTGTGTGTTCACTTTGTTTTCCTTTTCATTTCTCCCCGCCTCGGACTCTTTCTGTCCAAGCTCTCTAGTCGTCCACTGCCTCCAGGGGATGGGATTATGGGAGTCTACGTTACGCAGCTACACTAAGCCTGCATGGGAGAAGGTCAAGGGGAGCCGAGACAAACAAGAAAGTCTGTCATTTCTCCATGTCTGACCCACTTTTACAATTTTTTGTTGTCTGCAGTTGTCCCTTGATTTCTTACAACCCTGGTTTCACCTCCCTCGGTGGTGTCTTACAGAAAATAGCTGAAGAACTTATGAAACATGGCTCCAAATTAGGTGGCAATCATTAACATAAATTATGGGGTACTTTCTGTAACTTTTAAGGTAAGTAAACTTTTGGAAAGAAAATATTCAAGTGATTTTATTTTAACCCTCAATCTTTCTCTACTTGCTCTGCTGTTTTTTTACAGATCACTTTTCTTTTCACCTTCTTTGCTTATCCTTTACTGCTGCAGCACAGTCATTATAATAAAATTCTGACATTTTATCTCACTGCAGCCTAATGATGAGTGTACGGTGTCAGATTTGTAGACTGTAGGCTGTAGAGTATGAAAGGCTATTTGACAGTCTTGTAGGCCTAGTTGTGATCCCTCAACCCAACCAAAATAAGAATCTAATTAGGTTCCTTAAGACAAAGTATAAATTAACAGTCTGACCATAACAATCAGAGTGTTGTTAAAGTCAAACATGTGTCTAATTCCTAATGGAGACTTCAATCATTTTGTGAGGGTATTGCATTACCAATATTTCCTCAAAAGTGAGAAATATCAATATATTTATTTCAATGTCTCTATCATGTCATCTGTATTCGTGTTACATTTCATGTAAAAAACATAGTAGTTCTATTTTATATGAAAAAAAAATCCTGATTCCACATATCAAATCAAGCTGGATCAACTCAACATTGAATCACCAAAAAAGCCAGCAGGTTCAAATTATATATACTATAAAATACACATTATTTATTTTTTCAGCATCTGTCAACCAGATGCTGAATTAAGCAGACATTGATCATTTGAATACTGAACATAAAATGCATACATATGTAGGTATTAGAACGCAAATTAGCAAGATTAGGCATAATTTAGCATACCTCCAACCATTAGATGGCAACAACAGCTCACGTTAATGGGCTTCAAGACCCAACCAGAAACCCAAACACAATACTCCCAAGGGATAAAACACCAACAAATGGGCCACCCAATGTTAAGCTTCTTTAAATGTATTTGTATAGGATAAAGATTTGCTTAAATCCTTCCCTGTGCTCCTTATATAGATATTTATTTACTTAAAGGTTTTCACGCTGGTACACCATTAGTGGTGCGCTAGGGACAAGAGTGAACACCCCTCCATATACACACATAGGGTGTATGTGTGTATGTGTGACAAGGAGAGGGAGACAAGACGAACAAACTAGCCGTCTTTTCCGGAAGGATGGAGAATTTGCTGGACTGCACTGCCCTGTTTCTAACATTACACCAAAAACAAACTTCACGGTTATATTTAATTAACTTAACTGTCCAGCAGACAGCCTGCAACTTCCGCGTCCATTTTGAATCCCTGCTCCTTCATAAATTGTCTCCACTCTGCCTGGTAAAAGCTATGCCGATAAAGATTCTTGTTTACTCCTGCTTATTACTTCTCTTACTTTTCTTGGTTACTTTCTCTTCCCTCTCACTGGGCAAAGGGTATGGATGGTCCTCCATTTCAACAGAAAACGGCAAATAGAATGATATACAGTCATCTTTGCTTGTTTTATACTCCTCCGCCACCAACAGCATGTCCTCATATGAAAGACAGATAGGTAAAATGTGCATGGCTGACAAATTTTGTCCCCTTTCGGCTACTGAAATCAGAAATAGCGACGCAACAGGGCGCCTCCTGGTGGGTGTGCCACCACCTAAGTATTTAAACACAACTAATTATAAGTTATGAGTATGATATCATTTTTGATGGGATGTTATTCTACTTTCCCATAATAGGTATTTATTAAAGCAGTAGTTGATTTTATCTATTTAGAAGCCAAATTAGTTACACATTGTCCCTTTAAGCCTAGTGTTGAAATATTTTTTTCATGGCTGCTTTTGCTCAAGATAGAAGATAGAACTTAAAGTATCTTTTTTTTTTTTTATCCGTTTACGCACTAACAAAGAAGAGCACACAGAATGCAGTTTTTAATTATGCATCTCAGAAAAATAGATGCTTTTTGGGTAGAGAGGGTTAATGGCTAAGCACTTGAGAGAAAGCCAGCTGACAGATGACTCAGAGAAAATGCAATGAATGTGATATTTGGAAACAGTGGCCTAGCGCAAATTTCAGCACTGCTTTAATGGTATTTCCCTTGAACAATGCTGTGCATAATTTCCGGCTGCAAGAACATATGCAGCATGCACACACAAAGGTCAGAGGCTGCTGTGTTATTGTTTTTTTTTTTTCTGGATAAACTGTGAAAACAGCGATGCATTCTTCTTTCAGTCCAGCAGTGCATGTTTGCCAACACTGTAGCTGGCAAGTTTGAGCAACTAAATTATGGTTCCAACACTATTTCAAAGCTAGAGCTATATTCCTTTACGTTTTAAAAAAAAGAAAGAAAAAAAAAGGATTAGCCTTTTGTGATTGATTGTGTTTAAAGTGATATTGCAAAGGACCAATTACTCTGCATTGGGTGCTTAAGTCCAGCTTATTGTACGGCGCCCGCTAGCCCAAGAAGATGAATATGTGTTTATTACATTGACAGTGCTCCTTCCAGCACTGTACAACTTTATATGTGGCCAAAATAAATTTGACATGGCTTTTTAAAACTAATGTTTCTGGATCCTTTCCTCAGACTCCCAAGAAAAGAAATAGGTAATAGAAAAGCAAACACTCAAGCCAATACTTTAAATGTTTGGGTAACAGCAGTGGTGGCAGTGCTATAAAAACATAACAGGCTTTTGTTTTTGTTTTTTTAATACAATGACTAGTTTGCAACCCCTAATCACTTTATCGATACAGGGTAACTGGTATAAAAGTCTCCAACAATTACCAGGCAATTGGTGGCGTACCCTATGGAAAACCCTGAAGTCTAGCACAGGTCAACACAGAGACATAACATGCACACAAACACCCAGGTCCAGCCAACTGACCCAACATAGATGTTTTTGAAATGTGGGACTACTCTAGCAGTCATTGGGCAAGAGGTGTGGTGCACCCCGGACAGGCTGTCAGTCCCTCACAGAGCCGCCAAAGCCACTTCACACACGAAATACAACTTTGAATCCAAGCTTTGATTCATCACAAATGAGCCAACTCGCTCCGAAGATTTCAGAATATTTTAAAGCAAAAACAATATTTACATTTAAAATCTAGATGTTTTCAGTCCTAATTAAATTTGACTACTTTAATCATTTCTGTTGCCTGCATCAATGCTTGAGTCACATTTCATGCACACTATAACTGCGAATAAATATGCTTGGAAGCATATGCAAATAAACTTGGCCCCTCGTTCTAATCTCTACTGAGTCTGTCTTGAAAAAGCTGCACACCACACATGACTGCCAAACCAAATGAGCACGTTAGAGAAATAACTTGCCCCCACAATTTATTTACTGCTTTTAATTCAATGAAGGACATAAAATTCCTTATGGCGGGTCCAAGGAAAACTGTGTGATATAGTGGATTTTAATTGCTGACTTAGGGGATGTTGGTGCCTGGAGGAGGATGACCTGAACTGGAAGTAGGGCCCCAAATTAAATTCTGCTTTGAGCCTCCCACAATCTTGAGCCAGCTCTGTGCGTTAGTCAAAGCTGCAGTGTAGTCAAGCCACAGAATTACAGCGGTCTTTGCTGCAGATCGAAAAGTGTTTTCTTCCCCTCTTGATCTTCCTCTAGTCCAGCCATTGCAGATTTGAAGTATGAGCTGTTGCTCTCTCCTGTTGAGGCTGTTGCAGCAGATGTTCCCATCAAGACTCTCCTTCGAGCTGTCATGGCCTGTCACAGCCTCAACTAATCGCTTTCCACAGGCTTTGCAGAATGGAGCTCTTGCACCTAATGTCATCACCGACAGGTCTGCGAGAAGCTCGCAGGGTTGAGAATCATGCAGTTTTAGTTGCTGATGAGTGAGCTTTGTCGACAGCGTGCAAGTTTAAACGCATGCCTGTGGCTGGTGGAGTCCAGGTGTGTTTTGCTGATGGCTCAACAGGTGTGCAAATGCCTCAAGTAGCACAGTGCGGGTCATGCATTAAAGCAAGCACTCGCTCCAGAACCGCTTCCACCTGCCAAAATGCATTTGCCCCACGAGGAGTTACTCATCTGTGCGTAACGAGCTAATGGCGCAGAGTGGCGCACAGTGGCGTACATAAAAGCCCCCTTTTGTGATGACACTCATTTCATCCGATGGCACTTTGTTGTGTTAAAAGAAAGGCAAAGGAAATGCATCCTGAGCCAGGAAATAGATTTTTTCTGTTTGTTTTGTTTAAGAGATTTTAGAAAACCACTGTTCTGTTTGTTTTTTAATGATTCTGTTGAGAGCTTCTCCGTTAGACCCTCAAGTGGATTCAATAAAGCAGCTGTCAACAGAAATGATTAATTATTATTCACTGCAGACAAGCAGAAAATTGGTAAATACATTTAGCCTTCTACGCCCTCAGACATGATCCATAATTTGTACAGTCACAAGCAAACAAACAAAATAAAAATAAAAATGAAGAGAGGCTTACATCTGCATTCCATGGAGTGAATCTGGGTAATGGATAACAAGCTAACACTGACACCTGAGGTGGAGGCTTTTGGCATGAAAATATTGAATCTTTCAATTGGACAATTTCAGATTTGTTTCGGTGAACATGGAAATGAATTGTGATGTGCAAAACACAAATAACCAACATGAAACAAATATTTTCTTTGTGGCAAATGAAGCCTTATAAAAGTATTACTACCTGCTGCACCTCTCTACATTTTAATATGCTACAGCCACAAACCTAGCTGTATTTTATAGAGCTTTTACCACAGACCAACATAAAACACTGCATAATTATGGAATGGAATGAAAATGATACATGCTTTTAAAATTTTCTTTCAAATAAAACTCCAAAACCCAAACTTGGAGATAAGCTAAGGAGTTCTGTCATCCAGGGGTAGCTAAAAGTAGAGTGGCTGCTTCTCCACATAGAAAGGGGTCAATTGAGGGAATTTAGAGTCGGTGCAATGCTGGACAGTGAGTCTCTGCCACAGTTTCATGTCTTTTACAGCATTTAACGTTTTTTTTTTTTTTTTTTTTTTTTACAGAGCTGACCTGCATTTAACCTCATCCATTTTTTTATAAACTCTTTTTTTCCTGCTGAAGAAAAGCCCCCACACATGATGATACTACCACCGCCATGTTTCACCATGTGGATGCTCTGCTTAGGGTGATGTACATGGTTAGTTTTCAACCAAAAATAGTGAATTGCTTTTAGGCCAACACGTTTAAACTTGCTCACATGTGACTAGAGCACCTTCTTGAAAGTATGTGCTGTGTCCCCTGTATATGGCTTTGGCCGAACACGCAATGGACTTCTTATAGCTTTCCTTTAACAGCAGTTTTCTTCTTGTTGCACTTCCATTAATGTCAGATATTCAAAGCACGCTATAGTTCAACCAATTCTTTAAATTCACCAATTTTTTTATGTAAACACTGTTAAACTATGTATCGTTTTCCTTTGACTTCAGAGGTATGGGATACCTCGTGTTGGCCTGTTACGTTAAATCACAATAAAAATGCCGTACAGGGTTAAGGGGTGTATGTAGTTTTTTGACGTGGTATAGTCTGAGGCAAACACTTTGAAATGACTGGTGGAACAGAAAATATTCCACACTCATTAAACACTAATTTCAAGGAGACAAATTAACATTTTATACTCATTTTGCAGGGAAAAAAATGAGAAGAAACACCCCGTGTTCACAGCAAAGCGGGTGAGTACGCTGCATTTATCATTCTTACAGATCTGCCACATTAAGTAATCTCATCAGAGTGTTGTGGAGGCCCTTGGAAAGTAATTCACAAAGATCTCCTATATTTCAAATTAATCACCATAAGTGGGAAATGATAAGCTGTAAAGTTTTTAAATAATTAGTCCAGGATGCCCAAGGAAATGTAGCTGTGGAGCTGATCTGACTGAAATTTTAAAAGGGGTTCATGGAAAAAAAGGTTAGAGAAGAAAAGTTTGTTTGTACCATCTGACTGTCCTCAAATGCGGCTGATGTGACATCAGTGTCTTCCCTGGCTCTGCAAACAGTTTCACCCATTATGGACATAAATATTATATTAAATTTAGGCTTTTATTCAAATCATTTGCTTTCAGGGATAGACTTACATCACAACAACAACAAAATTCTAATTCAAGAACTACGTGCATGTTTGGATTTATTTTGGGCTTTCTCTAAACTACTTACGGTCAGAATTAGTCATACAAACAATACTATTTAGATAAATGCCCTTTACTATGTTGCATTCACACCAAACACTTTTTGTAGCCATCAATACCATTCTGTAATGGGTGTTTGACCACTGATTTGGTCACAATTGGAGAAGCTCAGTCGAGCAGACTGATTTTGGTGTTCTTCTTCTCAAACCCCACGTTGGATGTGGGAGATGGACGTTCATATTGAGTTAGGTTCTGCTGGAGGTTTCTTCTGTTAAAGGGCAGTTTTCCTGTTATTGCTACATGCTTAGTAAAATGGATTTCTGCAAAGTTAAAGATTCAAGCAACTTTCCACTTTCCACATCAAAACTTTTTTTTGGAATGGATATGGGGGGCTGACATCAGGTTACTGGAATGCCGATGACCTCAAACCTCGTGAAAATGGATGGATGGCTTAAAGCCAAGTCAGTGCCAGGAAACTATCCTGTTTAAACGAGCTCGTCTATTACTGATCAGAAGAGTGGTCCAGCCAGAACGATCCCAGATGCCCCTTGATAGCTGCAAAAAGCTTGTGGTAAGTGGGCAACATGCTGAGGGATATTAACCTAAATAATAACCAAATCAATAAAGTTGTATCCTACATAATGATTCAAACCCTGGTGTAAAAATATGGCTCAAAAACATCATTAATAGGTCATAATTAAGTTAAAAACATGCATGAGCATAGTGAATGTGTGTAAACTTAATTGTACCTTAGACTTAATTCTCAGAGGAAGCCGACTGGCTAACCCAATTGGTATCATTACTAATCACACAGTAGATGGCATTCGAACCATCGATTCAGGTATTAAAGCATAAGGCACATGCAAAACAACATGAGCACGTCCCTATCAAATGCATAGTACAAAGGCTGTTTTAGCTGCAAATGTCAACAAAAATCCAACAATTATATTCTAAATAAGAGAATCATCTGGAGAAGAATCAAGCTGTGAGGGTTTACAGCCATTTAGCAGCATCAGCATGTCTGTGGTGAAGTTAGAAAGATCTAGATCACAGCTGATGAAGCAATTCATCTCACAGATGATCAATAAGGTTAAGGGCAGAGCCGTGTACAGGTTAGTCAGGTTTTTACAATCCGAGCTGAAGAAATGGGCTGCTTTGCACGACACTGAATTGAAATGTTGATTCAGGCAAAAGCCTCTTAACAATTTTATGTAAATTTTAATAGTCCATAGTTGAGTAAAGCCTATTTAAAAAAAAAAAAAACAGACACAAGGCTACACAAATGTGAGATGAGACAGCCGAAGTTGACAGTTAACGCAAAATTGGTGGCGGTGGGCAGACAGACAGAGATATGAATAAGAAGCGAGACGGGAGGCGTGACGGCGCAGTCAGGCATGTAAAGGCAACCAGTGCCGCCACTGTGCACCCTGCCCCTGCAGCGCAGCAAAATGAAGAACCGGGAGCGGGGAAGGAGGGAACCAAGACGGGGGAGAAAAGACGACTGTGATTGACTGGAGTGAAATGACAACACATGAAAGGAGACGGCGAGGAGAAAAGAGGAGGAGGGGGACGAAATCGGAGGACGGGCTGGGGTAGAAAAGCGCGAGTCAGATAAACAAAAGTCTGTCAGAAGGTGCATTTAATCCACTCGGTGACTGCAACATGAAACAAACTCATTGCATGCTTCTTTGAGTGCTTGTGCGCCTTCACGTAACTACTCGGCGGCCCTTGTGTGTCCTGCATGCTTGATTGGTGTGGTTGTCTCTTCTTAAAGTAAAGACCCTCACCTGCGAATGAGCTGCTCCTAACGAGCAGAGCGTCTGCTGACAAAGTCGAGAAGTCACTACTTGTGTCAGTAAGCAAGAAGAGGCAGCAGCAGCCCAGAGATATGCTGCCAGGTATTGCATTAACAAGCTGTGTTTGCTTCTCCTGTTAGCAGCTCTCACCGCTACTTGATTTACCTTGTTAGAGCTACTTCTGGGAGTTATGAGAGCCAAGAGTCACCCCGTCATTGTGCTTCATGTAGGCCGTGAATGCAGAGCTCACTTATCCTGGATCCAGCCCTGCAAATTATTCTCATGTGCATCCTTGGCGTCTGCCTACTCTGTGAACACGTTACTCTTTACTAGCAAAATCAATAAATGAATAAAAAAATATGATAAATAAATAAGTATTATAATAAATAAATAAAATTATCCATCCGTTCCTTGTCTATTGCCAGAGGTCAATCAATGGGTGAGAGGTGTGGTACACCATGAACAGCTCACCAGTCTATCACGGGCAACCTTGAACACACACACTCACACCTAAGTGCACTTTAGAGTTAAAGAAAATAATGAAAAATAAATAAAAAATGACTATAAACACATTAATTAATTAGTAAGAAATAATATAAATAGAAATATATATAAAATAGACACACATAAAAACGACAACAAATTAAACATTCATGTTACTGCGTAATTTTGTTTTGAAAACCTTTCATAAACTACAGCATTTTCTAGGTTCTGGTCACATAACATACTAGAAATATGCCAACAAATGATGCTCACTTTACTTGATCTAAATCAAGTGAAACTCAATCGCCTGGAGGATTGGGCAATGCTCAAAATGGATCTACTGTCCCCTCTCTGTAGCTGGTAATCTTACACCCTGGATGCAAAACATTT
This sequence comes from Fundulus heteroclitus, assembly GCF_011125445.2. Taxonomy (NCBI): domain Eukaryota; kingdom Metazoa; phylum Chordata; class Actinopteri; order Cyprinodontiformes; family Fundulidae; genus Fundulus; species Fundulus heteroclitus. The sequence continues at coordinate 13,571,537 of NC_046371.1, read as the reverse complement.
CAGTTTCCACTACAGCCTTTTTCTTTTCTCTTTTTTTTTTTTTTTTTTTTTTTTATTAGAAGGCGTGATAACATCTTCTTACTGAGGCTGTAGTTTAACAGGCATTTTCTAACCACAACTAAAACAGCCTCAGTGCACTTTTATTATTGATTTTGAAAATGTAAAAAAAAAAAAAAAAAACTTCAACAAGATTTAATCTCACTCTTCCAACAGGTTCTCACTCATTTGGTATATTGATAACAGCAGTTTAGCAAGCCCTCTAACACTATCTGACTGTGAAACTAACGGAGCGACACCTTCTCATTCTGGAGTACACACTAAAATCAGGAGAGAAATGTTTGCTCTGACTCTTTCCCCTAAGGAGGCAATTGGACCCAGAACAGTACCAGCAAAATCAGCCTCTTTAATATTATTGAGACAATGATATCCTTGGTATAAAGTCGGGTGAATAATTATCTTTATATGATTCCACTAAAATGGGGAAGTGAAGTTGACCAGAGTGTGATCAACATTTGTAAAGATATTCAAAATACCACCTCTAAGATAAGCTGATAATTGGAAACAATACAATTGGTGTTTTAAACTTTTGTTTTTAAAAAACTTAGTAAGTTATTGTCGTCATGCTTTGGCAAAAATAACAGTACTTTTATGATGGAAATTATTTAAAGGAGCACAGATGGAAACCCAGTGAACTTTGTAGAAGCATTGTCCCTGAAAGAACATTAAGGGAACACATTTTACCTCTAGTAGAGCGACAAATACCAAAAAGACTCTAAAATGTAACTACAACGTTCTACAACGTATTGACTTATGGTAACTGATCATACTTGCAGAATTTTGTTTAAAACAAAAATGTCAACGCTTGCACTATTTTCTTTTCTCTGTAATTATGTACTACTATGTGTTGTGTTATCACATAGAATACCAAAAAAATAAATACATGGAGTTAGTTTGGTGATTGAATGTGTTTAACATGTCTGAATATTTCTGCAAGTCATTGCAAAATGTTTGTATGTATGGTTTTCAATGTAAGGTTGTTTTTAAGTCATTTAAATAGGGAGGATAATAAGGATGTTTTCAGCATTCATCCATTTGCTCATTTTACAACATGATCAAATTCTTTTTGATGTGGTTTTCAGTACACCAGCATTATTATTTTTTTGTTTTTTCGCGGCCTTTTAAGCTTGCTCACTGCTAAAAGCTCTTTGGATTAAAGAGAAACCGTTGTCTTTGTTCTTAATAAAGGAGCAAAGAACTCAGGCACAGGTTTTAGATAAATCACACACTGCTATATTAAAGAATATGGATAATTTTGTGGCTTCATAAAATCTTACAACAGCCACTATAAAACCCATGATGAGCTCTTTCCTACACCCTCCCCCTCAGGACTCCTAAATAGCTGTTAGAGAGCCGCGCAGATGGAGAAATGGAAGGATAGCAACAGAAAAGCCAGAAGGAAGTGCAGAAAGTTGAAAGGAAGCGCTGGGTGGATGAAAGCAAGAGGAGGTGGAGAAGCAAATTGCACCTTGATGAGAAATGGCAGAGCCCCTGACAGATCGTTGCTCTGACAGCTTCCACAGCACTAAGGGGAAATAATTAAAATCTGGTTAAATCTTCTGAAATATAAACTCTTGCAGGAGATGCAGATGGGTGCTGCAACATGCTGCAATAGGTCTGAGCACACTGAGATTAAAACACAAATTAGCTTGTCAGCTAAGTGTTTGTTGCTTCCACTGAATGATAACAACGCCTTGACTTAACCCCAATTATGAGAGGTGATCTCTAATTGGTTTTGTTCCACACGGCTCAGACAAAAACTTCAGACTCCAGCCGAGCGTGAAAATATTTTCTGCATGCCTGCAGCCTAGAAGATGCAACCCGAGGTCACAGAGCAATAAAGGTGTGAGGCATTTATATGCCCAAGAACCTAGAAAACTCTTGATTAAAAAGGTTTTGCGACATGTCAAAGATAATTAGACAAAATGTTAAGAGTTTTAGCACTTTTGATACAAAGAAGCTGATGGAACAACAAGATCTTTTGAGGAGACTTTTTTTTTTTTATCAAGTTGCCAGACAAATCAGGTGTGCCTCCAAGTGGTCATTTGTGAGGCTGGTTCAAATCTGCATGGCGCCTTAAGCCTGATTTGAAATTGTGCCATACTTCCAGTTGAGAATGTGTTTTGTTACAGAGAATTGTGTTCATCTCTTGGTTGAACAGTGGCTCAGTTGGCACTGTTACATTCCAGTCAGAAAGTCCTGATACCCTGCTTTGGGTCTTTCTGAGTGGAGTTTTCATGGTTTTCTATTACATCCACGGCTTCTCTTTTCATTATCAGGCTTCCTCCCACATACCCAACAAATCCATGTTAGGTTAACTTGTCACTCCAAATGTTACCAAGCCATGAGTGTGTGTGTGCATGGCCAGCAGTATTCCAGCTATTCTGTATGGAGTAAGTGGATATTGAAAATGAATGGATTTTCATTTCTTTGTCTGTTTTGGTTTGAAAGTGATGTTAGTATACACGGTCGATGGAATTTGTGAAATTAATAATTTCCGGTCACTGTGCATGAAATGGGACTCCAGTACAAACACAAAGATTTGAAATTAAGTAGATGCATTAAATTATGACTCTTAACATAAGTATCAAACTGTGAATATTCTTTGACTAATTTATGTTATTATAAGCCTTAAATACATCCTAATAAAATTATATATATATATATATATATATATATATATATATATATATATATATATATATATATATATATATATATATATATATATATATATGTGTGTGTGTGTGTGTGTGTGTGTGTGTGTGTGTGTGTTTAAATTCCAAATGATTTAAACTACACAGTGAATTTCACCTAAAATTTTGACATTTCTATTCTGTGTGACAGGTTAATAGCCCTTGGGGTCCACCTGGTGGCCTGGAGGCTTTTAAGCAGCAATTTAGTTGAGACTTGGGCCAGGAGTGGTGATGTGCCTAACTGGTAGCACCACCCCTGCCCGCCCCCACAACCAAAGTCCTCCCAGGGCCCCGTCCAACCTTGCGTCATCACTGCCCCCACGTCCCGCAGAAAAACAAGAGCAAATATTGTCCCACTTACGGTAGAAGACGTATTCGGTGTAGCTGGACCAGATCTTGTCCTCGGTGTGCTGGTTGACAAACGAGGCTGTGACCGAGGAGTTGCAGGCCACCATCTGGAAGCCGCACTCCGACAGCATGTCAAACGCTCTCTCCAGGTGTTTGAACTTGAGATAAAACCGGGACGTATAGCGCTCCGGGGTCCTGTCCGGATCCCGGCTCTCGTTCAGCGTCTCCCCGAACACCTCTTTAGCCAGAGCCACGCGGCCGCAGATCAGTATCCGAGGGACTCTCCGGAACTTTGCGTCGCTCTGGCTCTCTCGGCCCATGGTGCACGACCCTCGGTACCCGACCGTGATGAAACCGCTCTTCCTGTCCGCGGGGACCAGAGAGGGCGGCGGGCACTGCCGGTGATCGCTGCCCTGGGAGCCGTCTTCGTGGTCGCTGTGGAAGAAGTCATCCGGGCTGTGCTTGATGTCCTCCGGGGTCAGAAGCTTCACCAGGTCGGGCAGCTGGAAGTACTCTGCCTCCTTCCGGAGCCTCCCTTTCTCGGGGAAGTGGTCCGGGAGGACGACTTGCTTGTCCCGTAGGTAGTCCAGCACATATCGGAACAAAAACCCGTCCCTGTCGATGAAGAACCGACCCTTAGGGTCTCTCGCCAAATCGTTGGAAGCCTCCTTTTTGGAGGAGAACAGCTTACCGAGCAACGAATTCGGGGTGCCCACCAAAGTTGAGTGCCGGGTGTAATAAACCTGACCCCCTACGTTCAACTCAACCACATCTGGGAAACTGTTCTGAACTGAAGCTTGCAGATCTTTGGGATTAGTCCTGCAGTTTCCACTCAGCGCCATTCTGTTTTCTCCCCGCAGGAGTTCTCAAAAAGAACGAATGAAAAAAAAAAAAAAAAAATAGAAATGGTGTCAAAAGGTACGTCCTCCTTTATTTGGTGACAGAGTCTCCAACTTCATCTCACAACAATCTCCTTTTTCGTTTTCCCTCCATCGACATTAATTCCCACAAGTGTAGGGTTTATTCATCCGCTGCCGAGCGTACAGCGCGCACGGTGGGTGACTTTGGTGGAGAAAAGAAAAGAATCAGTGCTGCGTGAGAGTGGAGAACTGAATTAGAGGCTCACATTAGTGGCTGTAGGACTCTTTACCGCCTCTGGGGAAAATAGCAATTATATGTAGGCTGAAAGAAGCCTTAATGCATTGAGTGGGGAAAATAAAAAAAAAACTTGCCTTGGGTGCGTATATTTTTTGTTCCTGGTAGTACTTCCCAACAATGGAAAAAGATTCTCACACACAAACACGAAGAAAGTATCAACTTATATTTAGGATATAGTCCAACGAGGGGAGGAAAGAAAACGCCTTGGAGTGATGAGAAACTTAGCAGCTGATTCTGACTGTGTTCTGTCTTTACAGTCATAAAAAAATATCTATATTTTTTGCTCTTCTTAAATAAAATTATAGTGAAAATCCATGTGGGATTTTTTTTTTCTTTCAGAGCAGAAAGTCCTCGCCGTCGCTGCTGTCTTTCCGGAGAGCTGTCCGTGGTGCTGCTCTCCTCCTCCTCCTCCTCCTCTTCAGCGCGCACCGCCTCTCTTTCCCGACAGAGTTGGGTGGTGTCTTCTTTTCTCTCCTCTGCTGCTGCCTCCCCCTCCTCCTCTAGTTCACACTCACACAAACACACATTCACATGCTGTGAAGATAGTTTTTTCCCGCTATATTTATCACACTTATATTCCTATATGTATAATGCATGAAGGTCCTGCCGTCGCCATGAAATGTGCAAATTTGCCTATGTGTCAAAGGTAAAGTTTTTTGGGGATTTCGCAGCTAGCGTTGCATCCATCTTTGTGCATTTATTACTACATAAATATAACCTGCATCTCGTCTCAATTTGCTTTAAGCTTCTGTCAATAAATCACATATGGGTTTTCAATTGAAATATTACCAGATCTACATTTTCCAGCAATGTATTTGGGTGTTTTATTTTAAAGGCGATAACATATATACAGCTCAGATGAACGATTCTTGGTGTAACAGAGTAGGAACAACGTGTGTGAGGGGGTTCTAGCCTCAGTTCAAAAAATGTCCCACAGCGCCCTCTTCTGTTTTCTGCTTTCCTGACCACAGTGCTACAGCTGTTTCTTTGGACAGAAAGTGTGCCTGATGCGTGCATCTGTTGTGCATCTGTTGTTATGCACTGAATATTCACTTGCTACTTCACTTTTTACATTAAATCATGCTCTTGCACATAACCTGTTCCTAATGACTCTCACATGGCGTTTAATTGAGTTAGAAAGAAAAAGCATTTAAATATTCTGCCAAAATCGACAGGGTTTGAAAGAACAAATCTCACCAAGTGAATTAAAACTTTCAAATGCCTGGTTGTCAATACTTTAATTGATAATTTTACTGCACAGCGGAGCAGTGGGTTGCACTGTTGCCTTGCAGCAAGAAGGTTCTGGGTTTGAGTCCACCCTGGATCTTTCTGCATTGAGTTTGCATGTTCTCCCTGTGCATGCGTGGGTTCTCTCCGGGTTCTCCGGCTTCCTCCCACAGTTCAACAACATGACTGTTAGGTTAATTGGTCTCTCTAAATTCTCCTTAGGTGTGAGAGTGTGCGTGAATGTTTTTTTTTTTTTTGTTCTGTCTGTCTGTGTGTTGCCCTGTGATAGACTGGCTGTGTGTACCCTGCCTCCTGCCCATTGACAGCTGGAGATAGGCACCAGCACCCCTCACGACCCCAACAGGGATAAGTGTGTAGGAAAACGGTAGTTTCAAACAGATTCAACTCATATTCTATTGTATAAACAAAAAATATTCAACCCCACGTCAAGACTAATTATCAAAAGGCTCTGAAGTAAAAACAATGCAACCAACACTATCCATCGCAGCTGCATATATTGTTTGTTTATTGTGGAAGTTTAAAATACCCATCAGACACTATGCATAGCTAAATCTGGACTTAAATGCTGCCGCAATCAATAAAAAATACAAAAAATGCTTTGATTCAAAACTGTCATCAATTTATGTACACATGCATTACAGTCTTCTGCCCTCATTTAGCTTTTTTAGTCTGGGAAAGGTATTACCAACCCTTAAATGTTTTGAAATTTTTTAAGGTTACCACCACAAACTTAAAGTTTTTTTATTGGGATTTTGTGATAGACTATTTCACAGTAGAGCGTAACTTTGAATCGGAAGGAAAATTATAAATGTTTTTTAAAATGGCTTTTAAAAAGGCTGACTCCAAGTTCAGATCTATTATTATTATTATTATTATTATTATTATTATTATTATTATTATTATTATTATTATTATTATTATTATTATTATTATTGTTATTGTTGTTGTTGTTGTTGTTGTTTAGGTCGTGCCATGTGGGGTTTTAAAGTGATTTTAAAGAATCTGAATGTTTCCTCTAATCTTTTTTTTATTTATTTATTCTTTTTATTATTGCGGAATCAGTTTCATTTATTTATTGATTATTAATTATTATTATTTTATATTTAGTTCAGTCAATTCAGTCAATGTAACTATATCCCAATAAACATAAGATGTCAGACTATATCCATCAAGACAGAATGGTAAATGAGTTCCCTTTCAAGTGCATTTTCAGCATGGATGCCATCTAATACATGGAAGGATTCATGCTCATTATTCTTTACAAAATGAATAATTTACTATTCCTCTGCCCAGATAAATTGATAGGACAGAAAAAGAAAGAAGGCAGTACAATAAGTGATCAATATTAAAATTAAAATCACATGCAGAGAAAGAGACAGAGGCAGGAGAGGTGTGCCAAGCTAGGACACGAGGAGTCACTGAGAAGTAGGCCATGTTGGCAACTTTTTCATAATTACATGTGCCCAATACAACACAATACTCCCTGCTGTGGTGCTATTTAAAGATCAGAAGATTGACCACCTGTTAGGAGTTAAACCTGTTTTATCCCACCTCTGTCTCTTCCAGAAGGCTGATAATACCCATAAAGTCACCCAAAACATTATTGCTCAAAGTATTACCTGCTCAAAGATTCACACAAACATAGTGTGAAAAACAGCTCCTAGCAAAAGTATTCCTATCCCTTGAACTTCTTCACATTTTGTCAGTTGAAAACCACATTTTTATGATCAGCCAACACAAAGTAGCTTATATTTGTGAAATAGAAGGAAAGGAAACATGGTTTTATCTTTTTATCAATATTGCATTGTATATTTGTATTCATCCTCCCTGGCTGAGTACAGTAATTAATTCTCAGTCATCATCACCTTGTACAACCACTTTTATTACGGCTACAAGTATATTGAGTTATGTCTCTACCAATTTTTGACATCTAAGGACAGACATTTTTACTCATTCTTCTTTGCGAAACAGCACAAACTCAGTCAGTTGGGCAGGCAGCATGTTTGAACATCAATTTGCAAGTCTTGTAACAGATTTTCAATTGCATTTAGGTTTTAACTTTGACTTGGCTTATATTAGCTGCCAAAAATTATCTTAGAGGTATTGTAGTGTAATGTAATCTATAAGTGTATAAAATGTTTAGTTCCCAAGCACAGCAGTGACATTCATATTATATAATTTTCCATGAGGGCCCACACCGTATGAGAGAGACATTTAATTTTTCACATGAAAAATGAAATCGACTTATTACTCTCACGAGTTAAATCATGAGTCCTTCTCTTCCTTGTCACAGATCTGCTCTCGAGCTCAGTCATTTTCTTCCTGTGCATTGCACAAAAAAATGTATTAAGGGGAATTTTCAGGCCAGTCACAGATGGTTGAAATAAACAGCATACTTCTCCCACTTCCATCTCTCATTACTGCCGCGCACTGAACGATGCCAGGCGATGAGAAATCTGCAAGTACACCAAGTGGACATTCAATGCATAAATCCCCTCCACTCGAAGAGGGGGGAGTATTTACTAAAATGACTCTCTGTGCTCTCAGATAGGAAAGATAATTTATTTATTCATGTATTTTTCCAGTTTCAGTTAATTGTTATTTGCATAGCCCTCATCTTGCAATGCAAATTACTGTTAGCTTTAAACAGTCCATGAGTTAAATACTTGATGATTTCTACATCTATAAGGCTCTTATTGACCCTCTCCTGAAAGTATGAGCATGCTCTTATTCAGAAAGACCTAAAAGTGCTTAAACAAACTAAAACATCTGTTCTTTTTGGGCTGAGAGGTACCGATACAACCATTAGAAAGACATTATGTAAATGTGTTAGCTTGTGCAATTTGGCAACATAATAAAAGCCTCTATTAAAAGAAGTAAGAGCACTATTTGTCTGTGGAAAAAGACAAATTATTATAGATTATTCTTTAGTTATATAAGTTTTTACAAGAATTAAATCTGAAGGGGGGCACCTGAAGAGGGTGTAATGTTTTGAGTACAGGGGAAAAGTCAAGATGAAAAGTGCCTAGACTACCAAAAATATTTTGAACGTTGAAACCAAGTCAAGGATATATAACAGGGTTATCACTCTGTTTTCATTTAATTGTACAATATAAATGACACATTACTGGTGGAAAAACGTTTTGGAAAAGTATAAAGATATCCAATCCTCTAAAAATAAATTATTAATTCCAAAGGGAAATTAAAAATAGTTCTAACTCGTAATATGCAGGCTTCTTCAGAGCTCTTATAGATGCTAATGGTTGTGGGTATGAAGAATCTTCTGTAGTGGTTTGTCTTACTGTAGCTGTGAGGAAGCTTCTGACTGAAGATACTGTTGGTATATGACTGGTGAAGAAGATGCTCAGGGTTGTCCATAATGTTTTTTTTTATTTTACTAAGAACCCTTATTTGCACAATCATCTCCAGAGGTTCTTGAGGGGCCCCAAAAGCAGAGCCAGCCTTCTTTATTAGCTTGTTGAGCTTTTTAGGTCTCTGGAACCTCTGGTGCTGCAAACGTGGAAGGACTTAAGCCTGGTTTATGCTTGACGCACCCGCAAGGTTCTTTTAAATCTTTTAAATCAAGATTTAAATCATTTGTTTAGGATTGCCTTCGACTGTTCTAGTTAAACTGTTTAACTGAAACATCAATAGTTTAACTTTGTATTCCAACTGTTTTAAATATTTGCTTTTAGTTTCTATTTTGTTTCTATATTCTAGTCCAACTTGCTTTTATTCTGTTTTATTTTCCTATGTTTTAATCATGTAAAGCACTTTGAATTGTCTTTGTACTGAAATGTGCGGTACAAATAAATTTGCCTTGCCTTGCAGTTTTTTAAAAAAAATATGGAAAGTAAATGTGAAAAAATAACACTGAATTTCCATTTATTATATAATAATTGGTAAATTGGTAGAATTATTGGGGATGCCCCTAAGTTTGACACTAACAAACTATTGTTTTTTATTACATTTGTTTGCAACTCAGCAAATACAATAAAATTGAATAGATGATTATGCTGAATTGCTCAGTGAGAGATCATGCTTTCCTTTGTTAGATTCTACAGTATATGTGTGAACACTGTGAAAAATATGACTGTCCATCCATCCATCCATCCATCCATCCATCCATCCATCCATCCATCCATCCATCCATCCATCCATTCTCTTCCGCTTATCCGGGGTCGGGTCGCGGGGGGTAGCAGCTTCAGTAGGGAGGCCCAGACGTCCCTCTCCCCGGCCACTTGGGCCAGCTCCTCAGGAGGAACCCCAAGGCGTTCCCAGGCCAGCCAAGAGACATAGTCCCTTCAGTGTGTCCTGGGTCTCCCTCTGGGTCTCCTCCTGGTGGGATGTGCCCGGGAGGAGACCCAGATCTGATCCTGACCAGATGCACAAGTCACCTCATCTGGCTCCTCTCGACGTGGAGGAGCAGCGGTTCTACTCTGAATCCTCCCTGGATGACTGAGCTCCTCACCCTATCTCTAAGGGAGAGCCCAGACACACTACAGAGAAAACTAATTTCGACCGCTTGTATCCTGGATCTCGTTCTTTCGGTCACGACCCAAAGCTCATGACCATAGATGAGGGTAGGAACGTAGATCGACCGGTAAATCGAGAGCTTCGCCTTTTGGCTCAGCTCTCTCTTCACCACAACGGACCGGTACAGCGCCCGCTTCACAGCAGATGCAACACCGATCCGCTGTGGGAAAAATATGACTGGAATACTAAAAATGCCAAATAGGTTGAAAAAATGGCAGCTGGATAAATATCCAGATGGGTGACACAGAGGTGCCTCTGAGGAAGAAGTCTTCACTCCATTCTGCACCATGCAACCATGATCATATAGAGAAAAAACTCTGAAATTCCTTTTTTTAAGGGAATATATACGGAAGATCATCACTTCTGCGTCAGAGCTTATATCAGCCCATCCATATTTGTACTTACATGATAGTATATTTATTTGAAATACCTTAATGTGGTGGAAGATGAATAGCATTTTGTCTTTAACTGTCCCCTGTATACTGATTTGAGATTTCCCTTATTTGAATGTATAAATAGAAGTAATGCAGATGTGTGTTGGCTATCTGAGGACAAAATTCTTAATTGAATGCATGACAGGTATGTTTTTGCCTTTGCTACTTTTACTTGTAAAGCTTGGGATAGAAGACAACAAGTGCTGTGGTCTTGTTAAGTATAAACATTTACAGATGTATTAACATTTTTATAGCACCTGTGACTTGTATGTGGCAATTTTGTTTTGTATTATTTTTGTGTGTAGTGTCTTATACACCCATGAAGGCTGGGCACCTATGGTGCATGACACTAAAAGAAAATGAACCAATCATATATATTTATTAATTTGCCAAAGAAAACAGCAGATTCTCAGTCCTGTTGGGACCACAGTGCAGCAGTGAAGGGAGGTAACTGTTGTTTGAGTTGAGCATGCTTTTCAGGTTTTTGGTAGAGGAATGCAAACATACCCAATCATCACAGCTGGTATGCTCTATGCAGCATTGATCTTCAAACGTAAACTCCATGAAGTCGCCAGGGGAATCAGCAACAAACCCTGGTGCCCCAGATTTCTTTCTTCTTCTTTTTTTGTTTTTGCATCAAATAACCTATTTTTAGCTGTTCACATCTAAGAGAAATGATCAAACAGTTCTAACTGCACGCCATAATTAACAAATATCTACTTGAAGACTTTATATTTTAAAGGAAAAACATGTTCTTGCAGAGAGTAAAGCCTTTATTGGTTCAAACACACCTATTCATCCCTACTACTCTGCTCCAGAAACCTCCCATTATCCAGTTTGTGCAAAAGCCAGTACAGGTTTTTTTTTTTTTTTCCTCTGCAAGGACTGGGCCACTGTTCTCCCAGGAGAGAAGTTTATTTAACTACAGGTCCACTGAACATTACTGCGGCTTTGGCAGCTGGAGCAGAGCAGCTTGACCGGAGCCACGATAAGTGGAAAGCTGCAAGAAGGCACTTGGAGCAGGAAAGCTGAACATCTCAGCTTGCTTTTTGGCCACAGCAGAGTGTTAGCACACTCTCCGATCCAACCTGTAGGTGAGTGTGGGTCTCAACAGCGATTTCAAATCTACTCTGAACCCAACAAGTTCAGCTGTAACTCTCTTGTTTATAAATGAACTTTGTTTTTTTATATATATATATATATACATGTACAGAGCAATGCATTTTAAATAACCCACTGGGCTTTATAACATTTAATCAAATCAGCAAGCAAAATATGGTCCAATATCCAATAAAAGGAAATCTGTTTTATCTGACCTAATTAGAGACCAACATGTACTAGCTCATAGTTATTAAGTGAAAGCAACATGACCAAGGATTTATAATCATTTTTATTTTTATTTTTTTTATTTTGTTTTTTTATAACCATTTTCATAAAGAAATCTGAAATGTCAGGCATGCATGTAGCCCTATGATTTAATTCCTCAAAGGACCATAGTTTGTGGCTATTATTACACAAATAGGTCAAACAATCAGACTGGATTAAGACTGTTAACAGGATTTTTAATGTTTTGATAAAATGTCTCAACTAAAGTTGGGTCTAAGCAGTTCCAGCTTACAAACATTATTGGATCTAAACCATTTTAGCTTTCCTCTGACTGTATGTTTACCTGCCGAAAAGTAATTCTCCATCCCAGTCCCAGATCTTTTGTATTCTCTGGAAGCCACAATTTCCCTGTCTTAAGCTCCAGACGTCTTCAATTCAAGTTTGATCAACTTCTCTGTCCACACTGGACATTTATTTTACATCTCTTTTTATATATTTCCAGGTGTATAAAGTGTGAGTGTAAACATTGTGATGGGGGACGCCGACAGCAACAGCTTATTGGCATAAAATTGACAAAGCCCTAAAAACAGCTAATTCTGAAACAAGCTCAAAAGGGCAAAACTGGGGAGGCAAAATTTCATTGTTAGATAATGATTGGGTGCTAGAAATTTGTATTGCCTGTACACATTTCCTAAGTGTTTAAAAGAAAGTATAATTGCTCACCTTTAATGAATTGTGCTATTAAACTAAGTGAACTTTTGTAAAGTATTCTAATTTTTGGAATGTTTAATTTTAAATTTGTGGTTTTAACATAACAAAATGTGAGAAAAAAAGAAAAAAAAGAATTGATATTTATAAAATGGTCTATAATTTGTCAGAAGTGAAGAGCTTAGCCTCTAATCATTTTTACTGTATAATTCTAATTTCCAACGCAGGAGATAGGCACCAGCAACTCCCGCGACCCCATGAGGGAATAAGTGGGTCAGAAAATGGATGGATGGATGTATTCTAATTTCCTATACAAATATTTTTTTCAGAAATTGTTGTAGGTTATTTTGTAATCTTGACTTTTTATATACACATTGCCATGGTATTTGCAGCTTGCCAGAGCAATGCATTGTGTTATAATGTGTCCTTGATAGGACTATGTTCATACTGACTCTCACAGGAAAATCCAGAGGTACTCTTTACCCTCCTTTAAAGGTGCCTTTAAAACTAGGAAAAGATCCAAATTCCTGATGGGCTTAAACCAGTGAAAGAGAGTACATTTTAGGTTGGCTTAAAAATAAAGTTTTCTAAATAAAAGACTCCTACCCAGTTGACCTTAAAATAATATTCAAATCAAAGTTTAAATATAGTCTTAAAAAATACAGAGCTCAATTTTCACAGGTTGAATTAATGCAAAGGTCCAAAATCCACAAAAAAGTGCAAAATCCATTGGAATGAGGACTGAACCCATGAAGTAAAAGTAAAGTAGCTGTTAGTTTTTCAAAATAAAGCCCACATGTGCACTTCAAATGAAAACTTTCAAAATTAAATGTGTTTCCTAATTTCAAAACAGGCAAAAAAAAAGGGTACATAGATCCATATTTTGGAAAACTGTCCTTTACTTGGTTAACTTTACTAGAAAAGCTGATTTTTTTTTCATTTTGTTTTTTACTGACGTTCTTAAGGAGCATTTAACCAATTATTAGTTAAATAATTAACATTAGTCTTTGGCCCATAAGACAGAATGTTGCCTAAAAATGATCTGAGATTACCTAAAATGGACCTGTCCAGTGTGTACCCCGCCCAGTGAACTTTGGAGATAGGCACCAGCAACCCCCACAACCCCATGAGGGATTAAGCGGGTCAGAAAATGGATGGATGGATGGATGGATGGATGGATGGATGGATGGATGGATGGATGGATGGATGGATGGATGGATGGATGGATGGATGGATTACCTGATATGATCTGTTGACCTTCAGAATATTTGCATTACAGGTTTTGACCAACTGACAGTGTAATAGTGGATGGCATTCTATGTCTTCTATAAATAATAGAGGACAAAACCACCATTGTGAATGTAAAAATGAAAGCCGACATCTTGCTACATTCCTACGATACTGGTAGATGGATTCAGTATGCACCATGTGGCACTCGGAGAGCAGTTGGCCACAATGAAGTTGTGGGTGTTGTGAAATGATTGCAGGATGTGATAGCTCCGGAGAGAGGGAAGAAATTATTATTCATTTATTTGTGTAAAAAAAAAAAAAAGAAGCCTCCAGTGATTCAGACTGTGTGCCAGTCCTGATTCATTGTTGTGTGCAGAGACGCAGATGAGCTGTGATGAGATGTACATAACACCCAGGATGGGACCCGATCCATGCCAAGTTCAACATACTCAGATTCTGAATGCTAAACTCTTGCAAAATAATATGTCCAGTGCCTTTTTGTCACACGAAAGCTACAACTCTGTCTAATTTACGAGAATTCGATTGGACAGATCAAGAAAAAGTACTGAATTAATCTGAAGTGGAAGAATAAGAAAACAGGTTTTACATTTTAAAAAAAACTACAGCTGAGCAAATATAGTCCATCTTTGTATAATGAATCCTATCAAGCTGACTATTTGTTTAGTTAAGCCATGTAGTTTCAGGTTTGTAAGCTTCCCTTTAGGCCCAGATGCAAACACATGCTTAGAAACTGCTGTAAAAGTTAAACAAATGTCATTTTTTCTATGATTCCTTGTCTTGTTACATTATTTGATGAATCTAGGAAGGGAAGAGGCCAGGTTAAATTTTACAGTAAGAGTTCGGTTTATGATGATTTTTCTCATTTTGTAGGTGGATGTCACTGGTGCTTAAACGAACCTGAGTTAATTCAGTTAAGAAGGTTCATGCGATCCATGTTGATTTTGAAGTTGAAGGTGAATTGCACCATCTCAAAACTTTCTTCGCAGAAGTAAGGCTCAAGTTGGCATCCTGGAAACACGGAGATTCACAAGGTAAGTATGTTGGAAGTATGAAGCTTGAGCTTGATTGTAACTACCGTCATTCAAAATCAGATGAGACCGAATCAAGCTTTTTGTCTGCATGCAAAATGCTACGTGAAGCAGAAAATGAACATTGTATATTACACAGAATATGGCATATCTTAGTAAAATATGCTGGCAGTGGCATTGTTTTGTGGGGAGGCCTCTCCTCAGCTTCCTTACTGAAGTTGACCAGTATTCATGTGGATGAAGGGACGAGCTGAATACAGGTCAATTCTTAAAGAAAACCTCTTAGAAGCTGCAAAACTCCCAAAACTGGGGAAATACTTGTGTTTCAGCAGGTAATAACCCTTGAACCTAAAATGAAAGGGCTTAGGTTATGTCCAAACAGCAGCACTGGGACCATTTCATAACATTTTCAAACTGCAGGTCACTCACACTAATTGAATCTGACTTTAAGACCAAATCTAAACCAGATAGAGAATCTGGGGAAAAACCTAGTAAACTTCAACTATAACTTAATTTCAATACAAAAAGTACCCTTTGTTTGGGAATTTAAGAACATGAAACTTTGTCATATTCCTTGTATCTATCATGAAATACAACTGGGCCCCTGTGCACAATTCTAATTGTTCCAAAAACTCCTAAAGTAAGAGCATGACAAATAAATTGAACATTTTTCTTTGTTGTCAATGGACCGCTATTCCTGGAAGTATTTGCATCTCTGACACGATTCCTCTGTGGTGCACACCCTAGCAGAGATTATCAAGCCTAAAGGGATCCTCACCCTGTTGATGTGGAGAACTATGCAGATGAGAAGTTGCTAAGCATCCACTCTCCCTCGGCCAGCTTACAGGTCACGAGGGAACTCTGCAAAGGAGTAGATAGCTGTGGTCGTTTACTTACGCAGTCAGCTCTCTCTCTCGCAGTGTGTAGTTTCTGTCAGTGTGTAGGAGTGTGTCCCTGTCTCAGCACAACATATCTCTTTCTCGCCAGGTTTTCCTGTGGAGTTCTCTCACACTCGGGGGATTAAAGAATAGTTTTCGGCAGGTCCTAAGTGTGTGACAAATCGCTTGATGGGACCAAATCTCTGGAAGTCTTTTGAACAGTAAAATCACTTTAAAGGTATAGTATCCAATTTCACTTTTCATCTAATACCACCAACATTTATTTTCCAAGTGCTTAAAGGAGGTAGGTTTAAATTTAGGAGCATATTGTGTTACTAAACCTATTGCATTGAAATTTCTGATAATGTGCAAGATGCATGCTTCTATCTGCCTTAAGCCCTTCAAAGGTAGTAAGAGGTGAGAAGCCACACTAGAGGTGTGTGAGGTAAAAATTCAGAAAATTATAAATATTTCCCCAGCTTTTTCCACATTTACCCTGCACAATCAAATTAAACCCAAGCAAATATTCAAGGGAAATATACGAAAAATAAAAACTGTTGTCCAGTTAGTTGCCTGAGTTTGTATTCTCTCAATCTAATACTTTGTTAAGCCACGTTTTGATTCCATGTCAGCACAAGGTCCTGTTTGGTAGGAGTCTTATCAGTGAGTGGCATCTTGGTAATGTTTGCCGACTCTGACGTGCCAAAGCTCTCCAAATCTGTCGGCTTGTGGGGGAATCTGTTGTCTACAGCCCTTGTAAGGTCATCCCACAGATTTCCTGTTTGATTTTACTTCTAAACTCTCAACACCAATGCTTCCTTTATGGTTTTGGATGTATGCTTAAACTCATTGTGACGCAAATAAAATAAAACCCTTCTTCGTCTTCTGCTTTCTTGTAGAGTCCTGGAGGTTTTATGTATTTTTAGAACTGCTCATCATTCCATCTATCTTGACAAAAAGCATAGCTCTATCAGAAAAAAAGGTGACCTCGGAATATTGTGCTCCTACCACCACGTTTCACTGCGTGTATGGAGTTATTTTGGTGATGTAAAATGCAGGAGGGTTATTTTTGGTCACCTTTTGGAATTGCCAAAGCTCCAGATTCGCTCCATTAGACCATAGTACGTTTTTCCACAAGGTCTTGGGAGAGTTTGGGCAGGCCTGAATGCATTTGCTGCAGAAAGGGCTTCTGTCTTTTACCACTATCCCTTATTCAAGATATAGGGAGAATACAGAGCATTATTGTCATGTAAAACACGAGCAGTACCAGCCAACAATTCTTGCAGCTCCTTCAGCGTTACCGTCAGGCGCTTGGCAGGCTTCCCTGACCTGTTGTGGTCTTGTCTATATCAGTTTTCTAAAACCTCTAGTTTGAGTAATACTGTCTTGCTGTGTATACATACCCTGATCCAATGCACTTTGATTTTGATTTTGTCTGGTCCATATGCTAGCTATTTTATTTTGAGTGATGCTTTTACATTTCATATTGACATTTGTTTTGAGAGTGTTTCTTTGTGCTGCTGGCGATTCTATGTTCATCAGTTATTCCCTTATATCTCCTTGCATTGTTTCCAAACTTTTTTTATCATTAATTTGTTTCACTCAGCTCTTGCTTCCTTTACAGCTTCAGTGCATTCTGTTAGATTGAGAATGACACGGTCCAGGTTAAACCAATCACCTCCCAAGCATTTATAAGCTTGCCACTTTCAGTTACTCCTTGTCAGATCCAGCCGCTGGCACGTTCCTTCTCTGACACATTTTCATGTTCCTTGCCCATGTTTCCCCTGTTGTTTTTGTGCGTTCTTGTGTCCCTGTCAATATCTTTTTTTTTTAACCAGACTGCCATCCACCTGTCTGCTTTTGGTCCGACTTCACCTTAACACACGACAATATAAAGTACCCCAGATTTTTTTTTTTATATAACCTTCTGGTGATTGATAGTTTGCCGTAGTTTTACATCACTGAAACCTAGTGTTTTAAAAGGGGTATATGGAGCTTTTTTTATTCAGTGTTTTTGTTTCCTTCTGACTATGCAGCATCTTGTAGTTTGAGAAGGAGAGTTTGACAGTTGAGTAGAGGATGTAAAACTGAACATGCAGCAGGTCTCTGTTCACTCCTGCCATCACGGATATCCTCAGGAAAGTGGAGCATCCAGTGGGAAATCACTACACACCGAGTGCGACAGTTGACAGGAAGCACAGATCTCGCACATGTCGGCAGATGCAGCTGAACGAAAAAAACAAACAAGACTGTTTACATATCAGGGGTGTGTGTGTGTGTGTGTGTGTGTGTGTGTGTGTGTGTGTGTGTGTGTGTGTGTGTGTGTGTGTGTGTGTGTGTGTGTGTGTGTGTGTGTGTGCGAACTCAGAACTATTGCCCTCCCTCAACATTCTAGGTCATAAATAGACAGCACCTTTCACCTTTATATGTGGGGGAAATTTGTAAAAAAAAAAAAAAAAAAAGACTTTAAACTATTATATGTCAGTGTAGTAGCATAATACCCTTTTAGAAAAATCTTTTATAAAAATAAAACCTTTAATTTGTACGGAAGAGGATTAGGGCCATTCAAAAAAAAGTCTATTCAATTCTGACTCTATTCTCAGAATTCTGAGATTAAACTCAGATTTGAATAGACTTTTATTTTTATTTTTTTTCTCTTCTGTAAATTTGAGTGCAATTAAGCCCACATTAAAAAAAAAAAAAACATTTTTTTCAATGTCATCAGGTGCAAATCTTCCCCTGTGAGGCTAAAACTCGGTGCGACCCCTTTTGCTAATAAGACAGCGCTAGCCTTCCCCTATAACATTTCACAACGTTAGAGCATACAGAGAGGGGATCTTTGACCATTGCTCTGCACATTCTCTTTAGATTGTCATGACTCCTGAATCCTCTCGTACATTGGAAACTCATGACCAAAATCTTAATTTTGTATTCTTGAGCCATTCTGAGGTGGATTTGCTCGGGTAGTGTGGATTACTATCCTGCTTCATAACCCCACTGTGCTAATGGTTAAGGTCACAAACTGATAGTCGGACGACATTTTACTTTAAGACTTTCTGATAGAGAGAAGAATGTAGGTTTCCATCGGTCACGGTAAGTCGTCCACATCCTGAAGTAGCAGAGAAGCTCCAGGTCACCCCACTACCAACACATTTGGTAAATCTAAAGCAAGTTAGACCTCTTGTGCCTCAGTTAAAGGTTTTGTTTTGTGACCTCCTACATGAGTCTTTGGTTAACCCATTGGGCAATCCTGTGGCCACTCCAGGGAAAGTTTCCCTTCCAGTGATGTTTTCACTAAGGATTACTTAGGTCCCAAATTGATAGAAATGCCTTGTATACATGGACTGATGAAATTAATTTGTTTCTAATTAGTTATTTATATTATTTGGAAATATTGTAGCCTACTTCATCTTATCAGGCAGGATCTGCTTAAATTATTTTTTGATTCTACAGTTAGGAAATCATCAGGCCAAGGTGTGGCTAATGAAACCATGTTAAAAACATGTGGTTAGTCAAAGAGGATTCTTGGCATAACAAAGGGGCAGTTACTATTTCCTATGGGCCAGGTTGGTTTGGAGAGCTTATATTTTCTTTAATAAATAATATAATGATTAGCATGTTGTATTTACTTGGGTTATCCGTGCTTAACATTATAATTTGTTTACAATTGTATTCTAGGAGATTTGTTCTAGGACAGAACAAATCTCCTAGGGACAAATACCTTTTCAAGTCACTCTACCTTATTAGCGGTCCCACAAAGTGATGTTAGTGTGAGTCTCATCACTGAGGCCTGTCTTTGCCTGAGCAGTGTAATTGTTGATAAGTCTGATGTAATTGTTTATAGTATAAGACTTATTTTATAAGTTTCTAAATCCGTCTTGACATGTGCAACACTCGTGGGTTGGCTGCAGCTGTCCCTGATGCCAAGCAGAAGCAAGTCAGAACCAAAGCATTACACAACCCAGAACAGTCCATCTGCAAAAGGATTTTTTTATTTGTTTTTTTTTTGGTCAATTAAGTATCAAATGGCAAATGACAGAATCTGCGGAGAAGCTGAGAAACTATCTATCAGCGTCTCAGCAGAAAATATTTAGTTTTATGGATTATGTGCAAAAAATGTTAGCAATTTTTGTATGTTTTTTGCATGTGTCCTCTTTGCATTTGAAGAATGGGGGGAAAAATTTTTTTTTACAGTAAAGTATTTTTAATCCAACTAGACAAGGCCTCCCACCCTCATATACATGAAATATGATAACCTCCCTTAGTGTTTACTTTTCTCTGTCCAAAATTATGATAAAAACCTTTACAGAAGCCTGAAGAACACAAAACCAAAGCTCCCATATTAGAATATGTACTTTTTGAGCTTCCAAATACCTGATAATTTCCTTCTTTTCTTTGAGCTCTTTCAGGTGGCAAATCCTCCCAATTTTAAACAATGTCAGCATCATTTGCTCCCTCAGCATCCTCTTTTCCATCATCATTTAGTTTAACCCCCCTCCATCCTTTTTAAGAGACTCTCATAGGCCCTGTCACTATCAGCATTTTCACTCTACTACCTTACCTGTAGGTTTTGTCATGCACTGCACTTTAGCTCTACAGTAAGAACTATACATTACAGTGCAGTGCACAAAAATGCATTTTACTGCAGAAACACCTACAGCTGCTGCAGTATTCTAAAAAATAATGTAGTGAGACTTATTTTCACAATCCAAGGTGAAATCCAGCCAATAATGCTAGATATATACCGTAATTAAGCATGTAGATTACAATCCCCCCAAAATAAACTTGATACTATAAAATTTGCATTTTTCATAACAATGCCTTTAAAAATCTACAGGTTATATGGGTTGCACCCGTGAAAGCTTACTGTATCCTCCTTTCTGACAAGTTTTGGTTGAGACAGTGTAACTGAATTTTCCTCCCTTGGAAACAGGGCATGTTATTCATCCATCCTATGTCTATATACCCACTTATCTGTGCAGGGTTGCAGTGGGGCTGGTGGCTATGTCCAGCAGTCATTGGGCGAGAGGCAGGGAACACTCTGGACAGGTTGCCAGTTCAATCACAGGGAAATGCAGACACACAGGACAAACAACCACGCACACACACTCACACCTAAGGGCAATTTAGAGAGGCTAGTTAACTAACAGTCATGTTTTTTGACTGGGAAGCTTGAATAGGCATGGCGCTATTGGATAAAATCTTAATGCAGAGAAATGTCAAGCTGAAATTCAACAACTGGTGACAGTCAAACACCTCTACTCTTAGGGTGCAAACCCTGTTCTCCAAAATGTCGCCTCAACAGGGTAGGGTTCATCAAAGAAAATCCACAGAAATTTTGGAAAGAATAGGATTGAACAGACTGCAAATTATGCTAAAATGTATGGTCCTTGAAAAATAAAAACCTGCTAAATATTGCATCGAAGCAACATATACTGCACTGTAAAAAGAATATGTTGTTTTTACTAAAAAACTTTGCCAGCTGTGGTTACCAGAATTTTTCAGTAAAAACGTATAGTAAAAAGGTAAACCATAGGATGTAAACCGGAAATAAACCAGTTTACAGAACCACCTGTATATCTTTAAAACTGTGGCCTGCTTGTTATCTGTAAACGTCTATTTAACAGCTTTTTTTATTATGTTTTAAAAAAATCTGTGCTCAATTTATTCAACTGTAAACAAAGCTGTGGGTGTCACTTAGAGGAAGCTCACTCTTGTATTTTTCAATAAAATGACATCCCACTGTATATATATGAGAGAGAGAGAGAGAGAGAGAGAGAGAGAGAGAGAGAGAGAGAAAATGCTATTTTCTTCTCTCCTCGATTCTGTGGGTGCAGGGTGGGAAATCCTGATTGAGGTGACTGTAGGCGGCTGTCAACGAGGGTTTGGTATAACGGAGGAAATTCACTGCTTTTAATCCTCTCATCCACCCAGAAAGTGTCAGCAGGATTACACCAAAGGGTAAATTACAAAAGGCAGTTATGACAGTATGTGGCAATACATGGCCCTAAAATCAATTACCCTTTCTGGCACTTTTCAATTTCCTTTAATTAAGTGGAATAAGTAGAAAGACGTGTTTTTTCATATACAGGAGTGATTAAAAGTCTAAATATGATGGGAAGCAATGAAGAGAAACAACCCAATTCAACTCATGATTAGTCACAGGCTCTTTAACTTTAGCATTTGTGTTTCATGCACCAAAGCAATTCAGTTTAAGGATCCATTTCTTGATCCAGTTAAGAGTCTTACATATTTTTTTGGTTCTGTTCTCCCTTTTAACGGCAACTTTCATTCCAGGGTATTAATAATGGGGGCTCTAACCGATTATAAAACCTTTTTCATCAAGGAGAGCGTGGCTTTCATCCTTTTCAGAAAGGCGACCATTGCTGGCTTATTGTTCCACGTGTTTGAAAACTGAAAATGTAGAATGTAAATGTAGATGTACAAGAAGTTGGAGGGAGTTTAAATATAAATAAATAAGTCACAGAGAAGGCTCTGTCTGTCTGTGGGAACTCATTGGATTTTGACCTGCTACATGGTGGAATTAAGTCTCCAAGATTTTTTTTCCCATTTTGACTTTTCTTTGACATTTGATTGACTTTATTATATATCTGACCTACAGTGGTGTCCCAATACCAACACTGGCATCGGTTTTGGGCCCGATACTTGTAAAAGCAATCTGATACTCTGAACCGATAGCAATTTTCTTCCTGGGCTGGGATAAGCTGCCACTCAAAGGCTAGATACCACTCCATACCAGGTAGTGGTGCAATACACCAAGTGTTAGATGAAAGAAAAAAAAGGAGAGAAGATAACTGAATCTGTAATCGAATTCATCACCTTTGATGGTCAGTTGTTTTCAGTGGTCTATTACTGTCAGGTTCAAACACCTAAAACATTCATTAACAACACAAGAAGGAGAGACAACAATGAGATTGATTTTCAAATAATCTTGCAAGGAGATCGAACGGAGATGCTTTGTACAGATGTCCAAATCCGATCTCAAGCAAATCTGTCGCCCCCTCTCTATTTATTAGGAAAGGGAATCCCTGGTTCCATTTTGAATCTAAGGGGTAGGGATAAGCAAAATAACTGTGACCTTCCAGATAAAACCAAGCAGTTCACACAGTGCAGCACTCCAGATGGCTGAATAGAGTTCATAAAAACACTTTATCATAGTCACAACATATTTCTCTGCTTTCTGCAGGCCTTCTGCAAATATTAGAGGGAGAGATCTAAAACCTTAAAACTTCTTAGTAGTAAAGAGTAAATATATATGATAAATGAAATGAAAATAGTAAATAACATAAATATGTAGACATAGTAATAATAATTCTATCATTCCCCCCTGTTATCATTTAATATACTCTTTTTCTCATCTCACTTCAATCGTTCATGATGTCTTCTTTCTTTTAAAAAGTAGCAGCTTATTAATACAGTCCTTTGGTTTAACCACGATCTTCCGTACAGCTGAATAATATTTTCCACAACATTGAAGGTTCCCGTGTTGGAACCGGGCAGTGCTGTAACTTTTAGTACAGATCAACATGAATGCTTCATAGAGTTGTATCACACAAGAAGAAAGGTTTAGCTTTTATTTACAATTTAGGGTTCATCTAATTAAGTAAGGCCTGTTTTAGGTCCCTATGCGCACATTATTTGAATTTTACATTAGACTAGATAAGAAAAAACTGTTCAGTAACCAAGGTCGAATCCGTCTACTCTTCCCCCACCCTGTAAAACCCCTTACTTGGTTCTCCATTTACCATTCCCATGGACAATCATCCATCACTTTCCTACCTTACAAATCCAGGAGTACCACTGAGGGGCATCAGAGGGCAGGCTGGGTCTTTGTCATCAGAAAAATTCATCCTATCTAAAAGATGATAAAAACTGATTTGACCCCAGGTGAAATCCCGCTCTCGGCCAATCTGAGCGAGAAGTACCTCTATTGAAACTAGGAGTTACCATTACCAGCTAAGATTAAAGGATCTTTAGAGCCAAACAGACCCCGGTTCTTCCTATATCAAAGCAAAAAATTGCATAAACCATAGGTCTTTGTGTGTCTGAAGCAAACAGTTTCCATCCTTTACCATAAATCATATTGAACATAATGCAACATCACAGTGTAGATGTCTTAAACACGCAAAAAATCAAAGTAAGTCAGTAGAACAGAGTAGTTAAACAAACAGTAACACAATATGAGAAGAGTCCAAAACGTCAAGAACGCAAAGTTAAGAAAGCCTTCAGGCCATTCAGGCACAAGGCAGAAAATAATCTAATCGCGCTTAGGGTCTCTTCAGGCAACTCCTCCCGTTGAAGAATAGGAAATCAGAGTTCTCTGGCTTCTTCATCCCCAGTCCTCTTCTTGTTTTCCCCTCGCAGGCTGGACGATTGAGCTGGATGGTAATGAATGTTCAGTTCTGGCTTGGGCAATGAGCATTTTATTTTGCATTTCTCTCTAATAAAACACTTTGTGAAGATGGTCTGCAGACACGAGTCCTTGTTTCCATTGGAGAAGAGAAACAAGGTGTAATTAGTGCTCTTATCAAAAAACCGCATTCATGTGTCATTTATTAAAAAACATCCTCCAAGCACTTTCACATTCAAGATATTTCCGTGCACAATTATTTAGCTCCCAGAATTATGCAATTTAATTATTAGTTAAAAGAGTAATCTTTAAGTTCAAATGTGTTTGCAGTAGTTTCCTAATAATTCTTAACAGAATGCATCCAATGTTTGCCTTAACTTTCATTGTCTGACAGTTGAAGTTCTCTGCAACATAATTTTATCAACATATTTGTTTCATGTCATTTCCCGTTTTATTTTAAAACCCCAACTGAGAAAAAGGAAGCCTTTCCACGTGAAAGCCTTTTCCCTCTTTCTCTCTCTCTCTCTTTTTTCTAAAAGAAAGAAAGTGAGGTGCTGTTCTGCACAGAAAAGACAAAATATTTATACCAAGCTGTTACCGTTCAAGGATGCCAAGGTTCCACATAACAAAGCAGTGAGCAGGAGAGCTTTTTGAAAACGTTCTAACATTGTTGAACAACTAAAGCTACTTAAGCAAATCAGAATTAGTTCCCAATTTAATCTTAAAATAAAGTAAACCACACATGTGATTATTTGTCATTATTTAACTGAGGATTAAGGACTTTGATTAAGAAGTTATTGGATGAACGCGTCTCTGCGTTCCTATTTGTCTAGGCCTTGGTAATCTGATCTATGTTTTCTGAGTGCCTGGTCAGGAAAGGTTAAGGTTCTCTGAAGCTTTCTGTTTTCAGCAACTCTGAAAACCCAGAACCCTTTACAGTCAGTGTCAGGTAACCTGTGGGACAACGTCATAGTCTCCCTTGGTTCCAACCTGGTTCCACCAGCTGTGTCAAGTTTACAACAGGGCCAGACCACAGCAGCTCGTCCCTGGGTGCCATGCCCCAGGGGTCTCCACACCCCCCTGTGTGGAACGTCTCTCATTGTAAGGATCTCACCTTGCCAATGTGGGATGTCTTTTGCTGCTTTAATATTCCTCAGAGAAAACCTTCATTCATCCCCAGCAATCCTGACCAGATCCAAAATGTCTCCATAATTTAATCTAATTAAATAAATCTTACTTCTTTTCTGTATGTAAGAGGATAACCATTAAATTATCCTGATCTAAAAGCGTTCAGGTTAACAATTAGCTAACCTCTGTTTTATGTGTTCTTCCCCCTAGGATGTTTTAACAACCAGTTAAACTATTGAGTTATTTGTTCTAGTCGAGAGATACTAAATCTCCATAAATATTGTAACCATTTTACACTGATGCTTTAATCCTAAATTTACCCATGTTAGTTAGTAGGATGTGTCATTATGCTAATTCTATTGCAACCTTATCCATTTTATCCAGTAACCTCTTGTTACTGTTTTATTGATGCCTGCCGGATTGGCAGAAATCTGCTTACTCTAAGATGTTCATTAAATTAAATTTTAATTTAAAAGTTCAGGTTACTCTGCTTATATAGTGAAAACTAATTAATTTCTTTATTTATTTAACTGTTGATATAATACCCACTTAATTTATTAAGTTGCTCTATGATTCCATCAAGTTGCTTATTTAAAAGTTTTTACCTTTACATAATCCTAATGTGTTTCATAATGTGTGTTTTGTTTTAATTGTGTACAAGAAAATCTGAAGTGAAATGCATGAAGTCGTGTCTGCAGAACTCATCTGTGTTTTTTGTCGAAGGTTGTCCGATGCTTCAGTCATAGTCCTTCATTGTCCATTTTCAGTCCAATGTCTGACTTAAGCACAACATTCTCCTTCCCTTCAAGAGTCCATCCTCCAGTTCTCGCAACTGAAAAACAGAATGAATTCTGCCAGCATTTTTTTTCCAAAGAAACGCTCCATAGGTTGAAAGAAATTACAGCAAAGCAGTCACAAACATTTTAACCGCTGTGTTCCCTCTAACATGACAAACATAAAAGAAATAAAATTATTTAAAAAATAAATCAAACTTTGCCTCTGACAAAATAAAACTCAAAACTGGATCAGGCTGAAGTCAATGACATCACCTTTTCTCTTTTGTCCCATGGATCAGCCCCCATGGCACTGCAGCACCGTTTTGGTATTCACTCGCATCTGAGAATGTCTAAAAAGAGACTAAATCTCTCTGTTAGCACATTCCTATCATATTGACCAGGTTTCTTTGCAAAGAAAAAGAAGCAGAAAGACAGAACTGTTAATAGCATAAAGTAAACATTTTTAAGACACCAACTTTCTTTTGAAACTCTGTTCAAAACATCTCTAAAAGAAAAAAAATCTAAACAAAATAAATAACCAAAAAACAAAATTGTCTCCCAAGGAGCACAATTATGTATTTTCAATATGACATAGCAGGGCCGGATTATCCATAAGGGCCAGTGGGCCAGTGCCCAGGGGCACCAAGCATGGGGATGGGGGGGGGCACCACATGACACATGCTTTAAAAATATATTTTTCATAAATTGTTATATTATTTACTTGAAATTGTTAAAAGACCATGCATTATTCATTTTGTGAACACTGATGTCACAATAATAATAAATGATAAATAAATCAAGATTAGGCTACATGATCTATCACTCCCCCTCCCCAATCTGTCATTGTTGAGCTGGTCCACAAGTACGTTCAAATGTATCGTCTTTTTTAACGCTACAGAAAATGAATCCAAAAAGAACAGACATCAAAAGCTGTGCTTTTTGATTTCAACATTTTAAAAGGAGATATTCGAATATTGCTCACTGCTCATATGCCTACATGCAGTTGTGTAAGTTAGTAAATAGTAAATTACATTACAGAAATCCCCTTGATTATGTCTGATGGGTGGGGGCTTTGAGGTATAGTGCCCAGGGGCACCACATTGTCTTAATACGGGCCTCGACATAGGTTTTTGACTTATTACAAACTTTTGACATCCTTCTGGTCCATTGACCATGTGTATTTGCTGTTAGTAATATCTTTATTTATACATAACTTCCCAAATCTCAATTGGTCAAGCGTTAAACCTTAAAGCAATGATTTTGTCTTTTAGGTTTTTGAGCTTCTAGTGTTTCTCTATAAATGATAAGAGTTTTCCCAGTAAGCACATTGAGAAGGCTACCCAAAACAAACCAAGATTAGAATTAGAGTTTAACCCTCCAGGAGCTGGCTTTATTTTATTTTTCCCTCTGACATAGTTTTCGTGCTCCCAGGCCAGAACACACAGACCCAGCCTTGCCATAACATTCAGATGTTTACATCATGGTCAGAGTTGTTTATCATATCTATTGTCCTTCTCAGGTTATACTGTCCCTCTGAGGTTCACCTCAGTTCAGCATAACTAATAACATCAGATGATTTTGTAACTGATGACGCGTGTAACGTTGCCTTCTGATAATTTGACACTTTTCAAAATTTCTCATTAGTTGCATTCAAATCCCAAGTAAAAAGAAATAAAATAAATGAATAGAAAACCCTTAGAAAAGCAACCATATGTAGTTCCATACAGGTTTGATCAAAGCCAAAGCACTGTTTTTTTTATTTTTACATCTATTTAAATCAAAGATCATGTATTTCTAAACTTCTTTCAAATGGACTGGTTTGTGATGAATCACTATTGTTATAAGCAATAAGATCTCAGTGAGTTTGTATTACTTTAGGGCTCAAACAAATGATGGGGTCACTGCCTAATTCTGTAGTGGACTAAACCCAACAAGCTTTTATGTGCAGCTCATTGCCTGTTACAATTTTCTAACAAAGCTGAAATATTTTCGTTCAAGCCATTTTAATCTCTCCGTGTATCAATTTAATTCGGCCCTGATATTTAATGTTAAAAAAACAAACTGTTATTGAAGTATCTCTTGTTCCTTCTTTAGTTTTTAGTTAACATAGTTCATGCTTAAAAATGGTATTTGAATTAGGAGCTGCAGTTCTCCCAAAACAAATGAACATCTTTGAAACCATGATTTATAAGTTCACCCAGACAAACGTTTAGTTAAATAGATACATACATACAGTTACATAGAAACGATGATATTCAGAAAAAACAAACAGACGAAGGCCTGTTTTTTCCATTATCTTACACAGACAGATCTATGTTTTTAATATTTTTCAAAACATCAATGGCAACGCTGAAAGATGTTTTCAACGTGTTAAGTTCCCGCTTAGTTTAAAAAGTGGAAAGCGTGCGCTGGCTAAGACCCCCCTGTGTTTCGTCCAAACACCGTTTTACGCTTCAGTCCCGCAAGGGTGCAACTCTTTGTCTTGCAGACACCTGGACGCTTATCCATTTTTGAAAGTTATACGTCGCTATTAGCAGTTCAGAACACTTTTATCCACAACGGAAGTGTCTAGTCAGTCCCCCCATGTAAACGCTTCCCGGGTGCAACGCCCTTTTAGTTCCGTTTCCGTTTCCTTTTTTTATTAATTTTCTTCAATTGTCGCTTTTCTTTTTTCAACAAGATATAAGTCTGGTGTATTATCTCTAAACTAAGGCTGTCAAACTATTAATTTTATTATTTCAATGAATCTTGTATTTTATCTTTTTATTACTCAAAGTATTAAAGCTCATTTGGGATTCTTAATATGCAATTTTGCAATAAATGACACTAGTTAAAATTATGCTTGTACAAAAAAATATATATATTTTTCTTTTTTCTTTTTCAGTTGTCTCAAAGAAATGTTTAATCCCCTGCCAAATATCAACTATAATAACTTTTTACCACTATTCTGGCCAAATTCTCCCTTCACGAAGATCAACTCCACACAGTACTTTCCACTGTAAATCTCTTCACTCAGACGCTATTCTGAGCCACACATACGCACACACATATACGCAGATTTACACACACAGACCCACTCGCGCACACACACACTCTCAAGCGCTGTGGGTTCAAACATTCTCTCCTTTCATGCAATGATCCCATTAAACGACACATTACATTGGACAAGATATAACAAAAACAAAAACATATCAGACAGACAGCTTGCGCGAAAAGAGTCTTCTGCGACACTTTGTTTTTTTTGTTTTTTTTTTCTCTACGGGACCTTTAAATACCTCCTTGACTAACCGCTGTATTTTCAAAGACTCACAAATTGTTTCTGTGGGATCCCCTTTTAAATCTCTTCATTTATTAATAATACCTTCCTAGAATTTTAGCTATTTTTGTTTGTTAAATCACCCCTTAAACCTGCATTGTATTCTTTTACCCATGAAGCTAAAGGTTTTATTTTATCAGGGTCCTGCTGTTCAATGAATTTCCAGTCTTTACTCTGGAGCTGTTTCAACGTTTTCCTTTGTCCCTTTCCCATTTTTATAAATTTGATCCAGTCCTGTAACACATAGGGTGTTCTATAGGCTGGGAGATTTACACCGTGGGGTAACAATAAAATACCTGTTGTGGTAATTCTCACTTCAACTCTTTCGAGTGGAGAATTCTTGCTAGACCTCCACAAAGGCTTGTTACTTACAATCCCACTGTTTTTAAATGAAAAGAAAATACCTAGTGGTATTTAATTTTCCAGTCATACACACAAAACACACAAACACACAATGCAGACGTTAGTTTTGTAGGACTCTGCCGCCCTATACTCGAATTACACGGCCTATTATCAGGATGCCGTTATCCTACTTTGTTTTTTTCTACACAGACTTTTTGGGCTCTGTTACCCCTTCGATTCACAGACCTTTTGGGCTCTGTTACCCCTTCAATTCACAGACCTTTTGGGCTCTGTTACCCCTTAGTGTACCTATCAGTGCCAAGGATGATAGGGTTTGTTATCACGGACTTTCTCGGACTCCGTTATCCCTTCTATGCGCAATACCTCTCAGGTACTCATTTATACCTTTAAAAAAACAAATCCACTCACCACTGCTGTCAATCCTCCCTCGGACTTCCCGTCAACAGTCAGAAACCCAGAGGCGAGATGGACTAGGCCCTTGGAAAAGGATCTGAATGCAGTGATCACTGACTTTTCACCCGGTTCACCTCACCCAGAGGAAATCCTCCTGTATGTTGGGATCCGGCTCGAAGGACCAATTAAATGTCAGGTTCAAACACCTAAAACATTCATTAACAACACAAGAAGGAGAGACAACAATGAGATTGATTTTCAAATAATCTTGCAAGGAGATCGAACGGAGATGCTTTGTACAGATGTCCAAATCCGATCTCAAGCAAATCTGTCGCCCCCTCTCTATTTATTAGGAAAGGGAATCCCTGGTTCCATTTTGAATCTAAGGGGTAGGGATAAGCAAAATAACTGTGACCTTCCAGATAAAACCAAGCAGTTCACACAGTGCAGCACTCCAGATGGCTGAATAGAGTTCATAAAAACACTTATCATAGTCACAACATATTTCTCTGCTTTCTGCAGGCCTTCTGCAAATATTAGAGGGAGAGATCTAAAACCTTAAAACTTCTTAGTAGTAAAGAGTAAATATATATGATAAATGAAATGAAAATAGTAAATAACATAAATATGTAGACATAGTAATAATAATTCTATCAATTACATTGTTTATAAGTGCCAATTTATTAAGTACTCAGTATCAGTGCTTGGAATTGGCAAGTATCGAAATTAAAGTACTTGTACTCGGTCTGGACAAACTGGTATCCGGAGACCCCTAATCTGACCTAATATCCTCAGACCTCTGACACCAAAGAAGTCAACCCACTTCAAACGCAGATACCTCTTTGGCCTGCCTTGACTGCTCCTGATTTACTGGTCCATCTTTTTAAGACTCTCGCCCATATCCATGATAACGTGGCACATAATTGAAAGAAAACGATTCTGAAAAGATGCATGTGAAATGAGCATCTGCTGGGCTTGCTGAGTTCAGGCTTAGCAATAAGATGAGAAGCTCCACCATCCATTGGGATCTCACAGTAGAGTCAATGCTTCTCTGTATTGAACGGAGTTTCCTAATGTGGTTTCAGAATATTATAAGAATGTGTCCCGGGCACCACCCCATGTAGGTTTTTTTTTTGCTTTTTTTTTTTTTTTTTTTTTGTTAGGTGCATCCTACTGTGGGAAGTTCTTAGAGTCAGATCCAGACATTGCTGGAAAGATTGTAAATTCCTATTAGCGTGAGAACACTTTGAGATCCCCAAGAATGTGCAGGAAACTGTTCCTGGGGAGAGGAATGGCTGCGTCTCCCTCTTAAAACTGTTCCATCGTGAACCTGACCTTGAAAAAGCATAAGACAGAGAATAACAGATGTTTATTTTTTTTAAGGTAAGAAAGGATTGCATTGTTTTTCCTACCCAGCTCTTAACTCATTTTAGCAGGTCTAGCGCAAAAAAGACCTCATTTTTTTTTAAATATCTCCTTGCATGACCCTAGTTTTTAGCAAAAGGTAGTACATTATTCCCCATATGTCTTTGTTTTTCCCAACAAGATTCAAAAACTTGGCAACAAGTAACTTTTGTTCCTTCAACTTTTGGATGCTCTGTATCATTTTCCCCCGAACAGAAACTGAACACTCATGTTGAGCAAACTCAATATGTCTCGGGTGAAAAGTGGGGACACTGTCTGCATGTATTATTTTCCCACCTGTCATTTTGTTGGAAATTTTCAGTATCTGGAGGCCAGGATGGAGCAAACTCTGTATAATTTATTTCCCTTCCACACCGCTGAAATTAATTTATGCCTAATGTATTTTTCTGTCATGGTGGCTGAGAGTGTGGCTCTTTCACCTCTGAAACAGGAAATATTTAAATTTAATAAGTTCTGTGTAAGAGATCCAGTCAGTAGTCGTTACAGATATTTTGAATGAATACAGTTAATGTGAACTGTCACCTAAATTAATCAGTTTTTCTTCATTTATTCCTCTGCCTTTATTCTCTTGCCCTTCAAAAGCGATGAAATGAGACCTTATTTTTGTGTCTTTTGCTCACGCTTCCCTGTTTTCTATCTCACAGTTCAAAATGACATCTGTTGTTCTCATTTCCTGCTGTCCCACCTTCCTCTCAGCATAGGTCATGAGACCCATTATTTTGCATAATGCACATCATCAAAGAGCCAGTATCCGCCTGCATTATGAAAGCGGTGCAGTTCTCCTCCTCATGCCGGGTGATTGATCTCCTCCTCTGCTTCCTGTTGAAAGAGACTACCTTTGTTCTTTCCAGGAGCACAGTACACGTCCTCTTAAATTATCTTTGTTATCATCTACCTTTTGTATCTATTTGCACCTATTAGACCTGGGTTTTCTCCAGCTACGTATCGAGCAGCTGATGCGGTCACATTAGGCACAAAGCTGAAGCAGTTTGCCAAATAAATTAAAGCACAGATATTGTATGGGACATTAATGTGCTTTATGTAGTCTGTTTTGAGTATTTTTTTATACTACAAAACATATTCCCTTCTTTCTAAGTAGAGGTTTTCCTGTGAATTTGTTGGCTTAAATTTGTTGGCTTAAATTTAAATAGATTATTTTTTGGGCAGCTGCAGATAAATTTGAGTTGCAGACAAAAACTTCTGGAATAATGCTCCCATTTATTGGCAACCCTTGTAAAGATGTGTCAAAAGACTTAAACAATTTATTTCTTTTTCCACGTGAGCATAATCTAAAGTTTAAAAAAGTGTTAAATGTATCTTTCAATGACAATTTAAGAGATCATTATACACCAGAAGGACTCGATGATGACCATTTTCTGGTATATTCTTGCCAGATCTTTATATGAAAACTTCTGGTGTTTCAAATATTTCATGATGCCATTCACTCTAACAAGGTTCACAGGTCTTCCACCATAATTAATAGTAGGCATGGGGTGCTTTTCCACATATTCATTTGTTTAATGGGAAACCCACTTGGAGTGTTTTTTTTTGTTTTGTTTTTTTTGTTGAAAAGCTTAATCCTAGTCATTCATTCACTGTCCTTCACTTATCTGAGATTGGGTAGCAGGGGCATCAGAGCCAGGATTGCAAGCCAGACATCCCACTCCATTGGCGATGCTCTCCAGCTGCTTGTAGGGTATCCCAGAGCCTTTCAGGGCCAGAAGGACGTTGTGTGTTCTGGGGCCGCCCCATGGTCTGCTCCGTATGATAGCTCCAAAGGGAGGCCCATAGCAGGCATTCTGATCAGATCTCAGAAATACCCAAAATGACTCCTTCGGATGCAAAGGAGCAACTCTACTTCAAGCTCCGTCTGAATGAAGGAGCTTCTCTCTGCACCTGGAAATCGCTTCTCTGTTTACATCCAGGGCCAACCTAGAGAGTATGGCAGGGCGATATGGCCTAAAATCAGTATCGCAATATAGGGTGCAGTTTACCTCGATAATGATAAATGGACAATAACATTACCCTCTGGTATATCACAGTTAAATTATCTCAACAGATGCACCTCCCAACTACACAAATTTCCCTAAAAGGGCATGTAGGTTAAAAATAAAATGATAGTAAATACCCATATGGAGCGGTAGCACCTGTGGTCAACATTACACAAAGATAACTGTATTTGCACACTTACCGATTGCAAGGTGCAGCCTGTGGCCAAAACACTGCTCTCACATCTATCTATTGAGCTCGGTAGCTATAACTGTGTTTGCACCGTTGTCAGCGGTAATAGCGACAAAGGGCTTTGATATCCCATGCAGACAGTATCTCGATTAAACCTTGTCCAACCATCTCCCCCGGCGGTGCACCGTTTCCATTCAACATTGATATAATGTACAGTCAGACTGATGTCCGGGTCCATTGTGCGACTGGACCAGAGAACAGATATGGCTGCAACGTACTTAACAGCTGCTCCTCTTCCTCCTCATCCAGCTCTACCACCGCCGTTTTCACATTTGAAATTTCCTCCATTCTCTCAACCTCACCATCTCTCTCCCTTCTTGTTACAGACAGGATGGGGGGGAAGTCGTGTGATTATAGACTGTACATGTAGTGCAGCGTCTTAAATGCATTCACAAATACCTATACACAGCCAAAAAATACTTGAAATGTTTTTAAAATACCAACATGCGGAAAGTGACGTTAGTATTGTCGGAAATTTCAGTGTCTGTAAATTTTTTGATTTATTGCCCAGGCCTACTACAAAGGATGTTCGTGTGAGCCACTCTTATCAGAAATCTTGTTCCACGCATTATAGCAGATGAGGCCCTAAACCGTCTATCTATCTCCCCTTTATCCTACCACCATCATAATCATAAGTGAACCGTGCAATAAAGAACAAAAATGGCAAACAGCATGAGTGATTGAATTATTAACCTTGCCTGCAAGATGAATTCTTGCGGTATTTGTGCGTTCACAAACACACGAAAATCACATAATAATGTGCAGAACCAGAGTGTTACACATTATCAATCTGGCTGGCCAGGTTAGCCCTTTATAGACTTTGCATGGATTGGAACCTATTAAGTTGGAGGAGCAATAGAGTTTTTCAAGAGCCTGTGAAAACTGAACTGTGTTAAAAGCTTTTTGAACTGCTGTGGGTTCTATAGGGTCTGTTCGACAAGCATCAAGTCCTCTATTCACTTCTACAGTGGTTAAATGATGTTTTCAGCATTTACATTTATAGTGTGTGGAAATAAGGTTGCCAAACAGACACCCATGGCACACTGTTAATATAACTCAGTCTGTTAGAAAAAAAAGAAAGAAATGTAAGATGGGTTAAAATGACTGAAAGAGCATAGTAAAAATTATATTCTATCCAATAAGAATAAAAAGCTGACTTTTTTCTGGTTTTGCTTGCTACCTTGTTCTGTTTTTTGTTAGTTTTTTTGTTAGTTTCTGTCATTTTGGCTTCTGGTTATATGGGCTTTGTGGAATTCAGGTACGTGGGGTCAAAGAGGTAAATCAAGTAAACCAACAATTTGGGATAGGACATTTATTTTTTCACTATATTCTAGCTTAGGTAACTAAAATGTATTTTTTTTTAATTTTATTTTCACTGTTTTCCAGTTCGTCTCATTTCCATGTGTTGTTGTGTTGTGGTGGAACTGTTTCTCAGCGTAAAAGCTTTTATCATTTAAAAAAAAAAACAATCTAGAAACAGTTCTTCTTTCTTTCTTTTTCATGTAATATGTCAGACGAAAGAGAGCTGCAACATCACAGGCTCCCTATTCAAGTATTTTTAACTATATAATGACACATTTAAAATTTAATAGTTAGATTTTTTTCTTAAAGTTTAGTTAAAAGTAAATAAAAGTCTTATTATTATTATTATTATTATTATTTTATTATTATTATTATTATTACTATTATTTTATTTAATATTTGGATTTTGAAAAGAGACTTGCTTGCTCTAAAGTGCCGGTTATTATCGTCTTCTCGTGCATCTTATTGCGCTGATTATCAGCAGGAGGCGATGTGTTTTTTCAGCGAAGATTGTGCTGTGTCCCTGACGGCTTTCCGTCTTTCTCTTGACACGTAGCAACCCACGGTAGAGTTGGCAGGGCTCAGTTTAGAGGTGTCCAGCTGACATCCCAGGTAAGAATAGCCACCGTGAGGCTTTATTGCAACAAATATAGTCATTATATTTGTTCAGTGTAGTGGGTTAGGGAAGCTGGCTTTGGCTTTATGTGTAACATTTTTAGCGAATGTTCCAGCATCTGTCATAGCTAGCTGAAGCTAACAACCTAGCTGTGGAATAAACGGGAAAGGCTAGCCTACTCAAGATTAAAGGCTTTCGCTGCAGTTTTATTCATCCTTTCGTGTTTAAGTCGTCTAATACTGTGCGTGTTTAGCTGTATATTGCGTTGCCAAATATTTTTCAAGTATGCCTGTTGTGTATGAAAGCGTTAGCATTTTTTTGAGAAAGCTAACGGTTTGTCAAACTAAAACCAAGCTAATCAAAGCAAGTTGTTAGCGAAACAGATGTAAACATGTTAAGTTGACTGTCGTGAGTTTTGGGAATTTTGTCAGTATCCATATAAAATTGATGATTTGGTTTAAGTATTGCCGTGAAATGTAGAAGAGACAGTTTTAGGGACAGATATAATAGCATTTAATGCCAGTGCCTGTTCAAAAGCCTTTCAGTCTGCTAAACGTGGAACAACACGGCACTCGAAATGCACCAAATACCCCAAATCTGAGTGTTTATGTTACTCATGGCAACATCAGATTTTAATGTATGATATATGAGAAGACACCGACAACAATCTGACCTGTGAGGAGAGAAGACAACCAACCTAATTACATGGTGGCGTTCACCGATGCATGGCCGTTTAAATGTCTCAAGTTTTCTTAAACAGGAAGAAAAACAGGAAGAAGTTTAGTTGACTTGGGCTCAACTAAACTTCTCTAACTTCTTCCGCTATTTCTTAGTCGTGGATACTTTTTTTTTAAACAATAATCTTAGCCAATTGTATATCAGTTTATATTTATTTATTGTTTTGTAGTTTAAATATTTTCAGGATTTAGGGAGAACATGCAAATACTTGAATCTTAAACATGATTTGTACTTTACATTACACCCAATTAGCATTTGTTTTGTCCATAATCAGCCTTTGGGCTGTTGACATTTACAGAATATGACACATTACAGCAAAAATAATCTTATATACTGCTAGGTGGATATCATTTATTGGAGACTTGTAACCACCCTTTTCTATTGTAGACAATGAGTATTTATTTTTAAATGGCTGTAAATCAACAAGATGGTGAATGGTTAAAGTGCTGGTTTCTGCCGAGGAAAGGATCGGCAACACTGGCTACACTTAAAAATGTACTAGTTTACTCACTAGCCCTACAGTGCTAAATACCTCCTAGTTTGTTTATTTTTGCACAAGATATGCATGAGAGGACAAATTTGATGAGTTGCTGAATTTACTTAGTTTTATTTATTTTGTCCTTCAGTGCCTCTTTTGAAATGTCCTTGCTCCACCCTCAGATAATCCCATGAACATGTATTATTGTTTGAACTTGTTATTATTGTCCATTAAATGCTATTGTTTGTAGAATAGTTGGCACAATCAAAATTATGCTAATAAATACAGTAAATGTAAACAAAATAATGGCATATTGCAGGTGGTTAAAAACACCAATAAAAAAAATCCATGCAATCACCATAGCATTCCTTTGTTTCTCTGTGTTGTTAACAGATTAAGAAATGTCAGGGTTCGATAACTTCAACACTGACTTCTACCAGTCCAGCTACAGTGTAGATGACCAAAACCAGGGCGGCTATGGCTACAGCAACTCTGAAAACTACAACAAGTAAGAGAAATGAATCCCTTTCTAGTTTTTTCGGTTGTGACATGTTTGACTTCTGAAGTCTCATTTGATTTAAAACCAATCTAAACATCTTAACTCATGTCTACAGGCGACTCTCAAATAGTCATTGTTTTATGTGTTTCTGTTAGGTTCTGATTAGAGATAATAAACTACATCACTTTTGATCATTTCCTTCGTGTGCTGCTGTTTATTGTAAATGTATCGTCCCCAGGCAGTACGGTCAGTACGATTACTCTCAGCCAATGGGCTACCCATCGCCAGGAATGATGCAACCCCAGCAGCCATACGCAGGACAAATCTTCCAGCCCACGCAGACCTACACCCCATCCGCATCACAGTCCATGTACAGTAACAGCTTTGACGACGAGCCGCCGCTGTTAGAAGGTAAGTGAGCCACAACGGGACCGAAGCGGAATAGAAAACTATATAATAAATATCTTTTTCTTTTCATCCATTTGAAAGCTTGGAACAGAAGCACCGATTCAATTCGAAACCCAAATGAATGTATGCAAGCGTTGGAAATGCTGGCCTTTGTTATTTCGGACAAAAAATATTGTTTATCATCGCTGTTGCGGTGTGCGTTCACGCAGGGGAGCGTTGCGTGGCGCAGCTCGAAGGCCGAACTGATCGACATCACCCCTGTGTTGTATCGCTAGTGAGCATGTAGCGCCGTTCAGCATTTCGCTTTTCTTGTCCGCCTGCCTGGGAAGGTCCCTCCGAACAAACGCTTTTGTGGTTCTTGTCTTTAAAGACGGACACATGCTTACTATTGGCTGTTGGAAGAAGTACGACAATTTGGGCAGAGGTAAATGGGTCGGTGGGGGGGGCAACCCCATAGATATCCATAATAAAGGCTTTATTATGGATATCTATGGGCAACCCTGCGTAAAGGGAGCCCAGATGTCAGCCAATCAGGGTAACGGTCTAACTAATGGCTCATTGGCTGACATCTGGTCTAATTTCAGCGTAACACTGACAACTGAGAGCGTAACGGGCCGTTAACGCTGAAATGCGGCGGCGCGACCACTGATATTGTGTCTTGCTGCTGTTTCCAAATTGGAAATTATTTTATTTTAAACATTTTAGATTACATTTTTGTTACCATGTGAATGAATTTGCCATTTAATTGTGTGACTAAACTTTTGCTCTCATTTGTCCAACAGCAGTTATGTTAACATTGACATAAGTAATAGGAATAAAGGGCCTTTGCAATAAAAATGCACCATGTAAACACAGCAATCTAAATTGTATTCAAATATGGCGGGTGGTTTATGCCGATCGTTTATCTGAACAGTGTCCATCTAAACCGTTGTTCCGATGTGGTCAGTCGGGTTGGGGCAAACCGCCCTGGCTGCACATGTGTGCCCGTATCGGGGAAGCAACATGTTAATTTCCTCCCACATTCTCAACTTGCAATGCAGGGAGATCAGTAGCTTGATTAGGAAGTACAGTAACATCTCAACCGTTGTTAGAACCTGGCATGGGTGCGTTCTGAGTGCTCAGAAAACACGGAACGAACGCGCTTCCTCATTTGTTTATTTTCTTTTTTCAACAGAGATGGGAAGTACAACTACTTCTTCTGTGGATTTTTAGGAAAAAAACGACAATGCTGCACATTTCAGAGTGCTTGTATTCTCAAAAAGAGCCTGGTGCATGTAAACACATCATCAGATTGACTGACTTTGTACCCATATAAACGACATTCTGATCATTTTTGATTCAATCCAATTACATTTCCATCCAATCAAGGTAATTTGTGTCATCTTTTCTACTGGAAGTAACGCAACATCTCATGCGTGTTCTTCTCCAAGAAAAACTAATTTGAGTTTCCTTAAAATAAGAAATTTAGTTTTGTTCTGAAGCTGTAAAATTGCGACAGTTTAAATAAACTTTCTCCATGATCCCTGACCTCTCTTAACTGGTAGTTGTTTTAGTAGCGGATTTTAATGTTGGCTGTGTTTGTATTAAAAGTTAAAACTGAGTTTAGATTAGGTTTTAGCATCCTGAGTGACCCGTCTCAGCTACTCCTTTTTAGCTTGCTGCATCACTGAATATCGGCATGGCTTAAATTGACTGCCTAGTGGGCCACAGTAAATTATTTAGAATTAGTAAAATACTGACCAACCAAAGTCACCATTTCTTTATTGAAATGATGAAATTAAATGCACCTTAGGTTATGTTTGAAAAGAGAGGAAAAAATTGTTTAATAATAAACCGAGTTCCAAATTGAGACAAACAATATCTGCACAACATAATGTTCCACAGACGCTAATTAAAGTAATCCCCTCCCAGTTTTATTTGGTACAGCATTTCATTTTCTGTCTTTTTTGGCACTAAATGTTTACATTTGACTAAGACATCTTTTTTTGTTTATAGAATTAGGGATCAATTTTGACCATATCTGGCAGAAGACCCTCACAGTTCTCCATCCATTGAAAGTAGCAGATGGGAGCATCATGAATGAGACAGACATGGCCGGTCCGATGGTCTTTTGTTTGGCCTTTGGGGCGACTCTTCTCCTGGTAAGTAATGAACTTAATTAGGCTCCTCGGTCTTCCAATGTTGAGTAGGTTTCAGTCAATAAATCCATGTTCTGCGTCTGTTTGACACCTTTCGTTTTTTTCCAATTACAGTCAGGCAAGATTCAGTTTGGCTACGTGTACGGCATCAGTGCGATCGGTTGCCTCGCCATGTACTGCCTCCTCAACCTCATGAGTATGACGGGCGTGTCCTTCGGCTGCGTGGCCAGCGTGTTGGGATACTGCCTCCTTCCTATGATCATCCTCTCCAGCTGTGGCGTTCTCTTCTCGTTACAGTAAGTACGCGCTCCCAGCTGTCTGATTGTTTTTTTTTTTTTTTTTTGTTGAATTTTTGTTCCCCAACACAAATGTGAGGATGGGGATTTGTCGATAGAGCAGGTCACCTGAATCAGAAAGCTGCATTAGACTAAACCTAACTTAGTGGTGGTCACCGCTTTCCGTTAAAAGTAAAACTGTTACTTTTCAGGTTACTGAATGTCTCTTTTTTTCACAAACAAAGGTAAAACCGCTGACTCTAACCTGCTGATGTCTTGCTCTCTCCAGGGGCATGATTGGGATTATACTAACAGCAACAATTATCGGCTGGTGCAGTTTCTCTGCCTCAAAGATCTTCATCTCGGCGTTGGCCATGGATGGGCAGCAGTTCTTGGTGGCTTACCCCTGTGCTTTGCTATATGGGGTCTTTGCACTCATCTCTGTCTTCTAAAAAAAAAAAAAAAGTCTTTGCACAACAGTTTTAAAGTAACTGCTCCACGGTCTCTGTAATTTGAGTCTTATTAGCGTCAATGTAATTAGTTTAATTATTGGCTAATTACACAGTTGCTCCGGGAAAAATGGGAACCTCCTCATCTAAACGGCACCAAGGATTCTTCTTTTCTCTTAGAAGCCTCCTCCTCTCGCCACATTCCGACCTGAAGGCAAACGAAAACTGGAGTGGATCGCATCGTCTTGGAATCCTCTGCAGCTTGTTCCTCTCATTCACCTTAAAGAAGAATACATTTTCTGCCCCTATATAGCATCATACAGTCAGGTGTTTTTTTTTTTTTTGTTTTTTTTTGTTTTTTTGAGGACATGAATGAAAGAAGATGGAAAAATTAGGAGATCCAGGAAGTGTGTATATATAATTTCTATACATGGGAGAAGATGCTGGGGTTGTTTCTTAAAATGAAGGACCCAGTAAAAGCCACACGGTAATTAATTTTTTTGACTGAAGGGGAAAAAAAATCTTGAGCTATTACAAGCAAACACCCACAGCATCTACAACAGTAACTCTGAGAAGCATTGCTCTTCCTCACTGCATTAGTCTGCAGCTGTTTATGCTGCTTTCCCTCCAGAATGTTTTCTTGTTCAGAAACTTTTTTTTTATTTTTTTTTTTTAAACCCAAGACTGAGGAGCCATGGATCACCCTCGTCAGATAGAAATCAGCTCGGCTGCATCTTCCCATCTATTTAGCTACTCGTTTGCTTGTCGTTGCCTTTCAGGAAAAACACAACCACATTTTGCACAGGAGTTTTGTTGTAGTTATCAAAATAAACGCATAAATAAAATGGATTACACATTGCGAGAGAGTAGACTGGAGGAGACTCCTGTGTGTCGGGACATGTTTCTTTGTACACTTCTGACTTCATTTTAGAGACTCGACTCTTTGTATGCTTTGTGTATTCTGTACATGTTTCCTCATCCACATTAAAGTTGGTTTTGAAAGTTGTGATTATATGGTGCTTTCTATGGTCGGGGTACTTTGCACATATTACAGAATTATGAGGGGGTAAACTGATTTAAGATGTGGGCCTATTCCTGCGTGATCATGACAGACAAAAGCTCAAAGGGTGCATTATTTGATGCACAATGAGAATGCTCAACCACCTTTTTGTAAAATCAACTTTTTAAGATAAAAAAATAATAATTTACAGGCTTCAGTCCCCACCATTGTATTGGTTAGCTTATAGTGGCTTTAAAGCAGCACTTTGTGTGTACAGAACTTGAAAAAGTAACTTTTACTTTACCATATTTCTAACTTTGATATTCACAAACGTGAATGTATTTTATTGATTTGTTTGTAATTGAATAACAAAATGGTCCAGTGTCGTCAAGTGGAAGCAAAAGCGTTTCACGACAAGCTGTTCACCTACGCTGAGCATCGATCTGAAGCAGCCAGTAGCTCAGTGGTGGCTCTGCAGAAGCTGCAGAGGAGGGCAGGTGGGAGATTTTGTTGTCAGGGCCGTTTTAATTAGTTGTTCACATATCCGGCCTTTTGGGAAGAGTGGCAAGCAGAAAGCTACCAGAGGTCCAATTTGCAGTTTGCTAAAAGTCATAAAGGAGACCAACCTTCACATTTAATGACCTAAATGTAAACGCTCAGTGGAAAATAACCTGCCTTTCAAAACTGATATTTATAAATGCTCTTCATCCTATTTGAGATGATTCTCAAAACAAAAAATGGGCAAATATTTCAGTGTTCAGAGCAGTAAAACCTGTCGGGACATTCAAATGACTTAGAGTTGTAACTGCATGGTAAGGTGGTTGTATCATGCTAAGTTTATTTGGGTGGATTAGGGGGTGAATGCACTTTTTTAATAGATATACAGCTTCAATACTCCGGCATCTGTTTACCCATAGTCACTGAGGGGATGTTTGGAGGTAGAAGAATGTTGGCACTGGTGCCACAATCAGCACAGCGTTTGTTGTCAGCCAATTCGCTGTTGGTTTTGCTTGCAGAATCATACATCTCGAATTCACTCAGTGGATGTTTAGTTTATTACATGCATTTACTTTTTAACTTTGTCA
Organism: Fundulus heteroclitus; assembly: GCF_011125445.2. Lineage (NCBI taxonomy): Eukaryota > Metazoa > Chordata > Actinopteri > Cyprinodontiformes > Fundulidae > Fundulus > Fundulus heteroclitus. Next base: position 13,528,868 of record NC_046371.1, on the reverse strand, counting down.
AATTTCCTACAATGGTCATAAAAATCTTTCTCCTCGACAGTTAAGGTTTATTGACTTTGTGCGTCCCATTACAGACATTGTTCAGGGAACCCACTCCTTGGGAATTTTTTTTAACAATTTTTTCAGGGATACATGTAAATTCCTAATTACTGATAATCCTAAAGAATGTTATTGTTGTATAAATTTGTTAATACTTTTAAAACATATTTCAGTTACCAATCCACAACTTGACTTCCTGTCAAATTCTTTATGTTTTTTAAATTATCAGCAAAGAATTACCGTGATCAAAAACACACTCGTTCAAAATCAAGACAGCAATTCCCCATTTGCAGGCCTTCTAAGATGAAGGTTTAAAAATGGACTGGCGGTTCAGGTATTTAGTTCAGATACCAAAAAGTTTTAAAACTGCTGTTTTTTTAATACAAAGTAGAGCACTTCGGGAAGCACTTGGCCTTCCTGAAGCAAATTTAGTGAGATTTCACATGTATGCTCCTTACTGAGATAGACTACAACACCCTGTTGGAGCCACACATTTTTATTTCTTTATTGTTGTTTCATCGCTAACACACCCAAATTAATATACATTTTAGGTTTCATGCGGAACGGAAGAAAAGATGGGAACTGTTTTCATTAGAGGTTTCGTTTACACAAAGCAGCCACTTGGTGTCAGCGTTTAGCTGGATTTCAGAATATGGTTTTAGTTTTTACTGTATTTATTGGCAACAGACTGATATTTTCCCTTGAGCAATGACTGAATCTTGACTTCGTTTTGCATTGAGTCACAATGAAGAAATTTACAGCCCACTATAGACCAGTTTAGCTTGCATGGGAAAGCCAAGCCAAACCCAACCGCTGTGGTAATTACATGGTTGAAGTTGCTCATTTTTTTGTTATTTGCTCTTTTTTCTGGGTTTCTTGAAATTTACTACTGTGGTCAGCTTTTTTAAAAGCCTCTTGTGTATTAATGAGAGAGAGTTCTCAAACTTCTTTTCTTTTTTTTTTTTTTTGCAAACACCCTTGTCAGAACAAAAGACCACATTATTAACCTAATTTGTTCAAATCAGACAATTATGATTGAGTTAGTTATTTTCAGTGGAAATAAAGATTTTGTGTCAGATGCCAGACAGCGGCTTTAAAAATAATGTTTTGAGGAGTAAATGCCTAATATTGATAGGTATGCTGCTACTGTTGTTGCATTACATCTGCACGACCTGCTTCCTGATTTAGGACCAACAGGCTGTTTTGTTTGGATCCGGTAAAAGAGGACCACCATAGCATTATGTCATCTAATGGAGGATAATCTGACTTCCATCTGTTCGGCCTGACTCACAGTCTGTCCCGCCCTCGGAGAGCTGGCCTGTCAGACTAGTGGACAGCAGCTCACGATGAAAGAGGGACATTTCTAAAAGTGAGGTAAATATACTGAAAAGGGAGAAAGCACCTCAGTAAAACAGTATTTGAATTGTACTGTAATTTGTGGAAAACAAAATAACTTGTCGGTCAGGAATTTGACCTGCAGATTCAAAAGCTGTAAATCCAATATAACAATATTACAATATTACAATGTTGCATGTAGTATCTATCAAGTCTAAAAGACGGCTCCATTAAAGCTGCATAAATAAATTGAATCTTGTTCTAAAAAGAAGATGAGTGGTATTTGGGACAGAGTGAGATTTCTTCTGAGACAAGCAACCTTTTTTTTTTTTGTCAAATCTAACCCAATTTTAGGTCTTGTTCACACAACCTGTTCGAAAGATGTTTGGGCAGACTTTTTGTAAAAACAAGGGGGGAAAAAACACAGTCTCTGCTAAAGAAAAGCTTCCTCTCAGCATAATACTGCCAAGACTATGTTGTGAAACGAGATGTTCATGGTAGTAGTATTTACACCGATGATAAACTATATATATATATTGATTTTAGTAACTGCATTACTTCTGAAGGGAGTAAGCACAGTTTGTTTCTGCATCCAATGAAAAAAAAAATGCTCCATAAAAGAAAAAAAGTAAGTTGTAAAAGGCATAAAAAGAAACTGGGTGAAATATGGGTGATGGTACACACAATTTCTACTGAGCATCCAAACCTGTAATCTGCTGAAGCATAATGAACCGAGTTCAAAACAAAGCAGCTGAAATCCAATACTGGAAAGGTACTACTTAATTATAAATATTCACATGAAAGGCCTGTAAATTGTGAAAGAAAGAAAAAATCAGAAATGAATGAAGCTGTAAACAATTTATAAGCCATTAGTAAGTAGTTATTGTGCATTGTCCGAAGGTGGCGATGAGAACCTTGCCAAATAGTGAGTCTGCATTAATAAATAAAAAACCTGCTAAAACTCCCTTATAATGTATACATTGTTTATAAGTAACATCTTTATTAATAATTAATTATCCCTTTATAATAGTTTTCTTACATAATATTATTGAAAACAGTTTGATTTGAACAACATTTGGTTTCAAAACACAACCTATTTAAAAGTTTTATCCTACACAGGACACTGTCTATTGGGCTCTAGATCCACCCAAACAACACAAAGCAAAAAAAAAAAAAAAAAAAAAAAAAACTTGCAGCAATGATGCTGATGAGGATGTTGCCTTTGCTGAGACAAGCGACGCGGGCTGAAATATAATGATTGGTATTCAGCAACGGTGTGCACCTTTTAGTACATCTGCAAAAGCGACAACGCATGAATATTCACTGAGTAACTGTTAACACAGCACTGAGTGTGATTTTCTCCGGCACTTCATTAGGCTAATTGTCAGCCCTCATTGCACTGTGGACTCATCTAACAGTGGATTCAGAACTCAATGAACTAATGCAAACATTGCAGTCTGGCTGAGAGACGCTGAGTGATATGTTCATGAGCGCGTGCATCAGTGAATATGTATCCATGGGTGGGTGCGAAGGTGATGTGTGCTTCAAGCACTCCTCTTCAAGCATTGCATTTCTATGTGCATCGTTGCATGCTCTTGGACTTGGACACAGATCACTACATCACTAAATATTACTGGTTTAATATTTATTTTAAAAATAATAATAATTCATGTTTTAATTAAACAAGGTAGAGAATAAAATGTCACACTTGCCACGCTCTTTATTAGATTGAGGTCTGGACTTTGACTGGGGCAGCTCTAGAATAGGACTATACTTTAATCTATATTATTCTATTGCAGATCTGGCTGTATGTTTCCTATCAACTCTGACAAGCTTC